>NC_138893.1:18322284-18922284 GCF_965194825.1 Balaenoptera physalus | reverse complement strand
AAATTAGGGTACATCCATGTCAAGGCGAGTAAAATATGCCACCCCAAAATAGGTCTCTCTGGCATAAGGATTATTGGTCTGCCTTAAAAAAAAAAAGGGGGGGGGGCTTCCTTGGTGGCTCAGTGGTTAAGAGTCTGCCTGCCAATGCAGGGAACATGGGTTTGAGCCCTTGTCCAGGAAGATCCCACATGCCGCAGAGCAACTAAGCCTGTGCACCACAACTACTGAGCCTGCACTCTAGAGCCCACGAGCCACAACTATTGAGCTGGTGTGCCACAACTACTGAAGCCTGCACGCCTAGAGCCTGTGCTCCACGACAAGAAAAGCCACCACAATGAGAAGCCCACGCACCACAATGAAGAGTAGCCCCTGCTCTCCACAACCAGAGAAAAGCCTGCACGCAGCAACGAAGACCAAATGCAGCCAAAAATAAAACAATGAATTTATTTTTAAAAAATCTCAGAAAACTGAGATTGCCGTTTTATGAAGGACATTTACAATAGAGAAATCTCCATTTATAAGGGTATGTCCCTCTTTGCACCAAAAACAGAAGGATAATTAAATCTTAAGTAACTCTTTTCAATGGAGAAGTCCTGACTTAAATGTGCAAACAATCATACCCTTGTTTACTGTGCTTTGATTGATAACCTGCCATAACTGGTCTTCCCTCCTTCCCCAGAATCTTTCTTCTGCTTTTAGCTGAAGATGGTATTTAAGGGGATGGTTTTGGTTATTTCAGGGAGTGACTCAGTTTTCCGTGGTATCCCCCCTGTATTCACAAGGTATACATGTTATTAAACATCTGCTTTTCTCCTGGTAATCTGTCTTTTATTATAGGGGCAGGGGGGCCTCAACCAAGAACCTAGAAAAGTAGAGGGAAAATTGTTTTTCCGCCCATACACATGCAGTGGAATACTACTGAGCAAAAAGGAATGCACAATCAACCTATGGAAAGACATGGATAAATCTTCAGTATATACTGCTACGTGAAAGCATCCAGGCTGAGGAGGCTGCACACAGTATGACCCCATTGGTGACACTCTGGGAAAGGCAAAGCTACACAGATGATAAGCAGATCATGCGGTGGGGGATTTGAAGTATTGCATGTGACACTCTAGGATGGATACCTGTCACTATGCATTTGTCTAAACCCATAGATGTGTGTAGCCCAAGGGGCCAATCATAATCTATTCAAATTTAGTTATTTAGGATGTAGGAGTGTTGCAGGATGGAATACATTATGTGACAGAGTCTAACTGTATTAGAAATATATGGAAACAACTCACCGTAGGGGATGGGATCAAAGGTGCTGACCTAAGTTACCTTTGGAAATGAATGGAATCTGTAGATTAAAGGCAAAATGGACCGTATATAAACAGTGGGCTTTATTTTACGAAGTTCTTTCCAGGGTGTAGTAGCTAACAATTCTGAAACCTCTGCACATGTAACCTGGAAAGGAGCAATGCATACATAACTGGCAGATGGTGGGAGCCAGGCTCCTTGCTGTGGGAGTGGGAAGTTACAGATAAGCAAGGGGAGAGCCTCTGCCCTCGTAATCCTGGATCTGGGCTTCCTGGGCGGATTTTGACTGGCCGGGGGAAACACACAGATCTTCACGCTGGGAAGACCCTGCAGACACAGGAACTTCATGCCCCATCTTTCCACCCATACCTGCTGGAAACACTCAGCCCTCCATCATCAGTCAATTGCAGCGTTTAAGACATTCTTGCCCCCAGGCAGATAAAGGAACATGAGGGTCTTGCTTACCCCTAAGCTGTCCCAGAATCCAGGCCCTGGGGGTGGAGCCAGGATGGGGGTTCCTGGGCCTCTGACCAGCGGGTGAGAGGAAGGAGGAAGACCAGTCCTGAGGACAGAGGTTCCCTCAAGTCCGTGAGCCCAGGAGCCCCTATGGGATTCATTCCCAGTGCGGACATGGGCAGGGCCTGCCGTGGTTCTGTGTTCCCCCTGGGCCCCTTTGATGAGGCCATGGCAGCACTGGGCCCAGATATCTACTAGCAGTGTCTCAAACTCTGACACAGTGGTTTTACAAAGGAACAAGGGAATGGAGCTGAGCCCCTGACGGCCACTCCTTTCTGGCTCTGAGTTGCTTCCACCAGGACCGCAGTCACCTGCAAGTAGTCTGCTGTGACCCATCTGTCCCCACTTTGCCTTTTCTCTTCCTCCCTGCGATGATTCCAGTGACATTTCCAGCCTGGACCCCTCTCCCAGGCCAGACGCCTCTGTCTAGCCACTGCACTCCCATCTCACCTTGGGGGCTAAAAGGCCTCTCAGAGGACCGGGATCCTGCAGCACCCCACACCCAGGAGCAGCCCCACCTTCCCTGGTTGCCGAGCCCAGGCACCGGGTGTAACAGAGCAAGCCCCTACGGGGCCTTCCCAGGACAGACCCCTCCCCCACATGCTCTGCTGGAGCTCCTATCTGAAGTACCTGGATAACAGCATCTGATGCACGCTTCCTCCACCACCAAGTGGAAGAAATTAGCTACTTGATGATCATGAACAGGTAGCCCCGGAGCTTCTGGGGCCTAAGAATTTAGAGTGTTAACCGCCTGTTACCTCACCATCAACCAGAGAATTATGCACCAGCTGATCGCATACCCTGCGACCCCCCTCCTTCAACTGGTCTTTAAAATTGCTGTGCTGAAATCCTTCAGGGAGTTCGGGGATTTAGAGCACAAGCCACCTGGCCTCCTTGTATTGGCACTTGTACAATTAAAGCTGCACTTTCCTTCACCACACCCGGTGTCAGTAGAATGGCTTTACTGCACTCGGGCAAGCGGACCCAAGTTTTGTTCAGTAACACTGGGGTCTCCCAGGCTCCCACTCTCCTTGTGCCCCATTGACTGTCATCTGCTCCTCCAGAGTCTTGTTGCAGCAAAAATAGAAATGAAGTTTTCCCTCCCCTGAGAACAAGGAAAACAAAGGGAACAGCGAACAGGCTAGAGAAGAAACATAACCTGGCCTGAAAGAGTTCATCACTCCTTGTTTTACTTTGTCACTAATTTGTAGTAACTAGATTTGTACTTTACAAAGCGAACCTCACTCCCTGACACCACGTAATTTACCTCTGGCACCCATCACCCCTAACTCTGTGTGAGTTACATCCCCTGCCTCTCACTCCCTAACCTTATTATGTCCAGCACGTACATTCTATATGCCCCTCATAACAAGTCACCCCCTATAGTCTTTGCATTTCAGAAACAAGGTCACCGGCCGATAAACCAGAGGCAAACGGACGCAATTACCAGACTGCCGGACCCCAACTACCGGGCGGCCTGATGCCAGCTATGACTGTTTTGAAATAATGCAAAGGAAAGGAGGAATGCAAGACCTTCACTACTTTGATCCTCATCCTATACCCTGGACTGCGAGAGCCCCACGTATAAAACCTTCCCTGATTCCCAAGGAGGGGGTGCCCAGTTCTTGAGGCTCCAGCCGGCTGTGTCTTCCCTGCTGCCTGGCAGAAAAATAAAGCCATCTCTCTCTTCCTCCAAAATCCCTGTCTCCGTATTTCTGTTCGGCCTCGGTGCACAGGGAAGCCGAGATTTCAACAACAGTCTGTGGCCAGTTCCCACACTAATTCCCCTCTACGCCCACAGCCCTGGCCCAAGCCCGATCCTGTGCCTGGCTCCTCCATCAGGCCCTGGCAAAGCTCCCTGCCCACACGGTGCACCTCACATCCCACCCCAACATGGTCTTTCTGAAGCATAAACGAGACTATGACTCTCTCCCAGTTGTAATCCCCCAAAAGTTTCCCCACTTTCGCTAGGGTATCTGCTGGGAGAGACATCTGCCAAGGCCCTGAGAGTCCCCGGCACCCCCACTAGGCTGCTGGCTCCTGGGTTTCCTGACAATGAACATCTCAGCCGGCCAGACGACACGGCAGGAAACCCCAGAACCTCTCACCTCAGGAGGGGACTGGCACTGCCACGGCCTGATCAGAGAGAGCAGAGAAGGGCTCCCCAGCTGGGACACAGACTCTGCACGAGTGGCCTCTCCCTGAGCCATTACATCACCTCGTGTAACTTGAGGGAAGGAAGGACCGAGGCACACTTGGTTCCTAAGGAGGATGGGATAGGCTCAGCCACGTCCCCCCAAATTCACATGCTGAATCCCTAACCCCCAGGACCCCAGGATGTGGCGGTATTTGGAGATGGGATTTTTAAAGAGGTGATCAAGGTAAAAATGAGGTCACTAGGGTGGATCTTAATCCAATAGGATTGGTGCCCTACAAGAAGAGATTAGGACACAGATAGGCAAAGGGGGAGACCACGTGAGGACCTGGGGAGAAGATGGCTGTCTAAGCACCAAGGAGAGAGGCCTCAGGAGAAACCAGCCTGCATACACCTTGATCTCAGACAGCATCCAGGACTGGGAGATGATAGGTCTGTTATTCAAGCGGCCCAGTCTGTGGTATTTGTTATGGCGGTCCTGAGCAGACTCACACGCAGGGTAACTCAGGGCTCAGACTGGACAGAGCCCACTCTCCATCCCCCTGTACGGGAGTTACAGGATCCTCAGGAACTGAGGAGGGGGTTCCTGAGGAGAGGCACAAGATAGAATACGCTAGGCCTTAACATGACTACACTCATGTTAAACGTGCCTGAAGTCCATTCACACGAGATGGTTTTGTCCTGTATGTACGCCCACATCGGCACCTTCAGTCTGAACTGCGGATCTTTGGCTTCACCACCTCCACTGAGAGCATTAGCTTCACCTGCTGTGGACCGTCTCCTACAGGATTTCCAGAACCACAAAGCATCGAAGCTTCACAGGACCCAGAGTCTGTGCGCTAGGATCCAGGTGACCCTCACAGCAGAGCCGCGCAGCGGCCCATCAGAACCCATTTCCCTTTTTCCTGTTCACAGCTACCCTGCACCTCCCAGCCTTCCCACCCCTTACAACTGGGGCGTAGTGTCTCGTGTTACCAAGTGGAAGGGGTGGAGGTGGTGAGAGCCTTGACCATCCTGCATCCTAGGACTGAGGGCAGGATGCCCACCTGGTCACCCCACCCTGCTGGTTGGAGCCCTCACCTGGAAGCAGGGAGGAGAAACAAGGGGGATAGAGCCTGGGCTCCGACACGCACCTGCCCTGGACTCTCACAAGAAGGGGACAGAGACATCTTGAGCTTCAGCCCAGTTTTGGGAGACACTTTGTGCAACAAACTTTGCTTTAAAAGCCAAGGTGCTTTACAAACCCCTCCCCAGCTGTCACAGAAAGTCAGGCTCAATCTCATCACACTTTTCTCAAACCCCAGCTCACGCTGAGACCACCTCTCAGGTGATGGTGCTTCAGAGCAGCCCCTTTAAATGATCCCTGGAGTCCAGCTCTCCCAGCCCTGCCTTCAGTTTAAGGGAGAAGTTTCCTTGACAAACCTGCTCAGTTTCCTTGACAACCAAGCTTCGTCATCTCCCAAATTCTTCTTCTTCAAACATTCCTATTCTAGGTTTGATGAGCCTAAAGTGACAGTGCTGTCATCATGTGCCAGAGAGTGACTCCTCCAAGCCCATAGTTATTGGTTACATGATACTACTGATGATGAAATCCCAGAAGAGCCAGCTTTGCAATATAACCATTTCTGGACTCGGCACTGGGTCCCTTTCCACGGACAGAGTAGAGTGGCTGTTTCCATGGACCACGTGGTGGAAGAGCTCACCTAATGCAGCCAGGACTTCATCCCTTCCAGGCGATTCCAGGGTCCTCATTCTTCCCAGACCCCCACCCACATGGCTGCTCTCTGTGCCAGTCTATACGGGACCTTGGTAATCTCCTAAAAGAAGGTTATTTTATACACAGGTAATGGGTTGAATGCTGGCCCCAAAAGATGTGCCCCCCCAGAACACGTGAACAGGACCCTACCTGGGAAAAGCGTCTTTGTATATGCAGTTCAGTATCTCAAGGTGAGGTCATCTTGGGTTAGGGTGGCCCTCAATCCAATTGAGAGAGTCCTTGTGAGAGACAAAAGAGGAGAAACACAGACATAGAGGAGAAGCCACGTGAAGACAGAGGCAGAGATGGGAGGGATGCAGCCACAGGCCTGGGGACTCCTGAGCCCCCAGAAGCTGGAAAAGGCAGGAAGAACCCTATCCTGGAGCCTCTGGAGAGACTTCCGTCCTGCAACACCTTGATCTCAGATGTCTGGTCTCCAGGACTGGGGGAGGATGAATTCTTGTTGTTTTAAACCACCCAGCTTGTGGTCATTTGTTACACAAGCCACAGAATGGTCACACAGACCCTACTCTGTAGGATCCTGGAAGTGCGGGTCTCATTAAAGGCCGACAGAGGCTGGATTGCAGAGACCTGAGAGTCAGCATTGGGCCCCAGAGATCCTAAAGCAGTGGCTGGACACCAGAACGTTGAGGGGTCAGTCGGAAGCCCGTCCCTAAGGGTGCCGGCTGCACATGGCCTCCCCAGGTTTTTATGCCTGTACATGTTAGGGATAAGTATTTCCATCCTGATTCAGGACTTCTGATGTCACCGTTCACGTTGCTCATTAAGAACCCACTAGTTACAAAGATGAAAACCCTACCAGGACACTTGCCCCAGTGGTAAACAATTCTGAAGTTGGTCACAGGTGGGGAATCGTCTCCCATGCAGCCAGCAGCACCACCCCCCCACCCGCCGCAAGGAGCGTCCTCATTGCAAGGCTGGGGGACCGTGCCGAGGCACCTCTGAGTAAACGTGAGCTGACCTCCCGGCCAGCTGCTCCTGAACTTTTTCCACCCTTCCCAGATAAAACACCTGAATATGTACGAAGACTTTAAAGCCCAGAGGAAAGGCCTTGGAGTCACGCCAGCGACAGCACGCAGGCCGAGTTGGTATCTGCAGGCCAGGCAGGATGGTCCTGGACCCAGGCATTCTTCTGGAAGCTTTCCATTTCCCTACCTGAGGTGCCCCTCCTCGCCTGGCCCCCACTGCTTTTTTCTTTCCTCACCTCTACCAGGGAGAAATTCCAACGGCAGGTATTGGTGACACATCCTCTTCTTTAGCAGGTGGCAGCCCGGCAACTCCTGCAGAAAGTCCAGCAGAGCCCCACTCACACCGGGCCACCCACAGAGCCGTGGGTGTTTATATAGACCTCAACCCAGGCACACCTTGGGAGGGCTGGCCGGCCGGGTCAGGCTGCCCAGGTCAGCCAATCCTCGTCCCTCAGGGGCTCAGAGTTGCAGAAAATGGGCCTTGCTGCACCGGCCAGGTCCAAGGAACAGGTGTAGGGTCCTGAGAGTCAGGATAGACAAGGGGCGGCAGCCCTGGCTTGTTTTCTAATCATTTTGTCTGGTCCATGAGTGGGAGACAACTTCAAGAAGACCCTCTCCTAATGAGAGGGACCAAGGAGTCAGGGAGAAGAGGGGTGGTGGGTGGAGACAGAGGCCTGGTGCCCCGGCTGCAGTGGAAGCCTCTGGAAGACCCGGTGGAAGGAGGCCACACACAGTGAAGCCCAGGGCCACAGACCTGTCGGAGCTGCTGTTTGTTAGTTCAAGCCCTGCTCTGAGGTGCTCTGTGTCAGCTCTGAGCGACAGGTGGGCTGGGGGTGCTCTGCAATGAGGGCCACGTGCATGGTTCCTGTGTGCCCAGCCCTGCTGGGGTACCTGCCCAGGGGAGCTCCATACCCAGGGAGGGGCCTGACCACGAGAGCCCTGTAGGCTGCTGGGTGCTGGCCCAGGTGAGCTCCATACCCGGGGAGGGGCTCGACCACGGGAGCCCCATGGGCTGCTAGGTGCCTGCCCAGGTGAGCTCCATATCCTGGGAGGGGCCTGACCACAAGAGCCCCGTGGGCTGCTGGGTGCCTGCCTAGCTGAACTCCATATCCTGGGAACGACCTGACCACAAGAGCCCCGTGGGCTGCTGGGTACCTGCTCAGGTGAGCTCCATATCCTGGAAGGGGACTGACCACGAGAGCCCCGGGGGCTGCTGGGTACCTGTCCAGGTGAGCTCCATATCCCGGGAGGGGCTTGGCCACGAGAGCCACGTGTGCTGGGAGGGGGGCGTGTGTATGAGTGTCCTCTCTGTGCAGCCGGCACAGAGTTGCTTAGCAACTTCCCTGTGGGCAGTGCTGGGATGAAATGAGAACCAGGAGATGCCACAGATTCCCTGAACCCCTGTCCATCTAGAGTGATGCGGTCAGTAGGCGGGTGCTGGCCACTGTGCTGCGTGAGGGAGGCCCCATGGGTACCTCTTGTGTCGTCCACCTGACACCACGGAGGCCTCCCCAGGACAGAGCAGACAGCCTGCCTGGGGCAGGTGGCAGCTCCTGGTGACCCTGCAGGGGACATGAGAGGGATGGACCAGGCAGGAGAGGGTGGGAGCCCAGGCAGAGCCACGGGTCTCGGGGCCAAGGGGGCCTTTCTAGGTCTGAGCTGGGAGTGGACGTGCAGGTAGTAAGTGTGATCCAGGAAAGCTGCCCTGGTGACATGAAGCTGAACCTGCTTCAGAGTGACACGCCTTCCAGATGATCCCAAAACAGGATAGTGAGACGGATCCTGTTAGAAGAAGGTAAGTGAATCCCCCAAGAGGAGGCTCTGTGAGCTGGTCCCGGGAGGGGGGCGAAGGGAACAGGTGTGGAAGCTGTGGGGAGTGGGCAGTCCCCCTGGGCGGGCGGCGGGTGCAGACCCCACTCCGTGGTCCCACAGCTTGCTTCCGGCTGGATTACTTGGCCTCTCGGAGCCTCAGCTTCCTAGTCTGCTCGTGGGGTGATGGTAGCGTGGATTGACTAGTAATTTGCTCAGAACAGGGTAGGAAGGGGTCTAGTGGAAATTCCAGAGAACAGCGTCAGTATGGGAATCGCAGGCCTTGTTTCCCGCAGGTCTGTCTTCAGGATCAGGAGAGCAAATCCGAGCAGACTTGCAGCAGAGCCTGGGGATGGGCTCTGTTTGGTAGGTCCCCCGGTTTCCTGAATCTCGGAAAGAGCAGCTCCAGTGGGCAGTGGCAGGTTCATCCCACACCTGGAAGCATCCAGACCTCAAGGCCCAGCCGCCCCCGAGCCCTGTGTCTGGGCCCCCGGGAGGCAGATGGGACAGGCCGGCCTCCTCCTCGGCCCTCTTCCTGCCCAGAGCAGTTGAGGTCCAGGCCATCATTAGGGAGAAGCGGGGATGGGGGTGTCCCACGTGGGAAGAGGACACGGAGCAGCTTGTGTACTTGGACGTCCACACCAGGAATGCGGGTCGGTGGGATGCGGGCACCGGGAGGGGCAGACGGTGGGCTGAGGAAGCAGGGCGGGGCCGGGGGTCCTGAGGAGGGGGTGCGACAAGCTTTGCCTGTGCCGGGCCTCAGACTCCACGGGGCTTCCCTCCCCTGGTCACTGGGGAGGAGGAGCCGAGCAGCGTTGGTGGGGTGACCACTCGCGTCCCCAGGCCCTGCCAGCATCAGACCTTCAGGCTCGGGGTCGGGGAGCCTGAGGAGCGCAGGTCCAGCCGTGCCCGCCAGGGAGGCCTGGAGGGGTCGGGCGGGAAGCACTGGTGTGGTCATCCCCTGTGTGGAAGCTTCCAAGCCAGTGTCCAGTGGGAGCTCTCACCTCGCACGTGGGTTTCACGTCCACAGCTCAGATCACCTTCTAGCCGCTTGGTTAGTTTTCTAGACACAAAGTCCTAATATCTCCCATGTCCCCTGCCCGTGAAAAGGCACGTCTGATCTGGCCCCAGGTGCTGCCTCTGGTCCCTCCTGACTGGACGCCCAGCAGCCAGTGTCACCGCGTCATGACTGTCAGGGGGTGTCAGGCGTGGGGGGACGACAGCACACGGTCCAGGCCCACGAGGGGCCGTGCTGTCCACGGAACCGGTGCTGTGGCTCCAGGTGTTCCCTCCCACCACCCCACGGGCAGAGACCGCCGTCCCTTTACAGACTGTTACCAAGTGAAGTCACATGGACCCTGCTCGGGCCCGAGCCTGGCGAGGCGCTCTGCCTCAGCGGGGAACGTTTCCTTTTTCCATGTGGGTTCAAGTAGGCAAATAACAAAACCAAAGCTGAGACCAACACAGCACAGGCTCTGTTCAGTGGCCAAAGAATGGAGAAGTGGGAACTCAGTTCACAGATCAACTTCTCGCCCTCCTGGAGAGAGTGGTTTAATTTTAAAGAGTAAAGACAAAGGGAGGAGGAGTGAGGCTAATGATGGGGATGAAGAGGCCTTCCGGGGAAGGGACAGGGCTTTTCCCAAGCGAGTGGGGTACCACCTCCTTTTACCCGTCTTTGGTCCTTCATGTCCAGTCATGGCCACCAATAGGTGTGTCACTTAATATGCTGATATAGTCAATTCAACCTGTGAGGAGACTCAGGGTCTGTTGGAGGTCACATTCGTTGCCATCTTGGTCCCAGCTGGTTCCATCTGTTTGTTTGTTTGTAGCTTCCTTTCTTATCTCTGGACCCTTTAACTTAAATACTTAGGTGAACTGCTGAAGTTGGGGGGTGGAGGACAGCCCTGTTAATGGTGGGTCCACGGGTTTTGAGCAAGGGCCTGGAGCAGCTCTGACAACAAGAGGAGGAGGCTGAGACAGGCGGTCAGTCTGACGCCTGCACTGGGGCCTGTGGTCGGCATGCGGAGGTGGTCAGCTGGGGGCACGTGTCAGGGAAGGTTCTCGGTGTTTACACAGAAGATGTGAACGTGGGTCCAGAAGCAGAGCTGCCTGCAGACGCTGCTACAGAACCCCCTGATTCTTTCCTGAGAAAACTGGTGGGGGGCCATTCAGGCAACAGGGCAAACTGCTTGCTCTGGACGTTCTTGTGGGGAAGTGGGTGCATAGCAACAGGGGCTCAGCCCGCATAACCCCAGAAGCCCTCCCAGGACAGCCCCAGAACCGCTTCTGGAATGGCAAGGAGAAGTGGCTCTTCCACCTACTAGACGTGGAGGAAAGGGCTGGGGTCTGCAGGGCCGCCCTCACCTTCAGGGACTGGCTGGGAGGCTCACAGGACCCAGCACATGCTTGTGGCTTGTGTGCTCACAGCTGAGATGGGTCACAGCACGCAGTAGGGATGCCCGGGAGGGAGGGCCCCTGCTGCGGTCACCTCATGACCCTTCA
Organism: Balaenoptera physalus; assembly: GCF_965194825.1. NCBI lineage: Eukaryota > Metazoa > Chordata > Mammalia > Artiodactyla > Balaenopteridae > Balaenoptera > Balaenoptera physalus. Next base: position 18,911,255 of record NC_138893.1, on the reverse strand, counting down.
TGCCCCCTCCTTCCCTCGAGGGTCTCTGTGGTGTCTCTTCCCCCAGCGACGAAGGGCAGAACCATGACAGTTACCCACACCGCCGTCCTCCCAGGGAAGCTCATTAGAGGCTTGGCACCTGGCTGGGGGCTGGTCACGTGGTGTTGTCTGCCCTCACCCTCCAAAATGCCAGTGCCCAGAAGGGGAGCCGGGGCTCAGCATGAACCACATAGTTTGTGCAAACAGCCCAGGCGCAGGGGGCTGCCCCTAACGGGAGGAGGGAGGGTTTAGATCAGCCCAGGGAGCTGCTCACCAGCTGCATTAGCTTCCCAGGGCAGCTGTGACAAACGACCGCAAATGGAGGCCCAGAGTAACAGAAACCTGTCCTCTCTCAGTCCTGGAGACCAGACGTCTGAGGTCAAGGTGTCCCAGGGCCGCGCTCCCTCCGGAGGCTCCAGGGGAGGGTCCTGCCTGCCTCTTCCAGCTTCTGGGGGCTCCAGGCATCCCTGGGCTTGTGGCCGCATTCCTCCCGTCTCTACCTCTGTCTTCACATGGTGTCTCCTGTGTGTCTGTGTCTCTCCGCTTGTCTCTTAGAAGGACACTGACCCTGATTTAGGGCCACCCAGATCCAGGATGACCTCATCTCCAGATCCGTAACTAATTATACCTGCAAAGACCCTACTTCCAAATAAGGTTCCATTCTCAGATTCTGGTGGGCATGACTTGGACATAACTTTTGGGGGGACCCCCCACTCAACCCACTATAGCACCCAGTTCCCTGATGCCAGCCGACCTTCCTCAGGACAGCATCAGGCTGGTGATGTTCTGTCTTTCTGCACGGAGTTGCCTCTTGTTTCTTGTGGTAACAGTGAAGTTGGGTGGGGGGCGCTTCTGGCCGACCTCCGGTCATTCCAGGAACCATGCTGACGTGTCCTTCCTGGGAGGGTGCGAGCACGACCAGGGCTTCCTGAGAATACTCTACATTGACTGCTCGGTGGTCAGACACCTGCATGGGCTGGACCGGTCCCCGGACCTCTGCACCTTCTACCACATCCACAGCCTGGTGGACTCTGTGCGGGCCTATGACCAGGAGGTGGGGACCAGCAGGATGGGTGGGAGCCCTCCTGCCTGCCACGTGGCCTCCAGCCCACCACAGACCCTCCGGTCCTGCCATGGGCACCCCCATCCCATTAACCCCCAAGAGGGCTTCTGGGAGGGGTGAGAACTTGGCCATGAAGAAGACAGGGCAGGCCCTAATTGCAGCAGGTGTAGGCAAGTACTGGGGGTGCTTGGCTATTTGTCCCTCAAAGACCCCGAATGTGGGCTCTGACTTGATGGGTCCACCTCCACCTCAGCTCACCTGGGGGGTCGCTGCAGGGAGAGCATGTCCTTGGGTGATTTTCCAACTCTCCCCACCCCAGCTTCACCCTCTGGGTCCCCCTGGCCCCATTAATAGTCTTTAAATAGTGTCTCTCACCCAACAGGCCTGCGAGGGAGATTTTAATATTGTGTGGGAGTCCAGCGACCAGCGCCCATGTGTCCTGTGTGTCTTGGGAGGGGAAGGAGCCTCGCTCTCACATTCCTGCCCCAGTGCACCTGGGGTCGGGGGCAGCAGACCCAGCCTTTGTTCCGGCAGAAGCTCCCTTTCTGTGAACAAGTTTTCCCCCACTCCCCTTATCCTCACTGGAGGCTCAGGAGGCCACAGCATCGGGGCACCTCCAGCACCAAGACTCCACCCTACGGAATTTCTCAAGAGCAGAGACCAGGCCTGGAGGTGGAGGGGAGGAGGGAGCCAGCTTCTTCAGGATCCCTGGGGCTAGGATGCCTCCTATGCTGGAGGGCCTTGGACTCAGCTTAACTACCACCCAGGATCTCCTACCCCTCCCCTGGTAGAGGGGCCCTTCAGATTCCAGGGCCCCAAGATCCTCCCCACCGACTTCTGACCCCAACTGCAGAGTTGGGAACTCAGAGACCCCCTCCACAACTTCTTTTTTCTTGGAGGCTCCCAGAATTCCCTGAAGCTGTTATACCCAGGGTTTATTATGGTGAAGGATGCAAGATAAAATCAGCGAGGACACAAGTGACGAGCAGGGTCCAGCATCCTCGGCTGTGGCAGGCCAGGAAATCCCACCTGAGTCCTGAAGTGCAGGGTTTATTGGGGTCTGTCATGTCAATGTGGGGACCACCATGTGCCTCACCTTGGCCTCCAGCCCCCGGAGGGGGGACTCAGGAAGCCCCACCGTGCATCGTGCCATCAGCACAGACCAGCCTGGACTGAGGCCCATGGAGCACGGACACTCCTGTCACACTCAAGGTGACCTCCTAGAGCCAGGACAGAGGCCCGGCCTCCCTGTGGGCAGGTGAACCTACACCGCACAGGCCCTGGTGCAGTGCCTGTTCCATGTGGTCAGCATGGGTGCACACGGGTCAGCCAGTGTCTGTGTGTCTCAGCCTGTAACCACAGACCACACTGTCCTGCTCTGCTCACAAGAGCGAGGCCAATGGAGGGACAACGGGTGTGGGAATAAAGCCGGGTCATGGTCCGGCTGGGTGAGAAAGGGTCCAAGGAGCGAGAACCCGGCTGCCCTTGCCTGGTGAGTCGAGAGCTGATGTCCACCCTGTGGGCAGCCCCTCTCCCCACATCCCGAGGTAAGGCTGCCTTTCCTGCACCCTGGGGCAGGGTCATGTCTGTGTATACAGCAGGACGCACAGCAGTGCACGCAACAAGCCTGATGCCTGCCCTTGCCATGTACTTGGGGGCTTGGTGAGGGTGGAACATCCGGACAGGACGTGGGCCGACCCCAGGGAGGATGTAGGGGTGAAGTGTTTGGGAGCCTCTGGAGGGGATCCTCACCTGTCTGCACAGGTGAACTGAGGACACAGACCAAGGGTGGGCAGGTGGGGAGCCCAGTCCTGGGTCATCCCTGAGGCTGGAGGAGGGATGTGGAGCTGGGGTTGATGGCGGTGGGGACGAGGGGCTCATCACAGGACAGTGAGGAGACAGATCATTTGAGGCAGCAGGGAAGGTGGAATACTGTGCCTGATGGGAGGACGGAGAGACCAGCAGGCGGCGCTGCAGGCGCGGGTAGCAGGCCTGCTCCCTGCAGGGCGGTGCCAGAGCCCCGCACCGCTGGAAACCCCGCGGTGTCCGGACAGAACCCAGAGGATGGGGGGTCGAATGGGCGGGAAGAGTTTGGAAAAGTCACCTTATCTCCACATGTCCTGGGGGAGGGGTTCCCTGCTCCAGCCTCTTTCCTTAGAGTCTCCCCACCTGGGGAAGTCAGCACCCTCAACAGCCGGTCGTGCATGGCTTGCAATTTATCAGGAGGATGAAAGGGAAGGGGGGGGAAGGAATAAGAAACAAGCTCTACGTGTTTGGACAGCACATGCCACTCTAATTTCCAATCAGGAAGAGGAATTTCCCAAAGGCTCAGGCTGGCCCTGTAACCAGAATGGGGCTTGAAGCAATCCTGCCACTTTGTGGCCGGTTCCAGAAACAAGTTGAAGACAGTTGCTCAGGGTCACTGCAATCCACAACGCCTGCAGGGTTGTAAATGACAACTATGGTGGGAAAATGTCTTGGGGTAAGTAACTGAAAAGGACTTGAAAACAAGGCAGGATTGCAGGAACCGGATTGCAAGAGGTAGATTGGACTCGCTGTTAAAGCACATGAAAGCTGCTCAACATTGCCTATGATTCAGTTGGCCAAAAAGGGTGTACAGGTTGAAACCCATACGAACTTTGTGGCCAACCAAACATGCGGGAAATACAAATCAACACTACAAGATGTAGCACTTTTCCCCAGTCAGAATGGCCATCCTCACAAAGTGTAAAAACAAGAAATGGAGGAGAGGACGTGGAGAAAATGGAACCCTGCTATGCTGATGGTGGGAATGTCAATTGCTAACAGCCACACTGGAGAAGGGTATGATGTTTCCTAAAAATTCTAAAAAATAGAGCTACAGAGACTTCCTGGTGGCACAGAGGTTAAGAATCCAACTGCCAAGGCAGAGGACACAGGTTCGAGCCCTGATCCAGAAAGATAACACATTCTGCGGAGCAACTAAGCCTGTGCGCCACAACTACTGAGCCTGTGCTCTACAGCCCGTGAGCCACAACTACGGAGCCCGTGTGCCACAACTACTGAAGCCTGACACCTAGAGCCCAGGCTCCAAAAGAAGACAAGACACTGCAATGAGAAGACCACGCACTTCAACGAAGAGTAGCCCCAACTTCCTGCAACTAGAGAAATCCCACGTGCAGTAACGAAGACCCAACACAGGCAAAAAAGATTAATTAATTAATTAAAAAACAATAGAGCTACAGAGCATACAGCACTTCCACTCCTGGGGGTATATCTCAGGATAACCATAAATCGATAGGACAGAGGCACTTCAAATATTAGTGCAGCACTTTTGCAGGAGCCTCAACTTGAAAACAATATAAATGTCCTTAGAAGGAAAAAATGGATAAAGAAGATATGGTACTTATGTACAATGGAATAGTACTCAGCCATGAAATCAATGAAATAAGGCCAGTTGCAGCAACTCGGGTGGACTTAGGTACGATCATTCTAAGTGACATAAGTCAGACACAAAAAGACACTTAACATAAGGTATCATTTATAGGTGGAATCTAAAAATGGCTACACATGAACTAAATTACAAAACAGAAACAGAGTCACACATTTAGAAAACACACTTATGACTGCTAAAGGGGAAAGGTGGGGTGGGGTGAGACATAAACCAGAAGGTGGAAATTAACACAGATACCGATCCAAAGACCAAATAGGTAATCGACAAGACCTACTCTATAGCTCAAGAACTGCACTCAGCACACTCTAGTCACCAGAAAAGAATATATACGACTGGTAAGAATCTGAAAAAGAATTTATGGATGTCTCTCTGTAAGTGAAACAAGTGGATGTGCAGCAGCAAGAAAGACAGCATTGAAAAGCAGCTACACCCCATTATAAGAATAAATTGCAAAAAAACTAAAAAAAAGACAGAGAGAAAATGTTACAAAATACGCTCAGGGGCTGTGATGCAACCTGGATTGACCACATCTAGACGTACAGTTAGATGGGCCCTAAGGCTGGACACTCGTGGGGCTGAGAGGCATGGTGAGGATGAGTCAGCAAATGCGACGCCTTTAGAGTAATACTTCCTGGTCCCTATTCCATGGATCCCAAATCTCCAGGTGCAGGGGACCCTTCGTACAGCTAAAACATGCATGGGACACACTGATAATGGTACAATATTGCATCGGGAAGAGTTTAAGAAAAGGCACATCATCTCCTCATCTCCGGGTGCTCGGGTTACCCCCTCCAGACTCTTTCCTAACAATCTCCCCACTAGGGGAAGTCAGCACCTTCAATATCCTGTTTCGCACAGTCTGGAATTTGTCCGGAGGATGAACTGGAATGGGGGGAAACAATGAGAGACAAGCCCTAGGTGTTTGGACAGGCACATGCCACTCTAATTTCCAATGAGGAAGACGAAATGACCAAAGGCTCACCTTGCCCTGGGAACCGGAATAGGGCTTGAAGCAATCCTGCTGTTTTGTGGCCAGTTCCCAAAGACACAAGTTGAAAAGTGGACCTCAGGGGCACTGCAATTCTCAATCCTGCAGGATTGTAAAAGATACCTAACGTGGAAAAATGCCTTGAGGTAACTGACCAAAAAGGACTTGAAAGCAAGGCAGAATTTTGGGAATGGGATTTCAGGAGGGAGATTGGTCTCACCTCGAAAGCACATGGAAAGGGGCAGAACTTCTTCAACGATGTCGTTGGCCAAAAAGGGTATATGCATTTTACATGAATATATTCACAAAAAAACGCATATGCCCTTTTTGGCCAAGCAAGCAGGCGCGCGGTGCAAATCAACACTACAAAGAAATATCACTTCACATCAGTCCCAAGGGGCATCCTCAGAAAGAGTAAAAACCAGAAATGCAGGATAGGGCGTGGAGAAAAGGGAGCCTTTTTAAGCTGATTGTGGGTAGGTAAATTGCCAACGGCACTCTGGAGAAGTGTATTGTGTTTCCCAAAAAAATCTAAGAAACAAAGCTATAGAGCATATGGCACTTCCACTCATGGGTGTATATCTTGGGAAAACAAAAACTCAACAGGACACAGGCACCACAACGTGTAGTGCTGGTCTGTTACAAGAGCCTCGACTTGGATACAACTGAAATTTCCTTGGAAGGAAAACATGGATAAAGAAGATGTCATATGCATGTACAATGGAATATAACTCATCCATGAAATCAATGAAATAAGGCCAGTTGCAGCCACTCGAGTGTACGTAGGTATGATCATTCTCAGTGACATAAGTAAGACAGAAAGAGACTTCATAAGATATCAGTTATAGGTGGAATATCAAAATTGCTACACATGAACTAAATGACAAAAGAGACACAGAATCACACATTTAGAAAACTCACTTATAACTGCTAGAGTGCAAAGGTCGGTTGAGGTGAGGCATAAACCAGGAGTTTCAAATGAGCACACGTGCCGTTCCATAGACCAAATAGGGAACCAACAAGGCTTACTCTAAACCTCAAAGGACTGGACTCAGCAAACTCTACACACTGGAAAAGATTATATACGACTGGTAAGAATCTGAAAAGAATTTATCGATGTATCTCCGTACGTGAATCAAGTGGATGTACTGCAGCAAGGAATACAGCACTGAAAATCAGCTACACCCCATTATAAAAATAAATTACAAAAAAAAAAAAAAAAGACACTGAGTGAAAGGTAAATTCTTATACAATTCGTTCAGGGTCTGCGAGGCAACCTGGATTGACCATATCTAAACACACAGCTGGATGGGACCTAAGGCTGGACACTCGTGGGGCTGAGAGGCTTGGTGAGCATGAGTCAGCAAACGCAGTCCCTTTAGAGTAATACTGCCTGGTCCTGATCCCATGGGTCCCAAATCTCCAGATGCAGGCAACCCTTCGTACAGCTACAACATGCATGGGACACCCAGAGGATGGTACACCATCAGATCGGGAAGAGTTTGGAAAAACCACCTCAATTCCTGGCGCTCTGGTTCCCACCTCCAGCATCTTTCCTAAACATCTCCCCAGGTGGGTAAGCCAGCACCTTTAACACTCTCTTTCACACAGTTTGGAATTTGTCCGGAGGATGAAATGGAATGGGGGGAACAATGAGACACAATGGCAAGGTGTTTGGGCAGGCGCATGCCACTCTAATTTCCAATGAGAAAGAGGAACTGATCAAAGGATGAGCTTGCCCTCGGAACCGGTATAGGGCTTGAAGCAATCCTGCTGTTTTGTGTCCAGTTCCGAAGGAAACAAGTTGAAAAATGGAGCTCAGAGGCACTGCAATTCACAATCATGTAGGATTGTAAAAGATACCTAACGTGGAAAAATGTCTTGAGGTAAGTCACAAAAAAGGACTTGAAACAAGGCAGAATTGCCGAAACGGGATTTCAAAGGGAGATTGGTCTCTCCTCGAAAGCACATGGAAAGGGGCAGAACTTCTTCAACAATAACCTTGACCAAAAAGGGCGTATGCTTTTTTCCTGAATATATTCAGGAAAAAAGCATACGCCCTTCTTGGCCAACCAAGCAGGCGGGTGGTGCAAATCAACACTACAAAGAGGTATCATTTCCCATCAGTCCGAAGAGCCATCCTCACAAAGAGTAAAAACCAGAAATTCACGGTAGGGCGTGGAGAAAAGGTAGCCTTTTTCCGCTGATTCTGGGAGGTAAATTGTCAACGGCACTCTGGAGAAGTGTATTGTGTTTCCCAACAAAATCTAAGAAACAAACCTACAGAACATACAGCACTTCCACTTATGGGCGTATATCTAGGGAAAACAAAAACTCGACAGGACACAGGCACCACAACGTTTAGTTCTGGTCTGTTTACAAGAACCTTGTCTTGGATACAACCACAATTTCCTTGGAAGGAAAACATGGATAAAGAAGATGTCATACGTATTTACAATGGAATATAACTCATCATGAAATCAATGAAATAAGGCCAGTTGCAACCACTTGAGTGTACTTCGGTACAATCATTCTCAGTGACATATGTCAGACAGAGAAAGATACTTATCATAAGATATCAGTTATAGGTGGAACATCACAATTGCTACACATGAACTGAATGACAAAATAGACACAGAATCACACATTTAGAAAACTCACTTATGACTGCAAGAGTGCAAAGGTCGGTTGACGTGACACGTAAACCAGGAGTTTGAAATGAACACACATACCATTCCATAGACCAAATAGAGAATCAACAAGACTTATTCTAAACCTCAAAGGACTGCACTCAGCACACTCTACACACCGGAACAGATTATATATGACTTGTAAGAATCGGAAAAATAATTTATCGATGTCTCTCTGTAAGTGAATCAAGTGGATGTACAGCAGCAAGAAACACAGCACTGAGAATCAGCTACATCCCATTATAAAAATAAATCACACACACACAAAAAAAAACACTGAGTGAAAGGTAAAATCTTACACAATTCGTTCAGGGTTTGCAAGGCAACCTTGATTGACCATATCTATACACACAGCTGGATGGGAACTAAGGCTGGACACTCGTGGGGCTGAGAGTCTTGGTGAGCAGAAGTCAGCAAAGGCAACACCTTTAGAGTAATACTGCCTGGTCCTGATTCCATGGGTCCCAAATCTCCAGATCCAGGCGACCCTTCGTACAGCTAAAACATGCATGGGACACACAGAGGATGGTACCCCATCGGATCGGGGAGAGTTTGGAAAAACAAGCTCATCTCATCTCCTGGTGCTCAGGTTCCCACCTCCAGCCTCTTTCCTTACAATCTCCCCCCTTGGGGATATCAGCACCTTCAACACCCTTTTTCGCACAGTTTGGAATTTGTCTGGAGGATGAACTGGACGGGGGTAACAATGAGAAACAACGCCTAGGTGTTTGGACAGGCGCATGCCACTCTAATTTCCAATGAGGAAGAGGAATTGACCAAAGGCCCAGCTTGCCCTCGGAACCAGAATAGGCCTTGAAGCAATCCTGCTGTTTTGTGGCCAGATGCCAAAGAAACAAATTGAAAATTGGGGCTCAGGGGCACTGCAATTCACAATCCTGCAGGATTGTAAATGATACCTAACATGGAAAAATGCCTTGAGGTAAGTCATGAAAAAGAACTTGAAAGCAAGGCAGAATTGCGGGAACGGGATTTCAATAGGGAGTTTTGTCTCGCCTCGAAAGCACATGGACAGGGGCAGAACTTCTTCAAAGATGTCATTGGCCAAAGTGGGTGTATGCGTTTTTCCTGAATATATTCAGGAAAAACGCGTATGCCCTTTTGGCCAACCAAGAAGTTTCGTGGTGCAAATCAACACAACACAGAGATATCACTTTGCATCAGTCAGAAGGGGCATCCTCACAAAGTGTAAAAACCAGAAATGCAGGATAGGGTGTGGAGAAAAGGGAGCCTTTTTACGCTGATTGTGGGAAGGTAAATTGCCAACGGCACTCTGGAGTAGTGTATTGTATTTCCCAAAAAAATCTAAGCAACAAAGCTACAGAGCATATGGCACTTCCACTCATGGGCATATATCTTGGGAAAACCAAAACTTGACAGGACACAGGCACCACAACGTTTAGTGCTGGTCTGTTTACAAGAGCCTCGACTTGGATACAACCGGAATTTCCCTGGAAGGAAAACATGGATAAAGAAGATGTGATACTTATTTACAATGGAATATAACTCAGCCATGATATCAATGAAATAAGGCCAGTTGCAGCAACTCTGGTGTACTTAGGTACGATCATTCTCAGTGACATAAGTCAGACAGAAAAAGAGACTTATAAGATATCAGTTATAGGTGTAATATCAAAATTGCGACACATGAACTAAATGACAAAAGAGACACAGAATCACACTTTTAGAAAACTCACTTATAACTGCTAGAGTGCAAAGGTCGCTTGAGGTGAGGCATAAACCTGGAGTTTGAGATGAGCACACATACCGTTCCATAGACCAAATAGGGAATCAACAAGAGTTACTCTATACCTCAAAGGACTGGACTCAGCACAGTCTACACACTGGAAAAGATTATATACGACTGGTAAGAATCTGGAAAAGAATTTTTCGATGTCTCTCTGTTAGTGAATCAAGTGGATGTACAGCAGCAAGAAACACAGCACTGAAAATCAGCTACATCCCAGTATAAAAGTAAATTACAAAAAAAAAAGAAAAAAAAAGACACTGAGTGAGAGATAAATTCTTACAGAATTCGTTCAGGGGCTGCGATGCAACCTGGATTGACTGTATCTAAACACACAGCTGTATGGGTCCTAAGGCTGGACACTCGTTGGGCTGAGAGGCTTGGTGAGCATGAGTCAGCAAAGGCACCCCCTTTAGAGTAATATTGCCTGGTCCTGATGCCATGGGTCCCAAATCTCCAGATGCAGGCGACAGTGTCCATATATAACAAGGGCTACCGCAGGTCATCATCTATTCGTCCACTGGAAATCAGTGTCCACAAAATACACAGGCACCCACCGCACAACAGCTATCAGTCACACTGGAAATCAGTGTCCACATATAACAAGGGCAACCACATATCAACTGCTACAATTCCCAATGAAATCATTGGCCACCTATAAAATCTGATATCACAGGTCACCTGCTATCAGTCTCACAGGAAATCAGTGTCCACATATAACACGGGCAGCCACAGCATCAATAGCTATCGGTCTTATTGAAATCACTTTCCCCATATATCAGGGGCAGACACAGCATAAACAGCTACCAGTCACACAGTAAACCAGGGTCCACATATAAGACCGGCAACCACAGCATCAACAGCTATCAGTTTCACTGGTAACGAGTGTCTACATAACACAAGGGTAACCACAGTTCACATATTATCACGTCCACTAAAATCAGTGTCCACGTATAGCAAGGGAAACCACAGATCAACAGCTATCTGTCACACTTGAAATCAGTGTCCAAAAATAACAAGGGCTACCGCAGGTCAACATCTTTTGTCCACTGGAAATCAGTGTCCACATATTAAAGGACACCCACAGCATAAACAGCTATCAGTCTCACTGGAAATCAGTCCACATATAACAAGGGAAACCTCAAGTCAACCTCTATTTGTCCACTGGAAATCATTGTCTACATGTTATACGGGCACACACAGCATCAACAAATATCAGTCTCACTGGAAATCAATGTCCACATATATAAAGGGCAATCACAAGTCAATGGCTCTCAGTCTTTCTGCAATTCAGTGTCCAATATAACATGGGCAACTTCAGCATCAATGGCTATCAGTCTCACTGGAAACCAGGGTCCACATATAATAAGGCAACCACAGATGAATGGCTATCAATCTCACTGGAAAGCAGTGTCCACATTTAACAAGGCAAGCCCAGTTCAACGGCTATTAGTATCACTGGAAATCACCGTCCACCTCTCATAAGGGCAAATAAAGCATCAAAATTTATCAACCTCACTGGAAATCAGTGTCCACATATAAGAAGGACAACCACAGGTTAACGGCTATCTGTCTCATTGGAAATCAGCGTCCACATATATAAAAGGCAACCACAAGTCAACAGCTCTCAGTCTCACTGGAATTCAGTGTCCAATATAACATGGGCAGCCTCAGCATCAATGGCTAACAGTGTCAATTGGAACAAGGGTCCACATATAATAAGGTGGCCACACATCAATGGCTATCAGTCTCATTGGATACCAGTGTCCATATATAACAAGGGCAACCAGAGCTCAATGGCTATCAGACTCACTGGAAAACAGTATCCACATTTAACAAGAGCAAGCAAATATCAATATCTATCAGTCTCACTGGAAATCTGTGTCCACATATAATAAGGGGAAATGAAGGTCAACCTATGTCTCACTGGAAATCAGTGTTCACATATAACAAAGTCAACTGCAGCAACAATGGCTATCAGTGTCACTGGAAACAGGGTCCATATATATATAGGGCAACCAAGGAATCAACGGATATCAGTCTCATTGGAAATCAGTGGCCAGATATAACAAGCGCAACTGCAGGATCAACAGCTCTGAATCCCACTGGAAATCACTATCCAAGTATATCAAGGGCAACCAGAGGTCAAAAGCTATCAATCCCACTGGAAATCAGTGTCAACAAATAGCAAGGACAACCACAGCAGCAGGAGATATCAGTCTCACTGAAAATCAGTATCCACATATACCAAAGAAAACCAGAGCCTCAAATGTTATCAGTCTCACTGGAATTCAGTGTCTACATATAACAAGGGGAACTACAGGTAAATGTCTACAGTGTCCGCATATAAAAAGTGCAACCAGAGCATGAACGGCTTTTTGCCTTAATGAAAAGACTGTCCATATTGAACAATGGCAAGCAGGGTTCAACGGCTATTAGTCTCACTGGAAATCAAGTCCACATATAATAAGGGCAACCAAAGCATCAACGGCTATCAGCCTCACTGGAACTCAGTGTCCACATATAACAAGGGCAACCACAATTCAACGACTCTCAGTCTTACTGGAATTCAGTGTCCAATATAACACGGGCAACCTCAGCACCAACGGCTCTCAGTCTCATTGGAAATCAGGGTCAACATATAATAACACAGTCACAGGTCAACTGATATCTGTCTCACTGGAAATCAGTATCCAAATATATCAAGGGCAAACACAGGTCGACGGCTATGAGTCTCACTGGAAATCAGTGTCTACATATAACAAGAGCAGCTACAGTAAAAAGGCTTTCAGTCTCAATGGGCATCTGTGTCCACTTAAAATAGGGAAAGCATAGCATCAATGGCTAATAGTCTCCAGGAAATCAGTGTCCACCTATAAAGAAGTCAACCACAGGTCAACGGCTATTAGTCTCAATGGAAATCAGTGTCCTCATATACCAAGGGCAACCACAGGATCAATGGATATCTGTCTCAATGTTTATCAGTGTCCACATATAAAAAGTCCAGCCAGAGCATCAACAACTATGTGTACCAGTGTAATCAGGGTCCACATATAACAAGGGCAGCCACAGCATCAAATGATATTAGTCTTAGAGGAAATCATGGTTCATGTAAAACTACAGCAGCCACAGCCTCAACAGCTATCAGACCCACTGGAAATCAGTGAACACAAAGCAAATGTGTACCCACAGAATCAGCGGCTCTCAGCTCACTGTAAGTATTTGTCCACAAATAACGAGGGCAACAACATATCAACAGCTATCAGTCTCACTGGAAATCAGTGTCCATATATATCAATTGCAAACATAGGTCAGTGGCAAAATGTCTCACTGGAAATCAGTGTACCCATATATCAAGGGGAACCACAGATCTATGGCTATGTCTCACTGGAAATCAGTGTCCACATATAACAAGGGCAACCACATATCAACTGCTATCATTCCCAATTAAATCATTGTCGACCTTTAAAAAGTGAAACCACAGGTCACCTGCTATCACTCTCACAGGAAATCAGTGTCCACATATACCACAGGCAGTCACAGCATCAACAGCTATCGGTCTCATTGAAATCAGTCTCCCCGTATCTCAGGGCCAGCCACAGCATCAATGGCTAACACTTACACAGGAAACCAGGGTTCACATATAAGAATGGCAACCACAGCATCAAGAGCTATCAGTTTCAGTGGTAACGAGAGTCCACATAAAACAAGGGTAACCACAGGTCAAATTCTATCACGTCCACTAAAATCAGTGTCCACATATAACAAGTGAAAACACTGGTCAACAGCTTTCTGTTACACTGGAAATCAGTGTCCACAAATAACAAGAGCTACTGCAGGTCAACATCTATTCATCCACAAGATTTCAGTGTCCACATATTACAAGGGACCCCACAGCATCAACAACTAACAGTCTCACTGGAAATGTGTCAACATATATAAAGAGCAACCACAAGTCAATGAATCTCAGTCTCACTGCAATTCAGTGTGCCATATAACATGGGCAACCTCGCAAAAATGCTATCAGTCTCAATGGAAACCAGGGTCCATATACAATAAGGCAGCCACAGATGAACGGCTATTAGTCTCACTGGAAATCAGTGTCCACATTTAACAAGGGCAAGTACAGTTCAACGGTTATTAGTCTCACTGGAAATCACTGTCCACCTATAATAAGGGCAACCAAAGCATCAACGGTTATCAGCCTCACTGGAAATCAGTGTCCACATATAAGAAGGCCAACCACAGATTAATGGCTTTCAGTCTCACTGGAAATCAGGGTCCACATAGATAAAGGGCGACCACAAGTCAGCGGCCCTCAGTCTCACTGGAATTCAGTGTCCCAATATAACATGGGTAACCTCAGCATCAAAGACTATCAGTTTCACTGGAAAGAAGGGTCCACATATAATAAGCAGCCACAGGTCAATGGCTATCAGCCTCACTGGATATCAATGTCCATATATAATAAGTGGAAATGAAGGTCAACCTATATCTCACTGGAAAACAGTGTTCACATATAACAAAGTCAACCACTACAACAAAGGCTATCAGACTCATGGAAACAGGGTCCGTATATACATAGGGCAACCACAGAATCAATGGATATCAGTCTCATTGGAAATCAGTGGCCAGATATAACAAGTGCAACCACAGTATCAACAGTTCTGAGTCCCACTGAAATCACTGTCCAAGTATATCAAGGGTAATCACAGTTCAAAAGCTATCAATCCCCCTGTAAATCAGTGTCAACATATAAAAGGGCAACCACAGCATCAGCAGATATTAGTCACACTGGAAATCAGTGTCCACATATAACAAGGAAAACCAGAGCATAAAATGTTATCAGTCTCACTGGAATTCAGTGTCTACATATAACAAGGGGAACTACAGATAAAATTGTATCATTCTCACTGGAAATTATGTCCACATATAAAAAGGGCAAGCAGAGCATAAACGTCTATCAGTCACACTGGAAATCAGTGTCCGCATATAACAAGTGCAACCAGAGCATGAACGGCTTCTAATCTCACCGGAAAAAGCTGTCCACATTTAACAATGGGAAGCACAGTTCAATGGCTTTAGTCTCATTGGAAATCAATGCCCACCTACAATAAGGGCAACCAAATCATCAACAGCTACCAGCCTCACTGGAAATCAGTGTCCACATATAATAAGGGCAACCACAATTAAACGACTCTCAGTCTCACTGGAATTCAGTGTCCAATATAACATGGGCAATCTCAGCATCAGCGGCTCTCAGTTTCATTGGAAGCGAGCGTCAACATATAATAAGACAGCCACGGGTCAACCGCTATCTGTCTCACTGGAAATCAGTATCCAAATATATCAAGGGCAAACACAGGTTGATGGCTATGAGTCTCACTGGAAATCCGTGTCTACATATAACAAGAGCAGCCACAGTAAAACGTCTATCAATCTCAATGGACATCTGTGTCCACTTATAAATAGGGAAAGCATAGCATCAATGGCTAATAGTCTCAGGGAAATCAGTGTCCACCTGTAAAGAGGGCCGCCACAGGTCAACAGGTATCAGCCTCACTGGGAATCAGTGTCCTCATATAGAAAGGGCAACCACAGCATCAACGGATATCAGTCTCAATGTTAATCAGTGTCCACATATAAAATGGGCAGCCACAGCAGCAACAACTATGTGTCCCACTGGTATCAGTGTCCACATATAACAAGGGCAGCCACAGCATCAACTGATATCAGTCTTAGAGGAAATCATGGTTCACATAAAACTAGAGCATTCCCAGCCTCAACAGCTATCGGTCCCACTGGAAATCAGTGAACACATTTAAATGTGTACCCATAGAATCAGCCCCTGTAAACTCACTGTAAATATCTGTCCACATATAACAAGGGCAAAAACAACTCAACAGCTATCAGTCTCACTGGAAATCAGTGTCCATATATATTAAGTGCAAACACAGGTCAATGTCTAAGCATCACATTGGAAATCAGTGTACCCATATAACACGGAACCACAGATCTACAGCTATGTCTCACTGGAAATCAGTGTCCACATGTAACAAAGGCAACCACATATCAACAGCTATCAGCGCCAATTAAATAATTGGCCACCTATAAAAATTGAAACCACAGGTCACCTGCTATCAGGCTCACTGGAAATCAATGTTCACATATAATACAGGCAGCCACAGCATCAACTGCTCTCAGTCTCATAGAAATCAGTTTCCCCATATATCAGGGGCAGCCACAGCATCAACGGCTACCCCTCACACAGAAAACAAGGGTCCACATATAAGAATGGCAACCACAGCATCAACAGCTATCATTTTCACTGGTAACGAGGGTCCCCATAACACAAGGGCAACCACAGGTCACTTGCTATCACATCCACTGAAAATCAGTGTCCACATATAACAAGGGAAACCACAGGTCAACAGCTATCTGTCACACTGGAAATCAGGGTCCAGATATAACAAGCACAACTGTAGGCAATATGTATTTGTCCACTGGAAATCAGTGTCCACATATTACAAGGGCATTCACAGCATCAACAGCTATCAGTCTCACTGGAAATCAGTGTCCAATATAACATGGGCAACCACAGCATCAACGGCTATCAGTCTCACTGGAAACCATCGTTCACATATAATAAGGCAGCCACAGATGAACGACTATCAGTCCCACTGGAAATCAGTGTCCACATATAAAATGTACTACCAGATCATGAACGGCTATCAGTCTCACTGGAAAACAGTGTCCACATTAAACGAGGGTAAGCACAGTTCAATGGCTATTTGTTTCAGTGGAAATCAGTGTCCACTTATAATAAGGGCAACCAAAGCATCAACGTCTATCAGCCTCACTGAACATCAGTGTGCACATATAACAAGGGCAACCACAGGTTAACGGCTATCAGTCTCACTGGAAATCAGTGTCCACATTTATAAAGGGCAACCACAATTCAAAGACTCTCAGTCTCACTGGAATTCAGTGTCCAATATAACATGGGCAACTTCAGCATCAATGGCTATCAGTCTCAATGGAAATCAGGGTCCACATATAATAAGGAAACCACAGGTCAACGGCTATCAGTCTCACTAGATATCAGTGTCCACATATAACAAGGGCAACGAGAGCATCAACGGCTATCAGACTCACTGGAAAACAGTATCCACATTTAACAAGTGCAAGGAAAGTAAATAGCTATCAGTCTCACTGGAAATTTGTGTCCACATATAATAAGGGAAACCGAAGGTCAACCTATGTCTCACTGGAAATCAGTGTTCACATATAACAAGGTCAACCACAGCAACAATGGCTGTCAATCTCACTGGAAATAGGGTCCATATATAAATAGGGCAACCATAGAATCAACGGATATCAGTCTCACTGGAAATCAGTGTCCACATATAACTAGAACAAACACAGGTCAGTGGCTATCAGTCCCACCGGAAATCTGTGTCCCCATATAACAACGGCAACTAGAGTTCAACGGCTATCAGTCTCACTGGAAATCAGTGTCCATATATAACAAACGCAAGAACATGTCAATGGCTATCAGTCTCACTCGAATTCAGTCTCCAAATATGAAAAGGGCAACCACAGCATCAACGGCTTCAGTCTCAATGTTAATCAGTGTCCACATATAAAAAGCCAGCCATGGCATCAACAGCTATCTGTCCCACTGGAAATCAGGGTCCCCGTATAATACGGGCAGCCACAGCATCAATGGATATCAGTCTTACAGGAAATCCTGGTCCATATATAACAAGTGCAGCCACAGCCTCAGCTATCAGTTCCACTGGATATCAGAGAACACAATTATCAAGTATACCCACAGAATCAATGGCTTTCAACTTACTGTAATACATGTGCACAAATAACAAGGGCAACAACAATTCCAGAGCTATCTGTCTCACTGGTATTCAGTGTCTGGATATATCATGTGCCCACACAGGTAAACTTCTATGTCTCACTGGAAATCAGTGTACCCATATAACAAGGGGAACCACAGGTAAACGTCTATGTCTCACTGGAAATCAGTGTCCACATATAACAAGAGCAACCACAGCATCAACGGCTATCAGTATCACATGAAGTGTGTCCACATTAACCAAGGGCAGCCACAGGTCAACGGCTATCTGTCTCACTTGAAATATGATTCCACATACAACAAGTGCAGTCACAGCATCAAGAGCTATCAGACCCACTGGAAATCAATGTACACATATAACAAGTGCAACCACAGCATCAATGGCTATAAGTGTCACTGAAACTGGGTCTGCATATAACAATGGCAACGACATCATCAACGGCTATACGTGTCACTGGAAATCAATGTGTACATATAACAAGGACAACCACAGCATCAAAGGTTATCAGTCTCATTGGAATTCAGGGTCCACATATAACCAGGGCAACCACATGTCAACGACAATCAATCCACTTGAAATCAGTGCCCACATATCACAATGTCAATCGCAGGTCATCAGATATTTGTCTTACTGCAAGTCAGTGTCCACATATAACAAGGGCAGTCAACACCATCAACAGCTATCAGTCTCACTGGAAATCAGTGCCCACATATAAAAAGTGCAACCAGAGCATCTACGGTTTTCAGGCTAACTGGAAATCTCTGTCCACAAACAACAAAGTCAAGCAAAGTTTAATGGCTATCAATCCAACCGGAAATCAGTGTCCATATAACAAGGTCTACTACTGCATCATCGGCTATCAGTTTCACTGTAATTCAGTGTCCACATATCACAAAGGCAACAACAGCATCAACGGTTATCAATCTCACTGGAAATCAGTGACCACCTATACCAAGTGCAACCACAGCATCCACAGCTGACAGTCTCTCTGCAAATCAGGGTCCACATATACCAAGGGCAGCCACAGATCAACGGCTATCAGTCTTACTGTAAAATCGTATCCACATATAACAAGTGCAACCACGGCATCAACATCTATCAGTCCCATCGGCAATCAGTGTCCACATATAAATGGGCAAGCACAGCATCAACGGCTCTCAGCCTCACTGTATATCACTGTCCACATATCTTTTGTAGCACTTGAGCTATTCCCACAGAATGTATTGTCAGGGAACTGGAAATAGTGTAACTCCTGTTTCTGATTTAATTTACAGGGGTTGTGGGTGGTCAGACTCAGTTAGTCCAAATACTTAAGAAATCAGTTGGAAAGAAAACATCAGATGAGTTCTACTTGTTGGCACAGTAACACGGTGTGTGTCTGGGGAGTAGAGGGTATTCACATGATGATGAGAGTAAGACTTGAAATTCCAAAGAATGAATAACAAATATGATATAGAACATACAAATATGGTGTTATGGTCCGTTCTTCAGAGATGTCACATCTGAATTTAAACACTTAAATTACAAATCTTCAACCTGTCATTTTCTCAAATAGAGATCTTAAGAGAATCTGGATAAAACAGGGGCTACATTTGAGGTTCAAAAGAATGTTGCTTAATAATGAATCATGCACAGTTACTGGACAGGTGAGCTGGTCAGCAGTGCACTGACAACAGGGATGAGGCATGTATGTGGGACCTTGGAAGATCCTTTTATTATAGTAGGAGGATCAAATTTGGGGAAGGGAAAGCAGATGGAGTTCTCTGATTTTTTAGAAGTATTTGACCGGGCTTCCCTGGTGGCGCGGTGGTTGAGAGCCTGCCTGCCAATGCAGGGGAGACGGGCTCGAGCCCTGGTCTGGGAGGATCCCACATGCCGCGGAGCAGCTTGGCCCGTGAGCCACAGTTACTGAGCCTGCGCGTCTGGGGCCTGTGCTCCGCAACAAGAGAGGCCGTGATAGTGAGAGGCCCGCGCACCGCGATGAAGAGTGGCCCCCGCTTGCCACAACTGGAGAAAGCCCTCGCACAGAAACGAAGACCCAACACAGCCAGAAATGAATAAATAAATAAATAAATTTATTTAAAAAAAAAAAAAAAAAAAGAAGAAGTATTTGACCTATATTTAGAAATTCATTGTTATTTAACTTAATATCTGAAATATTGTTTGACTATGAAGAAAAAAAATTCACTCAAGTGTAAATGTCTCTTTCCTAATCATATGTTAGGAAGGAAACATGTCTCACGGACCTTACTTGTGGTACTGATAAGAATACATTTATGATATAACAGCAATAATTCTGTGAACATCACCACGGAAGTCAGCTAACTTACCTAAGGTCACTGCAAATCCACAAAAAGAAAGTAAGGTTTCCTACGTCCAACTAAGCAGATAAGCTTTCCTGCAGTACACAGAGCCTATACTCTGAGACCCTGAAAAATGATGTTTTCTAAAAAAAATCCAAGCTGAATACAACTTGACATTCTGGCTGGATTAAATATGTAACAGAGCTTCTAGTTTTACCCAATGGAAAGAAATTTTAAAAGACGGAAATGGTAGGATGATCTGACAACTAGAAAGATACTTTTAGAGTTTACAAACATTAATTTAAACCTTGGTTCATAGTCTTAATTTTGAAAAAGTTACTTAATCTCCCTGAACTTCACATTTTCCTGGGTACAATGAGGATAGTATGAGATAATTTTTGCAAATCACAGTGCCTCAAGCTCTGGTAAATGCTCGATAAATAGCACCAACTGTATTTATTAATAATAGTTAATATTTTAATCATTTACTACTCTCACCTTCAGATGACCCAGACAACAAAGCTATTATTTCTCTCAGTGACTGACACCTCAAGGAAAGCACTAACCTGATATAACAATGGCTAAAAGAAGACCATTTTAGTGAACCCACACATGCCCACACATCTCCCACCACTACACACACACTTCAGTTCTCAGAAATAATTAACTGTGAACAACTACTTTATTCCAGATACACTGTAAATGCTGTAAACTGATCTACATTTCTACAGCTTCAGAAAATGGTCTCCCCATAAAGTATTAGCTAACAGCAGAGCACTGCAGGGGGAACAAAGACCTGTCAGAGTGAACAAAGCAAACTGTTAGGTAAATCCATAGTTTTATAAAGTCCATAGTTACACACTTTCTATGATCAAAACAAAAAAAGCTTTAACTTTCATTTTCTGGATTTCAGAAGTACAATTAAGGGTAAATGAACTTCAAATTGAAAATTCTGTTCTTCCACTCTTCTTAAAGCTTTCAAAAGCTTACTCAAGTAGCAAAATAAATTTTTGTTTGTTTCTAGACCTTATTTTTCCTTCTTTCTTCTCGTCTTTCCCATGTATTATTGCTCAGACGATTAACAACTGTGTCTGTTCATCCTCGGTGACCCTTACCAACATGCAGATGCTGAAATTCCATCTTCGTGGTCAGAACATTTTGCTTTATCTTTTTGGGAGACAGGTCCCAACACAGCTTTTCTATTTTGCATGAGGCCTTTCCACCACAAAAGTGGATTCTTCTTACAATTCCAGGGTCAAACAGCCTGTCAGATCTGGCCTGCTCTAATTCAGATGTTGGAAGAGTTTAAAGAAAAAACAAAACCGTCCTTTGAGGCAACTTCATGGCCTGTTTCAGAGATAAGCCTGCCGGGCTCCACATCCCACCCCATCACCATGGAGGGAGCCAGGTTCCTGATGCAGCGTGGCCTCCTCAGAATGCCTCTGAAAACACAGCATACACAACACAGATGAATTAAATAGAAACTCTTCTGCAGAGACTTAAATCTTTTGAACACGTAATCAATAAATCTGAAGTATCCTAAAATGAAATTTCATAAGCACTGACTGGGTTGGGATTTAAACAAATGCTTTTGATCTACCTCAAACCAAGCTGAATGCTTCCCTCTGCATGGGCCTTCTTCTCAGTGACACACATTCGTAACAATCCCAAGTTCTAGCCACTACTAAAGGAAGGCATCTAATTAGCTTTGATGTGCCAGCATTCAGTTAAATGATGTAACTAAAGAGTCCTTTGGGAAACTAACAAAGTGTGAATTGTTCAAAATTTTTGAGAGTATGAATTATTAAAAATTAGTCAAAAATTACATCTTCCATCCAGTCTCCCAAACTAGAAACCTTGGTTTTGACAAACCTGCACATCCTAAATCCAGTCAGTCGCCAAAACCAATCATCTAAAACTCAGACAGGCCTCTAGAATTAGACTCTCATTCACCACAATTGCTTTCGCTCTCGGACCTAGTTTGAACGATTTCAGTACTCTCTACCTTGATTGCCAGTCTCCTACATCCACCTCTCACCATGCAGTGAGACCTCACCAAAAGCAAAGACAAGCACTCCCTTCTCTTGCCAGGAAAATCCTTGTAGATCTCCAGTGATTCTGAGATGGAATTCCGGGTCCTGGTCTGGCCTGTGACGGTGCCCTCACGGATAGCCATCTGCCCACACATCTTCTCTCATCCTTCTCAAGTCCCCCTTTGTTCCTGCTGCCCAGGATGGCTCCCCATTTCCTGGATGTACCAGGATCCATCAGAGCCTCTGGGGCAGAATGAGTTCTTCTCTCAAAGACAGCTCAGCTTTCCACCTGACAAACTCCTACTTAACCTTCCAGTGCCGCTTTGAATGCCCGCTCTCTATGGGGGGCTTCTCCCCCTTTCCTTCCCCAGGCAGTTGAGTGCATCATCGTCTGTGTTCCCGTAGCACGTTTAGCATCTGTACCAGCATTTCCTCTGTGTGAGTATTCACTGTGCTGCCCTCTCCCCAGCGATAACATGATCTCCCCTAAGACATGAACCACGTACTATTCCTAGGTGGGTATGAATGTTACCATTGACTGAATCCTCTACTGCACGTTAGCTTCATCATGATCTAACACAAAGTACATGAAATTAAAGCCGGGCAACTCCTGGGTTTAAATCATAAATCCTAGCACCATCTTCTTCTAGAAACTTAGCTGTGGAGCTTTGTGCTTCCTCACCTGTAAACTAGTAACAACCAGCTCATGGAAGGGTGGGGAGGGAGGGAGGGAGAACTAAGGAAGATTAAATGAGAAAATACATGAACACTGCCAGGAAACTTCCGGGTATGAATATATGCATCAACAATAACAAAGATAAAAAGGCCCTGGCACCTTCTCTGTGCTGGCATGTGGTCAACCATCTCCCCATCTAACCAACTAGTACAAAGGCCCACGGAGGACACAGGAGCTGACCGATGCCACAGGGTAAGTGCCAGCAAAGCCAAGACTCAAGCCCAGTTGGGGATCTAACCATAAGCTCCAAACATTACTTCACTTACCTAAGTACCCGATAGTTGATCTGATCCTCATCAAAATTCCTTTTACTTTCCTCATTTTATGGATGAAAAAACTGAGCCTCAAATAAATAACTTGCCGCAAATCATACATAGAGTTACAGGGTAAACAAGCTAGGATTCAAATCCAGTGTGTCTAAATTCAAAACACTTCAGTCAAAATCGCATGGGCTATCATTGATATAAAAGGTGCAGACATACTATAAAACAGAAGACTGGCATGAACCTCCGGAACAGCACCTGTGTGGCGGTGATTCAAAATGAAGCCAGATTCCCCCTGGTTAAGGTGATCAAGACAGACAGGCTGATAGATAGATGACTGATAGATGGTTGATAGATAGATAGATGATTGATGGATGGATGGATAGATAGATGATTGATGGATGGATAGGTCAATGATAGATACATAGATAGATAGACAGATAGATAGATACATAGATACATAGATACATAGATCAGTTCATCTTAAGAAGGAAGCTTCACAAGTCACAGTACATCCCGGGGAATCTTCTTTCACATGGGAAGTAATAAGAAGATATCACAATATTTTATGTGGTTTATTTTCCAAATATTGAAGGGAGACCGGAGTTGTGATGGGTAAAGAACAGGAAGAAGAAAAACAGGCACATATGGACGTTTTGTTATTTACTATCATCTCTTGATCTCAGCCAGGGTTCATTTCCATCGTCTCCAAACCTCTCTCTCAGTCACGCACACACAGAGGAGAAGGGGTGTGGTCAGAAGCAGAGCACAGATGTAACCAACCCACAAGGATGAGATCTTTACCCTGCCTCATAAACACTGAGCTCCACACGGGGAGCCAAGCAGACTCCAGGTTCCATTTGCATGATCCACCTCCGTAAAGATCTGAAGGCAAACCTTGGCTGGAAACCAGAACATATCATTTTTTTCTTTTTTTTAAATTAATTTTTATTGGAGTACAGTTGATTTACAATGTTGTGTTAGTTTCAGGTGTACAGCAAAGTGAATCAGTTATACATATACATATATCCAATCTTTTTTAGATTCTTTTCCCATTTAGGTCATTACAGGGTATTGAGTAGAGTTCCCTGTGCTATACAGTATATATACAATGGAATATTACTCAGCCATAAAAAAGAATGAAATAATGCCGCTTGCAGAACATATCATTTTCATTAAGGTTTTAGATTTAGCAAAGGTCAAAAGCAGGGCCCAAACTCCCCAAGATCAACACACTGTGACACTGCCCAGAAGCAGTTCTGATAGCTCTTGAACCACAAATTTATGTTCCTTCTTAAGTTGAAATGATACAGTGCTGCCTGGTGGTGCTACCCCTTCTGGAAAGTGACAGGCTCTTATGCCAAGCAACTCTGCTCTACCCCGTCTTAACCCCCATCCCCACATTAGGGAAAGTCAAGAACCAGAAAGGGTGTGCACACTCCCTTCAAGCAAGTACCTCCATCTTCAAGCAAGAGTGTGTTCTGCAAAAGCCTCTTTGGACCACCCCAGCTCAATGTAGGGCTCCCCTGCCTGTGCCCAGAACGAACTTCTGTGCTGTCAGTGGTTGGATCCAGCTCTGCCTCTGCAAAACCAGTGAGACAACAGAAACACCACACTTTGAGGCTTCCACATAAATCATGGGCTCTGTGTGTTTATTTTTTGAAACGCAAATACAAACAACACGAAACAAAAAACTAGACATGGGAGGTTTGCTGGATTTCTTTTGAACTTTTGGTTGTGGAGAAGAGGCATGAAATTGGGATCTTATAGCGTCTACGAACAGCAGTCAGGAGGCTCCACCCAATTATCTAATAGGTCGAACAACACACTGGACTGCAGATATTAGGAATTTGTATTCTTTACTCTGTGCCATACGTCCCAAGGTCAGGGACTGGTACATCACAACAGACTTATCCCTGTTGTCAAGGACATGTGGAAGGGTTCCTGAACCAGCAATTTAGAGAGGAATGTCTGGTCCCCCTTTCTTGGTAGGTCAAGCTGGCTGGACCAAAGTGCTCAGCTAGCAGTGGTGCTTGCCTCAAACTTGCAGAGGAGAAGTCTCCTATCAGAGTTAATCTGGAATGGAAGAAGCTACCTGGAAGTGGAAGAAAGCCAGATCCTGAGGTCAAAGAGGAAAATAACACAGTGCAGGGGGGTGTTATTGGGGCAGGCTGGGTAGATAAATAGCCAGATTACCATAAGGCAAGTTGCTATGTGCTGTAACAGAAGATCCAGGAGGAGAAAGTGAGGAACACTGGAGAGGATGGAAGTGGGCTGATTCGAGAAGTCTTCGCTTAAGAAGTGATACTGGAATACTACTCAGCCATTTAAAAAAATGAAATAACGCCATTTGCAGCAACACGGATGGACCTAAGTGAAGTCAGTCAGACAGAGAAAGACAAATATATGATATCACATACACATGGCATATAAAAAAAATGATGCAAATGAAACTTATTCACAAAGCAGAAATAGACTCACAGACATAGAAAACAAACTTATGCTTACCAAAGGGGAAAGGGGGGGAGGGATAACTTAGGAGTTTGGGGTTAACAGATACAAACTACTATATGTAAAATCGATAGCCGCCCGTGCCCCCGGCCTGGGCCTGGACGGGTAGCGCCAGAGAAGGCGAATCGCCTCCCAGCGCTGCTCGTTCAAGGTTCTGGAGATGCAGCTGGATGTGTCTCGGTCCAAAGAACCAAACATGTATCCGGATCCCGAGACACAAAGGCCTGAAGGAGACCCACTTCACCAAGAACGTGAGGCAGTAGGACACCAAGCAAAGCAGGATCGTGCTGATCTGTGCCCAGCGGTCCCTGTGTGCAGCCTTCTCGGCCCAGACCTGTGGAGAAGGCTTGTGGGCCAGTGGCCTGAGGGTGGACAGCCAGAAGCAGAGGATCCGTCCGGCGGTGTGTGTCCGTGTCTTCCGAGATCGTCTTCCTGTTGGAAGGCGTTGAGTTGGGGGCGGATGGAAAGTTCGCATCTTACGCCAAGTTCCTGTACCCACCAACGCCCTGGTCAAGCTCAAGCCGGACCGCCCGGCCCAGCGGCCCCGCCCTCTGCTGGGGTCCGGATGCAACCCCGTCCCGCCCAGGGCGGCGCCGGCCGGCTCGGAACGAGGGGCCGCCGCGGGGGACGCCCTGGAGTACCGCCCCGCCTCCTGGCGACCCGCAGCGGCCCCGCGGCCAGCACGAGCGCGTCCTCGTCCTCGTGTCCTGCACGCCCGCGGTGTTAGAGCAGGTGAAGCCCTCCGACCTGGAGAAGCACGTGAACGGGACCTTCCGGGAGCAGTTCCCGCACATCCAGCTGACGCGGAGCAAAATCAGGAGTTTCAGACGAGAGATGCGGCACCTGTCGGAGGAGTGCGGTTTGGAGCCCGGGACGGTGTCGGCGGCCTCCGTGAACTTGGAGAAGCTGGTCCTGCAGGGCGAGCCCAACAAGCAGAACCCAAGCCGTGCCGGGCGCGTGCGCGCTGCTGGCCGCCGAGATCAACAGCGACCTCGCCAGAGCCACGTGAAGCAGCTCACGGACACGTCAGAAGAAAGGTTTCCATTCCACAGCCGGGATCGAATTGGGTTTGAGTTCACGGTGCTCGTGGCCTTGGAACTTGGTCTCCACCCTCCCGAGAACCAGCTGTCACCTCATTACGGACGCCTCCCCCCGCAGTTCCAGCCAGGCCTCTGGGCGCTCCTGGCGCTCCTGGCGCCTCGTGGGCCCGCGGGCGCGTTTCCAGGCACTGGGTGCGGGCGCGCGGCCCGCCCTTGCTTCCTTGGAGGGACACGGCTTCCATTCCAAAGCACACCACCCCGCCACGGTATTTCTGAGAGCCGTCCTGCGTTCTTCCGTGAACACAACCTGGGGGGTTGGTATTGTTTCTTCTGTTCCTGTGCCTGCGACTGGCCTGGCGCCAGGACCTAGGATGCGCGGTGGTGAATCCTGACCTTACAGCGTTTCTCCTCTGCATCACCCAGCCTTCCGCTACCGTCGCAGCGTCCGGTAGCATCTGGTAGAGACCTGGGGTCCAGCGCTCACTGCACGCGCTGGATTGCAGAAGTGAACCTGCTGGCGCGTTCATCTCGGCTACTTGGGGTTTTCGGACGTGGAGACCGCACTGTGGAGCCCCACCTCTCCCCGCCTCCTCGGCCGGCTCCCTCCCTCCCCCCAGCCCCGTGTCCGCCCACTTCCCCGCATCCGCATGCAGAGCTCTGGCGTCAGCCTAAACCCAGGAGAGCAGACCCCCCGGTTGGTTTTGGTCTCATTTTTCACCCTCGGGCCTCTATTCCTCCGAGGATCGCGTCACTGTGAAGTCCTGATGCCCCGGGGTCACGCACCCCAACAGGCCTCTGGGCACAGAACTAGCCCACCCCACGCAGGGATCCGTCTCCCCAGAAAAATCCCCCTTGCCCGCGACACTTGGGACCTTTAGGATGACTGGATTGCTGGCTCTTGATTTTCCTAAGCAATATTGTGGAGAAACCGTGTTTACTGTCGTGTAGGATTTGGTTGTGGGTCTTTGTTTCCTAAGGGAACAGAAACTGGTTAAACAGCGGCGTCTGCTGAAGCTGTGACTTGAACCACGCTTGACCCTCCAGCGGGGAGGAGACTGACCACTTCACAGCCCTGCCTCCCCGCAAGGGTCGGGCCAGCCTTCTTCCAGCAAGAAGTGGGAGCCGCCTTGGCCGGAGGAGCCGCCACACCAAGCCGACCCCAAGGGCTGGTCGTTGTCCTTCTGGGCAGGTCTGTGCCCAGCACACCAGCTTCTCCACGCACATGTGGCCCAGTTCCTCCGCTTGCTGCCCCACCGGCAACACTGAAGACCGTGGGCTGGAGCTTCTCTTTCACGGGTCAGCTGCTCTCAAAAAGTACCAGGTTGGCTGGGCCGTTAAGCTGCTTCCCTACTGCTGTCCCATGAACCGTCACTAGAGGGGCTCCAGGACAGCCCCACCCTGCATCCTACCCGTGTGCACTGGTGCTTTTGCAGAAAGGAGACACCAGCCCTCGTCAGCGTGCTCAACCACCAGCAACTCGGGGAGACCCCAGCAGGGAAGCAGGACGGCCGCTCCCACCCTGCTGGCTGCTGTGGCTTCTTCCTCATCACTCACTTGGGCTAAGGGGTGGGGGGACTGCAGGATGGAGCGCGAAGCCCAAGTTTGTACCCGGCCTTATTCATTGAGGAGTGCCTCTGCCCTGTCCTCCCCAAGACGGCCCCCAAAGCCCACGTGCACCAAGGGGGGCTTGAAGGATGAAGCTGCTAGACCCCAGGCAGCTCTTCTGGAAAGCGACCTGTCCTGCCACCACAGCGTCTCAAGGACACTCCTGTTGCAGGCACCGCAAGGGACCGACTTCCAAATGTATGTCCTGGTTTACAATTAGCCTTGCGGAACACGTCTTCCTGGGAATTTCTATACAGATGTTAGAATGGCTGATACAGTCACTTAAGTTCGTGTGTTTATGTAGTGAAAATTAGTCATTCACCAAACCCGTCTGTAACCTTCCCCTTAATGCACTGTGTCCTTTTTAATAATGTCAAGAGCTGCCACTGCGTGGTACTCAAGTGAAGCAAGTATTCAAGGCATTAAACTTCAGCCTGAACTGTCACCCCCTAGAGCCAGCCCAGACATCTGTGTCCAAGGGCCTGGGGCCACTCCCTCAGCACCTGGAAGCCACCGCGGACTTAAATGTGCACTATGTGGCTATCTGACCTCACTGTCTAGTCACGTGTCATGGATCTGTTTGCAAAAAGTAATGTATTTGTGCTTTAAGTAAAATTTGGTTTTGCAAAAATAAAATAAAGTCGATAAACAACCAGGCCTACTGTATAGCACAGGGAACTATATTCACTATCTTTTAATAACCTATAATGGAAAAGAATATGAAAAACTATATATATATATATATGTATATACACAGGTATACTGAATCACTTTGCTGTACACCTGAAACATTGTAAATCAACTACACCTCAATTTAAAAAAAAAGTCATATTAGAACTGATAGGAAAGTATGTAGAAAGTTGCCCTGGAGAATAGGGATACTATGGAGAAGGCTCTTTGGGCAAGGTAAATCAGCAGTATGTGTACAATCATGAGTATCAACATGTACACATTGTATTTAGGGCACAATGAGTATTTTAGATATAGCATAGTGTACTTTATATTCAGGGAAATCCTAGTAGTTGGAATGGAAACAGGAGGGTGATGGTAGGGAGCAGAGAAAGATAAGTGGAGAGAGATAAGATGATAAGAAAGATGAGATGGAAGGACCATCCCTTGTAAAGGCTCTGCCTGGCAGCTCAGGAAAATGGCCTTGAAACTACTGAAGTTTCTAATCTGGTGCTGTGACGGGACCCCTCCACAGCAAGCTTCTCTAATTCACATGTCTGCAGGCCCAGGCTCTTCATGTAATGAATGAAGAAGCCATGTGAAGGCAGGTATGAACTATGCCATCTGAAGGGGGCCATGCTCCCCAGCTCCAGAGGATTTTTATCATTTGCGACTATAGGCCAATATCCTCAGCTCTTTAAAATAATGTTTACTGACATATACTTGACATATAACATTGCGTAAATTTAATGTGTACAACATGTCAATTTGATACATTTCATATTGTAGTGTAACAGTCACTGTAGCGATAATTAGCACCTCTATCAGGTTACATAATTACCATTTCCTTTTAGTGGTTGGAATAAATAAGTTCTAGTCTCTTAGCAAGTTTGATGATTATAATACAATATTGTTGTCTATATTCACTATACTACACATTAGCTCAGATCTTTAAAATTTTAAAAAGAAGCCAGAAAGCCAGCTACACAATACTTGTCATTTTTCAATCTTGGCAACTAATTGAAACCCAAAGTTTTCAACAGTTTATTGGCCAAAATAAAGCATTTCTAAACCTGGATGTGTCTGGATCTGAGGGCATCTAGATTTTTACTCAGCACTAAGCAATGCTGTAAAGTATGTAAATTGCACGTGTTACCTGTTTTCATGGTTTACTCACATTGAATTTTTAAACCAGATCCGAAAACCCAAAGTATCTAACGAGTCTATTACTGGAAACTCAGCTCAGGAGACAGGCTACACGTAAGGACTCTGAGGTTAGAAGTCCAGCCCTAGAACTGAAACTGATTTATTCGGTGACCTTGAACAAGGTCATTAACCAGGAGTTCACCTCAGCATTGGGTCTGCTGTGAGAAGAGCTAACCGCAGGGATTTAAAACATTTAACTCCCCGCCAAAAAGTGCTTCAAGAATTCACGATGCTCTCTGTCAGTAGTTTTAAAGTCTTTCTCATTTGGAAGTTCCCATGAATTTTGCCAAAATTATCAGCACACTGTGAAGCCTAAAGATGATGGTTAAGCACTATCAGCTGACTGCAAGCTTTTGCAACATTGTAAAAACAAAAACAAAAACAAACCCAGATATTCCTTTTATAAATTGCAACATATATTTTCCAGGAAAGAATAGTTCTGTTTAAGTCAATTGTTTTTCAGTTCCTTAGACTCTGAAACTAACTTCCTTATAAAGCACAGTAGACAAAGGAGAATGTATTCTATATTTTAAGCCTCAGAAGCAAATAAATTGGTGGAAGAAGCTAATATTTACTTCTCCGCTTATCCACTCATATCTGTGTATGACCCTTGAGTCGAGGCTGTGAAAAGTGCTCATTTACACTGTGCCTTATTAGGGGAATGCATTCAGTCAAGTATAATGGCCTCTTTTTTACTTTGATGGCAAAGTATATTTAATATTCTTATGCTGTATTTTATAAACCTAGATGTGTGCTGCACAGATATGCACAATAATTATCATTTAAACAGGGTCAGTCCAATTAATAAATTTTATATACTCCAAAATTATTGTCTGGTACATGGAACCATACTTTCCCTATTCGTCAGTATGAAATTCTCTTTCCCTTTGATATGGTTTGGTGTGGGTCTTTAGTAACGCCCCCAATCTCATCCAACCTATTAATGGCATTAAAAACTAATGCTTATGTTTCTCATTTGTGAACTTTGTGGGTTTTCTTCAGCATTAAAAATGAGTTGGTCGCCCTTCTGGAACCCCTATAGCTACTTTCTCTAAAGAACATACAGCATCGATCTTACGAAATCACTGCGCATGCTTCACTTTCGTGCACGGTCAGTATTGTGACGTGTTCCCTCCTCACTGTTCGCCTCTGCCCCTTCCTCTCCAGCCACACGTCACCCACTCCGACAGTTCTGCCCTTGTTTGCTACATGCCTATCTGCTGCCTTTTCTCAGCCTTCCCAGCTTCACGCACACCTGACTCATGTGGCATCTGTGTGCGTTTCTGGCCCTCCAGCCTCCTACACGAGGCTCATGCACTGCTCTGCCCAAGCCCATCCTCTCACTGCAGGCTTTGCCTCCCTGGCCCACTCCACAAAACCCACCCCTGTGTTCTGTTGCCCTTTATGTTCAGAACAGCCTCCCACGAACATTCATACATACACCTACTTACTATGCTGCCCCAGATCATTTCTCCAGAAGGGCTTCCTAGTCTGCAAGCGTCCCCGCTCCTGTGTCTGCAAGTCACACTCTCAGCTGTTCCTGCCCTATTTGTAGCTATTCCCTTTTGTCCCTGAAGGATTTTATTTGGAGCCTTAATTTTTTTCTGGATACTTTCTTTACAGAAATAATCAGGGAAACTGCAGCAGTATATGTTAAATAAACATGCATGGCCTTCCCTGGTGGCACAGTGGTTGGGAGTCTGCCTACCAATGCAGGGGACACGGGTTCGAGCCCTGGTCTGGGAGGATCCCACATGCCGCAGAGCAGCTGGGCCCGTGAGCCACAATTACTGAGCCTGCGCGTCTGGAGCCTGTGCTCCGTGACAGGAGAGGCCGCGACGGTGAGAGGCCCGCGCACCGCGATGAAGAGTGGCCCCCGCTTGCCACAACTAGAGAAAGCCCTCGCACACAAAAAAAAAAAAAAAAAACCAAAGAAACGAAGACCTAACACAGCCATAAATAAAATAAATAAATAAAATCGTGCAGGAAAATAAATACCTATTAAGAAAATGTCAGTAAATCAACTATACTTCAATAAAAATACATTTAAAAGAAATAAACATGCATAATATTTACTTGTAA
Source organism: Balaenoptera physalus (assembly GCF_965194825.1). Lineage (NCBI taxonomy): Eukaryota > Metazoa > Chordata > Mammalia > Artiodactyla > Balaenopteridae > Balaenoptera > Balaenoptera physalus. Next base: position 18,878,979 of record NC_138893.1, on the reverse strand, counting down.
GTAAGTTATGCAAACACATGGGCAGGAGTACTTCTATTGCCTGATGGTCACATGGACCAGTGAGAGCAGAACCAAATTGCTTCTCACACGGGAGAAACTTACATGTTTGCTAAATGGTATTTTAATAACCACTACTATCACAAATTTGAACTTTTTAATAAAATGCCAGGTCAACATTTCCAATACTTATTAAAATGTTTAATGTTGGGACTTCCCTGGTGGTGTGTGGTTAAGAAGCCTCCTGCCAATGCAGGGGACACGGGTTCGAGCCCTGGTCCGAGAAGATCCCACATGCTGCGGAGCAACTAAGCCCATGAGCCGCAACTACTGAGGCTGCGCTCTAGAGCCCACAAGCCATAACTACTGAGCCCACGTGCCACAACTACTGAAGCCCACGCGCCTAGAGCCCGTGCTCCGTAACAAGAGAAGCCACCGCAATGAGAAGCTCGCGCACCGCAACAAAGAGTAGCCCCCGCTCGCCGCAAAATGTTTAATGTTTGTTAAAATTTAATATTTGTTAAAAAGGCTTTTTAAAACTGCCTTTGTCATAGATGTAAGAATGCATGATTCTAAGAATCTTTGAGTACTTTCACTCTGTATAGTATATAAGACTTGAAGGAAAATGTGTGCCTTTAAATATCTTTGAAAGAAAACACTATTATTACATCTTTTTCAACTAGAGCAATTCACTAAACTAGATTTTGCAGGAACCATTTTTCACCTCCTTGCTGCAATAAAACTGCATGCAGCTTCCAAAAACTGAAATTCTGTATCTGTCTACATTCCCTGGGACCAGATATGAACTGATGCAAAAATAATAATAATCAATAGAAGTTACAAGCTTTGAACTTACTGCACTAAGGTCATAGGGCAGGCTGCCCAGCCTCTCTTCATGTAATAGCTCCCAGTCACAGAAAAGATTGATTCTAAATAAATAACTCACTGCCTTGCCCAAAGGCTCACAAAATACCGTTTGTCCTCAACTAGAAAAGTCATGAAAAGAAAATGGGGAGATTCAAGGTCTTCATTTGGTCTCCTCCAAACAATCCATCAAGCACGATCTCCCTTCTTTTGAAACTTCTGTTGCACTTACACTCTGCGTCACTCACTCTCACAGTAAACCATACTGTCTTCTCTTTCTCAGTGTGTTTGTCTTCCTGCCACCGTCTTCTGTGGAAATGCTAGCGGCAGAGACCATGACTCTATTCTGTGCTCCTCATTTCAGCATTGGTGCCATGCGAACGGGAGGAACATGAATTCATTCAACAAACATCTGCGGCATATCTACTATGCTCCAGCACTGTAACCAGAGATACAACGGTAAACAAGACAAGGTCCTTTCCCCAGAGAACTGAAATCTGGACGGAGAGAGACAGGCAAGCAAACAGGCAAGTACCATCAAATGTAATGTGTGGGGCTACCCTGGTGGCACAGTGGTTGAGAATCCGCCTGCCAATGCAGGCGACACGGGTTCGAGCCCTGGTCTGGGAGGATCCCACATGCCGCGGAGCAACTTGGCCCGTGAGCCACAACTACTGAGCCTGCGCACCTGGAGCCTGTGCTCCGCAACGAGAGGCTGTGACAGTGAGAGACCCGCGCACCATGATGAAGAGTGGCCCCCGCTCGTTGCAACTAGAGAAAGCCCTCGCACAGAAACAAAGACCCAACAAGCCAAATAAATAAATAAAATAAATTTTAAAAATATTACTATTAAAAAAAAAATGGAATGTGTGATCCTTGAAGCCAGCAGTAAGGTCATGAGAGCACATTTGGCGGGATTCGAGCTGGTTGTAAAGAGACCAGGAAGAGCTCTGGATGAAGTGACTTCTAACAAGCAATCTGGAGGTGAGTAGGACTCAGCACAGTGAACAAGGGTTGGGGGAGCAGAGGAGTTTCCTCCAGAGTTTAAATTGCATCCCAGAGGTGAGAAAGAGCAGAGCACATTAAAGGACAAGAAATACTCCAGTAGACTTGGAGTTTACAGTCGTGGTGAGGATTGGAGATGGGGGATGAAGCTCTAAAAATGAGCCGAGACCAAGAGACACAGGAGGATATTTGGTCGTGCATCTTCAGTCTAACGGAGGGTTAGGGAAGGTTCTGAGAAAGCGTGTGACTAATCGCAGCTGAGCTTCGGGAAGGTTTTTCTGGCTGCGCTGCGGAGAGACGGCGTGAGGTGGGGTGCGGCGGAGATCCAGGTGAGGGCGGGGCTGCGGCGGGGATCCGGGTGAGGGCGGGGCTGCGGCGGGGATCCGGGTGAAGGCGGGGCTGCGCTGGACCAGGGCGGGGGATGGGGAGGGGTGGTTACACTCGCTTCCTATTTGCAAGTGGAGAGGGGGATACCCGTGTTTCCAGTTTAGTCAACTGCACGTAGGCTAGTAATTCTAGAGCAGGACTGCGGTTCTCAGGGTGGGGGCCAGCAGCGTTCGAACCACCTGGGAACTGATGAAAAATGCAAATTCCCCAGCTCCACTCCGGACCAAGTGAGTGAGAAATGTCTGCGGAGGAGATCGGCGACCTGCGTTTTAACCACCTTCCAGGAATTCTGGTGCGTGCTTAGGCTTGAAAACCAATGTTGTAGCTCCTGGGTCTTCAAACTGCTTTGCTCAGTACCCTAAAAAATGTTTGAAAAAATGTGTACAATTCACACCTTTTTTTAAAATTTTTGAATTTTATTTTATTTATTTTTTTATACAGCAGGTAATTCACACATTTTAAACTTGAGATCCAAACATATTCTTTTTATATGTAAATAGTTGCAAAGGACATAATTTCTAGCATATTAAAAAATATTGTATCTTTGAAATACAGTCAATGAAATCAAAATACTCTAGCACTTTGGTATCCACCATCACACATTGAGAAGATAGACGAGCTAAAAAACAAAAACAAAAACAAAAACAAGCTCTTTTTTTTTAGCAGTTTAGCAACTTCAAAATGTACCTTCATTCCTTGAACATTCATATCCTTTTAATTTCCCTAACTGAACTTTATACTGTATTCTATTAATCAACGTACCATACCTATCTGCAACAAAAATATGAATGTAATAAAATATTAATCCTAAATTTAGATATAATTATTTTAGTACATAATTGGTAAAATAGCATAACGTTTTATAATTTTGAAAACTATTAACATAAAAAGTAAAATATTATTGAAATATCTCTCCTAATGAGATGAGTAGGGCCTTTAAAATTTAATTCATATATCTGTGGATAAATATTACATATTAATAAAATAAGACAAGCTTCAGCATCAGTTCTATTCATAGTTTTCTTTTTATAATGCAAATTTAAAAAAAATAACCAAACACCCTGTTCATATAATAAGTACGTAGAGGGAATGAAAGGAGTTTTATTATAGCAATTCTACGTAATTCTCTAAACTCCTTCTAGGATATATGCCAAAATATTATAGAATCACCTATCATCAAAAATGTCTGGTGGGGCTTCCCTGGTGGTCCAATGGTTAAGACTTGGCTCTTCCACTGCAGGGGATGAGGGTTCAGTCCCTGGTCAGGGAAGTTCCGCATGCCGTGTGGTGTGTCATTTTCAAGCAAAAATGTCTGATAGACTGTAACTTCTCTGTGAAATGGGAGGGACTGTAACTTCTCTGTGAAATGGGAGGCCAAGTCATTCGTTGAGAGTAAAGGTGAAATGTGGGGTGGGCACGCAGAAGAGAGAGGAGTTGGGGGGGTGGGAGTGGAAGAGAGTGAGGACAAAGAACATAAGTGAATCGTTGGACAGCCTTTAGGCCCTGAAACAGTGAGGATACAAATGATCGAATCAACCAATTAATGCGAGCATGTCATTCAGTTGCCACTGTTTTGAAATAGATTTCTGATGAACTGAGCAAAGCTTAGTCACACGGAATCTGTTACAGACAGAACAATGGCCCCTCAGAGATGCCCGTGTCCTAATACCCCTGTGAATATGTTACTTTGCACGACAAAAGGGATTTTTGTAGACGTGATTAAAGTCTAAGAACTTGAGGTGGGAAGGGTATCCTGGATTATCCGGGTGGCCCACTGTCATCACAAAGGTCCTGTTAGTGAAAGAGGGAGGTCGGGGAGTCAGAGTCAGAGAGGAAGGTTGAAGCCAGAGGCAGTGGTCAGAGCAACGACGGGGGAAGGGGCCACAAGCCCAGGATGCAGGCGCCTCCAGGAGCTGGAAAATCAAGGAGATGAACCTCCCCTGGAGCCTGAGAAGGAACCAGCCCTGCCCACACCTTGAGTTTAGGACTTCCGCCTCCAGAACTGTATGATCATACACTTGTTTCAAGCAGTCGGTTTGTGGAGATTTATTACAGCAGCGATAAGAAAGGAACACATTCACCCCTTCAGTCCTGTGTAGACAGTGCTTCTCAAGCTGTAACGTGCAGTCATCTGGGACCTTGTCAACACGCAGCCTCTGATTCGGTAGGGCTGGGGGGGTGAGACTGCGATTCTGCACATCCAACAAGCTCCAGGTGAGGCTGGTGCTGCTGGGCCACAGGCCACACTCTGAGTAGGAAGGACCTAGAAGGCAATGTCGAGACAGAGAGAGAAACAGTTACCGTTAGCATATAGCATGTGTCCTTCATTTGTATAGTTTCCCTGAATTCATACATTACGACTGCATTTTATAAACACAGACTTGCTATGAGGCAGGTACTGATATCATTTTCTTTTACTGACTAGGAAAGTGATACTCATACTCAGAGAAGGTAAGCAACTGACCCAGGCTGCACAGCTGCTCTGGTGTATTTGGGCTGTGACAGGATCAGGACCTGAACACAGGTTCCTTCTTTCCAAGTTCTTTTCACTACAGCAAAGTCAATGTTTAAATCAACATCCAGAAACACTCAATGAATTCAGAAGCCTCAGTGCTACTCAAGGACAAGATGCACAAAGTTAAAGGCCCAACAGCAATTCCTGTGGATTTAACTGACACAAGAATGGATGAGAAGTGAGATGAGCTATTACACATTTTTTTCCCTTTGAGATTTGACCAAAATATTAATCATGCTTCAAGTCACCTCGGATACACTTGTACTGCTTTGGTACAAATATTTTGACAATGAATGAATGTAAATTTGAGCCACTTTGTCACACTTTGCCATCTTTTCCAGAACCTTTGTATTGTGTTCAGCATTTATTGAGCACTTACTGTGTGCCAAAGCCTTATGCCAGACACTGCAGAATCAACTATAAATGAGACATTGTCCCTGTGCTCTGGAATTTCACTGCATGATTGCAAAGAGATAAATGCAAAACAAAACAAAAAACACTTTAGGGACTTTCCTGGTGATCCAGTGGCTAAGACTCCACGCTCCCAATGCAGGAGTCCCAAGTTCGATCCCTGGTCGAGGAACTAGATCCCGCATACATGCCACAACTAAGACCCGGTGCAAATAAATACTTCTGAAAACCACACTATTTTGGGCTTCCTTGGTGGCGCGGTGGTTGAGAATCCGCCTGCCAATGCAGGGGACACGGGTTCGAGCCCTGGTCTGGGAAGATCCCACATGCCGCGGAGCAACTAGGCCCATGAGCCACAACTACTGAGCCTGCGCATCTGGAGCCTGTGCCCCGCAACAAGAGAGGCCGCGATAGTGAGAGGCCCACGCACCGCGATGAAGAGTGGCCCCCGCTTGCCGCAACTGGAGAAAGCCCTCGCACAGAGACGAAGACCCAACATAGTCAAATAAATAAATAAATAAATAAATATTACATTTAAAAAAAAAAACACTTTATTTTGATTGATACAATTATAGACATTTGAAAGATTAAAGGAATGGTTGATTTACTCTGGAAAAGTTTATATGAGACGTTTAAAAAACCTCTCATATTTAACTTTGTTTAATATGTTTTCCTGAAAGGAAACTGCATCTATTCCAAAAAGTCTACTGAGATTTTTAAAATAAGTCACAGACTCAAAACCCTAGCTCTTCTCAAAGATTTAAAGTTCGTATTACTATAATCATATTTTTTGGAGCAATTCTTAACTGTCACTTGTAGGGGGGCTGTTATTAATGTTAAGTCTGGCCTATTTACACATTTTATATCTTTAAACTGCATTTGCAAACATAATACATCCCATTTCGTTTACAAGTATTTTGACCTAATAAATAAAACCTAAGTATTATATAATTCTTATAAATGTAATAAATTGAACTTATAAACACAGTGAAGTTTAGTAAAGGTCACGTAAATGTTGCAACTCAGGAAGATTTCAACTTAAAAATCACAAGTCTAAATCAATTGCTCCATCTGACATTTTAGTTATAAAGCTGAAGTTCTAATAGTGTTAAGGAACATGCATGAATTTCTTACATGCAAAATATGTATGTTCCTTAACACAATAATATTATTGCTATGGTTTTGATTTTCCTAAACATTTAGAACCTTCCCGAAACTAAGAAAATTCTTACCCACTAGGAAAGACAAGCACACGTTGCAGTGCAGGGCAGGGTCCTTGACTGAAGCAGAAGGACCACGAGGAGCAGGATGCCCATCATGGGGGAAGCTGCGTGTATTCAGACAAGGAGTATGTGGGGAAACTCTGTACTTTCCGCCCAATTTTGCTGTGAATCTAAACAGCTCTAAAAAATATAATCTATTAACTGATTTAAAAAATAATAAAAGAGGGACTTCCCTGGTGGTCCAGTGGGTAAGACTCTGTGCTCCCAGTGCAGGGGGTCCTGGGTTCGATCCCTGGTTGGAGAACTAGATCCCATATGCATGCCCCAACTAAGAGCCCGCATACTACAACTAAAGATCCAGCGTGCTGCAACGAAGATACCGTGTGCCGCAACTAAGACCCAGTGCAGCCAAAATAAATAATAAATAAATAAATATTTTTAAAAAGAAAAGAAAAGAAAGAAAGACAGTTACCATCTCTGTTAACGAGAGATTTTGGCTGGGATGCTACATTCTGGTCCACAGTCCTCAAGCCCGTGTCCCTGGATCCAGGTCCTACTCGTCCCCTAACTCCTGAGGCCCTCCCAGAAATCTACAGCCCACGGATGTTGATCACTTGATTACATTTTGCATGGTTTTGGCTTTTAATAATGTTTCTTCTTTCCATGTAAAGATCTCTGAACCTTACTAAAAACCTGCATTATTTTTATTTTGTGTGTTTTATAGTCCCACACAAAACAGATATTAAAAGTATATTTCTTTGAACCTTTAGTGTTTCACAAGGTTTTCACTGACTGGTGGTTGTAATTTACAAAGTCATTTTAATGACAATGCTCCCCCAACTCTAAGAGCTTATAGAAGAGATGTAGCTAAATGACAGTCCATATGGTGAAATATTCAAGTATAGAAGAAGCTCGGGTAAGACAAGAGGATGAACTAACTCTTGGTGGGGAGAGGCACTATGTATGTCTTTTCAGAGCACTTGATGACTGGGGAGAGTTTAGAATGTTAAATATGCAAATGCTAAGCAACTAATGGAGAAAGAAATTCCAGTAAGGGATGAAGTTAAGTCAAAATGCATACAGAATATTCTGGTTTAGGACATGCGTAACATACTGTATAGTGCCCGATAATCACTTCTTGAGGAAATGATGAATGAATAATGAATACAGCATAAAGTGCTCACAGACTAGAGTATAAAGTACAGGTAGGGTTATGGATTTTGACTTATAGTGAGAGAAAACCCATTCCTCCCCCCTAAAAATCCCCTGTGCACCTCCTATTTCTTTGTTCCTCCCCTGCCAGAATACCTGGCAACCACTGATCATTTTACTTCCATGTAATTTTTTTTTAAATAAATTTATTTATTTATTCATTTATTTATTTTTCGCTGCATTGGGTCTTCGCTGCTGTGTGCAGGCTATCTCTAGTTGCAGCAAGCAGGGGCTACTCTTTGTTGCAGTGCATGGGCTTCTCATTGCAGTGGCTTCTCTTGTTACAGAGCACGGGCTCTAGGCACGTGGGCTTCAGTAGTTGCAGCACGTGGGCTTAGTAGTTGTGGCTCGTGGGCTCTAGAGTGCAGGCTCAGTAGTTGTGGCGCATGGGCTTAGTTGCTCCGCGGCATGTGGGATCTTCCCGGACTAGGGCTCGAACCTGTGTCCCCTGCATTGGCAGGCGGATTCTTAACCACTGCGCCACCAGGAAAGTCCCAGACATCTTTACTTTTAATAAATGTTAATTTTTCTTTTTTTTTCTTTCATGGAATGTACTTTGGAGATTATACTTAAAAACTCATGACCAAACCCAAGGTCACACAAATTTCCTCCTATATTTTCTTATAGAAGTTTTATAGTATAGTGCTTCATATTTAGGTCTATAATTGTTAAATAGTAGTATATATATCTCCCCACTTTCTGGCACAGAGTTCCTGAGACCTCTGTAATTTCCTGGATGATGAGAACATCTTTTCTTCTGATGAGAGAACTCTTGGTGGGCTCCTGGGTGGGGAGGCTGATCACCAGGAAGAGTAAGCGGGATGAGAAGCTTGAACTTGCAGCCCACCCCCCTTCTCTGGAGACAGGAGAGAGGGGAGGGCTGGAAATGAAGTTGATGTGTCATGCCTACATGATGAAGTCTCCGAAGAATCCTGAAAGTGTGAGGTTTGAAGATCTTCCAGGTCAGTGAACATATCCACATGCTTGGAGGGTAGTGCACCCCAACTCCAAGGGGACAAAAGCTTCTGTGCTCAGGACCGTTCTGGACCTCACCCCCATATCTCTTCCTGTGGCTATTCACCTGTGTCCTTTAGTATGGAATAAGCCTGTAAACATAAGTGTTTCCTCGAGTTCTCTGAGCTGTTCTAGAAAATGTTTGAGCCTCAGGAGGGGGTTGTGGAAACTCTGGTTTATAGCCAGAAGCACAGGGGACATCTTGGACTTGGAGCTGGCATCTGAAGCGGGGGCAGGCCACCTCATGGGGTCTGTGCTGAGTCTGGCTGGTGTCAGAATTGAATTGAATTGAATTTTAGGACATCCAGGAGGTGTCGGAGAATTGCCTGGTGTGGAAAACCCACACATCTGGTCGCAGAAGTATTGTATGTGTGAGTAGAGGGAAACTTTTTTCTTTACAATAATCCATTTTGAGTTAATTTTTGTGACTGGTGTAAGGTCTGTGTCTAGATTTTTTTTTTTTTTTTTCATATGGAAGTTCAATTTTTCCAGCACCATTTGTTGAAAAGACTATTTGTTTTTCTCCACGGAATTGCCTTTATTTCTTTTCTTTGTCCAAGATCACTTGCCTGTATTGAGGTGGATCTGTTTCTGGACCCTTCTTTTCCATTAATCCATATGTCTATTTTTTTTAAACCAATACCACACTGTCTTAATTGCCATCGTTTATAGTAAGTCTTGCAATCTGGTAGTGTCAGTCTCCCAACTTTATTCTTTTTCAGTATTATGTTGGCTATTCTGGATCTTTTGCCTTTTCACACAAACTTGGGAATTAGTTTGTTATTATCCACAAAATAGTTTGCTGGGTTTTGACTGGGATGTGTTGAATCTATAGATCAGGGTGGGAAGAATTGACATCTTAACAATATTTAGTCTTCCAATGCATGAACACAGGATATCTCTCCATTATATAAATCTCGATTTAAATACATTAAATAATAAAGGAATTTATTTACTGACATAATGGAAACATTTCAAGGTAACATAGCCCTCAGGCATAATTTCATGCAGAGGTTCATGATTTCATCCCAGGACACATGTGTGCCCCACAGAGGCCATATTTGCTTCCTTCCTGGTGCTAAATTGGCTTCCAGCATCCCCGGTCTCTGGTGCATCTACCCAGATACTTTGTGCAAGAAATTCCAGCCACAGTCCCAGATCCACTCTGATTCAACTAGCAGAGGTCCTGTGCACATTTTAAAATAGTATTTCTGTATTAAGTCATATATTCCATTGCAGATACTAGATACCAGGCAGGGCAGAAGTCAGTTTCCCTAGAAGCCTGTGGATTTCCTAAGGTGTTGGGGGAAACAATCACATATACAACTTTAGCACAAAACTGAAGAGTTAGGGTCCAGATCATTCAGGGCCTTCAATTAAAGCTGGTGAGTAAGGAGTGGGTTTAACTTAGAGGTGGTATATGATTAGATTTGCATGTTAGAATTTTTTTCTGTGGTCTGCTTGGAATGGATTGACCTTTACGTGCCTTCAGGTAGATGAGTGAGGAAGCAGTGAGAGTGGTCCTGGAGAGAGAGCCTGAGGGCTTAGAGCTGAACCATGGCTGGGGCAGGGAGGAGGGCAGATGTAAGGAATGTTTAGGAATTAAAAAAAAAAATTAACCAGCATTTAGAGTGACCTTCTGGTTTCTCTAACTGACAACCTCATAAGTGAGGGACTAAAGGATGCTAGAGCATGAGATGGGAGGTGGGGTGGGGATTTGGAATGTCCGAGTCAACCTAGAGGCAATGTGAAGGAGGCGAGTGGATTTGGGGTGCGTTATAGTCAGGCTGAGGCCAGAGAGAGTTATCATCCTATAGGGAGAAACTGAAACCAAAGAGCAGGATTAGAGCATACTAAACTTAATAAAGAATGAGGAGCTAACTTTAACAAAGCCTATACATTATTTATGCTCTAAGTTAATGGTTTTTTTAAAAAATTTTCTATTGGAGTATAGTTGATTTACAATGTTGTGTTCGTTTCTGCTGTACAGCAAAATGAATCAGTTATACATATACATATATCCACTCTTTTTTATATTCTATTCCCATATAGGTCATTACGGAGTACTGAATTGAGTTCCCTGGGCTATACAGTAGCTTCTTATTAGTTATCTATTTTATATATAGTAGTGTATATATGTCAATCCCAATCTCCCAATTTATCCCTCCCCCCTTTTTAAGTTAGTTGTTAAGTAAACTGGGGTTCTGATTCTTTAGTGTAGCTAAATCAGTCTTAATCAATCCTTGTTATCATTTTAATGTCGCAAAGTGAAAAACCACCTTATGTAGGATTTTGTATAATGTCTGAATCAGCATGCTCCAAATTAACAATTGCAGTCAAGATTCTGGCACCCAGCACAGGAAGACAACCGAAGCAGCACCTTTTCCTAATAGTCTTTTAATAAGGCTTTCCCCTGTATTCATAGAAATACAATTTGCGAATGAGTAAGGCCTAAAGGCTAAATTTTAAGTCCTTCTGAGGATAATCCATGCAGTGTGGGAATTCATCTTTTAAACACTGCATCAGTTTGCTAATGCTGCTGTAACAAATTGCCACAAATTTTGTGACTTAAAATAGCACCAGTGTATTGCCTTACAGTTCTAGAGATCAGAAGTCCTAAAACCAGCATGTCAGCAGGGCCCCCCCTGAAGGATCTTGGAGAGAGTTCATCCCCTGGCCTCTCCCAGCTTCAGGACTTGGGAGCGTTCATCTCTGGAGCCACTGTGAGGCTCCTTTGGGCCTGAGTGGGGAGCTGAACTTGGGCACCCAGGCAGAGGCTGCAGAGCAGTGGGACACAGGCCACTTCTTGTCTGGAAATTACGGCCTCCAAGCTGAGGCCCAAAGTGAGAACTACTCACTTTTCAAATTAATTTTTTACTGATGGTTTTCTGGAGGCGTCATTTACATACCATAAGTTCACCTATTTTAATTCAATGATTCCTTAGTTTATTCACAGAATTGTGTAACCATCACCACAATCTCATCTTAAAACATTTTTTATCCCCCCCAAAATGAAACTCATTTCCATTTACAGTCGCTCCCCCTTCCTACCCCCAGCCCCAGGCAACCACTAATCTACTGTCTGTCTCTATAAATTTGCCTTTTCTGGACATTTTATATAAAAGGCATTGTAAAAGATGTGGTGTTTTTGTCTTGCTCTTTCACTTATTATAATGTTTTTGAGGTTCATTCATATGCTAACATGTATCAGTACCTCCTTACTTTTTACTGCCGAATAGTGTTCCATTGTATGGATAGACTACTTTTGTCTATCCATTGACTAAAACTATTAATTTCTACTATTAGATCATGAAAATGTACTCTAGCTCAGAAAATGTATTCTGAGGAACCTCCCAGATGCAGTCAGACCTGGGGTACTGGGTAGATTCCTGTCTGGTTGGGAATTCTGTCCCTGAAGTGGACCCAAAGCTCGGCTCAGACAGCATCTTCTGGTCAGAGTCCTGGGTACACTGACTCAGGGCTCAGGCTCTCCTAACCCACGCCTCTGAGGCTGTGGTGGATAAAATCCAGCATCTGGGGCAGGAAAACCCTGGGCCAATCAGAAAAACACTCAGCCCTTGGCACTCATCTGAGGGTGGCATAAGTGAAAGGTCTTTGTTGACAAGATGACAACAGCTCAGAACACCTAAGCAACAGAACTTGAGAATGTCCAGCTTCTCATGCCTGGCACACTTCCTCAGTCTTGGTGAATTAGCAGTTCTGCCTCTCTGTGTTTCTAGGAGGCCTGGAAGAGGTTGTAAGACATCTGGACGTATTTGGACTACATAACTGACTCGTTTCCTTTGTTCTACATTTATTGAGCACCTAATATATGCTAGGCCATTTGTACACATTGTCTAATTCAATCCTAGCAATGATCTTATACAATAGCCGCTATTATATTTATTTTACAGATGGGGAAATATAATCTCAGAGAGACTTTTTGTCCCAAATCACTCAGGATAAATGGTAAAGTCAAGATTCAAACCCATTTTCTCTAAGGCCAATGCTCCCTACACACTGAAGCTACTTTAAACAAGTAGCGTTAAAGAAAGGAGGGGGGATTTAATTTATTATCGTAGAATGGTGAGGGTGGAAGTAGGAGATGGTTAAAATAGGTCTTTTCCAGTGGTTTTAGGGACAGAAAAAGGACAGAGGCTGGATACCTATCAGAATGGGGGGGAGGGGGCGGTGAGAGAGTCAGTTTGCAGGTGCCCCCATGGTGGGTCCACTAATCTCTGCTCCCCCATTTCATATGGTCACTTGCCTCATACCCTAGCGACATAAATAATTGCAAGGATCAGATGGTTCTTAAAGGGCATTAAATGATTTATACTCCATTCTGTTATACTGAAAACAGGTGGTATATGGAAATTAAATGTTTAGAGATGTCCCAGGAGCTCCGATGCCCTGAAAGTGGGGTCATAGCCTCTGAGGCACGGAACCACCTCACCAGTTGCTGTTACCAGTGAACTGCGGGGCCTACCTACCCTGATTCATACTCTTTCCTCTGCCCAAATACTTTTCTCACACGTTTTGCCTGCCTGAATCCTTCTCCAACTCCATGTCTCATTATGTGTATCAGGCTCCTGGAGGGGCGTTCCTTGACTTATTCCCATTCGTAGACAAAGCACCTGTTCCTAACCTCCAAGTCCGCAGGCATCACAATTTGTAATTAGGTAGTTTATTGGCTCGTTCAGTGTCTGTCTCGCCTCACCTGTTACACTGTAAGTTCCTTGAGCGCAGGGAGCAAGTCTGTTAAAATCAGCAGTAAGACAGACAGGTCAGGCTTCAAGGAATGCCTTCGTCACTGCTCACAAGCTCCTTGAATATCGGAGGAGCTGCCGCTTTGTGGGGTTAATCCATTTTGGAGACCAGCAGGCTGGGGGTGCACGGGAGCCGAGCTGCACTCGGCCGACTTCCGTGTGCAGCTGACCTTGGCTCAGGAGAACGAGCTCATTCCAACCTCCCTGAGGCCAGTAAAGCTGTGGGCTCGATGAGGACAAGCTGGCACACCCTGGCCTTTCTCCCCGGGCTCCTCAGATTCAACAACCCCACTGAGTCCCAAGAAGGGCCACTGTAAACTGTGAAAGGAAGCACTCAACTCTTCAACTGCTATTTGAATTTTTGTTGTCATTTTCAATACTATATATATGCATCTGCCTTAAACGAAGTCCCAGCAGCTTTCATGGGGCTGAGGAATAAATGCCTAGAAAATGTTTCCCAGACTGGGAAGCTTCTAGAAGACAAGAAGAGACGAATGCACGGAAAAGCTCTGTTGTTCTTTTTTTTTTTAATTTACATTTTATTTTTGGCTGCATTGGGTCTTCGTTGCGGTGCGAGGGGCTTCTCATTGCGGTGGCTTCTCTTGTTACGGAGCACGGGCTCTAGGTGCCGGGCTTCAGTAGGTGTGGCACGCGGGCTCAGTAGTTGTGCCTTGCAGGCTCAGTAGTTGTGGCACATGGGCTTAGTTGCTCTGCGGCATGTGGGATCTTCCCGAGGCTCAAACCCGTGTCCCCTGCATTGGTAGGCGGATTTTAACCACTGTGCCCCCAGGGAAGTCCGCTCCAGCAGTCTTTAATGTAGCATCGGGGGCAAGGAAGGGCAGACTTCCCAATCCCTTTTCTTTTCCTGCCTCTCTAATCCCTGAGGTAGGCAGGGTTTAAAGTGTTGAGGTAAAGACATAAATTAATTCCCAGTAAGCAAGTAATGGAGTCACTTGGCCTTGAAACTCTGATGGCAGTCCTTTCTATACTATTACTGTTACTATACTATCACAAGGAAAACGAATAATGTTGTCAAGGGTAAAATTTTCCCCTTCCCCAGTGAGCACCCTGAGGTCAGGTTTGTACAGCTGAAGCTCCAACACAAGCGAGGGGAAGCAAAGCTCCCGCCAGCCTTTATCTGCTCCCCTGAGGAAAAGGAAGCTGATGCAAAGCTTTTCAGAAACCGCTACTTTGTGTTGCAAAAATAAAATTGGCAAGTAGCCGTTCCCTAGTGAATGTAAATTACCTGAGGGCAGTTCTCTGGAAGGATCTGCTTTGAGAGATGGCAGATTTGCTTTGGATTCATTTCCTTTCAGAACTTGCCTTGGATTCATTTCCTTTCGAAACAAGTGCGCTTAATTTCTGTGTGGAAATGCAAAGGTTTTGTAGTGAGCAGGCAAGCCATTGCCCCTAAACTGAAACATTTATTTTCTCTCCTTCACTCTTTTTTGCCTTTTCCCATATTGTGATAATTAACCAAGTTGACTCTTACATTCCGGGAGAAAATGCTGACATTTAGAATTCCATGTAAACACATCTTTTAATATTTCAGGGAGCAATGTGATTTAAATCAACATTAAGATCATCTTCTGGAATGGACAAACATTTATTAGGGAAAAAAGTGTGTGCACGCTATTGTGGAGTCTTGGCTTAATGAAAAGTCATGTGTTTGGCCCAATGTTTGTGGGCAGCTCTTATCTTAATAGTCAAGGCAGAGGAAAGATGACTAAACTTGGAGTTCTCTCTGGAATATTATTTCCTCTCTTCTTTTGACTGAAAAGAAACCCCACATGCACAACACGAGAACAGTGGGTTTTGGTTTTATGCGGGGACCTTACTGAGGATTCTAGTGTGGGGGACGCCTGCCTCTCCATAGCTCTGAGGAGCTGATCTGAAGAGGTGGGGTAGGGCCAGTTTCCATACGAATTGTTTTGGCAGGAAGTACAGTAGTCAAGCGTTAGTAAAAGACTGGCTTGACCAATCACAAATATCGCAAGTTAATGATTTTAATGCTTTTCTGTGTATGGGAAGATGCGAGAATCTGGGACCATTGAAATTCTTCCTTGGACATGCATCTTGACTATCTAGGGGCCCATATATCCAAAGGCACAGGAGGCTTCACTGTTTTTCCATCCTGAATTCCCCCCAGGGCGCACCGTCTGCAGTGGATTGCGACTTAACCCCCTTAAAAGGGGCTGATGAGTGACACTCTTTGTTCTTTTTATTTCTATTTCCATATTTACACTGGAATCTCTTCCCACCGTCCTTCCGGTTCTGTGAATTCTTATTTTCGTGATGGCAAGCTCTGTTCAGAGCAAGGACTTACCCCTATTAAAACCCTAATAAACTGAATGGTTAAGAAAAGCATGGTAAAATATTTTTCCCACGGTGGGTTAAATAAGAAATATTATGCTTACCCGTGAAAATATATAGAACTTTAATATCTACTATTTAATATCTATTTTTAAGTCCATCAAAATACACAGCACCGTTTTTAACAATTGAATAACAGTTTGGGTTAGCCTTTGCAGATTCTAAGAGTTGCTCCAGAAGCTCTGAGAAATCAAAGGCAAGGCCTTATTGTCCAGAAGGAGCAGCCATTCGCTGCACGTGGCTGCCGTACAAGTGAGTGCAGCCAGTCTGAACTGAGATGTGGCCGCTAGTGTGAAATTGATGCTGGATTTTTTCTTTTTTTTTGCTTAAGTCAGTAAAACAAGAACCAGACTTTATTAGGGCTGGTGATTAATAGCAAAGGGGTTTGAAAAAACTTGACTGCACCGGTGCTGCAGAAGCACCTCTGTTCTGAGAGATGGTTTTTTTTTTTTTAATCTTGAATTCTTCTTTTTTTCTTTTTGAATTTTTTTTAATTATTATTATTTTTTAATCAGTTATCAATTTTATACACATCAGTGTATACATGTCAATCCCAATCGCCCAGTTCAGCACACCACCATCCCCACCCCACTGCAGTTTTCCTCCCTTGGTGTCCATACATTTGTTCTCTACATCTGTGTCTCAACTTCTGCCCTGCAACCTGGTTCATCTGTACCATTTTCCTAGGTTCCACATACATGCGTTAATATATGATATTTGTATTTCTCTTTCTGACTTACTTCACTCTGTATGACAGTCTCTAGATCCATCCACGTCTCAACAAATGACTCAATTTCGTTCCTTTTTATGGCTGAGTAATATTCCATTGTATATATGTACCACAACTTCTTTACCCATTCGTCTGTTGATGGGCATTTAGGTTGCTTCCATGACCTGGCTATTGTAAATAGTGCTGCAATGAACATTGGGGTGCATGTGTCTTTTTGAATTACGGTTTTCTCTGGGTATATGCCCAGTAGTGGGATTGCTGGGTCATATGGTAATTCTATTTTTACTTTTTTAAGGAACCTCCATATTGTTCTCCATAGTGGCTGTATCAATTTACATTCCCACCAACAGTGCAAGAGGGTTCCCTTTTCTCCACACCCTCTCTAGCATTTGTTGTTTGTAGATTTTCTGATGATGCCCATTCTAACTGTCTTTTTGAATTTTATTTTATTTATTTTTTATACAGCAGGTTCTTATTAGTTATCCATTTTATACATATTAGTGTCTATATGTCAGTCCCAATCTCCCAATTCATCACACCGCCCCTGCCACTTTCCCCCCTTGCTGTCCATACGGTTTGTTCTGCGAGATGGTCTTGAGCAAAAGACAAAAGGGCAGAGAATCAATGAATCTTCAAGCAGAAGTCAACCCAATTTTACTAACAAGGTGTCAGTGTAAATCTCCACAAACATTTCAACTCACAAACTTGATTCTGTGGAAACTGCCAATGTCTTTTATGCCTTCAAAGTGTCTTTCCTCACTCGGTGTCACTCAGGGAAGTACCTTCCTGTATAGGAAACAGAATGCCTTCCCCCCTTGAGGGTCACAGATGCTGACAGTCTTGGGGTTCAGGTTGGATTTTTCTTTAGATTCTAGAACTTTGAACCCTCCACCAGATAAAGAATGTAGTCAAGCATTAATTTGCACCACTTGTCAGACACCGACATACTTAACAGTGAAAATTTCCAGATTATGGAATAAGTATAATACACAGAAAGGCAGTATTTTACCTCCCTTGATTCACAGGATGAACGGGTCTTGGAAAGTTCCTTTTGGAATGCCACTCCAGATTCTCATGATGAATTTACCCAATGGGCTATCCTGTTTGTTTTTCGGCCCAGAAAGAAAATGCAATGTCTCCTGGACACACATGGTTTGTACTGGAGAGTTAGGCTGGATTTCATGAGAACAGAGGTGGCAACAGAGGTAAGTGGTTACTTACTGCAATAGATCATTTGTAGTCCAGGTGGGAGCTTCCACAATGGAATCGGAATCTAAGATATTAAAGGAAATGCATTCAAGGACACATGGAACATTCTCCAGGACAGAGCATATGCTGGGCCCTAAAAGTCATAGAAAGGATAGAAATACAAAAAGTATGTCCTCCAACCACAATGAAATTAAATTAAAAATCAATAAATTTTGCAAAGTCAAATATCTGGACGCACTCCCTAGAGGCCTTTCGCGTTGGGAATTCTTAGGCAATTTGCTCATTGTGTCTTCATGGTGTTGCCGGGTTGGTACCGCCTGTAAAAGAAAAGCAGGCAGAGGGGTGAGCACGTGGTCCTGGACAAAATGATACCAGAGTCAGATGTAGACCCGCGAGTCCAGTCTCTAGGCTGTGCTTCAGGATTGAAATTCGCAATCAGTTTCCCTGGGGGTTTGTCTCAAATTGGAATTGATGCTGGGACTTAAAGACTTAGTACGAAAAAAAGAACGTAAAACATCTCCTTAGTAATTTTTATTGATTTTTTTTCTTGAACTATTTTGGATATTTGGGGTTAAAGTATATTATTAAAATACTTTCATCTGTAAAGTTACTTTCCTTTTACCTTTTTAGTGTGGCTACTATTAAATTAAAAATTACTGATAAGGCTCACATTATGTTTCTACTGAAGAATGCTACTCTAAGGCTAAGAATTGGCTTCCTCAACCTTAATTTCTCCTGGGCTCTGTCTCTAGGATGCTTTTTGTAGCTTATTGCCCCTGAACTAGGTATATTGTGGGCTGAGACGCTCAGGGTGGGCTTTCTATAGTTCATTCTGAATGGTTGTTGACAACGTACTTAAGAGTTCCCGAATGATCCCTTTCAGGTAGAAAGGCCAATTTCCTTTACAAAACTTTTTAGCTTTGCAGGAGATTCCTTATGACAGAAGAACAAAATAAATATTTTCATTTCTTCCAGTCCCTGGAAAAGTAAATTATGTAGTGTTGTTTGTTATAAAGAATTTGGGATCTAAATTTGTAGGTTCAAGTATTACTCTTGCTGCTATGTGACCTTGGAAAAACCTTAGTCTGACCTTGTTTATTAATTAAGTTGGATTGAAACTACCTACCTACCTACGGAGCACACTCATTTGAGTTTCCAATAAGCTTTTGCATGTAATAGAGCTTTGTCATCTGTGACCTGCTACACAACTGTCATCTGTTGTTTCACAAAGGATGTGAAAAAATCAGCAGTCTTCTCTCTCAATTTCCCTTTCTTTCTTCTTCCCTCTTTGCCTTCCTCTCTCCTTCTCCTCTTTTATCTTCAGAACTTGTAGAATATATCTCGGAAAAAATAGTAAGGAAACAGATAGTTCCGAATTAAAGATGTCTTGTTAAAGAAAAAGCAAAAATAAAGAACGATAGTACCTCAGTCCTCAAAGAAGCAGAAAATTTTTACAGCCTCAGGCAAATTGTGCCCTGTGAGGAGCCTGGATTCTGGGAGAAAGCGGTCTTGCGAAAGACCTGAAACAGGCTTTTCAAGTCCTCTGGAATTGCTCAGAGACTGCAATAGTCCCTGGCAAAGTTATTAAAGTTGATTTCTCAGAACTATTTACTCAAAAGGGCCACCTGCCCTTAAGTTAGCATCTATTTTTAAGAAAATAATTCAAAAAAGGCTAGTAATTATTGCTGCATGATGCTTTTACATCAAAGAGTTATAGGACTTAAAAATAGATTTTTTTGGATAAAATGGTTAAGGAGGGAGGTTTAAAATGTTGGTTCACAATATGCAAAGGAACATTTGCATGCTGCATTTAAAATGCATCACGTAACATGTACTTTTTCCTCCTTTGGGTTTATTATTTTTTTTAATTTATTTATTTTTGGCTGCGTTGGGTCTTCGTTGCTGCATGCGGGCTTTCTCTAGTTGCGGTGAGCGGGGGCTTCTCTTCATTGTGGTGCGCGGGCTTCTCATTGCGGTGACTTCTCTTGTTGCGGAGCACGGACCCTAGGCATGTGGGCTTCAGCAGTTGTGGCTTGCGGGCTCTAGAGCGCAGGCTCGGTAGTTGTGGTGCACGGGCTTAGTTGCTCCGCGGCATGTGGGATCTTCCCAGACCAGGACTCAAACCCGTGTCCCCTGCATTGGCAGGTGGATTCTTAACCACTGCGCCACTATGGAAGCCCCTGGGCTTACTTTAAAAACACTAACATGTTAGTTAGGTATCCACATTTTCAAAGTGATTAACAATTAACTTTTAACTTAAATAGTTGTATCATTACTGATTAATGCCACTTTAATCATATTTTAATTTACCGCTTGGAGCTTCTTTAGATGCCAATGATGTTTAAAAATGCCTTTAAAGGGACTTCCCTGGTGGCGCAGTGGTTAAGAATCCACCTGCCAATGCAGGGGACACGGCTTCAAGTGCGCTCTAGAGCCCGTGAGCCACAACTATTGAGACCGCGTGCCACAACTACTGAAGCCCGCGCGCCTAAAGCCCGTGCTCTGCAACAAGAGAAGCCACCACAATGAGAAGCCCGAGCAACGCAACGAAGAGTAGCCCCGGCTCGCCACAACTAGTGAAAGCCCACAAATAAATTTATTAAAAAAAAAAAAGCCTGTAAATATGATGCCGAGCAGGGCCCTGTGGGGCTCCCGGGCACGGTGGCCTTTCTGTCCCCCATTTCTTGTAGGCAAGGCTCCAGCCTCCTTGACCTTCTGAGTTCCAAAGGGCAGATTCGAACAGTTGCTAAAAGAGAGGAGCAGCCAGGAAACCACCTGAGGCGAGATTAAAGGGACCAGAGAAGCTGATCAAGATTAGAAGACCGGCCACCTGAGACCTTGCACACACCCACATCTTGTCAGCACCCCCACCCTTCTGAAACGTTGCAGAAGAAAGAAGAATGCAGGACTGTTACTGCCTTGATCCTTATCACATACCTCTGACCACGAGTCCTGACTATATGACCTCTCCCTAGTCCCCAGTGAAGGGGGGCACCGTTCTTGAGGCGCTAGCCTACTGTGCCCCCTCTCTGCCTGGCAAAGAAATAAAGCCACTTTTTCTTTTCCTCCATAACTCTGTCTCCGTATTTCTGTTTGGCATCGGTGCACAAAGAGCCAAGATTTTGGCAACAAATTTAGGTAACTAAATTTCCTAAGTAATTAAAATAGTGACAAGATTTACAGTGAGGAAAATTTTTATATTAATAGTGAAGCAGAATGTTAAGAAACTCTGTAACAGTTATCAGGGAGGAAGAAGTTTTTCCCTACCCTTCTAGGTTCTTCTGGCTGGTCTAAGAATTAAATTGACATGACACAGATTAACAGGAGAAAATCGCACAAAAGTTTAATAAATGTATACATGGGAGAGACCCAGGAAAACTGAATCGCGGCCAAAATGGCCGAAGCCCTCACCTTAAATACCATCTTCAGCTAAAGGCAACAGAGGATGTTGGGGTTAGTGGTTTGGGACTTCAAAGGGGAGGAAGTACATTCATGTGGAGATGGAAAAGCAAAGGTTTGGTAAAGGAGTGTTTGCTGGGCCAGCGGAGACAAGGGACAGAGTGGGCTCTGATCTCTGGGCCCACTGAGTCTCCACCGTCACACCCAGTGCTTATTCCTGGCGGGTATCTCTGCGGATAACTCTGTTCAGCTCTAATACCTGAATTCTTTAGGCTGCTAAGTGGAAGTAAAAAGAAAGTCCTCCTTCGTCTTCTGTTTCTTAAAAATAATCAGCCTAATTTAATCCTAATGCCAAAGAGACACATTTCGGAGTGGCAAATTTTGCTCCCCTAGACAGGGAACTTTTAGAGTAAAGGTGTTACCAAATCCAAGCTCGCTCTGCTCGCCACACGATAGGCCAATGAATCGGAGACGAGGTGTTGAGGTAAGGAATACGACTTTATTCGGGAAGCCGGCTGACCGAGAAGATGGCAGACTTGTGTCTCAAAATAACCATCTTATCGGGGTCTGGATGCCAGTTTCTTTCACAGCATCTTAGGGGGAAGTAAAATAAAAAGGCAGAATAGAGAGGGAGAGGCATGGAGGAAGTAAAGCAAAAAGGGCCATCAGCCTCGGGGAAGGGATGTGTTAATTTCTTCTTTCCTGCAGCCATCCACAGGTGGGCAGGGTTCCCTGAGGCAGGCCATTATGTATGATTATAATAACAAAAGCAATGAAAAGCAAAGGTTAAAGTCAAAGACAGATCCAACGTGGAGTCAAAATTGGCTCTTCCCTGTTACAGAGGCAAGGACAAAGTCTGTCTTGAAGGGTTAGCTTGGGAGAGTGGCGGTTTAAGGCATAACATATGATTTCTTGTATTTGTGCCAAGGGTGTTTCCCTCTCATTCTCATCCTTTTCTTTCTTTCTTTTTTTTGGCTGCGCTGTGTGGCATGTGGGATCTTAGTTCCTACACCAGGGATTGAACCTGAAACCCCTGCATTGGGAGCATGGAGTCTTAACCAGTGGACGGCCAGGGAAGTCCCTCGTCCTTTTCTTTCTTGTAGGCGGCCACAGTAGGGACATGTTTAATACTGATGAGTTTGACCTCCTGGGAGTTAAAAATATGTACCCTTTTTGAATATAAATGCTGTTTGGTTTATATGGCAAATGCATAGAAATTCAGAGATTAGCATTTTAATCAAGTCTAATCTCTTAGTATTTTCTGATTTCCCCACCTTGCCATTTTGTCAAAAAAAGTTTGAAAAATGAAATTTTGAAATGACCGCTATGTTCTCTCATAGAGATGCAAGGTCTGCATGAACATAAAAGCAGCGCTATGTGTAGGAACCTTTCCTAAACCATTGGTCAAGCACATTAACGGTGTTTAAGAGGATCAATTGTTGAAGAAAAGACCAGTCCATTCGACAAGTGTTTATTAAAGAGCCATGCTTCTGCAGGCAGGTTGGAGGGGGTAGTGTACGTGTCCTTGAGATTACGCACCTCTACACTGGAATTTGGCTTCCCTTTTTCCCCTTTAAAATATTTTTTTTGTTAGGCGTACATCTTCCACCCGCTAACTCTTCGGGGAGCACAAGACGCTGGATTCGGGGGCGGATATTAAGGTCCCCAGACAAGGGACGCTCTGGGCGCTTCCATGGCCAAGGGGTCGGGAGGACCGGGCCGAGGGGCCGGTAGGGGGCGGGGCCTTGTGCGTTCCGCGCGGCCATTGGCGGCGCTGCGTGAGCGCGGTCGGCCCCGCGCGGTCTGCGTCAGTCGGTCCGGCGGCTCGCCGGCTGCCGATTCGCCGGGACCCCACAGCTGCCGGGACCCCACAGCTGCTGGGCCGAGGGGCCGGCGTGGCCTGAGCGCTCGCGGCGGCGGCGGCGGTGGCGGCAGCCTGGAGAACTAGGGGGCGAAGCCGAAGAGGAGTGTGGCGATGCCCTGCATGGAGCCCCCGCGAGGCTGAGGCGCAAAGAAGGCGGGAGGGGGCACGAAGGCTCCGGGCCGGCAAGGCGAGGGGGGCGGCAGCGGGGACCCAGGCAGGAAGAAGAGCCGGCTGGACGCCAGGGCCTCGGTCTTTTCCAGCCTGCGCCTCCGGAAGACCCTGTCCAAGGGCAGAGGTGCCGGCGGCTCCCGTGAGGCTGTGCCGGACCCCCAGGCCCTGCAGGCCGGCGAGCTGGACAGCGCCCACTCCCTGGTCACCAGAACCTCTGTCCTCAGGCTGTCGGCCCACGAGACGGGCCGGTCCGATACCGACTGTGCCGACCCTTCCGAGGTGACGCGTCCCGGGGCCCCAGCTTCCGGCCCGGCGGTGGCCGAGGAGTCCGAGGCCGCGGCGGGGCGCAGGACAGACACATCTCCACAGCTTTTACTCGGTCGCGGGGCAGGAGGACCTGCTCTCGGACATCCAGCAGGGGACCCGCCTCCAGCAGCTGCGGCAACAGCCCCCGGCCCTAGTCGCCCCACCGGGGCCCTGCCGGGCCTGGACCGACCCCCACCGTCCCCAGCGCCCCTACCGGCCGGGGGCCCAGACCCGCCCGCGGCCGCCGCTTGGTTAAAGCGGGCTCTATAGTCAGATTGTCCTGGATTTGAGCCCTGGAGTTTCCACTTTACTGTGCAACTAAGGTAAATTTAATGCTTAATTTCTCAGTTTGTCTCTTCTGTAAAATGAGGAGTGATACAGTAGTTTCTGTGTAAGAAGAAGGCATAAATATAAGTAAAACTTTTTGCACAGTGTGGGGTGTACAGTGAGTGTTGGATGTGTGCAGTGTTATCGTATTTGGGGTCCCAGTGGAGACATGCACAGTATGGGGAGCAAAAGGGGAGGGTTGACTGAGTCTCCTTGTAGCTCGGGAGGTAGTACTCGGGGCAGGACCTGAGAGTCCACGAGGAGTTGGCTGCGGGGACCGGCTATAAAAGGAGTGTGTGTGCTCGCCATGGAGATGCAGGTGACCATGGAGTGCAGGTGGTTCTGGATTGTAAACTGGGAGACTGATGGGTAGAAAGGAGGCCAGACGTGTACACAAGGACATTTATGTCATCCTGGTGATGCTTTTAAATAATTTTATGGTAGTTAAACCATAAACAGATTGGCATTTATAAAAAAAAAAAATGGTTCTGGAGGCAGAATGGAGAATGGATTGAAGAAATTTGAAATTAGTGTCTGGGTGATGGGTAAAAGTTACTAAACTGAAACAGGGGCAGTGGGGAAGGAAAGAGACAGATGTGGGGAATATTCAGGATTTACCGTTGTCAGGACTCGACGTTTGATTGGATGCTTTCTTTGGTTTCTGATTCACACCTGTGGGTGGAGGGTGATTCTGAGAATGTGAAAGTGAGAACAGGTTTCGGGCAAGATGGTCATTTTCGTTTGGACATCTAGAACTCACGACTCTTTGGGACATTGTGGCGGCAATTCTGGAGGACAGAGGAACTGGGGTTACTAGCATAGGGAATGGGTCATATACTTAAAAGGGTAAGCGAACAAATCTCGTAAGTTAAGATACAGTGGAGAGAAGTACATTGGGATAAAGTTCTCAGGGACAGTGAGGAACAGGTGTAGAGAGAGTAGACGGAATGGATTCACGGGAGGCCTGGCTGGAGGATATCCTTTAAGACCTGAGGGGCGGAGCTGGTCTCCTCATTCCGAAGTCCAGTCTGTGGAGTGATTAGAACTGAGGGGCTCAGGTGTCGGCTGAGACTTGACGTCCCCCAGGTTGGTGGAGGACGTTCTGAGAAGCAGACGCGGGGTTATGGGGCCTCGAGAGGAATGAGGGGCCGCGGGGTGAAGGCGGGGCCTCGAGAGGTGGGCGGGGCCTCGAAGGCCGGCCAGGGTCCCCTCTGAGGGGTCCATGATGACACTGCCAGGTGAAAGGGGCTTCAGAGGTGGAGAGGAGTTTGCACAGGGTGGGCCTAGAACATTCTCTAGATGATTTTGGAGGCCTAGGTTGTGCGGCCACGTTCTATGAGAGGAATCAGGAAAGTCACCTTTCAGCTCGGCTGTCACTTGCTTGGCTTTCTCATCTGCCTTGTCAGTTACCGTCTTGGGTCTTCAGTCCCGGCTCTTCGCTCCAGCCTGTGGTTCTCAGTTCAGGGCCACGGTCCTTCCAGCGTGGGATTGGCAGTGTCTGAGGATATTTGGTCGCCACAATGGGGGAGGGGCGCAGCTGGCATCTAATGGTGGAGGCCAGGGGTGCTGCCCAGCACTTCACAGGACCCCTCCCCCATCAGAGAGTGTCCGGTACCAATGCCAGCAGTTGAGAAACCCCGTGATGACATTTGACCGCACCATATTCCTACGTAAAGCCTTTTTAGTTGTTTTTCTGTCAGAATGAAGCCCAGATTCCTTGGACCTCCATGACCTGTCTCCTTCTCCAGCTCGTGACCCACCTCCCTTTTTGTTTCTCCAAACAATGTCCTTCACCTTCCTAAGTGCTTCTCAGTTTCCCCGACTGTCCGTGGGGCTGGGTGAGAGCTCCTGTTTCTGCTCCTGAACTGTTACTTCCTAGTTCAGTTCGCTCTGTGTCAGAGGATGCTCTTCAGAGTCAGATGTCACTCAGACACCTTCCTTCACCACCGAAGTCTGCATTTTCTGTCTCAAAGGACCTTACCTGTGTCATAATAGGCTACACACTCTGCATGCCCCAATGCACATGAAATCTTCCGTGGAGGTGTCTTCGTGATGGTGCAGTGCTGCATCCCCGTGCTTACTGTAGAAACACAGGTGTACGATGAACGCAGGGATCTGGTGTTCCCAGAGCGGTCAGAGCAGACTCTAGTCGCAGTACCAATCTGATAGCACTGTTTTGTCACTTCAGTTGGCAACTGCTATAAGCCCGTTCTTTAAATTGGTATCTTGACAAAGCAAGAATTTCAGAGTCACTGTGGACACAGGCAATGAAAACCTAAAGGTGGGCGATGCTTTCCTCAGTTTGAGCAGGAAAATGCGAGAGGGAGTGATTAGGTCCATGACAAATGCAGGTTAAGTGAACCCCCATGGGTCTGTTTGGTTCCCGCAGTCCAAGTGTTAGGAATGAGGAGAGTCAGAAAACTGGGACTTATTTCTTGTTTTTGATGCCGTGAGACACATACTGTCCATGATCTGTTGCTTTGAGGATCCTGGTAACAGAATTAAATTGTTTCCATAATTCAGCACTTCTCTGTTTTGCAAAAAAAAAACAAACAAAAAAACTCAGTAGCAATTATGGGGGAAATTGGAAGTGGTCTTGGGGACCACATAGTTGTCATCGGGGAGATTTTTTTCCCTTTCAAAAAAGTCTTTACTTTCACAGTCCCTGGCCCAAGGTAGGTCTCAATGCATGATGTTTTTACAGCATCATCATTAACAACAAAACCCATGACTAGCAGCCAACATTTAGTCTAAGGGCCAAGCCCTGTGCTTAGTTTTTAACATGGATCACTTAAATTTATTAATTTTAATTTAAACATTTATTTATTTAACACTACTTCCATTTCCTGGTGTGAAAACTGAGACTTAGAGAGTGTTACTTGCTAGGTCTCACGTTTCTGTAGGCAGCAGAGGTGGAATCCAAACCCAGGAAATCTGACCCCATGTCTCCTGCCTTTTCTTCACCCCCTGAGGCTGATCTGTTGCCAAAGCTGTTGATTCAGAGACGCTGCTGCCCCTTGAACAGCACGGGGGTCAGGGCCTCCGAACCCCCACAGTGGAGCATGCTCCCATAAGTGACGGGCGGCCCTCCACCACCTGCAGCCGCGGTTATCTCTGCAGAGCGTGTGGTTCTGAAGTGTTTCCTCTTGAACAAAATCCACGTGTAAGTGCACCCGCACCGATCAGACCTGTGTTGTTCAGGGGTCAGCTGTCTATCTATAAACTCTGGCCTTGTTTCTCTTCTGTTGTCGTCACTCTGGTCCACGTCACCTCTGTGCCTCCTACTTGGCCTCCGTGTCCCCTCTTGCGCCTCAGCTCCTTCTCCACCGACGAGGGATCCCGTCACCTGCTGGAGATGCTCACTCTGACCTGAGGCAGCCTCAGAGCCCTCATTCATGCCTGCAGGGCCCTCCCTCAGCGGGCTCCTGGCTGGGTCTGCAGCTCCTAAACGTCTAGTTTGGCCTCCACTTTTGGAAGGCCCGACTGGCTAGGCCTGAGTTTTGACTCTGGAAATGGGGTTTTGATCAGCTAGGTTTGGGAAAGCCTTGCTCCAGAAAATGTGTTCTATGCATATTAGTTGCTGCTTTGCTGTGGAAGCTGCTTTTTGCCTCTGTTCTTTAACTGCAAGGAGGTCGTACCATTGAATTCTCTAGAGTTTAACTCAGCTGATGAGGTCCACTGGGTGAGCACTAAGCTTATTGACCGAACATCTTCCCCAGACAGCTCGTTAAGGCTTTGGTTCACTTTCTGTGTGTAGTTGAGAAGCTGCTAAGCTGAGAGAGATGGAGCTGGTCTCCAGGTGGTTGACAGACTCTTCAGTGGAGCTAATGCCACCTCTGATTTCTTACGTGAACTTTCTCTGTTTAATTCTTTCATTGTTTTTATTTGAAAAATGTTGAGATGTTAAAATGTAGATATTCAGACCTGGAATTGTAACTCTGAATAAATCCCTGTCTTTAAGAAAAAAGTTTATGAAATTTAATCTTATTCAATATTTACTGTGGCCCCAGGCCTAATCCCTGGGATTTTTTTTTCCTTTATATATTTGAAAGCATGTTCTTCTGAATTTTACTTTTGAAGTATAAGGGGTTGTGGAACATTGAAATTACAGAATATTAAGACAGAATAATTATTTGTGAGTTTATCAAACTATCAAACCATCGTAGAAAGAAACATTTTTTAACTTTTCAATAATCTTATCTACAGGGTATGTATTCTAGATTGAGAAGTTCTTATGGACTGCATATACAGATACAGATAAAGTTATTTTTCACAGATGAATTTTTACAGATATTTTTATCTCTACCATTATCACATATACCAAGTTATTTCTGATTTGACTTGTAAGCTATTTAATTGTTTCACATAAATGTGTATGTATAAAAAGAGCAAGGTACTATAAATGTTAGATTCTTCCATGTCTTTGTTCTGTTAATTGCCAAGAATTTCTACCGTGTTTATTCTATTGCAGTGTTGACTTTTATGCCCCTGTATGTGCATAAGAGAAATTAAGTGGCCATTTCTTCTAGACAAGTCTCTACGCTCAGCAAATAGAGCAACTGAGGTGTAAATTTCAGTCAAAAATAGAACTCAGCTTCATTTTGAAAGTTTCTTCTCATTCATGCCCAGAGAATCCAAGTATCACATATTTAGCTCTGTCCTGTTCTGGTGATTTCAAATTATGAAGAGGGAATTCCCAGGACAGGATTACAGTTGACCCTTGAACAAACAGTGTGGGGTGAGGGCTAGCCTCCGAGCAGTTGACAAGCTGCGTATAATTTATAGTGAGCTCTCTGTGTCAGCCGTTTAACCAGCTGGTCGGGCTGCAGTATTTACTATTGAGAAAATCCAAGTATAAGTGGACCTGTGCAGCTCAAACACTTGTTGTTCAAGGGTCAGCTGTAATTTCCAAGGTTACAGAGTTCCTGGAAGATATTTTAAAACTTCAGCACCACAGAATATATTCACTGGAAAGTTAATTTTAGTACTTTTGATTTTTAAAATGGAAAATATTCGTTCATTTAGCAAATTTTTAAAATTGGAGAGAAATGTAAGCTGCTTTCTACATTGCTCAAGAAAAGAGTCATTGTAGTTTTCTTTCTCTAAGTACAGATGAAAACAAATATAGATATCGTTCAGGTTACAGTCATATTAGAGAAAATAATCCAATATTTTGAATGCTCATGTCGATTAAGTTACAGGACTTTTTGTACTCCTCTGACCCAGCACTTTTTGAGTTAAAGCTTGGGATAACTCCCTTCAGTTGAGTTTTTGGTTAAAACAACACACCTTCCCTTTTAGAGAAAACAATTTTCATTAAGATGAATTTGCTAAGCCATTATCTTCTTTAGCTAAAGGATTAACTTGTATGAAATATTCTTTCACTTTTAAAGATTTGTGCAAAACATTGTGAAGGAGCTTTTATCAAGATATGAATATAATGGATGCTTACAGATATGATGGACTACAAATCAGACGTAGTGAACACAGAGTACTGACGGGAACCAGTTAACCTCTTCTGAACCCACCAGTAAACTACCCTTCATTAAACGAGACACCAGGCCATCCCATGTTCTCCTTAGCTATGAGCAAGAAGCGGTGTCTTTGAGCATGAGCAAAGTTCCCACAAGGGAAGACCAAGCAAACACAATTAAGGCACCTCCTGCTCAGGATTTTTTGGGTCATGACTTTAATTAAGATCACACTGACATTTAATAATAATTTGAGATTAAAATCCAGCTAAAGAGCACTGAGCTAGGGGATGAAAATTGATTTTGTTTCTAAGCTCTGTTACTAGTTGTGTTACCTCACTGGTAAAATGAAGTCTAACTCCAT
Source organism: Balaenoptera physalus (assembly GCF_965194825.1). Taxonomy (NCBI): domain Eukaryota; kingdom Metazoa; phylum Chordata; class Mammalia; order Artiodactyla; family Balaenopteridae; genus Balaenoptera; species Balaenoptera physalus. Next base: position 18,849,371 of record NC_138893.1, on the reverse strand, counting down.
GACCCTTCAAATAACAGTATCACTTGTGGAACCGTTACTTTGCTAAGGATTTTACACATGTCATTTGATCTTCCACACCTTATAACACCCTGGAGGTATTATTATTAATGTCTATTTTAGAGAGAGGGAGACTGGGCATTGCAATTAGCAGGAGATGGTCCCCATCTAAGTCTGTAGAACTCTGACACGCCTCCTTTTGACAACAGTGTCTGTCCTGCAGAGGCCTTTGAATCTCTTTTAGAATCGGTACAGTCTATGGACACAAACATGTTAGCATCTCTTAAGTATGGTCTAAGGCAAATGCACAAGTTCTAACAGGAGGCTTCCTTTGTTAATAACTTCAGAAAGTAAGTGATATGTAGTAAGATGAAGCTAATAAACTATCTTCCCTGGATAGCCTGTGGATACATGGCTCATATCGATAAATTTGTTTGTTCTAAGTCCTGATTGTGACATTAGTATAAGTGCTTGGTCTTGGGAAGTGGCTTGTCAAGGCCTCTGTTTTATGTAGCTGTGTTTGCGCTCTGGAGAGTAGCTGGTCTCTGAATGAGGATGATCACAGCTGTAGCCGTGATCAAATGTCTTTCCTTCTTCTCAGCAACCTTCCAGCCACTCGTATGTTCTGAGCTGGGACTCGTTCTCATTTTATTGGGAGGTTTGCAGTTTTATGTGACCTTCCTCAATTTCATCTTATGTGGACTAATTCTTCTTGCAAGACTTCTGGAAAACTTGCTTCTACTTTTCTACCACTGTTTCATCCTTATCTATCCAGTTTCCAGGCCCATCAGCGTATTTCAGATATTTATAAAAAGATGTCTGTTCCCTTAGTTTTGAGAATTCACTTTCCTTAACATCTAATAGGATTTGAGGCGGTTTTAGACAATGCTTCCTGTAAACTCATCTTTGCTTGCTGCAAAGCACGATTTTTTCTCCTTTCTTCTTCCTGCTGCTGAAAAAATGTAGGAAGTCAAGTTCTTGCGTTTCTCTCCCCTCCCTTCCCGCCTTCTTTGTCTTCACACGGGCATGTGCACAGGGACTGGCCTGCATGCAGACACCCAGCTCCAGTCAGACTGCAAGCTCTGACTGCGCATGTGTCTGCCTGCTGAAAGCCTTGATCTCAGTGTTCCACTGGCATCTCAGATTCAGCTTACCTGAAATCAGACTCCTTTGCAAAACATCGTCAAGTGGTCCCCCTTTCTCAAGGACATGACTGTCGCATTCTTCCAGTTGTAAAACCTTGACCTCCTCTGCACTGAGGCCCTGTTGTCACATCTGTGCCCCTCAGTTACTGGGAAGTCTGCGTCTCAGCCCAGGGTCCCCACCATGTCTCTGCTCTGGGCCTCTTGACTGGATCAGTCCCCATACATCCCATCACCTTCTCATTGTGGCTTATTCTCACCAGGACCGGATCTGCCTTATTTCTGCTCATGTGGTGTACACCCTTGTGGGATATGTCCTCCCCCGCATTTGCCCTCCACATTCTGACCCTCTCCTGGTCCCCTGAGGCTGGTGTGCTTCTCTGTCCCAGATTTGCAGATTTCACACCTTTTCCTGAATGCTCTCCATCCATACCTTTTGGTTTCCAATAATAATTTTCATTTTTCTAATGTCAAATTTTATTTTTTTAAATACTTTTATAAACCTTCCAAGAATGTTTTCTGATCACCTTAACCAGGGGGAATCTGGCTTCATTTTGAATCACCACCACACACGTGCTGTTCCTGAGATTCATGCCGGTCTTCTGTTTTATAGTATGTCTGCACCTTTTATATTGATAATAGCCCATGTGATTTTCACTGAAACATTTTGAGGTTAGGCACACTGGAATTGAATCCTAGCATGTTTACCCTGTAACTGTATGTATGATTTGTGGCTAGTTATTTATTTGAGGTTCAGTTTATTCATCCATGAAATGAGGAAAGTTAAAGGAATTTTGATGAGGATCAGATAAATTATTGGGTAATTAGGTAAGTGAAGTAATGTTCAGAGCTTATGTTTAGATTCCCACCTGAGCTTGAGTCTTGGCTTTGCTGGCACTTACCCTGTGACATTGGTCAGCTCCTGTGTCCTTCGTGGCCTTTGTTACTAGTAGGTTATATGGGGAGGTTGTTGACCACATGCCAGCACTGAGTGGGTGCCAGGGAAGTTTTATCTTTGTTATCGTTGGTAAATATATTCATGCCCAGATGTTTCCAGGCAGTGTTCATGTACCATCTCATTTAATCTTCCTTAGTTCTCCCTCCCTCCCTCCTCCTTCCCGCCCCATGATCTGGTTGTGTTACTAGTTTACAGGTGAGGAAGCACAAGGATCCACAGCTAAGTTTCTGGAAGAAGACAGTGCGAGGATTTATGATTTAAACCCAGGAGTTGCCTGGCTTTAATTTCATGTACTTTGTGTTAGATCATGATGAAGCTAACGTGCAGTAGAGGATTCAGTCAATGTTAGCATTCATACCCACCTAGGAATAGTAAGTGGTTCATGTCTTAGGGGAGATCATGTTATCGCTGGGGAGAGGGCAGCACACAGACAACACTCACACAGAGGAAATGCTGCTACAGATGCTAAACGTGCTGCGGGAACACAGACGATGATGCACTCAACTGCCTGTGGGAGGAAAGTGGCATTTGAAACGACACTGGAAGGTTAAGTGGATGTTTGACAGGTGGAAAGATGAGCTGTCTTTGAGAGAAAAACTCATTCTACCCCAGAGGCTCTGATAGATCCTGGCACATCCAGGAAACGGGGAGACATCCTGGTTGGCAGGAACAAAGGGGGACTTGAGACGGACGAGAGAAGACTGGTGGGCAGATGGCCATCCGTGAGGGCATCGTCACAGGACAGGACAGACCAGGACCTGGAATTCCATCTCAGAATCACTGGAGATCTACAAGGATATTCCTGACAAGAGAAAGGCATGCTTGTCTTTGCTTTTGGTGCGGTGTCACTGCATGGTGAGAGGTGGATTCTGGAGACTGGCGACCAAGGTAGAGAGTATTGAAATCGTTCCAACTAGGTCTGAGAGCAAAAGCAGTTGGGATGAATGAGAGTCTAATTCTAGAGGCCTGTCTGAGTTTTAGATGATTGGTTTTGGCGACTGACTGGATTTAGGATGTGCAGGTTTGTCAAAACCAAGGTTTCTAGTTTGGGAGACTGGATGGAAGATGTAATTTTTGACTAATTTTTAATAATTCATACTCTCAAAAATTTTGAACAATTCACACTTTGTTAGTTTACCAAAGGACTCCTTAGTTACATCATTTAACTGAATGCTGGCACATCAAACTAATTCCATGGCTTTTTTTAATAGTGGCTAGAACTTGGGATTGTTATGAATGTGTATCACCGGGAAGGAGGCCCATGCAGAGGGAAGCATTCAGCTTGGTTTGAGGTAGATCAAAAGCATTTGTTATAAATTCCAACCCAGTCAGTGCTTATGAAATTTCATTTTAGGATACTTCAGATTTTTTGATTACTTGCTCAAAAGTCTTAAGTCTCTGCAGAGGAGTTTCTATTTAATTCATCTGTGTTGTGTATGCTGTGTTTTCAGAGACATTCTGAGGAGGCCATGCTGCAACAGAAACCTGGCTCCCTCCTTGGTGATGGGGTGGGATGTGGAGTCCGGCAGGCTTATCTCTGAAACAGGCCATGAACTTGCCTCAAAGAGCGTTTTTTTGTTGTTGTTGTTGTTGTTTTTTAATTCTTCCAACATCTGAATTAGAACAGGCCATATGTGATGGTCTGTTTGACCCTGGAAAGATAAGAGAAATCAATCCACTTTTGTGGTGGAAAGGTCTCATGCAAAATAGAAAAGCTGTGTCAGGACCTGTCTCCCACAAAGATAAAGCAGAATGTTGTGGCCACGAAGATGGAATTTTGAGCGTCTGCATGTTGGTAAGGGTCACCGAGGATGAACAGACACAGTTGTTAATCGTCTGAGCAATAATACATGGGAAATACAAGAAAGAAGGAAAAATAAGGTCTAGAAACAAACAAAATAACTTTGCTACTTCAGAAGGCCTTTGAAAGCTTTAGGAAGAGTGGAAGAACAGAATTTTCAATTTGAATTTTATTTACTCTTAATTGTACTTCTGAAATCCAGAAAATGAAAGTTAAAAAAAGTTTTTTGGTCATAGAAGTGTGTAACTCTGGACTTTATAAAACTATGGATTTACCTAACAGTTTGCATTGTTCACTCTGACAGGATATTGTTCCACCTGTGGTGCTGTGCTGTTAGCTAATACTTTATGGGGAGACCATCTTATGAAGCTGTAGAAATGTAGATCACTTTACAGCATGTTCCAGTGTATCTGGAATAAATTAGTTGGTCACAGTTAATTATTTCTTAGAACTGAAGTGTGTGTGTAGTGGTAAGAAATGTGTTGGTATGCATAGCTTCACTAAAATGGTGTTCTCTTAGTCATTGTAATACTAGGTTAGTGCTTTCCTTGAGGTGTCAGTCACTGAGATAAATAATAGCTTTGTTGTCTGGGTCATCTGAAGGTGAGAGTAGTAAATGATTACAATATTAACTATTATTAATAAATGCAGTTGTTACTATTTATCGAGCATTTACCAGAGCTTGAAGCACTTTGATTTGCAAAAATTATCTCATACTAGCCTCATTTTACCCAGGAAAATGTGAGGTTCAGGGAGATTCAGTAACTTTTTCAAAATTAAGACTGTGAACCAAGGTTTAAATTAGTGTTTGTAAACTATAAAATATCTTGCTAATTGCCAGAGCATCCTACCACTTCCATTTTTTTTTTTTTTATTTCTTTCTGCTGGGTAGTACTAGAAGCTCTGTTACATATTTAATCCAGTCAGAATGTCAAGTTGTACTCAGCTTAGATTTTTTTAGAGAACATCATTTTTCAGGGTCTCAGAGTATATGCTGTCTTTACTACAAGAAAGCATATCTGCTTAGGTGGATATTGGAAACCTTACTTTCTTTTTCTGGATTTGCAATGACCTTGGGTATGTCAGCTGACTTCCCTGGGTGATGTTCACAGCATTATTGCTCTTATATCATAAGTGAATTCTTATCAGTGTTGCAAGTAAGGTCCATGAAACACGTTTCCTCCCTAATATATGATTAGGAAAGAGACATTTACGCTTGAGTGAATTTTTTTTCTTCATAGTCAAACAACAATTCAGATATTAAGTTAAATAGAAATGGATTTCTATATATAGGTCAAAAACTTCTAAAAACATAGAGAACTCCATCTGCTTTCCCTTGCCCAAGCTTGATCCTCCTACTTTAATAAAAGGCTCTTCCAAGGTCCCACATAAATGTCTCATCCTTCTTGTCAGTGCACTGCTAACCAGCTCACCTGTCCAGTAAATGTGCATGATTCATTATTAAGCAACTTTCTTTTGAACTTCACATGCAGCCCCTGTTTTATCCAGATTCTCTAAAGATCTCTATTTGAGAAAATGACAGGTTGAAGATTTGTAATTTAACGGTTTAAATTTAGATGTGACATCTCTGAAGAATGGACAATAATACCATATTTCTATGTTCTTTATCATATTTTTTATACATTCTTTGGAAACTCAAGTCTTACTCTCGTCATCATGTGAATACCATCTACTCCCCAGCCAAACACTGTGTTAATGTGCCAACAAGTAGAACTCATGTGATGTTTTCTTTCCAACTGATTTCTTAAGAATTTGGACTGAGTCTGACCACCCACATACTCTGTAAATTAAATCAGAAACAAGTTACACTATTTCCAGTTCCCTGACAATACATTCTGTGGGATTAGCTCAATTGCTACAAAAGATATGTACACAGTGAATTCCATTGAGGCTGATAGCTGTTGATGCTGTTTGCCCTTTTATATGAGGAAAATGATTTCCGGTGGAACTGATAGATGTCGATGCTGTGGCTGCAGTAGTTGTATGTGGACACTGCTTTACAGTGAGACTGATAGTGGTTGACCTGTGGCTACAGTTGGTATATGTGGACACTGATTTCCGTGACACTGATTGCCGTTGATGCTGTGCTTGCCCTTGTTATATTTGTACACTGATTTTGATGGAGACTGATAGTCGTTGACCTGTGTTGCCTTTGTTATATATGGACAATGGTTTCCAGTGAGACTAATAGCCATTGAATTCTGGTTGCCCTTGTTATATGGACATTGAATTTCAGTGAGATTGATAACCGTTGATCTCTGGTTGCCCTTGTTATATGTGGACCTTGATTCCCAGTTGGACAGATAACTCTTGATGCTGTAGCTACAATTGTTATATGGGGACACTGATTTCCAGTGGGAATGATATTCAGTGATACTGTGCTTGCCCTTGTTATATGTGGACCCTGATTGCCAGTGAGACTGTTAGCCGTTGATATTGAAGTTGCCCTTTTTATATGCGGACACTGATTTCCAGTGAGACAGATAGCCGTTGCCTTGTGGTTGCACTTGTTATATATGGACAATATTTCCACTATGAATGAAAGCCTTTGACATGTGGTTGCCGCTGATATATGTGGACAGGGATTTCCAGCGTGATAAATAGCCGTTGAACTGTGGTTTCCCTTGTTATATGTGGACATTGATTTTCAGTGGTACTGGCAGCAGTTGGCCTGTGGTTGACCTTGTTATATATGTGGACACTGATTTTCCAGTGAGACTGATAGCCGTTGATGCTGTGGTTGCCCTTTTTATATGTGGACACTGATTTCCAGTCAGACTAATAGCCATTGATTCTGTGGTGGCCCTTGTGATATGTGGACACTGATTTCAAGTGTATTGATAGCAGTTGAACTGTGTTTGCCCTTGTTATATGAGGACACTAATTTCCAGTGTGAATGATAGCCGTTGACCTGTGGTTTCTCTTGTTATATGTGAACACTGAATTTACCTGGGACTGATAGCAATTGACCAGTGTTTGCCCTTGTTTTATTTGGACACTCTTTTCCAGTGAGATTGATAGCCATTGATCCTGTGGCTGCACTTGTTAATTGTGGACACTGATTTCTAGTCAGACAGATAGCTGTTGATGCTGTGGCTGCCTTTTTTTTCCCTTTTTTTTAACATCTTTATTGGAGTATAATTTCTTTACAATGGTGTGTTAGTTTCTGCTTTATAACAAAGTGAATCAGTTATATATATGCATATGTTCCCATATCTCTTCCCTCTTGCATCTCCCTCCCTCCCACCCTCCCTATCCCACCCCTCTAGGTGGTCACAAAGCACCGAGCTGATCTCCCTGTGCTATGCGGCTGCTTCCCACTAGCTATCTATTTTACACTTGGTAGTGTATATATGTCCATGCCACTCTCTCACTTTGTCACAGCTTACCCTTCCTCCTCCCCATGTCCTTGTCCTTGTCCATGTCCAAAGCTTGTGTTTCCTTATTTATTTTCATTTTGGATGATCTGTTCATTGGTGAAAGTGGGGTGTTAAAGTCCCCTACTATGATTGTGTTACTGTCGATTTCCCCTTTTATGGCTGTTAGTATTTGCCTTATGTATTGAGGTGCTCCTATGGTGGGTGCATAAATATTTACAATTGTTATATCTTCTTCTTGGATTGATTCCTTGATCATTATGTAGTGTCCTTCTTTGTCTCTTGTAATAGTGTTTATTTTAAAGTCTACTTTGTCTGATATGAGAATTGCTACTCCAGCTTTCTTTTGATTTCCATTTGCATGGAATATCTTTTTCCATCCCCTCACTTTCAGTCTGTATGTGTCCCTAGGTCTGAAGTGGGTCTCTTGTAGACAGCATATATACGGGTCTTGTTTTTGTATCCATTCAGCCAGTCTGTGTCTTTTGGTTGGAGCATTTAATCTATTTACATTTAAGGTAATTATCGATATGTATGTTGCTAGTCCCATTTTCCTAATTGTTTTGGGTTTGTTATTGTAGGTCTTTTCCTTCTCTTGTGTTTCCCGCCTAGAGACGTTCCTGTAACATTTGTTGTAAAGCTGGCTTGTTGGTGCTGAATTCTCTTAGCTTTTGCTTGTCTGTAAAGGTTTTATTTCTCCATCAAATTTGAATGAGATCCTTGCTGGGTAGAGTAATATTGGTTGTAGGTTTTTCTCCTTCGTCACTTTAAATATGTCCTGCCACTGCCTTCTGACTTGCAGAGTTTCTGCTGAAAGATCAGCTGTTTACCTTATGGGGATTCCCTTGTGTGTTATTTATTGTTTTTCCTTTGCTGCTTTTAATATGTTTTCTTTGTATTTAATTTTTGATAGTTTGATTAATATGTGTCTTGGCGTTTTTCTCCTCGGATTTATCCTGTATGGGACTCTCTGTGCTTCCTGGACTTGATTAACTATTTCCTTCCCCATATTAGGGAAATTTTCAACTATAATCTCTTCAAATATTTTCTCAGTCCCTTTCTTTTTCTCTTCTTCTTCTGGGACCCCTATAATTCGAATGTTGGTGTGTTTAATGTTGTCCCAGAGGTCTCTGAGACTGTCCTCAGTTCTTTTCATTCTTTTTTCTTTATTCTGCCCTGCAATAGTTATTTCCACTATTTTATATCCAGGTCACTTATCCGTTCTTCTGCCTCAGTTATTCTGCTATTGATCCCTTCTAGAGAATTTTTAATTTCATTTATTGTGTTGTTCATCATTGTTTGTTTGCTCTTTAGTTCTTCTAGATCCTTGTTAAACGTTTCTTGTATTTTCTCTAATCTATTTTGAAGATTTTGGATCATCTTTACTATCATTATTCTAAATTCTTTTTCAGGTAGACTGCCTATTTCCTCTTCATTTGTTAGGTCTGGTGGGTTTTTACCTTGCTCCTTCATCTGTTGTGTGTTTTTCTGTCTTCTCATTTTGCTTAACTTACTGTGTTTGGGGGTCTCCTTTTCGCAGGCTGCAGGTTCGTAGTTCCCCTTGTTTTTGGTGTCAGTCCCCAGTGGCTAAGGTTGGTTCAGTGGGTTGTGTAGGCTTCCTGGTGGAGGGGACTAGTGCCTGTGTTCTGGTGGATGAGGCTGGATCTTGTCTTTCTGGTGGGCATGTCCACGTCTGAAGTGTGTGTGGCGGTGGTGTGTTTTGGGGTGTCTGTGGCCTTATTATGATTTTAGGCAGCCTCTCTGCTAATGGATGGGGCTGTGTTCCTGTCTTGCTAGTTGTTTGGCGTAGTGTGTCCAGCACTGTAGCTTGCTGGTCGTTGAGTGAAGCTGGGTCTTGGCGTTGAGATAGAGATCTCTGGGAGATTTTCGCCGTTTGATATTACATGAGCTGGGAGGTCTCTTGTGGACCAGTGTTCTGAACTTGGCTCTCCCACCTCAGAGGCACAGCCTTGACTCCTGGCTGGAGCAACAAGAGACTTTCATCCAGACAGCTCAGAAGAAAAGGGAGAAAAAATAGAAAGAAAGAGAGAAATAGAGAGAGAGAGGAAGGAAGGAAGGAAGAAGGAAAGAGGATAAAATAAAATAAAATAAAGTTATTAAAATGAAAAATAATTATTATGAAAAAAAATTTTAAACGTTAAAAAAAAAAACACAAAACTGGACAGACAGAACCCTAGGACAAATGGTAAAAGCAAAGCTATACAGACAAAATCACACACAGAAGCATACACATACACACTCACAAAAAGAGAAAAAGGGAAAAAAATATATATATCGTTGTTCCCAAAGTCCACCTCCTCAATTTGGGATGATTCGTTGTCTATTCAGGTATTCCACAGATGCAGGTACATCAAGTTGTTTGTGGAGCTTTAATCCGCTGCTCCTGAGGCTGCTGGGAGAGATTTCACTTTCTCTTCTTTGTTCGCACAGCTCCTGGGGTTCAGCTTTGGATTTGGACCCGCCTCTGCGTGTAGGTCGCCTGAGGGCATCTCTTCTTCACTCAGACAGGACGGGGTTAAAGGAGCAGCTGATTCGGGGGCTCCGGCTCACTCAGGCCAGGGGGATGGAGAGGTACGGATGTGGGGTGAGCCTGCGGCGGCAGCGGCCGGCGTGACATTGCACTAGCCTGAGGAGCGCCATGCGTTTTCCCGGGGAAGTTGTCCCTGGATCACGGGACCCTGGCAGTGGCGGGCTGCACAGGCTCCCGGGAGGGGAGGTGTGGATAGTGACCTGTGCTTGCGCACAGGCTTCTTGGTGGCGGCAGCAGCAGCCTTAGCGTCCCATGCCTGTCTCTGGGGTCCGCGCTGATAGCCGTGGCTCATGCCCGTCTCTGGCGCTCTTAATCCCCTCTCCTCGCGCACCAGGAAACAAAGAGGGAAGAAAAAGTCTCTTGTCTCTTCAGCAGGTCCAGACTTTTTCCTGGACTCCCTCCCCGCTAGCCGTGGTGCACTAGCCCCTTTCAGGCTGTGTTCACGCAGGCAACCCCAGTCCTCTCCCTGGGATCCAACCTCCGAAGGCCGAGCCTCAGCTCCCAGCCCCCGCCCGCCCCGGCGGGGGAGCAGACAAGCCTCGCGGGCTGGTGAGTGCTGCTCGGCTCCGATCCTCTGTGCAGGAATCTCTCCGCTTTGCCTTCCGCACCCCTGTGGCTGTGCTCTCCTCCGTGGCTCTGAAGCTTCCCCTCTCCGCCACCCGCAGTCTCCGCCTGCGAAGGGGCTTCCTAGTGTGTGGAGACCTTTCCTCCTTCACAGCTCCCTCCTACTGGTGCAGGTCCCATCCCTATTCTTTTGTCTCTGTTTTTTTTTTTTTCTTTTGCCCTACCCAGGTGCATGGGGAGTTTCTTGCCTTTTGGGAGGTCTGAGGTCTTACGCCAGCATTCAGTAGGTGTTCTATAGGAGCAGTTCCACATGTAGATGTATTTCTGATGTATCTGTGGGGAGGAAGGTGATCTCCTCGTCTCCCCACCATCTTGAAGCTCCTCTCTGCGATTTTTATATATGGAAAGTGATTAACATTTAGAGTGATATCTGTTGATGCTGCAGTTGCCCTTGTTTTATTTGTACACTGATCTCGATTGAGACTGATAGCCTTTGACCTGTGCTTGCCATGTTATATATGCACAACGATTTCCAGTGAGACTGTTCGCCGTTGAACTCTGGTTGCCCTTGTTATATTTGGACACTGATTTCCAGTGAGACTGAGAGCTGCTGACTTGTGGTTTCCCTTGATATATGTCGACACTGTTTAACAGTCAGACTGATAACCGTTGATGCTGTGGGTGTTCTTGTTATATGTGAACACTAATTTACATTTGGACAGATAACTCTTGATGTTGTGGCTGCAATTGTTATATGTGGACACTGATTAAAAGAGAGACTGAGAGCCATTGATGCTGTGGTGGCCTTGTTATATATGGACACTGATTTCCAGTGGATGGATAGCTGTTGCTCTCGTTTGCCTTATTATATGTGGACACTGATTTTCAGTAGATCTGATACCAGTTGAAGTGTGGTTGCCCTTGTGTTATGTTGACCCTGGTTCCCAGTGAAACTGATAGCCGTTGATACTGTGGATGCCTTTTTTATATGTGGACACATATTTCCTATGAGACTGATAGCCGTTGATACTGTGGCTGCCCTTGTATATAGGGACACTGATTTCACTGATTTCCATGAGACTGATAGCTGTTGATGCTGTGGTTGCCCAAGTTATATGGGGATAGTGATTTCCATGAGGTTGATAACCGTTGATGCTGTGGCTGCCCTTGTTATAGGCAGACATTGATTTCCAGTTAGACTCTTAGCAGTTGATGATATGCTTTCCCATTTTTTATGTGGAGAGTGATTTCCATTGAGACTGATAGCTGTTGACCTGTGGTTGCCCTTGTATATGTGGACAGTGATTTCCAGTGAGACTGATAGCTGTGGATGCTGTGGCTGCCTTTAATATGTGGACACTGATTTCCAGTGAAGCCGATAGCTGTTGATATTTGGTTGCCCTTATTATAGTTGGACGCTGATTTCCAGTGACACTAATAACCGTTGAGCTGTGCTTGCCCTTGTTAAATGTGGACACTGTTTTCCAGTGAGACTGATAGCCGGTGATGCTCTGTTTGCCCTTGTTCTATGTAGGCAATGATTTACAGTGAGACTGATAGCCATTGAACTTAGTTCCACTGGTTATATGAATGCACATATTTCCAGAGAGACTGATAGCCATTGATGCTGAGGTTGCCCTTGTCATAGGTGGGCACCGATTTCCAGTGAGACTGATAGCTGTTGACCTGTGGTTGCCCTTGTTATATGTCGCCACTGACTTTCAGTGAGACTGATAGCCCTTGAAGCTCTGGTAGCCCTTGTTATATGTGGAGACTAATTTCAAGTGTGACTGTTAACCATTGACTGGTGGTTTCCCTAGTTATATGTGGACAATGATTTCAGGTGAGACTGATAAACTTTGACCTGTGATTGCCCTTGCTCTATGTGGACGTTAATTTACAGTGAGTCTGACAGCCGTTGATACTGTGGTTGCCCTTGATATATGTGGACACTGATTTCCAGTGAGACTGGTAGCCTTTGATGCAGTGGGGGCCCTTTTATATATGCACACAGATTTCCAATGAGACTCATAGCCTTTGATGCTATGGTTGGACTTGTTATATATGCACACTGATTTCCATTTAGATTGATTGTCTTTGATGCTGTGGTTTAACTTGTTATATGTGGACAATGATTTCCAGTGAGAATGATAGCTGTTGACCTGTGGTTGCCCTTTTTATATGAGGAAAATGATATACAGAAAGATATAGCCGTTGACCTGTGGTTCCCATTGTTATATGTGGACACTGACTACCAGTGAGACTGATAGCCGTTGATGCAGTGGCTGCCCTTGTTATATGTGGGCAAAGATTTCCAGTGAGACTGATAGCTTTTGATGCTGTGGCTACTCTTGTTATATGTGGATGATGATGTCCAATGAGATTGATAGCCTTTTTGTTGTGGTTGTTCTTGTTATATGTGGACACTGATATCCAGTGAGACTGATATCCGTTTAAGCTGTTGTTGCCCTTTATAGACGTGGACACATATTTCCAGTGGGACTGAAAGCGGTTGATGCTGTGGTAGACCTTGTTATATGTGGACAGTGATTTCAAGTTAGACTGATAGCTCTTGTCCTGTAATTGCCCGTGTTATATGTGGACACTGATTTCCAGTGGGACTGATAGGTATTGACCTGTGGTTTCCCAAGGTTATGTGGACACTGATTCCCAGTGAGAGTGATAGCCATTAATGCTGTTGTTGCCCTTGTTATATGTGGACTTTGATTACCATTGAGTTTGATAGCTGTTGACCTCTGGTTGCCCTTGTTATATGTGGACACTGATATCCAGTGTGACAGATAGCCGTTGACTTGTGGTGTCGCTAGTTAAATGTGGACACTGATTTTCAGTGAGACTGATAGCAGTAGATTTCTGGTTGCCCATGTTATATGTAGGCACTGATTTCCAGTGAGACTGATAGTCATTGACCTCTGGTTGCCCTTGATAAAAGTGGACACTGATTTCCAGTGGATGGATCGCCATTGATGCTGTGGTTCCCCTTGTTATGTGTGGACACAGATTTCCAGTTAGAATGATAGCCGTTAACTGGTGGTTGCCCTTGTTACAAGTGGAAAGTGATATGCACTGAGACAGAGCATTTAACCTCTGGTTCCCTTTGTTGTATGTGAACTGTGATTACCAGTGAGACTCATAGCCATTGATCTATGTTTGCCCTTGATATATCTGCACACAGATTTCCAGTGAGAATGATATTTGTTGATGCATTTGGTGCTCATGTTATATGTGCACACTGATTTCCAGTGAGACTGATAGGTGTTAATTCTGTGGATGACTTATTATATATGGACACTGATATCCAGTGAGACTGAGAGCCTTGGATGCTATGGTTGGACTTGTTATATGTGGACACTAATTTCCAGGGAGACTGATTGCCGTTGTTGCTCTGGTTGCCCTTACATATAGACAATGATTTCAAGTGAGACTGATAGCCATTGTCCTGTAATTGCCCGTGTTATATTGACACTGATTTCCAGTCGGACTGATAGCTGTTGATGCTGTGCCTGCACTTTCTATATGTGGACACTGATTTCCATTCACTCTCATAGTTGTTGACCTGCGGTTTCCCTTGTTTAATGTGGATACTAACTTCCAGTCAGCTTGATAGTCGTTGACCTCTGGTAGACCTCATCATGTGTGGACCCTAATTTCCAGGGAGACTGACAGCCGTTGATGCTGTGGTTCCCTTTGTTCCCTTTGTTATATGGGTACACTGATTTCAGTTGAGACTGTGAGCCTTTAAGCTGTGGTAGCCTTTGTTATATGCGGACAGTGTTCTCAAATGAGACTGATTGCTGTTGTCCTGTAGCTGCCTGTGTTATACGTGGACACTGAGTTCCTGTAGGACTGGTAGCCCTTGATCCTGTGCTTTCCCTTGTTATATGTGGAAACGTACTTCCAGTGAGACTGATAGAGGTTGACCTGTGGTTGCCCTTGCTATATGAGTACACTGATTTTGATTGGGACTGAATGGAGTGGACGTGTGGTTACCCTTGTTATATATGGACACTGATTTCCAGAGAGACTGATAGCTGATGAACTGTGGCTGCCCTCACTACGTGTGGACCATGACTGCCAGTGATACTGATATCTGTTGATGCAGTAGCTGCCCTTGTTATATGTGGGCAGATATTTCCAGTGAGACTAATAGTCTTTGATGCTCTCATTGGACTTGTTATATGTGGAGACTGATTTCAAGTGAGACTGATAACCGTTGATGCTGTGGTTACCCTTTATATATGTGGACACTGATTTACAGCGAGACTGATTGCTCTTGATGCTGTGGTAGCGCTTGTTATATGTGGACAGTGATTTCAAAAGAGACTGATCGCCATTGTCCTGTAGTTGCCAGTGTTATATGTGGACAATAATTTCCATTTGGACTGATAAATATCGATGTTGTACCTGCCCTTATTATATGTGGACACTGATTACCAGTGAGAATGATAGACATTGATGCTGTGGTTGCTTTTGGAACAAGTAGACCCTGATTTCCAGTGAGTCTGAGAGCCGTTGATTTGTGGTTACCCTTGTTATATGTGGACACTGATTTCCAATGAGACTGATAGCCGTTAATGCTGTAGCTGCTCTTGTTAAAAGTGGACAGTGATTTCCATTGAGACTGATAGCCGTTGATTCTGTGGTTGCCTTTGTTATATGTGGACCATTATTTCCATTGAGACTGATAGCGGTTGACCTGTTGTTGTTGTTGATATATGTGGACAGAGATTTCCATTGTGACTGACAGCCATTGATCTGTGGTTGCCCTTGCTATATAGGGACAGTAATTTCCAGTGAGACTAACAGCCATTGATGCTGTGTTTGCCCTTGATATACAAGAACAATGATTTCCAGTGGGACTGATATCCGTTGATGCAGTCGCTGCCCTTGCTATATGTGGGCAATGAATTCCCATGAGACAGAGCCTTGGATGCTGTGGTTGGACTTGTTATATGTGGATACTGATTTCCAGTGAGACTGTTTGCTCTTGTTGCTGCAGTTTCCCTAGTTATATGTGGACACTGATTTTCAGTGGGATTCGTAGCAGTTGATGTCTGGTTGCCCATGTTATATTTGGGCACTGATTTCCAGTGAGACTGACAGCCGTTGATTCTGTGGTTGCCATAGTTATATGTGGACACTGACTTCCATAGAGGCTGATAGCCCTTGATGCTGTGGTATCCCTTGTTGTGTGTGGACAGTGACTTCATGTGAAACTGATAGCCATTGTCTTGTAGATGCCCGTGTTATATGTGAACACTGATTTCAAGTGTGATTGATAGCAGTTGATGCTGTGTCTGCACTTGTTATATGTGGACAATAATTACCGTGAGTCTGATAGCCGTTGCTTCTGTGGTTGCACTTGTAATATGTGAACCCTGATTTCAAGTGAGTCTGATAACTGTTGATGCTGTGATTGCCCTCTTAATATGTGCACACTGATTTCCATTGAGACTAATTGCCGTTGATGTTCTGGTTCCCCTTGTTATATGTGGACACTGATTTCCAATGAGACTCAAAGCCGTTGAACTGTGGATGCCCTTGTTTAATGTGGACATGGACTTCCAGTCAGATTTTTAGCTGTTGATCTGTGGCAGCCATCGTTATGTGTCGACCCTAATTTCCAGTGTGACTGATAGACTTTGATGCTGTGGCTACTTTGTTATACGTGGAAAATGATTTCCAGTGAGACTGTTAGCCTTTTTGCTGTATTTGGTCTTCATATATGTGGCCACTGATATCCACTGAGACTGATAGCCATTGATACTCTGGTCACACTTGTTATATTTGGAAACTGATTTCCTTTGAGACTACTATCCTTTGAGGCTGTGGTTGCCCTTGGTATACGTGGACGCATATTTCCGTTTGGACTGATGTTGGTTGATGCTGTGGGTGCCCTTTTACTATGTGCACACTGATTTCCAGTAAGACTGAGAGCCTTTGATGCTGTGGTTGCCCTTGTTATATGTGGACACTTATTTCCAGTGAGACTGGTAGACTTTGACCTGTAGATGCCCTTGTTTAATGTTGACACTGATTTCCAGTCATATTGAAAGCTGTTGACATGTGGTGGCCCTCGTTATGTGTTGAACCTAATTTCCAGTGAGACTGATAGCCTTTGATGCTCTAGCTACCTTTGTTATACATGGAAAATGATTTAAAGTGAGACTGATTGCCCTTTGCTGGGGTTTGTCTTATTATATGTGGACACGGATATCCAGTGAGACTGATAGTTATTGATGCTGTGGTCGCACTTGTTATATATGGATACTTATTTCCATTGAGACTGATACCTGTTGAAGCTGTGGTTGCCCTTGATATATGTAGAAACATACTTCCTGTTGGACTGAAAAGTGTTGATTCTGTTGGAGCATTTGAATATGTGCACACTGATTTCCAGTGAGACAGATAGCCTTTGATGCTGTGGTTGGACTTGTTATATGTGGAAACAGATTTCCAGTGAGACTGACAGCCGTTGATGCTGTTGTTGCCGTTTTTATATGTTCACACTGAATTCCAGTGAGACTGATAGCAGTTGATGCTGTGGTACCCTGGTTTTATGTGGACAGTGATTTCAAGTGAGACTGATAGCCGTTGACCTGTGGCGGCCCTTGTTATATGTCAACCCTGATTTCAAGTGAGACTGATAGCAGATGAGGCTGTGGTTGCCCTAGATAATGTGGACACTAATATCCAATGAGATAGATAGCCCTTGATGCTGTGGTTGCCCTAGTTGTAGGTGGACACTAATTTCCAATGAGAATGAAAGCAGGCAATGCTGTGGTTGCTCTTTTTATATGTGCACACTGAATACCAGTGAGACTGATAGCAGTTGATGCTGTGGTAACCCTGGTTTTATGCGTACCGTGATTTCAAGTGAGACTGATGGTCTTTGTCCTGTAGTTGCCTTTGTTATATGTGGACACTGATTTCCAGCGTGACAGATATCTGTTGACTGGTGGCTTCCCTAGTTATATGGACACTGATTTTCAGTGGGACTGAAAGCAGTTGACCTCTGGTTGTACATGTTTTATATGAGCACTGATTTTCAGTGAGACTGATAGCCATTAATGCTGTGGTTGCACTTGTTATATGTTGACACTAATTTCCAGTGAAACTGATTGCTGTTTTTGCTCTGGTTTCCATTTGTATATGTGGACACTGAATGAACCTGATCGCTGTTGACCTCTGGTTGCCTTTCTTATACAGGGACACAGATTTTCACTTAGACTGTTAGCCATTGACTTGTGGTTTTCCTAATTTTATATGGACACTGATTTTCAGTGGGACTGACAGCAGTTGACTTCTGGTTACCCATGATATATATAGGCACTGATTTCCAGAGAGACTGATAGCCGTCATGCTGTGGTTGCCTGTCTTATATGTGGAAACTGATTTCTAGTTAGACTGTTAGCCTTTTACTGGTGGTTTCCCTAGTTATATGTGGACAGTGATTTCCAGTGAGAATGATAGCCTTTGATACTGTGGTTGCCTTTGTTATATGTGGACACTTATTTCCAGTGAGACTGATAGCCTTGTATGCTGTGGTTTGACTTGTTATATGTCGACACTAATTTCCAGTGAGACTGTTTGCCGTTGTTGCTCTTGTGCCCTTTTTACATGTGGACACAGATTGCCAGTGAGACTGATAGCCGTTGATGCAGTGGCTGCCCTTGTTATATGTGGGCAGTGATTTCCAATGAGACTGAGAGCCTTTGATGATATGATTGGACTTTATATATGTGGATACTTTTTTCCAGGGGGATTGAAAGCTGTTGATGCTCTGCTTGCCCTTGTTATATGTGGACACATGTTTGTTTCCAGTGGGACTGATAGCCATTGATGCTGTGGTTGCTCTTGATATACAGGAACACTTATTTCCAGGGAGACTGATTGCCTTTTATGCTGTGGTTTACCTTGTTGTATGTGGATATTGATTTCCAGTGAGAATGATAGCTGTTGACCTATGGTTGCAGTTGTTATATGTGGAAAGTAATATTCAGTGAGACATACCGTTGAGCTGTGGTTCACCTTGTTATATGTGGACACCTATTTCCAGTGAGATTGAATGCCTTTGATGCTGTGGTTTCCCTTGTTGTATGTGCACACTTATTTCCAGGGAGACTGATAGCACTTGATGCTCTGGTAGCCCTTGTTATATGTGGACAGTGATTTCAAGTGAGACTGTTAGCCGTTTTCCTGTAGTTGCCCATGTTATGTGTGGACACAGATTTCCATTGGGACTTATAGCTGTTGATTCTGTGCCTGCTCTTCTTATATGTGGACACTGATTTCCTTTCAGACTAAAAGCCATTGAAGCTGTGGATGCCCTTGCTTAACATGGCCACCAGTTTACAGGCAGACGAATAGCTGCTGACCTGTGGCAGCCCTCATTATGTGTGGACCCTAATGTCCAGTGAGATACCTGATCTGGGAGCAGAAGTTCGAGTGGGCAGAAGATGCAATGATAATGGCTGGGTGGTGCACTGCTCCCTCTGGGCCAGGCCGGGTCTTCTGCTGGTCACTGTCATGACATAGACGTACATTGTGATTGGCAAGGAGCTCAAGGTAGTGGACACCCAATGCATCTCCCCGAGTGTGGGGCCGAGTTACAACACCCCTCCCCTCACCACCACTGCCCACGAGGGACAACGCCAGCTCTGGAGTGTGTTGTCATGGACGATTCTGTCGAGCCAGGTCTCAGAGTTCCACGGGTCCCAATCCTGGGCTATGAAGAGAGCTCAGAACAGCCAGATCTGAGCAGGAGCCTTGTGCTAAGCTTCCCACCGTGTCAGCTACAGGACCCGGAGCACATCAAGGCAGAGCACAAAGTTGAGAAGTCCGGAGATGAATCCTGGGCCCCACAGGATGAGCCCCAGAGCGTGGTCTTGGGCATGTACCAAAGACTGGCCTCAGACCACCCATCTGGTGGACTGCAATCTTCCAATGCATAACGAACAGAAAATTGGTCTGAATGGTGGGAAAGGTTTGATGGAACCCCGACTCCCCCAAACCCAGCCACAGAATGTTCACAGATGTTAGAGCAAATTAAGCCCAGGAGGGAGGGGCAGATGAACAGTGGTCCAGTTCACACTGGCCTAGACAAGCCCTTCCTGGAGGACTCAGAGAGATGGAGAGGGAGGAAGGAGAAGATGGCCAGTTATTGCATACACCTACCTCTAACAGTGGTACTCTGGATACATTCATTCACCCAGGTGGAGGAAGTCCTTGCCATAATAATGGCATGGAAAGAAAAAAGAATTATCCAATGGCAGAGGAAAGACTCCAATTGCCCCGATTTTCTGCACAGAAAATGTTGAAGGTGACCCTCCTAGAAAAAAAAAAAAAACGAACAGAACAGAACCGGGGAAACTCAGTTCAATAGCAAGGTACAAACTTCACTGACACTACAGAAATTGCTTGTCTTTCTGTACACACACAACACTATGAATGAGAAAGGAAGGAGACAACCCGTGGACAATGACGGTAACAACACAAAGAAAATACCGAAGAGTCCATCTAACCCACGAACTATAAGACCCATAACTCAGAAAATGGGACAAGAGACACGATGAAAGAAAATGAAGATGACACACACCCAACATGGAATGATAACTAGTGCTCAAGGATCGGACGAGTAGGTCTTGTGCAAATGATTCTACAGTCTCGAGGAAATCCAGAGAGTTGATGCCATTCCTCTCAAAATAACCAAGAATTTTCTCACACAAGTACAACCAAGAATTCCCAAATGTGTCTGGAAACGCAAAAGATCCTCGAGAGTGTCCGTACACTCTTCAGCAAGAAGTGCAGATTTCGGACGTCATACGCTGCCTGATTTCCAGGTAGACTGCAAACCTACTATCATCAAGACAGGATGGTAACGGCACACAAGACATCTGCATAAATGCAAGGAAGAGAATGGAGAGCCCCGAAAGAAAGCCAAGCTTGTGCTTAGTCATAGGAGGTGAGACGGTCTTATGGGGACAAGATAGCCTGTGCAATGAATGGTCCTGGGGATACTGGACCATTCCATGCACAAGCATCACACTGGATTCCTTTCTCGTGCCACCTGCAACAAGAACCTCACACCAAGTAGACTACCACAGTGTCAAACCTGAAGTCAACCCTGGCCTATAAGAAACAAATAGGCAGTACGTTCTTGGACCTCAGCCTGAGAAACATGTCTTTGGATCGGACTCCTCAGGCAAAGGAAACAGAAGCACAATAAAGGTAGTTGGGGCTCCAGGCAACTGAAACGGCTTTTCAAAGGCCCAGGCAAAGAGTCCCCATGACAAAAAGGCAGTGGATCAAACGTGAGAAAAGAATGATTTGCAAACGATGTAACTGAGGAAGGGGATATTCGGGAAAGCAGACTGAGAATTCGCAGAACACAAGCCTTCAAGACAAACAAACCCTAATCGAAGCTGAACCCTAAAATTGTGTGTGTGTGTGTGTGTGTGTATGCGCACCTGTAAGTATTCTATAAATAATATACCTAGATTATGTATAATAATCATATTCTATATCAAGAATTCATTATACAGAGTAAGTTTAAAATAATATATATATTGGGGCAATATGTATATTATTATTTATCATAAATTTTTCTACTTAATACCTGTATAATACATATATATTATGAATCAGATGTAGACATACAGATAGGCATGTGCTCACGCACACACACATGCACAAGCCACACGATCACAGGAGAGAGGAATTGAGTAGAAGTCACAAACTTTTCCTAAGTCCATCTGTAGGCGAGGACCAAATCACAATGTCCATCCATTCTGGAGGGGTGGGATTTCCAGAAGGACATGAGACCTGAAGGCAAGACTGCCGGGAGCTAATGCAGGGGCAACCCACCCCGCAGGCCAAGAGGAGATATGTGGACGTGAATCTACCTGCAACAGGAGGACCTGGAATGTTGTTTGCCACGGGGGTCGAAGTTTCTTGACTTTCAGCCCTCCCTCGGCGGGACTGGGATTTAGGCCAGAGGACAAGTGACTCTCCCAAGATGCCAGAGCAGACCTAAGCCTGTTTCAGCAGGATTCTGTGCTAGGTCAGCCCCTGAGGCAATCCTTCTTTTGTTCAGTGTGCACCTGCGCTCCATGTGATACCAGCCCTCAATTTGAAACCAGTCTATATGTTTGACAGGCACTGTAGGTGTTTCTAGTTCTATCTGCCTAATGGCTGGCCTAGGAAGTCGATGCCAGAATGAGCGCCACTTTGCTGATGGGGAGACTGGGGAGGAGAGGCCCATGGTTTGTACAGGGCCACAACCGTGATGACATGGAGGAGAGCAGCAAGTCTGTAGGCAGCTGTGTCCACAGAGCCAAAGCCTTGGCTCTGCCCATGCTGTGTTTCTGTCACTGGTCTGGGACAAGGGACTCCAAGAGGTGACCAAACTTCCCTGGCAATAGAGCCCAACAGAAACTGGAACATGGGGAACGAGGCATCCACATCCTAGATAAGCCCCCTCCCCAGCCCAAGTTGTGGTAAACAAGGCTCTGCTGTGTCCCCATGTGCTGGGTCTGTGACCTCAGGAAAAGTCACAGCCAGGGTGATCCTCCAGGACTGTTGACATTGGGTCAGGTCTCATACGAGTTGCCTTGGGCTTCTGTTCTGGAGGAACCCAAAGGCCAACCTGGGAACCCCAGCTAGGCCACCACCCTGATGCCAGCCTGGGAGCAATGTGTCCATTGCCTGGATGTGGGGAGTGTTGTTGGTGGGTGTTCCTGTCCTTTGGGTTGGTCTGCCTCCAGAATGAGCAGGCTCAAGATGGTTGAGAATCCTGGTGTGCCAGACACATCCACAGGCATGTCCGAAGCTGGGTGGTCACGATGGAGCAAACCCAGGCAACGCCCTTTTGCCCGAGGTTTATGCCAGAAACTCTACATGGTTCTCTTTTGTCCAGGTGGATATGTGATCTGACCTAGGTCTGTTCCTGATCTGGCAGCAGAAGGTCGAGTGGGCAGAGAAGCGATGATAATGGCCGGGTGGGGCCCTGATTCCTCCGGTCCTGGCTGGACCTACTACTGGTAACTGTCATGGCAGAACCCCACGTTGGAGATTGGTGAGGAGCTCAATGATGTGGATACCCAATGCATCTCCCCAAATGTGGGTCCATTCGACCCACCCTGTACTTTGACCCCACTGTTCAAGAGGGCCAGAGCCGGATCCAAAGAGTGTGGTCATGGAGGATTCTCGAGAGCCATGGCGGAGGCGTCAATGGGGTCCAATCCTGGGCTACAAAATAAGCTAACACAGCCGGCTCTGACCTCTACCACCATGCCAAACTTCCCCCTAGTGTAGGACAGGACCCAGATCACACAAGGCAGAGCACAAAGGTGAGCAGGCTGGGAATGAATGCTGGGCTCCACGAGGTGAGCCTCCAGAGACTGGTCTTTTGCATGGACCAAAGCCCAGTATCACACCAGTGGTCTGGTGGACTGGAATTAACCAGCACTTAACGAAATGATGATTGGCCTTAATGGAGGGAAAGGTCTGATGGAACTCCCACCTCCCCAACCACCCACCACCAGCCACAGAAGGTTCACAGATGGTAGAACAACTTACACCCAGGACAAAGGTGCAGAGGAACAGCAGGTCCAGCTCACTGAGCTGAGCCCTATGGGACACTGGGGTAATCCTACCCTTCCTGGAGGACTCAAGAGATGGAGAGGGTGGAAGAAGAGGGCCAGTTATTGCATACACCTAACTCTAACACTGGCACCCTGGCTGCTTTCATTACGCAGGCAGAGGAATTCCTTGCCATAATAATGGCATGGAAAAAAAAAGTAGAATAATCTGATGGCAGAGGAAAGAGTCCATTTGTCCTGATTCTCTGCAGAGAAAATGCTGAAGGCGACCCCCCCCCAAAAAAAGAAAACAAAAGAGAACAGAACTCAGGAAACTCAGTTCAGTTGCAGGGTACAAACTTCACTGACTCTACAGTAATTGGTTGCATTTCTGTAAACACAAAACAAACTATGCAAATGAGAAACTAAGGAGACAATCCCATGGACAATGACGGTAAGAACACAAAGAAAATACCTAGAAGTCCATCTAACCCATGACCTACAAGACCCGTAACTCAGAAAATGGGACGAGAGACATATTGATGAAAGAATATGAAGACGACACAACCAACATGCAAAGATAGGTGGTGCTCATGGATTGGAAGAGTCCATCTTGTGCAAATGATGCCGCACACTCGAGGAAATCCAGAGAGTCGATGCCATTCCTCTGAATATAACCACAGAATTTCTCAGACAAGTACAACCAAGAATTCCCAAATATGTCTGGAAATGCAAAAGAACCTTGAGAGTATCCATACACTCTTCAGAAAAAAGTGCAGATTTTGGATGTCCCACGCTGCCTGATTTCCAACTAGACTACAAACCTACCATCATCAAGACAGTCTGGTATTGGCACACAAGACATCCACGTTGGTCCAAGGAGGACAACGGAAAGCCCCAAAAGAAAGCCAAGCTTGTGTGGTCAAAGGAGGTGAGAAGGTCCTTTGTGGACAAGATAGCCTGTGCAATGAATGATCCTGGGGAAACTGGACCCGTCCAATGCACAACCATCACAGTGGATTCCTTTCTCGTGCCACCTACAACGAGAACCTCACACCAAATGGACTATCACACTGTCAAACCCGAGTTCAGGCCAGGCCTAGAAGAACCCCATAGGCAGTGTGCATTATGGATCTCAGCCTTAGAAGCATGTCTGTGGATCCGTCTCCTCAGACAAGGAAAACAGAAGCACAATAAAAGCAGTTGGGGCCCAAGGCGACTTGAAAAGGTTTTTCAACGGCACAGGCAAAGCATCCGCACAACAAAAAGGCAATGGAGCGAACGTGAGAAAACATTGATTTGCTAACGATGGAACTGAGGAGGGGGATCACGTGGAAAACAGACTGAGAAGTCGCACAATGCAAGCCTTCCAGACACAAAACCCTAACCCGAAGCTGAACCCTAACAATGTGTATGTGTGTACGTATGTGCACCTGTAGGTATTCCATACATTATACACCTAGAGTGTATATAATAAACATATTCTATATCATAAATTTATTATATAGAATAAGATTAGGATACGTAATATATATTATAGGCAATATATATAACATATATATTATGTATCATAAATTTTTCTACATAATACCTATATAATACATTCAGGTTTTGAATCATATGTAGATAGAGATATGCATGCGCTCACGTGCGCACACACACACAAGCCACACGGTCGCAGGAGAGAGGAATTGAGTAGAAGTCACAGACTTTTCCTAAATCTGCCTGTAGGCGGGAACCAAATCACAATGTCCATCCATTCTGGAGAGGTGGGGATTTTCACAAGGATATGTGACCTGAATGCAAGACTGCCAGGAGCCAGTTGCATGGGCAACTCACCCTGGAGACCAAGAGGAGACATGTGGACGTGAATCTACCTGCAACAGGCGGACCTGAATGGTTGTATGCCAGAGGGGTTGATGTCTGTAGTTTCTTGACTTTCAGTCCTCTGTTGGCATGACTGGTATGTAGGCAAGAGGACGAGTGACGCTCCCGAGATCCCAGGGCAGGCACAAGCTTGTTACAACTGGATTCTGTCCTCAGCCAGCCCCTGAGGCAATCTTTCCTTTGGGCAGTGTGCACCTGTGCTCCATGTGATACCAGCCTGCCATGTGTTAACAGCCTAGAAATTTGACAGGCACTGTAGGTGCTTTTCGGTATATCTGCCTAATTGCTTCCCTAGGAAGTTAATGCGAGAATGAGAGCCACTTTGGACATGGGGAGATTGGGCAGGAGAGACCCATGGTTTGTACAGGGCCATATCCGTGATGACATGGAGGAGAGCCTCCAGGTCTGAAAGCAGCTGTGTCCACAGAGCTGGGAACCTGGCTCTGCCCAGTCCGTGTTTCTGTCACTGCTCTGGGTAAGGGGACCCCAGGAAGTGAACTCACATCCTGGCACTAGACCACAACAGAACCTGGAATCTGGGGAACGAGGCATCCACATCCTAGAGCCCCCTCCCCAACTCACGTGGCTGTAAACATGGATCTACTGTGTCCCCATGTGCTGGGGCTGTGGCCTCAGGAAACGTCAGAGTCAGGGCAGTTTCTGCAGGGCTAGCTGTCGACGTTGGGTCAGGTCTCACGCACGTTGCCTTGGGCCATTTTCTGGAGGACCCCAAAGGCAAGACTGGGAGCCCCTGACTAGGCCACCACCCTGATGCCAGCCCGGTAGCCCTCTGTCCCTTGCCTGGTTGTGTGGAGCGGTGTTTGTGCTGGGTTTTCCTGTCCTGTTGGGTATGTCTGCCTCCAGCAATGGCAGGTTGATGAGGGGTGAGAAGCCTGTTGGGCCAGACACTTACACAGCCATTTCCCAAGCTGTCTGGTCAGGATGGAGTGAGCCCAGTCAGCACCCTTTGGCCTGAGGTTTTGTGAAATCCTCTAGGTGGTTCTCTTTGCTCTGGGTGGATATGTGATCCGACCTAAGTCTGTACCTGATCTGGGAGTAGAAGGTTTAGTGGGCAGAAGAAGCAATGATAATGGCCGGGTGTGCCCCTGATCCATCCAGCCTGGGCTAGACCGTTTGCTTGTCTCTGTCATGGCAGAGCCCCATGTTGGTGATCGGCGATGAGCTCAATGATGTGGACGCCCAACGCATCTCCCCGAGTGTGGGGTCGAGGTGCCCCACCCCACACCCCCCCCCCTCCCTACTCTCCACGAGGGCCAGCCCTGGATCTGGAGAGTGTGGCCGTGGATGGTTCTCCAGAACCAGGGCCCAGGGACCTACGGGGTCCAATCCTGGGCTACGAAGAGAGCTCATCACAGTCAGTTCTGACTTGTAGCACTGTGCTAAGCTTCCCCCCTAGTCAGCTACAGGACCCAGAGCACACCAAGGGAGAGCACAGTGGTGAGTGTTCAGGTGATGAATGCTAGGCCCCACAGGGTGAGACCCCAGAGGCTGGTCTTGGACATGGACAAAATGCTGGCTTCAGACCATCTGTCTGTTGGACTGCTGCAATTTGCCAACATGTAACGAAGCGAGGATTGGTCTCAAAGGATGGTAAGGTCTGTTGGAACCCCCACCCCCCCAACCCCCAGCCACAGAAGGCTTACAGATGGTAGAGCAGTACACCCCCAGGAAGGAGGGAAGATGAACTGTGGTCCAACTCACTGAGCTGAGCCCTATGTGGCCCTGGCCTAGTCCTGCCATTCCTGGGGGACTCAGAGACATTAACAGGGATGAAGGAGAAGAGGGCCAGTTATTGCATACACCTAACACTAACCATAGCAGGCTGGCTGCTGTCATTTACCAAGGCAGAGCAAGTTCTCACCATAATAACAGTATGGAAAGAAGAAAGAAATATTATCCGATGGCAGAGGAAATACTCCAATTGACCTGATCCTCTGCACAGAAAAGGCTGAAGGCGACGCTCCCCCAAAAGGAAACAACAGAAAGTAGAACAGAACTCAGGAAACTCAGTTTGAATGCAGGGTACAAACTTCACTGACTCTACAGAAATCTGTTGCGTTTCTGTACACACACACAAAAATATCTGAATGAGAAATGAAGGAGACATCCCCGTGAACAATGATGGTAACAACACAAAGATAATGCCTAGGAGACCATCTAACCCACAACCTACAAGACACGTACTCAGAAAACGGGACGAGAGACAAATTGATGAAAGAAAATGAAGACGACATATGCCCAACATAGAATGAGAGGTAGTGTGCATGGACCGGAAGAGCCTGACTTGTGCAAATGATTCCACACTCTCGAGGAAATCCAGAGAGTCAATACCATTCCTCTCAAAATGCCCACATACTGTCTCAGACAAGAATAACCAAGAAGTCCCATATCTGTCTGGAAATGCAAAAGACCCTCGAGAGAGTCCATACACTCTTCAGCAAGAAGTGCAGATTTCAGACAGCCAAGCACCTGATCTCCAACTAGACTGAAAACCTACCATCATCAGAACAGCATGGTATTGGCACACAAGACATCCACATAGATATAAGGAAGAGAATGGAGAGCCCCGAAAGAAAGACAGCTTGTCCAAAAGAAGGAGGTGTGAAAGTCCCATGGTGACAAGATAGCCTGGGCAATGCATGGTCCTGGGGAACCTGGACCACTCAATGCTGAAGAATCACACTGGATTCCTTCTTTGTGCCACCAACAACAAGAACCTCACAGCAAATCGACTACTGCAATGTCAAATTTGAAGTCAGGCCAGGCCTAGAGAAACCCATAGGCAGTACACTCTTGGACCTCAGCCTTAGAACATGTCTAATGGATTGGTGTCATCAGGAAAGGGAAACAGAAGAACAAGAAAGGCAGTTGGGGCTCCAGTTGACAAAAAGTGATTTCAACGGCAAATGTAAAGCATGTGCACGATGAAAAGGCAATGGAGCGAACATGAGAAAACATTGATTTGCTATCGAGGAAAGTGGCGAGAGGGATCATCTGGAAAGCAGACCGAGAAGTCGTGAAAGGCAAGCCTTCGAGACGCAAAAACCCGAACCAAAGCTGAACCCTAACAGTGTGTGTGTGTTTGTATATATGTGCACCTGTAGGTGTTCTTTTTTTTTTTTTTTTTTAAACTTTGGGTTTATTTATTTATTTATTTATGGCTGTGTTGGGTCTTCATTTCTGTGCGAGGGCTTTCTCTAGTTGTGGCAAGTGGGGGCCACTCTTCATCGCAGTGCGCGGGCCTCTCACTGTTGCGGCCTCTCCTGTTGCAGAGCACAGGCTCCAGACGCGCAGGCTCAGTAATTGTGGCTCACGGGCCCAGTTGCTCCGCGGCATGTGGGATCTTCCCAGACCAGGGCTCGAACCCATGTCCCCTGCATTGGTAGGCAGATTCTCAACCACTGCGCCACCAGGGAAGCCCAGGTGTTCTTTATATAATATACCTAGATTATATATAATAAACATATTGTATATGGAGAATTTATTATATAGAATAAGTGTAACATACATAATATATATATGAGGCAATATGTATAATATATATATTATATATCATATATTTTTCTATTTAATACGTATATAATACAAACCTATAATGAATCATACATAGAGATACAAACACATGTGCGCTCACACACACATACATGCATAAACCACAAGTTCACAGGAGAGAACTGAGTAGAAGTCACAGAGTTTTCCCAAAAGTGCTTCTGTAGGTGAGGACCAAATCACAGTGTCCATTCATTCTGGAGGGATGGGGATATCCAAAAGGATATGTGACATGGAGACAAGAATGCTGGGAGCCAATGCATGTGCAACCCACCCATGAGACAAAGAGGACACATGTGGACGTGAATCTACGTACAACAGGAGGACCTGGGAGGTTGTATGCCAGAGGGGTCGATGTCTGTCATTCCTTGATGTTCAGCCCTCACTTGGCAGTACGTGGGTGTAGGCCAGAGGACGAATGACACTCCCCATATCCCATAGCAGTCCCAAGCATGTTTCAGCTGGATTCTGTGCTAGGCCAGCCCCTGAGACAATCCTTCCTTGGTTCAGTGTGAACCTGTGCTCCATGTGAAACCAGCCCTCCATGTGATACCAGCCTACAGGTTTGACAGGCACTGTAGGTTCTTCTAGGCCTATCCACCTAATGCCTTCCCTAGGAAGTTGGTGCAAAAATGAGTGCCACTTTCAAGATGGGGAGATTTGGGAAGAGTGGTCCATGGTTTCTACAGGGCCACATCACTGATGACATGGAGGATGGAAGCCAGTTTTGAAAGCAGCTGTGTCCACAGAACAGGGGCCATGGCTCTTCCCATGTCATGTTTGTGTCACTGTTCTGGGCCAGGGACCCCAGGAAGTGACCTAATTTCCCTGGCAATAGAGCCAAGAGAAAGTGGAAAATGAGGAACGAGGCATTGACATCCTAAAGGAGGCTGCTCCCCAGCTCACCTGGCTGTAAACATGGCTCTGCTGAGTCCCCATGTGCTGGTGCTGTGGCCTCAGGAAAAATCACAATGAGCGTGAGTCTCTAGTGCTGTTGATGTGGGTCCAGTCTCACGTGAGTTGCTTTCGGCCAGTGCCTGGGAGGAACGCAAAAACAAGCCTAAGAGCCCCAGGCCTGTCCACCAACCTGATGACACCCTGCTAGCCATCTGTCCTTGCCTTTTGTGTTGAATGATATTGGACGTGGGTCATGCTGTCCTGTGGAGTGGGTCTGCTTTCAGTATGGGCAGGCTCATGAGTGGTGAAAAGCCAGGTGGGCCGGAAACATACACAGCCATGTCTCAAGCTGGAAGAACCGTTTGAAGTGAGCCCAGGCTGCGCATTTAACCTGAGGACTATGCCTAAAACTCTAGGTGGTTCTCTTTCATCCCATGTGGATATATGCTCCAACCTAGTTCTGCACCTGGTCTCGGAGCAGAAGGTCGAGTGGGCAGAAGAAGCAATGATAATGGCCAGAAGGGGCCCTGATCCATCCGGGCTTTGCAGGCCCTTCTCCTGGTCACTGTCATGGTAAAACCCCACGTTGAACGTTGGTGAGGAGCTCACTGATGTGGACACCAAATGCCTCTCCCTGAGTGTTGGGCCGAGTCAGCCAACGCACACCCCACCCGCACTGCCCACAAAGGCCAGTGGTGGCTCTGGAATGTGTGGCCATGGAGGATTCAATGTAACCAGGGCCTAGAGGTCTACCGGGCCTAATCCTGGGTTATGAAGAGACCGCAGCACAGCCGGATCTGACATGGAGCATCATGCTAAACTTCCCTACAAGTCAGGTACAGGACCCGGAGCACACGACGGAAGAGCACAAAGTGTGTGTGTATGTGTGTGAACCTGTTGGTATTCTATAAAAAAAATACCTAAATTATATATAATGAACATATTCTATATAAAGAATTTATTACACAGAATAAGTTTAGGATACTTAATATATATATGAAGGGCAATATGGATAATATATATATTATGTATCATATTTTTCACCTTCATACGTATATAATACATACATGTAATGAATCATACATAGAGATACAAATATGCGTGCACTCATGACACATACAAGCATAAACCACAAGATTACAGGAGAGAATTGAGTAGAAGTCACAGACTTTTCCCAAGTCACTCTGTAGGCAAGGACCAAATCACAATGGCCATTCATTCTGGTGGGTTGGTGATATCCACAAGGGTATGTGATGTGGAGGGAAGAATGCTGGGAGCCAAGGCATGGGCAGCCCACACCGAAACGAGGAGGACACATGTGGACTTGAATCTACCTGCAACAGGAGGACCTGGAAGGTTGTATGCCAGAGGAATCTTCGTCTGTCCTTCCTTTATGTTCAGCCCTCGCTCGGCAGGACTGGGATGTTGGCCAGAGGACGAGTCACACTCCCCAGATACCAGAGCAATCCCAAGCCAGTTTCAGCTGGATTCTGTACTAGGCCAGTCCCTGAGACTATCCTTCCTTAGTTCAGTGTGCACTTGTGCTCCATGTGATACCAGCCCTCCATGTGATACAGCCTACAATTTTGACAGGCACGGTAGGTGCTTCTAGGCCTCTCCGCCTAATGCCTTACCTAGGAAGTCGATGCCAAGATAAGCACCACTTTGAAGATGGGGAGAATCGGGAGGAGAGGCCCATAGTTTGTACAGCGCCACATCCCTGATGCCATGGAGAAGAACAGCTGGTTCTGCAAGCAGCTTTGTCCACAGAGCCGGGACCATGTCTCTTCTCATGTCGTGTTTATGTCACTGTTCTGGGCCCAGGACCACAGGATGGGACCTAACTTCCCTGGCAATAGAGCCCAACAGAAACTGGAACCTAGGGAATGAGCCATCGACATCCTAGAGGAGCCGTCTCCCCAGCTCACGTGGCAGTAATCATGGCTCTGCTGTGTCCCCATGTGCTGGGACTGTGGCCACAGGAAACGTCACAATCAGGGTGAATCTCCAGGGCTGTTGATGTTGGGTCAGGTCTCTCGTGAGTTGCCTTGGGTCATTGCCTGGGTGGAATCCAAAGAGAAGCCTGGAGGCCCCTGGCATGTCCACCAACCTGATGCCAACCTGGTAGCAATCTGTCCCTTGGCCTGCTGGGTGGAGTGATATTGGGCATGAGTGTTGCTGTCCTGTGGGATGGGTCTGCCTCCAGAATGGGCAGGCTCATGAGGCGTGAAAAGCCTAGTGGGCCTGACACATCCACAGTAATGTCCCACTCTGGCTGGTCCAAATGAAACGAGCCCAGGCTGCGCCTTTTACCCGAGGTTTATGCCAAAAACACTTAGTGGTTCTGTTTTATCCCAGGTGGATGTGGGATCCCTTCTAGATCTTCACCTGACCTTGGAGCAGGTGGTCGAGTGGGCAGAAGAAGCAATGATACTGGCCGGGTGGGGCCCTGATTTCTCTGGTCTTGGCGGGCCCTTCTGCTGGTCACTGTCATGGTAGAAACAACGTTGGTGATGGGTGAAGAGCTCAACGTTGTGGACACCCCATTCCTCTGCCCGACTGTTGGGCTGAGTCACGCCAATGCACTCCCCCAGCCCCACTGCCCACAATGGCTAGTGCCGGCTCCGGAATGTGTGACGCCGTAGGGTTCTCTGTAACCACAACCCAGGTATCTTCGGCACCCAATCCTGGTTTACGACGAGACCGCAGCACAGTGGGATCTGATATTGAGCATCATGCTAAGCTTCCATGCAAGTCAGACACATGAAGGAAGAGCACGAAGTGAGCAGGATGGCGATGAATCCTGTCACCACATGGTGAGATCCCAGAGCTTGGTCTTAGGCATGTACCGAAAGCTGACCTCAGACCACCCAACTGGTGGACTGCAATTTGTCAACACATAATGAACAGAGGATTGGTCACAATGGAGTGAATGGTCTGACGGAAATCCCACCTCTCTAATCCAAGCAAAAGAAGTTTCACAGATGGTAGAGAAAATTATGCCCAGGGGAGAGTGGGAGACCGACAGAGGTAGAGCTCAACAAGGTGAGACCCATGGGGCCATGGCCTAGTCCTCACCTTCCTGGATGACTCAGAGAGATGGAGAAGGACGAAGGACGAGACGGCCAGTTATTACATACACCTACCTCTAACACTGGTGCGCTGCCTACATTCATTCACCCAGGCAGAGAAATGCTTCGCCATAATAAACACTTCGAAAGAAAAAAGAAGAATTTTCCGACAGCAGAGGAAAAATCCCAATTAACACAATTCTCTGCACAGAAAATGCTGACGGTGACCCTCCCCCAACAGAAAAGTAACCAAAACAGAACTGAACTCAGAAAACTCATTTCGATAGCAGGGTACAATCTTCACTGACGCTACAGAAATTGCTTGAATTTCTGTACACACCCAACAGTATCTGAATGAGAAAGGGAGGAGACAACGCTGTGGACAATGACGGTAACAACAGAAAGAAAATGCCTAGGAGATCAACTAACCCATGACCTAAAAGGCACGTACCTCAGAAAATGGGATGATAGAGACATTGATGAAAGAAGATGTAGACGACACATACCCAACATGGAATGATACGTAGTGCTCATGGACTGGAAGAGTCCGTGTTGTTCAAATGATTCCACACTCACGAGGAAATCCAGAGAGTCAATGCCATTCCTATCACAATTCCCACAGATTGCCTCAGACAAGGACAACTGAGAATTCTTAAATGTGTCTGGAATTGCAAAAGAGCCTCGAGGGTGTCCATACACTCTTCAGCAAGAAGTGCAGATTTCAGACACCAGGCTTCCTGATCTACAACTAGACTGCAAACCTACCCTCATCAAGACAGCGTGGTATTGGCACACAAGACATCCACATAGATGCAGGGAAGAGAAGGGACACCCAGAAGGAAACCTAATATAGTCCCATCAAAGGAGGTGAGAAAGTCTGATGGGGAAAAAGATAGCCTGCACAATGCATGGTCCTGAAGAACCTGGACAGCTCCATGCCTACGAATCACACTGGATTCCTTTCTTCTGCCACCACCAACAAGAACCTCACACCAAATTGACTACTGCAATTTCAAACCTGAAGTCAGGCCAGGCCCAGAAGAAACCCATAGACAGTACATTCTTGGACCTCAGATATAGAAGCATGTCTATGGATCAGTCTCCTCAGGCAACTGAAACAAAAGCTCATGCCCTCACACACTCATAAACCACAGGATCACATGAGAGTTTTGAGTATAAGTCACAGGATTTTCCCAAGTCCGTCTGTAGGCGAGGACAAAAACACACTGTCCATTCATTCTGGCAGGGTGGGGATATCCAAAATGGTATGTGACCTGGAGGCAAGACTGCTGGGAGCCAATACATGGACAACCCACCCCAGAGAACCAGAGGACACATGTGGACGTGAATCTACCTGCAATAGGAGGACCTGGAAAGTTGTATGACAGAAGGGACGATGTCTGTAATTTCTTGATTTTCAGCCCTCGCTCGGCAGTTTGGGGATGTAAGCCAGAGGACGAGTGACACTCCCCATATCCCAGAGCAGTCCCAAGGCCGTTTCATCTAGATTCTGTGCTAGATGAGCCACTGAAACAACCCTTCATTGGTTCAGTGTGCACCTGTGCTCCGTTTGATATCAGCCCTCCATTTGATACCGGACTACAGGTTTGACAGGCAGTGTATGTGCTTCTAGGGCTATCCTCCTAATGCATTCCCTAGGAAGTTGATGCCAAAATGAGCACCACTTTGCAGATGGGGAGATTCGGGGGGAGAGGCCTATGGTTGTACAGGGCCACATCGCTTATGACATGGAGGAGAGCAGCTGGTTCTGAAAGCAGCTGTTTCCAAAGAGCCCAGGCCATTGCTCTCCCCATGTTGTGTTTCTGTCACTGTTCTGGGCCATGGACCACAGGAAGTGGCCTAACTTCCATGGCAATAGAACCCAACAGAAACTGGAACCTGGGGAACAGAGCATTGATATCCTAGAGGAGTCCACTCTCCAGCTCACATGGCTGTAATCATGGTTTTGCTGTGTCCCCATATGATGGCATTGTGGCCTCAGGAAACCTTACAATCAGAGTGATCTCCAGGGCTGTTGAAGTTGGGTCAGATCTCACGTGAGTTGCCTTGGGTCATTGTCTGGGAAGAACCCAAGACAGGCCTGGGAGCCACAGGCCAGTCCAGCAACCTGATGCCACCCAGTTAGCAATCTGTCCATTGCCTTGTTGGATGGAGTGTCATTGCAGGTGTTTGTTCCTGTCCTGTGGGGTGGGTCTGCCTCCAGAATTGGCAGCAGGCTCATGAAGGGTGTGAAGCCTGGTTGACCAGACACATCCACAGCCATGTCACGAGCTGACTGCTCAGTATGGAGAGAGCCCAGGCAGTGCCGTTAAACTGAGGTTTATGCTATAAACTCTAGGTGGTTCTCTTTGGTCCTGGGTAGATATGTGATACGACCTATGTCTGTGCCTGATGTTGGAGCAGAAGGTCGAGTGGGCAGAAGTAGAAATGATAATGGCCAAGGGAGCCCTTATTCTTCCGGTCTTGGTGGACCCTTCTGCTTTTCACTGTCATGATAGAGCCCCATGTTGGAGCTCGGCCAGGGCCTCCAATGTGGACATCCAATTCCTCTTCCCGAGTGTTGGGCAGAGTCACACCAATGCTCCAGCAACCCCCACCGCCCACAGGGGCCAGCACTGTCACTGGAGTGTGTGGCCATGGAGGGTTCTCCGTAATTAGGAACCACAGATCTACGGGGCCCAATCCTGCTTAACGAAGAGACCGCAGCACAGCTGGATCTGAGAAGGAGAATCATGATAAACTTCACCCCGGTCAGCTACAGGACCCACAGCACACCAAGGAAGAGCACAAAGGTAAGCAGACTGGGGAGGAGTCCTGATTCCAGAGGGTGAGATCCCAGAGCCTGGTCTTGTGCATGTATCAATGGCTGACCTCAGTCAGACCACCTATCTGGTGGACTGCATTTGCCAACACATAATGAACATAGGATTGGTCACAATGGAGGGAAACGTCTGATGGAACCCCCACCCCACCCAACCCCAGCCACAGAAGTTTCACACATAGTAGAGCAACTTACACCTGGGAGGTAGAGGAAGATGAACAGAGGTACAGGTTACCGAGCTGAGGCCCATGGGGCCATGGCCTAGTCATCCCCTTCCTGGATGAGTCAGAGAGATAAGGAGGAAGGAGGAGACGGCCAGTTACTGCATACACCTACCTCTAACACTGGTACACTGGCTGCATTCATTCCCCAGAAAGAGGAAGGCTTCACCATAATAAAGGCATGGAAAGAAGAAAGAAGAATTATCCGATGGTAGAGGAGGACTCCAACTGACCCAATTCTCTGCACAGAAGATGCTGATGGCGACCCTTCTGCAAGAGAAAAAAAAAAACAGAACAGCCTCAGGAAACTCATTTCGATAGCAGGGTACAAACTTAACTGATGCTATCGAAATTGGTTGCCTTTCTGTACACACACAACACTATCAGAATGAGAAAGGAATGAGACAACCCCGTAGACAATGATGGTAACAACACAAGAAAATAACTAGGAGACCATCTAACTCACGAACTACAAGACACATAACTCAGAAAACAGGACGAGAGCCACACCGATGAAAGAAAATGAAGAAGTCTCACACCCAACATGGAATGATAGGTAGTGCTCATGGACTGAAAGAGTCTGTCTTGTGCAAACCATACCACACTCTTGAGGAAATCCAGAGAATCCAAGCCATTCCTCTCAAAATACCCATGGATTGTCTCAGACAAGGACAACCAAGAAATCGCAAATGTGTTTTGAAATGCGAAAAATCCTCGAGAGTGTCCATACACTCTTCAGAAAGAAGTGCAGATTTCAGACGTCCCAAGCTGCCTGATTTCCTACTAGACTGCAAACCTAGCATCATCAAGACAGCATGGTATTGTCACACAAGACATCCTAGTAGATGCAAGAAAGAGAACGTAGAGCCCTGAAAGAAATCCAGGCTAGTGTGGTCAAAGGAGGTGAGAAAGTCCGATGGGGTGAAGATAGCCTGAGCAATGAATGGTTCTGGGGAAACTGTATTGCTCCATGCCTAAGCATCACACTGGATTCCATTCACAAGCCAACAACAAGAACCTCACACCAAATCGACTAACGCAGTGTCAAATCTGAAGTGAGGCCAGGAATAATAGAAAGCCATAGGCAGTACATTCTTGGACCTCAGGCTTAGAAGCATGTCTGGATCGTTCTCCTCAGGCAAGGGAAAAAGAAGCACAATAAAGGCAGTCGGGTGTCCAGGTGACTTAAAAGGGATTTGGACAGCAAAGGCAAAGTGTCTGAAGGATGAAAAGGAAGCGGTGCAAAACTGAGAAAACATTGATTTGCAAACGGTGAAACTGACGAGGGAGATCATCGCGAGAGCAGACTGAGAATTCGCAAAATGCAAGCCTTCGAGACCCAAAAACCTTAATGGAAGGTGAACCCTAACAACGTGTGTTTCTGTTTGTATGTGCACCTGTACGTATTCTATACATAATATACCTAGATTATATATAATAAACATATACTACCAAGAATTTATTATATAGAATAGGTTTAGGATACATTTTATATATATATATATATATATATATATATATATTTTTTTTAAGGGTAATATGTATAATATGTATATTATGTCATAAATTTTTCTACTAAATACCTATATAATACATATAATAAATAATAAATAGAGATACAAATACGCGTGCGCTCACGCGCACAAACTCACATAAACCACAAGATCAGAGGAGAATATTGAGTAGAAGTCACAGAGTTTTCCTAAGTCCATCTGTAGGCGAGGACCAAATCACAATGTCCAATCATTCTGGAGGGGTGTAGATATCCCCAAGAATATATGACCTGGAGGCAAGACTGCTGGGAGCCAATGCACGGGCCACCCAGCCCGGAGGAAAAGAGGAGATATGTGGACGTGAATCAACCTGCAACAGGGGGACTATGAACGTTGTATGCCAGAGGGGTCAATATCAGATAGTTTCTTGTCGTTCAGCCCTCACTTTGAAGGACTGGGATGTAGGCCAGAGGACTAGTGAAACTCCCCAGATCCGAGAGAGTCCCAAGCCTGTTTCACCTGGATTCTGTGCTAGGCCAGACCCTGAAAAAATCTTTCCTAGGTTCAGTGTGCAACTCTGCTCCATGTGATGGCAGCCCTCCATGTGATACCAGCCTACCAGGCACTGTACGTGCTTCTAGGCCTGTCTGCCTAATGCCTTCCCTAGGAAGTCAATGGCAAAATGAGCACCACTTCGCAGAGGGGGAGATTCGGGAGGAGAGGCCCATGGTTTGTACAGGGCCACATCCCTGATGACATGGAGGAGAACAGCTAATTCTGAAAGCAGCTGTGTCCACAGAGCCAGGCCCATGGCTCTTCCAATGTCATGTTTGTATCACTTTTCTGGGACAGGGACCACAGGAAGTGACCTAACTTTCCTGATACTACAGCCCAACAGAAACTGCAACCTGGGGCATGAGGCATGGACATCTTTGAAGAGCCCACTTCTCAGCTCACATGGCTGTAATCATGGCTCTGCTGTGTCCCCTTGTGCTGAAGCTGTGTCCTCAGGAAACGTCACAATTAGAGTGAGCCTCCAGGGCTGTTGACTTTAGGTCAGGTCTCACGAGAATTTTCTTGGGCCATTTTCAAGGAGGAACCTAAAGACAAACTTGCGAGCCCTAGGCCAGTCCTCCAATCTGATTCCACTCTGGTAGCAATCTGTCCCTTGCCCTATTGTGTGGAGTGATATTGGGGGCAGGTGTTCCTATCCTGTGGGGTGTGTCTCCCTCCAGAAGGGCAGGCTCATGAGGGGTGAGAACCCCGGTGGGCTGTACACATCCACAGCCATGTCAAAAGCTGGCTGGTACACATGAAGCTAGTCCAGGCAGTGCCTTTAACCCGAGGTTTATGCTAAAAACTCTTTGTGGTACTATTTCGTCCCAGGTGGATATGTGATCTGACCTAGGTGTGTGCCTGACCTCGGAGCAGAAAGTTGAGTTGACAGAAGAAGCAATGATAATGGCCACGTGAAGCCCTGATACCTCCAGTCTTTGCAGGCCCTTCTGCTGGTCACTGTCATGGTAGAGCCCCAAGTTGGAAATCAGCGAAGAGCTCACCGATGTAGAGAGCCAATGCCACGCCATGAGTGTTGGGCCAAGTCACGCCAAGGCGCGCCCCACTCCCACTGCTCACAGGGGACAGTGCCGGCTCCAGAAAGTGTGGCCCTGTAGGGTTCTCTGTAACCAGGCCCAGGGGTCTACAGCGCACAATCTTGGGTTACGAAAATACGGTAGAACAGACAGATTCTATATGGAGCATAATGCAAAGCTTCCCCCTGAATCAGCCACAGTACCCTGAGCACACCAAGGAAGAGCACAAAGGTGAGCAGGCCGGAGATAAATCCTGACCCCACAGCGTGAGATCCCACAGCCTGGTCTTGGACACTGACCACAGGATGGCCTCAGAACACCCATCTTGTGGACTCAATTTGTCAAAACATAATGAACAGAAGATTGGTCTCAGTGGAGGAAAGGTCTGATGGAACACCAACCCCCCCAAACTCAGCCACAGATGTTTCACAGATGGTAGAGCTAAGTACACCCCAGAGGGAGGACCAGAATAACAGAGGTACAGCTCAGAGACCTCAGGCCTATGGGGCAATGGCCTAGTCCTCCACTTCCAGGATAACTCAGAGTGATGGAGAGGAAGGAAGGAGGTGACGGCCAGTTATTGCATACACCTACTTCTAATAGTGGTACGCTAGCTACAATCATTCACCCAGGCAGAAGAAGTCTTCACCATAACGTCAGGGAAAGAATAAAGAAGAATTATCCGACAGCAGATGAAAGACTCCAATTGACTGGATTCTCTGCACAGAAAATGCTCACGGCGACCCTCCGCCAAGTCAAAACAAAACAAAACAGAACAGAACTCAGGAAACTCAGTTGGATATCAGGGTATAAAATTCACTGACACTACCAAAATTTCTTGAATTTCTGTACACACACAACACTATCCGAATGAGAAGTAAGGAGACAACCCCATGAACAATGACATTA
This sequence comes from Balaenoptera physalus, assembly GCF_965194825.1. Taxonomy (NCBI): domain Eukaryota; kingdom Metazoa; phylum Chordata; class Mammalia; order Artiodactyla; family Balaenopteridae; genus Balaenoptera; species Balaenoptera physalus. Next base: position 18,809,876 of record NC_138893.1, on the reverse strand, counting down.
ACAACACAAAGAAAATGCCTAGGAGACCATCTAACCCAAGACCTACAAGACATGTAACTCAGAAATGGGACGAGAGACACATTGATGAAAGAACATGAAGACGACACAGGCCCGAAATGGAATGATAGGTAGTGTTCATGGACCGGAGGAGTCCGTTTTGTGCAAATGATTCCACATTGTTGAGGAAATCCAGAGAGTAGATGCCATTCCTCTCAAAATACCCACGGATTGTCTCAGCCAAGGACAACCAAGTAGTCCCAAATCAGTCTGGAAACGCAAAAGACCCTCTAGAGTGTCCATACACTTTTCAGCAAGAAGTGGAGGTTTGAGACACACAAGCTACCTGATCTCCAACTAGACAGCAAATCTACCTCATCAAGACCCCATGGTATTGGCACACAAGACATCCACATAGATACAAGGAAGTGAATGGAGAGCACCAAAAGAAAGCCAATCTTGTCCGATCAAATGAGGTGAGAACGTTTGATTGGGACCAGATAGCCTGCGCAATGCGTGGTCCTGGGGAACGTGGACCACTCCATGCCTAAAAATCGCACTGGATTCCTTTCTCGTGCCACCAAAAACAAGAACCTCACACCAAATAGATTACTGCAATGTCAAAGCTGAAGTCAGGCCAGGCCTAGAAGAAACACATAGGCAGTACATTCTTGGACCTCAGCCTTAGAAACATGTTTGATAAATCGTTTTCCTCAGGCAAGGGAAACAGGAGCACAATAAAGGCAGTTGGAGCTCCAGTTGACTGAAAAGCGATTTTGACGGAAAAGGCAAAGCATCCACACGACGAAAAGGTAGGAGAGCAAATGTGAGAAAACACTGATGTGCAAACGATGAAACTGATGAGGGGGATCATCTGGAGAGCAGACCGAGATGTCCCAAAAGGCAAGCCTTCTAGACTCAAAAAGCCTAACCAAAGCTGAACCCTAACAGTGTGTGTGTGTTTGTAAATGTGCACCTGTAGGGGTTCTATGTATAATATACCTAGATTATATATAATAAACATATTTTTATCAAGAATTTATTGTACAGAATAAGTTTAGTATACATAATATATATGTTAATGGCAATATGTATAATATATATTATGTATAATAAGTTTTTTACTTAATACTTATATAATACATACATATAATGAATCATACATAGAGATACAAATACGCATGCTCTCACGCACACACACACGCATAAACCACAAGATCACAGGAGAGAATTGAGTAGAAGTCACAGATTTTTCCCAAATCCATTTGTAGACGATTACCAAACCACAATGTCCATTCATTCTGGAGGGGTTCGATATCCACAAAGATATGTGACCTGAAGGCAAGAATGCTCAGAGCCAATGCATGGGAAACACACCCCCAAGACCAAGAGGACACAAATGGACGTGAATCTACCCACAACAGGAGGACATGGATGGTTGTATGCAGACGGGTCGATGTCCTTCATTTCTTGACATTCAGCTCTTGCTTGGAAGAATAGGGATGTAGGCCAGAAGATAAATGACACTCCCCAGATCCCTGATCAGTCCCAAGCCTGTGTTAGCTGGATTCTAGCTAGGCTAGAAAATCCTTCCTTGGTTCAGTGTGCACCTTTTCTCCATGTGACACCAGCCCTCCATGTGATACCAGCCTATAGGTTTGACAGGCACTGTAGGTGCTTCTAGGACTGTCTGCCTAATGCCTTGCCTAAGAAGTCAATGCCAATATCAGCGTGACTTTGCAGATGGGAAGATTCGGGAGGAGAGGCCCTTGGTTTGTACAGGGCCACATCCCTGATGACATGGAGAAGGGCATCCGGTTCTGAAAGCAGTCTGTCCACAGAGCTGGGGCCATGGATTTTCCAATGTCATGTTTGTGTCACTGTTCTGGACCAGGGACCCCAGGAAGTGACCTAACTTCCCTGGCAATAGACCCCAACAAAAACAGGAACCTGGGGAATGAGGCATCAACATCCTAGAGGAGCCCACTCCCCACCTCATGTGGCCTGCAATCATGGCTCTGCCGTGTCCCCATGTGCTGGGACTGTGTCCTCAGGAAACGTCAATCAGGGTGAGCTTCCAGGGCTGTTGATGTTCGGTCAGGTCTCACATGAGTTGCCTTCAGCGATTGTCCAGAGGGAAACCAAAAACTGGCCTGGGAGTCTGATGCCAGTCAACCAACCTGATGCCACGCTGGTAACAATATGTCCATTGCCTTGTTGTGTGGAGTGATATTGGTGGTGGGTGTTACTTTCCTGTGCGGTTGGACTGCCTCCAGAATGGGCAGGCTCGTGAAGGGTGAGAAGCAGAGTGTACCGGACACTTCAACAGCCATGTCCCAAGCTGGCTGGTTGACATGAAGTGAAGCCAGGCAGCACCTTTAACCCGAGGTTTATGCCAAAACTCCTGGTGGTTCTCTTTGGTCCCAGGAGGATATGTGATCCGACCTAGGTCTGCGCCTGACCTTGGAGTAAAAGATTGAGTGGGCAGAAGGAGCAATGATAATGGCCAGTTGGGGCCCTGATACTTCCGGTCTTGGTGGGCCTTTCTGCTGGTCAGTGTCATGATAGAGCCCCCAGCTGAAGATCAGTAAGGAGCTCACTGATGTGGACACCCAATGCCTCTCCCTGAGTCTTGGGCTGAGTCTCGCCAATGTGAACCCAACCCCCACTGCCCACAACGGCCAGGGCTGGCTGTGGAATGTTTGGCCCTGGATGGTTCTTTGTAACCAGGGCCCAGGAGTCTATGGGGCCAAAACTTGGGTTACGAAGAGACTAGCACAGCCGGATCTGACATGGAGCATCATGCTAAGCTTTGCCCCGAGTCAGTTACAGGACCCGGAGCACACCAAGGAAGAGCACAAAGGTGAGCAGGACAGGGATGAATCCTGACCCCACAGGGTGAGATCCCAGATCCTGGTCTTGGCCACGTACCAAAGGCTGACGTCAGAGCACCCATCTGCTGGAGTGCAATTTGCCAACACATAATGAACAGAGGATTGGTCACAATGGAGGGAAAGGTCTGATGGAACTCCCACACCCCCAAATCCAGCCACAGAATTTTCACAGATGGTAGAGCAAATTGCGCCCAGGAGGGAGGGGCAGAAGTACAGCTAACTGAGCTGAGGCCAAACGGGACCTGGCTTAGTTTTGCCTTTCCTGGATGACTGAGAGAGATGGAGTGGGAGAAAGGAGGAGACGACCAGATATTGCATATACCTTCCTCTAATACTGGTATGCTCGCTACATTCATTCATCCAAGCAGAGGAGTTCTTCACCATAATAAAGGCATGGAAAGAAGAACGAAGAATTTTCCAACAGCAGAGGAAAGACTCCAGTTGACCCGATTCTCTGCACAGAAAATGCTGGCGGCGACCCTCCACCAAAAGAAAACAAAACAAAAGAGAACAGAATTCGGGAAACTCAGTTCGATAGCATGGTACAAACTTCACTGACACTACAGAAATTGGTTGAATTTCTGTACACACATGACAGTATCCGAATGAGAATGCAAGGAGACAACTCTGTGGACAATGACTGTAACAACACAAAGAAAATGCCTAGAAGACCATCTAACCCACGACCTACAAGACACGTAACTTCGAAAACGGACGAGAGTCACATTGATGAAAGAAAATGAAGGTGACACACGCCCAAAATGGAATGATAGGGAGTGCTCATGGACCAAAAGAGTCTGTCTTGTGCAAATGATTCCACAGTTTGGAAGAAATCCAGAGTCGATGTCATTCTTCTCAAAATACCCACGAATTGTCTCACACATGACAACCAGGAAGTCCCATATGTGTCTGGAGAGGCAAAAGCCCCTTGCGAGTGTCCATACACTCTTCAGCAAAAGTGCAAATTTCAGAAACACAAGCTGCCTGATCTCCAACTAGACTACAAACCTACCATCATGAAGACAGCATGGTATTGGCACACAAGACATCCACATAGATGTAAGGAAGAGAACAGAGAGCCACGAAAGAAAGCCAAACTTGACCAATCAAAGGAGGTGAGAAAGTCCAATGGTGACAAGATAGCCTGTGCAATGCATGGTTCTGGGAAACCTGGACTACTCATGCCTAAGAATCACAATGGATTCCTTTCTCAAGCCATCAAGAACAAGAACCTCACACCAAATCGACTACTGCAATGTCAAATCTGAAGTCAGACCAGGCCTAACAGAAACCCATTGGCAGTACATTCTTGGACCTCAGCTTAGAAGCATGTCTTTCAGATCAGTCTCCGCAGGCAAGGGAAAGAGAAGCACAATAAAGGCAGCTGAGTCTCCAGTCGACTGAAAAGGGATTTCGATGGCAAAGGCAAAGCATCTTCAGAACGAAAATGTAGCAGAGCGAACATGAGAAAACACTGAATTGCAAACGATGAAACTGACGAGGGGGATCATCTGCAGAGCAGACCGAGAAGTCACAAAACACAAGCCTTCAAGATTCAAAAACCCTAAACGAAGTTGAACTCTAATAGTGCGTGAGTGTGTATATATGTGCACCTGTAGTTGTTCTATGTATAATATACGTTGATTATATGTAATAAACATTCTATATCAATTTATTATATAAAATAAGTTTCATATACATAATACATATTAAGCACAATATGTATAAGATATTTATAATAAATTTTTCATATTAATACCTATATAATACATACATATAATGAATCATACATAGAGATACAAATACACGTGCCTTCACGTGCACACACATGCATAAACCACAAGATCATAGGAGAGAATTGAGTAGAAGTCACTGACTTTTCCCATGTCTGTCCTTAGGGGAGACGAAATCACAATGTCTATACATTCTGGAGGGTTTGGGATATCCACGAGGTTATGTGACCTAGAGGCAAGACTGCTGGGAGCCAATGAATGTGCAACCCACCCCGGAGACCAAGAGGACACGTGTGAACGTGAATCTACCTGCAACAGGAGGACCTGGAAGGTTGTATGCCAGAGGGGTCGATGTCTGTCTTTTCTTGACGTTCAGCCCTCACTCAATGGTACTGGGATGTAGGCGAGAGTACGAGTTACACTCTCCAGATCCCAGAGCTATCTGAAGCCTATTTCAGTAGGATTCTGTGCTAGGCCAGTCCTTGAAACAATCTTTCCCTGATCCAGTGTGCACCTGTGCTTCAGGTGATACGAGCCCTCCATGTGATACCAGCCTACAGGTTTGACAGGCACTGTAGGTGCTTTTAGGCCTATCCACCTAATGCCTTCCCTAGGAAGTCAATGCGACAGTGAGTGCCAGCTTGCATATGTGGAGATTCGAGAGGAGAGGCCCATGGTTTGTACAGGGCCACATCTTTGATGACATGGAGGAGGGCAGCCCGTTCTGAAAGCAGCTGTGTCCACAGAGCTGGGGCCAGGGATTGCCCATGTCATGTTTGTGTCACTGTTCTGAGCCTGGGACCACAGGTAGTGACCTAACTTCCCTGGCAATAGAGCAGAAAAAAAGACTGGAACCTGGGGAACGAGGCAGCGACATTCTAGAGGAGCCCACTCCCCATCTCACTTGGCTGTGAACATGGCTTTTCTGTGTCCCCATGTGCTGGGGCTGTGACCTCAGGAAACGTCACAGTCAGGGTGAAACACCAGGGCTGTTGATGTTGGGTTAGGTCTACGTTAGTTGCCTTGGGCCATTGTCTGGGAGGAGCCCGAAGATAAGCCTGAGACTCCGAGGCCAGTCCACAAACCTGATGCCACCCTGGTAGCAATCTGCCCCTTGCCTTGTTGTGTGGAGTGATATTGGGGTTGGGTGTTCCAGGCCTGTGGGTGGGTCTGCCTCCAGAATGGGCAGGCTCATGGAGGGTGAGAAGCCCAGTGGCTGGACACATACACAACCATGTCCCAAGCTAGCTAGTCCACATGAAGCAAGCCCAGGCCACGCCTGTAAACCGAGTTTTATGCCAAATTTTAGGTGGATCTGTTTCATCCCAGGTGGATATGTGATCCGACCTAGGTCTGCCCTGACCTGGGAGCAGAAGGTCGAATGTGCCAAAGAAGCATTGATAATGGCTGGGTGGGGCCCTTATCCCTCTGATCTTGCCCGGCCCTTTTGCTGGTCATGGTCATGGTAGAGTCCCACATTGGAGATCGTTGAGGAGGTCGCGGATGTGGAAACCCAATGCCTCTCTGCGAGTGTTGGGCCAATTCACAGCAACGTGCACCTTACCTCCACTGCCCACAAGGTCCAGCGCCAGTTCCAGAATGTGTAGCCATGGAGGGTTCTACGTATCCAGGGCCCAGGTGTATACAGGGCCCAATCCTGGGTTGTGAAGAGACCGTAGCACAGCCGGAGCTGACATGGAACATCATGCTAACATTCCCCCCGAGACAGCTACAGGACCCTTAGCACACCAAGAAGAGCAGAAAGATGAGCAGGCTGGGGATGAATCCTGACTCCACAGGGTGCAATCCCAGAGACTGGTATCGGGCACGTACCAACGGCTGACCTCAGACTATGCATCTAGTAGATTGCAATTTGCAAAACATGATGAACAGAGAATTGGTTTCAACAGAACTAAAGACCTGATGGCACCCCAGACCCCCAACCCCAGCCACAGAAGTTTCACAGATGGTAGAGCAAATTATGCCCAGGAGGGAAGGGCAGATGAACAGAGGTACAGCACACCAAGCTGAGGCTCATGGGGCCATGGCCTAGTCCTCCCATTCTTGGATGACTCAGAGAGACAGAGAGGGAGGAAGGAGGAGATAGCCAGTTATTGCATACACCTACCTCTAACACTGGTACACTGGCTACATTCATTCACACAGGCAGAGGAAGTCTTTGCCATAATAAAGGCATGGAAAGAGGAAAGAAGAATTATCTGACAGTAGAAGAAAGACTCCAATTGACCTCATTCTCTTCACAGAAAATGCTGACGGCAAAACTTCCCCAACAGAAAACAAAACAAAACAGAAGAGAACTAAAGAAACTCAATTTGATGGCAGGGTACAAACCTCACTGATGCTACACAAATTGCTTGAATTTCTGTTCACACACAACACAATCCGAATGAGAAAGGAAGGAGACAACCCTGTGGACAATGACTGTAACAACACAAATTTGCCTAGGAGGCAATCTAACCCACGACCTACAAGACAGGTAACTCAGAAAATGGGACCAGAGACACATTGATGAAAGAAAATGAAGACGACAAACCCCCAACATGGAATGATTGGTAGTGCTTATGGTCCTGAAGAGTCCATCTTGTGCAAAAGACTCCACACTCTCGAGGAAATCCAGAGATTCGATTCCATTCCTCTCAAAATAGCCACGTACGTCTCAGATAAGGACAACCAAGAAGTCCCGAATGTGTCTGGAAATGCAAAACACCCCTGATAGTGTCCATATACTCTTTATCAAGAAGTGCAGATCTCAGACACCCAAGCTGCCTAATCTCCAACTAGACTGCAAACCTACCATCATCAAGACGGCATGGTATTGGCACACAATACATCCACACAGATGCAAGGAAGAGGAGAGAGAGCCCCGAAAGAAAACCAGGCTTGTCCGGTCAAAGGAGGTGAGAAAGTCCAATGGGGACAAGATAGCCTGCACAAGGCATGGTCCTGGGAACCTGGACTGCTCCATACCTAAGAATCACACTGGATTCTTTCTCGTGCCACCAACAAAAACAACTGCACAACAAATGGACTACTACACTGTCAATCTGAAGTCAGGCCAGGCCTAGAAGAAACCCATAGGCAGTACATTCTTGCACCACCACCTAAGAAGCATGTGTAATGGATCAGTCACCTCAGGTAAAGGAACAAGAAGCACAATAGAGGCACTTGGTGCTCCAGTCGACTGAAAAGGGATTTTGATGGCAAAGGCAAAGTGTCTGCATGACCAAAAGGCAGCAGAGCGAACATGAGAAAACATTGATTTGCCAACAATGAAACTGATGATGGGGTCATGTGGAGAGCAGACTGAGAAGTCACAAAAGGCAAGCCCTCGAGACACAAAAACCCTAACTGAAGCTGAACACTAACAGTGTGTGGGTGTGTATATATGTGCACCTGTGGGTGTTCTATGTATAATATACATAGATTATATATAAAAACATATTCTATATCAAGAATTTATTATATAGAATACGTTTAGGATATATAATATATATATTAAGGACAATATGTATAATATATATATTATGTATCATAAATTTATCTACTTAATACCTATATAATACATACATATAATGAATCATACATAGAGATACAAATACACGTGCAGACTCGCTCACACAGGCATAAACCACAAGATCCCAGGGGAGAACTGAATAGAAGTCACAGACTTTTTCCAAGTCAGTCTGTAGGGGAGGACGAAATCACACTGGCCATTCATTCTGGAGGGGTGGGGATATCCACAAAGTTGTATGACCTAGAGGCAAGACTGCTGGGAGCTAGTGCATGTGGAACCCACCCCAGGGACAAATAGGACTCATGTGGACGTGAATCTACCTGCAACAGGAGGACCTGGAAGGTTGTATGCCCGAGGGTTCAATGTCTGTAGTTTCTTAACGTTCAGCCCTCGCTCGGCAGTATGGGGATGTAGGCCTGAGAACGAGTGACAATCCTCAGATCACAGAGCAGTCCCAAGCCGGTTTCAGCTGGATTCTGTGCAAGGCCAGCCCCTGAGACAATCCTTCCTTGGGTCAGTGTGCACCTGTGCTCCATGTGATACCAGCCCTCCATGTGATACCAGCCTACAGGTTTAGCAGGAACTGTAAGTGCTTCTATGCCTGTCTGCCTAATGGCTTCCCTAGAGAGTTGATGCAACAATGAGTGCCACTTTTCAGATGGGGAGTTTTGGGATGAGATGCCCATGGTTTGTACAGGGCCACTTCCCTTATGACATAGAGGATAGCAGCCGGTTCTGAAAGTAGCTGTGTCAACAGATCCGGGTCCACGGCTCTTCCCATATCGCGTTTGTGTCACAGTTCTGGAGCAGGGACCCCCGGAAGTGACCTAACTTCCCTCAAAATAGAGCCCAACACAAACTGGAGCCTGGGATACGAGGCATTGACATCCTAGAGGAGCCCACTCGCCAGCTCATGTGGCTGTAATCATGGCTCTGCTATTTCCCCATGTGCAGCGGCTGTGGTTTTAGGAAACTTATCAATCAGGCTGAGCTTCCAGGGCTGTTGACCTTTGGTCAGGTCTCACATGAGTTGCCTTGGGCTATTGTTTGGGAGGAACCCAATGACACCCCAGGTGCCCCAGGCCATCCCCCAACCTGATGCCACACTGGTAGCAATCTGCCCCTTGCCTTGTTGTGTGGAGTGATACTGGGGGTAGGTGTTCCTGTCCTGTGGTGTTGGTCTGCCTCCAGAATGGGCAGGCTCATGTAGGGTGAGAAGCCTGGTGGACGGACACATCCACAGCCATGTCCCAAGTTAGCTGGCCCACATGAAGTGAGCCCAGGCTGTGCCTTTAACCCTAGCTTTATGCCAAAACTCTAGGTGGTTCTCTTTTGTCCCAGGTGGATATATGATCTGAACTACGTCTGCCCTGACCTGGGAGCAGAAGGTCGAGCAGGCAGAAGAAGCAATGATAAAGGCCGGATGGGGTTCTATTCCTCCAGTCTTGGCCGGCCCTTCTGCTGGTCCCTGTCATGGTAGAGGCCCATGCTGGAGATCGGCGAGGAGCTCACAGATTTGGACACCCAATGCCTCTTCCCGAATGTTGGGCCAATTCACGCCAACACACACCCCACCACCACTGCCCACCAGGTCCAGGACAGGTTCCAGAATGTGTGGCCATGGACGGTTCTATGTAACCAGGGGCCAGGGGTCTACGGAACCCAATCTTGGGTTACGAAAAGACCATAGGACCAACGGATCTGACATGGAACATCATGCTAATCTTCCCCCCGAGTCAGGCACAGGACCGTTAGCACAGTAAAGAAGAGCACAAAGATGAGCAGGCCGGGGATGAATCCTAACCACACAGGGTGCTATCCCAGATCATGGTCTTGGGCATTTACCAAAGGTTGACCTCAGACCACGCATCTGGTGGATTGCAATTTGCCAACACATAAGGAAGAGAGGATTGGTCTCAATGGAGCGAAAGGTCTCATGGATATCCCACCTCCCCAACCCCAGGCACACAAGGTTCACTGATGGTAGAGCAAATTACACCTGGGAGGGAGGTGCAGACCAACAGAAATATAGATCACCCAGCTGAGGCCCATGAGGCTATGGTCTAGTGTTCCTTTTCCTGGATGACTCAGAGAGATGGAGAGGGAGGAAGGAGGAGACATCCAGTTATTGCATACACCTATGTCTAACACTGGTACTCAGGCTACATTCATACACCCAGGCAGAGGAAGCCTTCGCCATAATAAAGGCATGGAAAGAAGAAAGAAAAATTATCCAACAGCAGAGGAAGGTCTGCAGTTTTCCCGATTCACTGCACAGAAAATGCTTAGGGCGACCCTCCCTCAAGAGAAAACAAAACAAGCCAGAACAGAACTCAGGAAACTCAGTTTGATAGCAGGGTACAAACTTCACTAGCACAAAAGAAAATGTTTGAATTTCTGTACACACACAACACTAACTGAATGAGAGAGGAAGGAGACAACCCTGATGACCATGACGGTAAGAACACAAAGAAAATGCCTGGGAGACCATCTAACGCACAACCTACAAGACACATGTGTCAGAAAACGAGATGAGAGACACACTGAGTAAAGAAAATGAAGACGACACACACCCAACATGGAATGATAAGTAGTGCTTATAGACCAGAAGAGTCCATCATGTGCAAATTATTCCACACTCACAAGGAAATCCAAAGAGTCGATGCTGTTCCTCTCAAAATAGGCACAGATTGTCTCAGACAAGGACAACCAAGATTTCTTAAATGTGTCTGGAAATGGAAAAGACCGTCGAGAGTGTCCATACACACTTCAGCAAGAAATGCAGATTTCAAACACGCAAGCTGCCTGATCTCTAACTAGACTACAAACCTACCATCATCAAGACAGCATTGTATAGGCACACAACACATCCACATAGATGCAAGACAGAGAACGGAGAGCCCCAAAAGAAAGAGAAGGTGTCCGATCGAAGGAGGTGAGAAAGTACGATGGGGAGAATATAGCCTGCACAATGCATAGTCCTGGGGAACCCAGACTGCTCCATGCCAAAGAATCACACTGGATTCCTTTCTCGTGCCATGAACAACAAGAACCTCACACCAAATCAACTACTGCAATGTCAAATCTGAACTCAGGCCATGCCTAGAAAGAACCATTAAGTAGTACATTCTTGGACCTCTACCTTAGAAACATGTATAATGGATCGGTCTCCTCAGGAAAGGGAAACAGTAGTACAGCAAAGGCAGTTGGGGCTCCTGTTGACTGGAAAGGTATTTCACAGCAAAGGTGAAGCATCTGCACGAGAAAAGGCAGTGGAGCGAACATGAGAAAACATTGATTTGCAAACGGTGAAACTGACCATGGGGATCATCTGGAGAGCAGACCAAGAAGTCACAAAATGCAAGCCATCAATACACAAAAACCCTAATCGAAGCTGAACCCTAACAGTGTGTGTGTGTGTATATATGTGCACCTGTAAGTGTTTTATGTATAATATACCTAGATTATATATAATGAACATATTCTATATGAAGAATTTATTATATAGAATAAGATTAGGATACATAATATATATATTAAGGACAATATGTATAATATATATATTATGTATCATAAATTTTTCTACTTAATACCTACATAATGCATACATATAAAGAATCATAAACAGAGATACAAATACACGTCCCTACACACGCACACACACGCATAAACCACAAGATCACAGGAGTGAATTGAGTAGGAGTCACTGACATTTCCAAAGTCCGTCTGTAGGGGAGGATGAAATTACAATGTCTATTCATTCTGTAGGGGTGGGGATATCCACAAGGTTATGTGACCTGGAGGCAAGACTGCTGGGAGCCAATGCATGTGCAACCCACCCGGGAGACCAAGAGGACAAGTGTACGTGAATCGACCTTCAACAGGAGGACCTCGAAGGTTGTATGCCAGAAGGGTCGATGTCTGTAGTTTCTTGACTTTCAGCCATCACTTGACAGGATGGAGATATAGACCAGAGGACGAGAGACACTCCCCAGATCCCAGAGCAGTCCCAAGCCTTTTCAGTGTGATTCTGTGCAGGGCAGACACTGAGACAATCCTTCTTTGGTTCAGTGTGCACTTGTGCTCCATGTGATACCAGCCCTCCTTGTGATACCAGCCTACGGCTTTGGCAGGCACTGTAGGTGCGTCTAGGCCTATCTACCTAATGCCTTCCCTAGGAAGTCGATTACAGAATGAGCACCACTTTGTAGATGGGGAGATTCGGGAGGAGAGGCCCATCGTTTGTACAGGGCCACATCCCTGATGACATGGAGGAGCGCAGCTGCTTTCTGAAACCAGCTCTGTTCACAGAATCAGGGCCATAGCTCTTCCCATGTCTGGTTTGTGTCATTGTTCTGGGCCAGACACCGCAGGAGGTGACCTAAATTCCCTGGCAATTGATACAAACAGAAACTGGAATCTGGGGAATGAGGCATGGACATCCTAGTGGATCCCCCTCCCCAGGTCATGTGGCAATAAACATGGATCTGCTGTGTCCCCAGGTGCAGGGGTTGTGACCTCAGGAAATGTCACAATCGTGGTGAGCCTACAGGGCTGGTGATGTTAGGTCAGGTCTCAGATGAGTTGTCTTGGGCCATTGTCCAGGAGGAACCCAAAGACAAGCCTGGGAGCCCCAAACCAGTCCACCACCCTGATGCCACCCTGTTAGCAATCTGTCCCTTGCCTGGGTGTGTGGACTGATATTGTGGGTGCATGTTCCTGTCCTGTGGTGTGGGTCTGTAAACAGAACGGGCCGGCTCATGAGGGGTGAGAAGCCTGGTGGGCCGGACACATTCACAGCAATGTCCCAAGCTGGCTGGTCCACATGGAACATGCCCAGGCAGCACCTTTAAACTGAGCTTTATGCCAAAAACTCTAGGTTGTTCTCTTTGGTCTCAGATGGATATGTGATCAGACATGGGTCTGTGCCCGACCTGGGAGCAGAAGGTCGAGTGGGCAGAAGAAGCTCTGATAATTGCAGCATGAGTTCCTGATCCCTCTCGGCTTGGCAGGCCCTTATGCTGGTCACTGTCATGGTAGAACCCCACGTTGGAAATCGGAGAGGACCTCAATGATGTGGACACCCAATGCCTCCTCCCGAGTCCTGGGCCAAGTCTCGCCACACCACACCCCACCCCCACTGTCCACAGGGTCAGGGCCGGGTCCAGAAGGTGTGGCCACGGAGGATTCTCTATAACAGGTCCCAGGGTTCTACGAGGCCCAAACCTGGGCTACGAAGAGACCTCAGCACAGCCGGATCTGACCTGGAGCATCATGCTAAGTTTCCTCCCAAATCATCTGTACGCAGACCACACCAAAGAAGAGCACAAAGGTGAGCAGGATGGGGATGAATTCTGACCCCACAGGATGAGTTCCCAGAGCCTGGTCTTGGGCACGTACTAAAGGGTGGCCTCTGACCACCCACTTGGTGGACTGCTATTTGCAAACACATAATGAACGGAGGATTCATATCAATGGATGTTAAGTTCTAAAGGAAGCACACACCCACCAACCCCAGCCACAGAAGGTTGACAGATGGTAGAGCAAATTTCCCCCAGGAGGGTGGAGCAGACTAACAGTGGTACAACTCACAGAACTGAGGCCCATGGGACCATGGACTATGCCTGCCCTTCCTGGATGACTCAGAGAGATGGAGAGGGAGGAAGGAGGAGACAGCCAGTTATTGCATACACCTACCTCTAACACTGGTACGCTGTCTATATTCATTCAACCAGGCAGAGGAGGCCTTTGCCATTAAAACATCATAGAAAGAAGAAAGAAGAATTATCCGACAGCAGAGGAGAGACTCCAATTGTCCCGAATCTCTGCGCAGAAAATGTTGAAGGCGACCATCTCCCAAGAGAAATAAAAAAAAAAACAGAACAGAACTTAGGAAACTCAGTTCAGTATAACGGTAAAATTTCATTGATGCTAAAGAAATTGCTTACCTTTCTGTATACACACAACACTGTCCGAATGAGAAATGAAGGGAAAAACCCAGTGGACAATGACGGTAACAACACAAAGAAAATGCCTAGGAGACCATCTAACCCACGACCTACAAGACTCGTAACTCAGAAAACGGGATGAGATGTTTGGTAATGGCAATCATTGTTGCTTTTGTTGTGGTCATCCATGTACAATGCTTGGTGTCAGTCTATTTAGCTCTTGTAAAAATAAAATACAGTGTGTGTGTGTGAAAAAAAAAAAAGGAATAAAAAAAAAAAAAAAGAAAACGGGATGAGAGACATACTGATGAAAGACAATGAAGACGACACACACCCAACATGGAATGATAGGTACTGCTCATGGACCAGAAGAGTACGTCCTGTGCAAATGATTCCAATTCCACACTCTCAAGGAAATCCAAGAGTCGAAGCCATTCCTCTCAAAATACCCATGGATTGTCTCAGACAAGTACAGCCAAGAATTACCAAATGTGTCTGGAAATACAAAAGACCCTCGAGAGTGTCCATACACTCTTCAGCAAGAAGTGCCAATTTCAGACGCCTAAGCTCCCTGATCTCCAACTAGACTACAAACTTACCATTAACAGGACAGCATGGTATTGACACACAAGTTATCCACATAGATGCAAGGAAGAGAATGGAGAGCTCTGAAAGAAAGCCAAGCTTGTGCGATCAAAGGAAGTGAGAAAGTCCGATAGGGACAATATAGCCCATTCCAATCATGGTCCTGGAAAAACTGGGCCACTCCATGCATACTCATCACACTAGATTCCTTTCTCGTGTAAACCAACAGCAAGAACTTCATACCAAATCGACTACCACAATGTCAAATCTGAAGTCAGGCCAGGCCTAGAAGAAACCCATAGACAGTACATTCTTGGACCTCAGCCTTAGAAGCATGTCTGTTAATCAGTCTCCTCACGAAAGAGAAACAGAAGCACAATAAAGGCAGTTGGGGCTCCAGTCGACTGGAACGGGATTTCGATGGCTAAGGAAATGCGTCCACACAAAGAAGAGGCACTGGATCAAACGTGAGAAAACATTGATTTGCAAATGATGAAACTGAAGAGGTCGATCATCTGGAGAGCAGACCTAGAAGTTGGAAAACACAAGCCTTTGAGAAACAAAAATCTTAACGTATGCTGAACCCAACAATGTGTGTGTGTGTGTGTATGTATGTGCACCTGTAGTTATTCTATACATGATATACCTAGATTATATGTAATAAACATATTCTATATAAAGAATTTATTATATAGAATAAATTTAGGATACATAATATATATATATGAAGGGCAGTATGTATTATATACATATTACGTATCATAAATTTTTCTACTTAATACCTATATAATAAATACATATAATGAATCATACACAGAGATACAAATTCGCGTTTGCTAATCTGCAAATACACACATAAACCACAAGATCACAGGAGAGAATTGAGCAGAAGTCACAGAGTTTTCCTAAGTCTGTCTGTAGGTTAGGAACAAATCACAAGGTCCATTCAGCCTGGAGGGGTGGGAATACCGACAAGGATATGTGACCTGGAGGCAAGACTGCTGGGAGCCAATGCATGGGCAACCCACCCGGAGACCAAGAGGGCACATGTGGACGTTAGTCTGCCTGCAGCAGGAGGACATGGAAAGTTGTATGCCAGAGGTGTCTATGTCTGTAGTTTCTTGATGTTCAGCCATCACCCGGCACAATGGGGATGTAGGCCAGAGAAAGAGTGACACTCCTGAGATACCAGAGCAGTCCCAAGCCAGTTTCACCTGGATTCTGTACTAAGCCAGCTCCTGAGACAATCCTTCCATGGTTCAGTGTGCAACAGTGTTCCATGTCATACCAGCCCTCCATTTGATACCAGCCTACTGGTTTCTCAGGAACTGTAGGTGCTTCTAGGCCTATCAGCCTAATGCCATCCCTAGGACGTCAATGCCAGAATGAGTGCCAATTTACAGATGGTTAAATTCTGGAAGAGAAGCCCATGGTTTGGAGTGTGCCATATCCCTGATGACATGCAGGAGAGCAGCCGGTTCTGAAAGCAGCTGTGTCCACAGTGCTGGGGCCATGGCTCTTCTCATGTCGTGTTTGTGTCACTGTTCTGGGCCAGGGACCACAGGAGTTGACCTACCTTCCCTGACAATAGAGCCCAACAGAAACTGGAAGCAGGGGAACGAGGCATGGACATCCTAGAGGAGCCCACTTCCCAGGTCCCATGGCTGTATACATGGATCTGCTGTGTCCCAATGTGCAGGGGCTGCCTCCTCAGGAATCATCACAATCATGTTGAGCCTCCAGGGATGTTTCTGTTGGGTCATGTCTCATGTGTGTTATCTTGGGCCATTGTCCAGGAGGACCCCAAGGACAAGCCTGAGACCCCCAAACCAGTCCACCACCCTGATGCCACCTCGGTAGAAATCTGTCCCTTGCTGGATTTGTGGAGTGATATTGGGGGTGGGTGTTCCTGTCCTGTGGAGAGGGTCTGCCTCCAGAATGGGCAGGCTCATGCGGGGAGAGAAACCCAGTGGGCTGGACACATCCACAGCCATGTCCCAAGCTGGCTGGTCCGCGTGGAGCGAGCCCAAGCAGAGCCCTTAACCTGAGGTTTATTCCAAAACTCTAGGTGGTTCTCTTTGGACATGGGTGGATATGTGATCCGAATTAGGTCTGTGCCTGACCTGGGAGCAGAAGGTCCAAAAGGCAGAAGAACTATGATAATTGCAGGCTGCGTCCCACATCTCTCTGGTCTGGGTGGGCCCTTCTGCTGGTCATGGTCATGGTAGAGCCAAACGTTGGATATCTGTGAGGAGCTCACCGATGTGGACACGCCTCCTCCAGAATGTTGCTCCGAGTCACACCACACTGCAACACACCCCCACAGCCCACAAGGGTGAGTGACGGCTACGGAACTTGTGGCCATGGAGAGTTCTCTTTAACCATGGCCCCGGGGTCTACAGGGCCCAATCCGCTGCTACAAATATACCTCAGCACAGCCGGATCTGACCTGGAGCATCATGTTAATCTTCCCCATGAGTCAGCTACAGGACCCAGAGCACACCAAGGAAGAGCCAAAAGGTGAGCAGGATGGGCATGAATCCTGACCACACAGGGTGAGCTCCCAGAGCCTTGAATTGGGCACATACCAAGAGCTGCCTCAGACCACCCATCTGTTGGACTGCAATTTGCCAACACATAACGAACAGAGGATTGGTCTCAATGGAGAGAAATGTCTGATGGAACCCTCACCCCACACCCAAAACCACAGCCACACATGTTTCACAGATGGTAGAGCAAATTAAGCTCATGAGGGAGGGGCAGAAGAACAGAGGTACAGCTCACTGAGCTGAGGCCCATGACACCATGGCCTTGTCCTCCACTTGCTGGATAACTCAGAAAGATGGAGAAGGAGGAAGGAGGAGACGGTCAGTAATTGCATACACAAACCTCTAACACTGGTACGCGGCTACATTCATTCACCGAGGAAAAGGAAGCCTTCTCCATAATAAACGCATGGAAAGAAGAAAGAAGAATTATCCGACAGTGCAGGAAAGACTCCAATTGACCCGATTCTCTTCACAGAAAATGCTGAAGGCGATGGTACCCCAAGAGAAAACAAAACAAAACAGAACAGAAATCAGGAAACTCAGTTCGATACCAGGGTACAAACATCACTGCCACTACAGAAATTGCTTGAATTTCTGCACACACACAACACTATCCGAATGAGAAAGGAAGGAGACCACCCCGTGGACAATGACGGTTACAACAGAAAGAAACTACCAAGGAGACCATCTAACCCACTACCTTCAAGACACGTAGCTCAGAAAACGGGAGGAGAGACACACTAATGAAAGAAAATGAAGACGACATACACACAACATGGAATGATAGGTAGTGCTCATGGACCGGAAGAGTCCGTCTTGTGCAAATGATTCCACACTCTTGAGGAAATCCAGTGAGTCAATGCCATTTCTCTCAATATACCCAGGGATTGTCTCGGACAAGTACAACCCAGAATTCCCAAATGTGTCTATAAATGCTAAAGACCATCAAGAGTGTCCATATGCTCTTCAGCAAGAAGTGCAGATCGCAGACACCCAAGCTGACTTATCTCAAAGTAGACAGCAAACCTACCATCATCAACACAGCATGGTATTAGCACACAAGACATCCACATAGATGCAAGGAAGAAAACGGAGAGCCCCGAAGGAATACCAAGGTTGTGTGGTCAAAAGGGTGAGAAAGTGCGATAGGGACATGATATCCTGTGCAATGCATGGTCCTGAGAAAGTGGACTGCTCCATGCAAAAGAATCACACTGGGTTCCTTTCTCATGCCACCACTAACAGGAACCTCACAACAAATCGACTAAGGCAGTGTCAAATCTGAAGTCAGTCCAGGCCTAGAAGAAAACTATAGGCAGTACATTCTTGAACCTCAGCCTTAGAAGCATGTCTTTGGATCGGTCTTTTCAGGCAAGGGACAGAAACACAGTAAAAGCAGTTGGGTCTCCAGTCGACTATAAAGGTATATTGACTGCAAAGGCAAAGCTGCACACGATGAAACGGCTGCAGAGCGAACGTGAGAAAAATTTGATTGGCGAATGATTAAACTGACGAGGGGGATCATCTGGAGAGCAGACCGAGAAGTTTCAAAACGGAAACCTTCGAGACTCAAAAACCCTAAGCAAAGCTGTACCCTAACAGTGTGTGTGTGTGTATATATGTACACCTGTAGGTATTCTTTACAAAATATACCTAAATTACATATAATAAACATTCTATATCAAGAATTTATCATATAAATAAGTTTAGGACAAATAATATATATATTAAAGGCAACATGTATAATATATATATTTTGTATCATAAATTTTTCTACTTAATATCTATATAATATAATGAATCATACATAGAGATACAAATACCTGTGCGCTCATGCCCACACACACCTATAAACCACAAGGTCACAGGAGAGAATTTAGTAAAAGTCACAGAATCTTCCCAAGTCCATCTGTAGGGGAGGACCAAATCACAATGTCCATTCATTCTGGAGGGGTGGGTATATCCACAAGGATATGTGACCTGCAAGCAAGACTGCTGGGAACCAATGCATGGGCAATACACCCTGGAGACCAAGAGGACACATGTGGACGTGAATCTACATGCAGGAGGAGTACTTGGAAGGTTGTATGCCAGAGGGGTCGATGTCTGTAGTTTTGTGACGTTCAGCCCTCGCTCGGCAGGATGGGGACATAGGCCAGAAGACAAGAGACACTCTGAGGATCCCAGAGGAGTCCCTAACCTGTTTCAGCTGGATTCTGTGATAGGCCAGCCCCTGAGACAATCCGTCCTTGGTTCATTGCACACCTGTGCTCCATGTGATACCAGCCCTCCATGTGATAACAGCCTCCAGGCTTGACAGGCACTGTAGATACTTCCATGCCTATCCGCCTAATACCTTCCTTAGGAGGTTGATGTAGAATGAGAGCTTCTTTGCAGATGGGTAAATTCGGGAGGAGAGGACAATGGTTTGTACAGGGATACATCACTGATGACATGGAGGATAGCTGCCGGTTCTGAAAGCAGTTGTGTCCACAGAGCCAGTGCCGTGGCTAGTCCCATGTCGTGTTTGTGTCACTCTTCTGGCCCAGGGACCTCACGAGGTAACCTATCTTCCCTGGCAATAAAATCCTACAGAAACTGGAACCTGGAGACCAAGGCATTGACATCCTAGAGGAGCCCACTCCACAGCTCATGTGACTGTAAACATGACTCTGCTGTGTCCATATGTGCAGTGGATGTGGCCTCAGGAAACGTCACAATGAAGGGGAGCCTGCAGGGCTGTTCACGTTGGGTCAGGTCTCACGTGAGTTGCCTTGGGCCATTGTCTGGGAGGAACCCAAAGACAAGCCTGGGAGCCCAGGCCAGTCCATCACCCTGATGCCAACCAGGTAGTAAACTGTCCCTTGACTGGGCTTGTGGAGTGACATTGGGGGTGGGTGTTCATGCCCTGTGTGGTGGGTCTGCCTCTAGAATGAGCAGGATCATGAGGGTTTGAGAAGCCCATGGGCTGGACACATCCACAGACATGTCCCAGTCTGGTGGGTTGGGATTGAGTGAGCACAGGCATCGCCTTTAACACGAGGTTTATGCCGAAAACTCTAGGTGGTTCTTTTTGGTCCCTGGTGGATATGTGATCCAACCTAGGTCTGTGCCTGACCTGGGAGCAGAAGGTCGAGTGGGCAGCAGAAGAAATGATAATGGCTGGTGAGGCACTGATCTCTCCAGTCTTGGCGGGCCCTTCTGCTGGTCACTGTCATGGTAGAGCCCCATGCTGGAATTCAGCAAGGAGCTCACCGATGTGAACACCAAATGCCTCTCCCTGAGTGTGGGCTGAGGCACGAGAGGCCGCATCCCACTCCGTCTACACACAAGGGCCAGCTCCAGCTCTGGGAAGTGTGACTATTGTGGGTTCTCTGTAACCAGGGTCTAGGGATCTACATGTCCCAATCCTGTGCTATGGAGAGACCACAGCACAGCCGAATCTGCCCTGGAGCATCATGCTAAGCTTCCCCCTGAATCAGCTACAGGACCTGATTACACCAAGGAAGAGCACAAAGGTGAGAAGGTTGGGAATGAATCCTGATTCCACAGGGTGTGTTCCCTGAGCATGGTCTTGGGCACGTACCAAAGGCTACCCTCATACCACCCATCTGGTGGCCTGCAATTTACCAACAGGAGCAGAATGAAGAGCAGATTTGTCTCAATGGAGGGAAAGGTGTGATGGAACACACACACCACAACCATAGCCACAGAAGGTTCACAGATGGTAGCAAAATTACACCCAGGAGGGAGGGGCAGATGAATAGAGGTACACCCACCGAACTGAGGCTCTTGGTGCCATGGCCTTCTCCTCACATTCCTGAATGACTCAGAGAGATGGAGAGGGAGGAAGGAGGAGACAGCCAGTTATTGCATACACCTACCTCTAACACTGGTACGCTGTCTACATTCATTCACCTAGGCACAGGAAAGCTTTGCCATAATAATGGCATGGAAAGAAGAAAGAAGAATTATCCAACAGCAGAGGAAAGACTCCAGTTGATCTGATTCTCTGTACAGAAAATGCCAAAGGCCACCCTCCCCCAAGAGAAAACCAAACAAAACAGAACAGAACTCAAGAAACACAGTTGAATAGCAGGGTACAAAGTTCACTGACGCTACAGAAATTGCTTGCCTTTCTGTTCACACATAACACTATCCAAATGAGAAAGGTAGGTGACAACGCTGTGGACAATGATGGTAACAACACAAAGAAAACATCTAATGGACCATGTAACCCACGACATACAAGACACGTAAATCTGAAAACGGGAAGAGAGACACATTGATGAAAGAAACTGAAGACTACACACACCCAACATGGAATAATAGGTAGTGCTCATGAACAGGAAAAGTCCATCTTGTGCAAATGATTCCACACTCTTGAGGAAATCGAGCGAGTCGATGCCATTTCTCTCAATGTACCCACAGGTTGTCTCAGACAAGTACAACCAAGAATTCCCAAATATGTCTGGAAACGCAAAAAGAACCTCGAGGGTGTCAATACATTCTTCACAAGAACTACAAATTTCAGACCCCAAAGCTACCTGATCTCCAGCTAGACTGAAAACTTACCATCATCAAGACAGCATGGTATTGGCACACAAGACATGCACATAGATGCAAGGAAGAGCAAGGGGAGCCCCAAAAGAAAGCCAAGCTTGTGCGGTCAAAGGAGGTGAGAAAGTCCAATGGGGACAAGATAGCTTTTGCAATGCATAGTTCTGGGAAAGTGGACTCGTCCATGCAGAAGAAACACACTGGATTCCTTTCTTGTGCCACCAACAATAAGGACCTCACACCAAATCGACTAACACAATGTCAAATCTGAAGTCAGACCAGGCCTAGTAGAAACGGATAGGCAGTACATTCCTGGACCTAGGCCTAAGAAGCATGTCTGTGGATCGGCCTCTTCAGGCAAGGTAAACAAAAGCATAATAAAGGCACTTGGGGCTCCAGTTGACTGAAAAGGGATTTCGACAACAAAGGCAAAGTGTCCTCATGACAAAAAGCAGAGCGAATGTGAGAAACTATTGATTTGCAAACGATGTAACAGACGAGGGGGATCAACTGGAGAGCAGACTGAGAAGTTGCAAAATGCAAGCCTTCGAGACACAAAAACGCTAACCGAAGCTGAACCCTAAATTTGTGTGTGTGTGTGTATGTATGTGCACGTTTAGGTATTCTATACATAATATATCTAGATTATATATAATAAACATACTCTATATCAAGAATTTATTATATAGAATAAGATTAGGATACTTAATATATATATTAAGGGCAGTATGTATAATATATAATGTATCATAAATTTTTCTACTTAATACCTATATAATACATACATATAATGAATCATACATAGAGATACAAATACATGTGTGCTCACGCACACACACACGCATAAACCACAAGATCACAGGAGAGAATTGAGTAGAAGTCACAGACTTTTCCCAAGTCATTCTGTAGGCGAGGACCAAATCACAATATCCATTCATTCTGGAGGGGTGGGGATATATACATGGATATGTGACCTAGAGGCAAGACTGCTGGGAGCCAAAGCAACCCACCATGGAGACAAAGAGGACAGATGTGGACATGAATCTACCTGCAACAGGAGGACCTGGAAGGTTGTATACCTGAGTGGTCGATGTCTGAAGTTTCTTGACATTCAGCCCTTGCTCGGCAGGATGGGGATGTAGGCCAGATGATGAGTGACACTCGCCAGATCCCAGAGGAGTCCCAAGCCAGTTTCAGGTGGATTCTGTACTAGGCCAGTCCCTGACACTATCCTTCCTTGGTTCAGTGTGCACCTGTGCTCCATGTGATACCAGCCCTCCATGTGATACAAGCCTACAGCTTTGATAGGCACTGTAGGTGATTCTAGGTTTATCTGTCTAATGCCTTACTTTGAAGTCAATGCCAGAATGGGCACCATTTATCAGAGCAAGAGATTCAGGAGGAGAGGCCCATGGTTTTTACAAGGCCACATCCCTGATGACATGAAGGAGAGCACCCGGTTCACAAAGTGGCTGTGTCCACAGAGCCGGGCATGGCTTTTCCCATGTCATGTTTGGGTCACTGTTCAGCGCCAGGGACCCCAGGAGATCACCTAACTTCCCTGGCAATAGAGCCCAACAGAAACTGGAACCTGGGGAACGAGACATTGACATCCTTGCCAAGCCCACTCCCCAGATTACGTGGCTGTATACTTGGATCTGCTGTGTCCCCATGTGCTGGTGCTGTGGTCTCAGGAAACGACACAATCAGGGTGAGTCTCCAGGGCTCTAGACGTTGGGTCAGGTCTCATGTGGGTGCCTTCAGTCATAGTCCAGGAGGAACAAAAAGACAAGCCTGGAAGCCCCAGGCCAGTCCACCGCCCTGATCCCACCCAGGTAGCAATTTGTCCCATGCCTGGGTATGTGTAGTGACATAGAGCGTGGGATTTCCTGTCATGTCAGGTGGCTCTGAATCCCGAATGGTCAGGCTCATGAGGGGTGAGAAGCTCGGTGGGCCAGACACATCCAGGCCATATCCCAAGCTGGCTGGTCAGGATGGAGCAAGCTCAGGCAGCGGCTTTATCCCCAGGTTTATGCCAAAAACTCTAGGTGGTTCTCTTTGGTCCACCAAAGAGATATGTGATCTAACCTAGTTCTGTGCCTGATGTGGGAGAAGAAGGTCGAGTGGGCAGAAGAAGCAATGATAATGGCCGGGTGGGTCCCTTATCCCTGCAGTCTTGGCGGGCCTTTCTGCTTGTCACTGTCATCATAGAGCCCCACATTGGAGATCGGTGAGTAGCTCACCGATGTGGACACCCAATGCATATCCCTGAGTGTTGGGCTGAGTCACCCTACTCCGATCCCCACCCCCACTCACCACAAAGGACTGTGCTGGCTCCGGAAAGTGTGACCATGGACGGTTCTCTGTAACCAGGGATCGGGGGTCTTTGGGGCTCAATCCAGAGCTACAAAGAGACGTCAGCACAGCCGGATCCGACTGGGAGCATCATGCTAAGCTTTGCCCCGATTTAGTAACAGGACCCAGAGCACACCAGGACAGAGCAAAGAGGTGAGCAGGCCGGGTTTGGATCCTCAGCCACACAGGTTGAGCTCCCAGAGCCTGGTCTTGGGCTGGTACGAAAGGCTGGGCTCAAACTGACTGCAATTTGCCAACATATAATGATCAGAGGATTGCTTGCACTGGAGGGAAAATCTGATGTAACCCCCAACCTCCCAAACTCAGCCACAGAATGTTCACAGATGGTAGAGCAAATTATGCCCTGGAGGGAGGGGCATATGAACAGAGGTACAGCTCACTGAGCTGAGGCCCATGGGGCCATGGCTTAGCCCTCCCCTTCCTGGATGACTCAGAGAGATGGAGTGGGAGGAAGGAGAAGATGGCCAGTTACTGCATACACCAACCTCTAACACTGGTACTCTGGCTACAATCATTCACCCAGGCAGAGGAAGCCTTCGCCATAATAACGGCCTGGAAATAAGAAGGAAGAATTATCCAACAGCAAAGGAAAGACTCCAATTGACCTGATTCTCTGCACAGAAAATCATGAAGGCTACACTCTCCCAAGAGAAAACAAAACAAAACAGTACAGAATTCAGGAAACTCAGTTTGATAGCAGGGTACAAACTTCATTGATGCTACAGAAATTGCTTGCCCTTCACTACACACCAAACACTATCCAAATGAGAAAGGAAGGAGACAACCCAGTGGACAATGACAATAACAACAAAAAGAAGAGGCCTAGGAGACCATCTAACCAACAACATACAAGACACATAACTGAGAAACCGGGACAAGAGACACATTGATGAAAGAAAATATAGAAAACCCACACCCATCATGGAATGATAGGTAGTGCTCATGGACCGGAAGAGTCCGTCTTGTGCAAATGATTCCACACTCTTGAGGAAATCCAGAGAGTCAATCCCATTCCTGTCAAAATACCTACTGTTTGTCTCAGACGAGTACAACCAAGAATTGCCAAATGTGCCTGGAACACAAAGACCCTCGAGAGTGTCCATACACTCTTCAGCAAGAAGTGCAGATTTCAGACCCACAAGCTGCCCAATCTCCAGCTAGACGACAAACCAACCATCATCAAGACAGCATGGTACTGGCATACACAACATCCACATAGATGCAAGGCAGAGAACGGAGAGCCCCAAAAGAAAGACAACCTTGTGTGGTCAAAGGAGGTGAGAAAGTCCGATGGAGACAACATAGCCTGTGAAATGCATTGTCCTGAGGAAACTAGACCGTGCCTTGTGTAAGAATCACACTGGATTTCTTTCTCGTGCCACCAACAACAAGAACCTCACACCAAATTGACTACCGCAGTGTCAAATCTGAAGTTAGACTAGGCCTAGAAGAAACCATAGGCAGTACATTCTTGGACCTCAGCCTTAGAAACATGTCAGTGCATCGGTTTTCTCAGGCAAGGGAAACAGAAGCACAATAAAGACAGTTGGGGCTCCATTCGACTGAAAAGGGATTTTGACGGCAATGGCAAAGAGTCCACACAACGAAAAGGCAGTGGAGCGTACATTAGAAAACATAGATTTGCAAACGATGAAACAGTCGAGGGGGAGCATCTGGAGAGTGGTCTGAGAAGTGGCAAAAAGCAAGCCTTCGAGACACAAAAACCCTAACTGATACTGAACACTAAAAGTGTGTGTGTGTGTATGTATGTGCACATGTAGGTATTCTACATATAATATACCTAGATTATATATAATAAACATACTCTATATCAAGAATTTATTATATAGAATAAGTTTAGGATACATAATATATATATTAAGGACAATATGTATAATATATATATTATGTATCATAAATTTTTCTACTTAAAACCTATACAATACATACATATAATGTATCATACATACAGATACAAATATGGGTGCACTCACTCGCCCCGACACTCATAAACCACCAGATTTCAGGAGTGAATTGAGTAGAAGTCGCAGATATTTCCCAAGTCTGTATGTAGGTGAGGACCAAATCACAATGTCCATTCATTCTGGAGGGTTGGGGATATCTACCAGGATATGTGACCTGGAGGCAAGACTGCTGGGAGCCAATGCATAGGTAACCCACCACTAAGAGGACACGTGTGGACGTGAATCTACGTGCTACAGGAGGTAATGAAAGGTTGTATGCTACAGTGGTTGATGTCTGTATTTTCTTGATGTTCAGCCATCGATTGGCAGGACGTTGATGTATTCCAGAGGACGAGTAACACTCCACAGATCCCAGAGCAGTCCCAAGCATATTTCACCTGGATTGTGTGCTGTACCAGGACCTGAGACAATCCTTCCTTGGTTCAGTGTGCACCTGTGCTCCATGCGATACCAGCCTACAGGTTTGACAGGCACTGTAGGTGATTCTAGGCCTATCCACCTATCGCCTTCACTAAGAAGTCAATGCCAGAATGAGCGCTACTCTGCAGACGGGGAGATTTGGGAGGAGAGGCCTATGCTTTGCACAGGACCACATCCCTGATGACATGCAGGAGAGCAGCCGGTTCTGAAAGCAGCTGTGTCCACAGTGCCGGGGCCATGGCTCTTCCCGTGTCATGTTTGTCACGGGGCCAGGGACCACAGGAGTTGACCTAACTTCCCTGGCAATAGAGCCCAACAGAAACTGGAACCTGGGTAACGAGGCCTCAACATCCTTGAGGAGCCCACTCCCCAGTTCACGTGGCTGTAACATGGCTCTGCAGTGTCCTCATGTGCAGGGGCTGTGGCCTCTGGAAACGTCATAATCAGGGTGAGCCTCCAGGACTGTTGACATGGGTCAGGTCTCACATGAGTTGCCTTGGGCCATTTTCCGGGTAGAAATCGAGGACAAGCCTGGGAGCCCCAGGCCAGTCCCCCAACCTGATGTCACATTGGTAGCAATCTTTCATTGCCTTGCTGTGTGGAGTGATATTGGGGGTTGTGTTCCTGTCCTATGGGGTGGGTCTGCCTGCAGAATGGGCAGGCTCATGAGGAGTTAGAAGCCCAATGGGCCTGACACATCCACAGCCATGTCTCAACATGGCTGATTGGCATGGAGCGAGCCCAGGCAGCGACTTTAACATGAGGTTTATGCCAAATATTCCAGGTGGTTCTCTTTGGTCCCGGGTGGATATGTGAACCAACCTAGTTCTGTACGTGACCTGGATCAGAAGGTTGAGTGGGCAGAAGAAGCAATGATAATGGCCGGGTGAGACACTGAAGCTTCCAGTCTTGTTGGGCCCTTCTGCTGGGCACTGTCATGGGAGAGCCCCATGTTTGAGATCGACAAGGAGCTCATGGATGGGGACACCCAATGCCTCTCTCTGAGTGTTAGGCTGACTCACAACAACCCGCACCCCATCCCCACTGCCCACAAGGGACAGTGCCGGCTCCAGAAAGTGTGGCCATGGAGGGTTCTCTGTAACTAGGGTCCAGCGGTCTACAGGGCCAAATCCTGGGCTACGAAGAGACCTCAGCAAAACTGCATATGATCTGGAGCATCATGTTAAGCTTCCCCACGAGTCAACAACAGGACCCGAACCACACCAAGGAAGAGCAAAGGTGAGCAGGCCAGGGATGAATCCTGACCCCACAGGGTGAGATCCCAGAGCCTGGTCTTGGTCATGTACCAAAGGCTGGCCCCAAACCACCTATCTGGTGCACTGTATTTGCCAGCACATAACGAATAGACGTACAGCTCACCAACCTTAGGCCATGAGACCATGGCTTAATCCTCCCCTTCCTGGATGACTCAGAGAGAAGGAGTGGAGGAAGGAGGAGACGGCCAGTTATTGCATACACCTACCTCTAACACTGGTACGCTGGTTACGTTCATTCACCCATGCACAGGAAGCCTTCACCATAATATCGGCATGGAAGGAAGAAAGAAGAATTATCCAACAGCAAAGGAAAGACTCCAATTGACCTGAATCTCTGCACAGAAAATGTTGAAGGCGACAGTTCCCCAAGAGAAAAAAACAAAACAAAACAAAACAGAACAGAACTCAGGAAACTCAGTTCAATAGCAGGGTACAAACATCACTGACAGACAGAAATTGCTTGCCTTTCTATACACACAGAACATTATCCGAATGAGAAAGGAGACCACATCATAGAAAATGACAGTAACAGCACAAAGAAAATGCCTAGGACACTGTTTATCCCACCACCTACAAGAGACGTTATTCAAAAAACGGGACGAAAGAAATATTGATTTAAAAAAATGAAGATGACACACAACCAACATGGAATTATAGGTCGTCCTCATGGACCAGAAGATTCCGTCTTGTGCAAATGATTACACACCCTCTAGGAAATCCACAGAGTCGATGCCATTCCTCTCAATATACCCACGGATTGTCTCATACATTACAAGTAGGAATTCCCAAAAGTGTCTGGAAACACAATATATACTTGAGAGTGTTCATACACTCTTGAGCAAGAAGAGTAGATTTCAGACCCCCAAGCTGCCTCATCTCCCACTAGATGGCAAACCTACAGTCTTTGAGACAACATGGTATTGGGACACAAGACATCCTGATAGATACAAGGAAGAGAAAGGAGAGCCCCGAAAGAAAGCCAAGCTTGTGTGGTCAAAGGAGGTGTGAAAGTCCAATGGGGATATGATAGCCTGTGCAATGCATGGTCCTGGGGAAACTGGACTGCTCCATGCATAAGAATCACACTGGATTCCTTTCTCGTGCCACCAACAACTAAAACCTCACACCAAATCAACTAAGGCAATGTCAAATCTGAAATCAGTTCAGGCCTAGAAGAAACCCATACGAAGTACATACATGTACCTCAGCCTTAGAAGCCTGTCTGTGGTTTGGTCTCCTCAGGCAAGGGAAAGAGAAGCAGCATAAAGGCAGTTGGGGCTCCATTCGACTGAAAAGGGATTTCGATGGCAAAGACAAAGTGTACGCACGACTAAAAGGCAGCGGAGCGAACATAAAACAATATTGATTTGCAAACAATGAAACTGATGAGAGGATTCATCTGGAGAGCAGACCAAGAAGTCACAAACTGCAAGCCTTCAAGACACAAAAACCCTAACTGAAGCTCAACCCTAACAGTGTGTTAGTGTTTATGTATGTGCACCTGTAGGTATTCAATACATAATATACCTAGATTATATATAATAAACGTATTCTATATCAAGAATTTATTATATAGAATAAGTTTACGATACTAATATATATATTAAGGGCAATATGTTTAACATATATATATTATGTATCATAAATTTTTCGACTTAATACCTATATAATACATACATATAATGAATCATACATAGAGATACAAATACACGTGTGCTCTCTCGCACACACATGCATAAACCACAACATCACAAGGGAGAATTGAGTAGAAGTCACAGAATTTTCCCAAATCCGTCTGTAAGCAAGGATCATATCACAATGCCCATTCATACTGCAGGGGTGGGGTTATTCACAAGGACATGTGACCTGGAGGCAAGACTGCTGGGAACCAATGCATGGGCAACCCACCCCGAACACCAAGAGGAAACCTGTGGACTTGAATCTAACTGCAACAGGAGGACCTGGAAGGTTGTATGCCAGAGAGGTCAATGTCCGAAGTTTCTTGATGTTCAGCCCTCGGTCGGCTGGACTGGGATGTAGGGCAGAGGAAGAGTGACACTCCCCAGATACCAGAGCAGTCCCAAGCCAGTTTCAGCTGGATTGTGTACTAGGCCAGTCCCTGAGACTATCCTTCCTTGGTTCAGTGTGCACCTGTGCTCCATGTGATACCAGCCATCCATGTGATACAAGCCTACAGGTTTGACAGGCACTGTAGGTGCTTCTAGGTCTATCCAACTAGTGCCTTCCTTTGGAAGTCGATGCCAGAATGAGCGTCACTTTGCAGATGGGGAGATTTGGAAGGAGAAGCCCATGGTTTGCACAGGGCCACATCCCTGATTAAATGGGGTCAAGCAGCCCATTCTGAAAGCATCTGTGTCCACAGAGCCGGGGTCATGGTCCTTCCGATGTCATGTTTGTGTCACTCTTCTGTGCCAGTGACCCAAGGATGTAATATAACTTCCCTGGCAATAGAGCCCAACACAAACTGCAACCTGGGGAATGAGGCATTGACAACTTAGAGGTGCCCATTCCCAGCTGATGTGGCTGTAAACATGGCTTTGCTTTGTCCCCTGTGCTGCAGCTGTGGCCTCAGGGAATATCTCAATCAGGGTGAGCATCCAGGGCTGTTGACTTGGGTCAGGTCTCACATGAGTTGCCTTGGGCCATTGTCCGGGAGGAACCCAAAGACAAACCTGGGAGCCCCAGCCCAGTCCACAGCCCTGATGCCACGCAGGTAGCAATCTGTCCATTGCCTGGGTGTGTGCAGTGATAGAAGAGGTGGGCGTTCCTGTCCTGTGGGGTGGTTCTGCCTCCAGAATGGGCAGGGTCATGACAGGTGAGAAGCCTGGTGGGCAGGACACATCCACAGTCATGTCCAAGTCTGGATGGTCTGCATGCAGTGAGCCAAGGCAGCACCTTTAACCAGAAGTTTATTCCAAAAATTCTAGGTGGTTCTCTTTAATCCCGGGTGGATATGTAATCTGACCTAGGTCTGTGCCTAACCTGGGAAAAGAAGTTCGAGTGGGCCAAAGAAGCAATGATAATGGCTGGGTGGGGCCTTGATCACTCCAGTCTTGGTGAGCCCTTCTGCTGGGCACTGTCAAGGTAGAGCCCCACGTTTGCTATTGGCAAGGGGCTCACCAATGGTGACACCCAATGCCTCTCCCCGAGCCTTAGTGCTGAGTCACACCACCCAGCACCCCATACCCACTGCTCACAATGACCAGCACCAGCTCCTAAATTTGTGGCCATGGAGAGTTCTCGGGAACCAGGGCCCAGGTGTCTATGGGGCCCAATCCTGGGCTACGAAGAGACCTCAACACAGGCAGATCGGACCTGGAACATCATACTAAGCTTCACACCGAGTGAGTTACAGGACCTGGAGCACACCAAGGCAGAGCACAAATGTGAACAGGCCGTAGATGAATCCTTACTCCCTAGGGTGAGTTCCCAGAGCCTGGTCTTGGGCACGTACCAAAGGCTGGCCACAGACCACCCAACTGGTGGACGGCAATTTGCCAATATGTAAATAACAGAGGATTGGTCTCAATGGTGGGAAAGGTGTGATAGAACCCAACCCCACCAATGCCAACCACAGAAGGTTCCCATATGGTAGAGCAAATTAACCCTGGGAGAGAGGGCAGATGAACAGAGGTATAGATCACAGAGCTGAGACCCATGGGGCCATGGCCTAGTCCTCCCCTTCCTGGATGACTCAGATTTGGAGAGGGAAGTAGGAGGAGACGGCCAGTGTTTGCATAATCCTACCTCTAAAACTGGTACGTTGGCTACATACATTCACCCAGGCAGAGGAAGTCTTCGCCATTATAACAGCATGGAAAGAAGAAAGAAGAATTATCCGACAGCAGAGGAAATACCCCAATTGACCTGGTTCTCTGCACAGAAAGTGCTGAAGGTGGCCTTTCCCCAAGAGAAAACAAAACAAAACAGAACAGAAGAGGACTCAGAAAAGTCAGTTCAATAGCAGGGTACAAACTTCACTGACGATAAAAAATTGCTTACCTTTCTGTACACACACAACACTATCTGAATGAGAAAGGAAGGAGACAACCCCATGGACAACGAGGGTAACAACACAAAGAAAATGCCTAGGAGACCATCTAACCCAAGACCTACAAGACATGTAACTCAGAAAACGGGACAAGAAACACGTTGATGAAAGAAAATGTATATGACACACACCCAACATAGAAGGAAAGGTAGTGCTCATGGAAGAGAAGATTCCATCTTGTGCAAATGATTCCACACTCTCGAGTAAATCCAGAGACTCGATGCCATTCCTCTCAAAATACCCACAGATTATCTCAGACAAGTACAACCAAGAATTCCCAAATGTGTCTGGAAAGTCAAAAGACCCTCGAGAGGGTCCATACAGTTTTCAGCAAGAAGTGCAGATTTCAGACCCCCAAGCTGCCTGATCTCCAACTAGACTGCAAACCTACCAACATCAAGACAGCATGGTATTGGCACAGAAGACACCATTCAGATGCAAGGAAGAGAACGGAGAGCCTTGAAAGAAAGCCAAGTGTGTACAGTCAAAGGAGGTTAGAAAGTCTGA
This sequence comes from Balaenoptera physalus, assembly GCF_965194825.1. Lineage (NCBI taxonomy): Eukaryota > Metazoa > Chordata > Mammalia > Artiodactyla > Balaenopteridae > Balaenoptera > Balaenoptera physalus. The sequence goes on along the minus strand of NC_138893.1, from coordinate 18,777,438 downwards.
TAGGGACTAGATGGCCTGTGCACTGATTGGTCCTGTGGAAACTGGACCGCTTCAAGCATAAACATCACACTGGATTCATTTCTCATGTCACCTACAACAACAACCTCACACTAAATAGACTATCACAATGTCAAATCTGAAGTCAGTCCAGGCCTGGAAGAAAACAATAGGAAGTTCATTCTTGGACCTCAGCCTTAGAAGCATGTCTGTGGATTGGTCTCTTAAGGCAAGGGAAACTTAAGCACAATAAAGGCAGTTGGGGATCCCAGCTACTGAAAAGGGATTTCGACGGAAAAGGCAAAGCACCCATAGGACGAAGAAACAGTGGAGCGTACGTGAGAAAACATTGATTTGCAAATGATGAAAGTGACGAGAGGGATCATCTAGAGAGCAGACCAAGAAGTCGCAAAATGCAAGCATCAGAGACACAAAAGCCCTAAATGAAGCTGTACCCTAACAGTGTGTGCGTGTGTATGTATGTGCACCTGTAGGTATTCTATATATAATATACTTAGATTATATATAATAAATATATTCTATATTAAGAATTTATTATATAGAATAAGTTTAGTATACATAATATATATATAAAGGGCATATGTGTAATATATATATATAATATATCATAAATTTTTCTCCTTAATACCTGTATACTACATACATATAATCAATCATACATAAAGATACAAATACACGTGCACTCACACGCAAACACCTGCATAAACCACAAGATCACAGGAGAGAATTGAGTAGAAGTCACAGACTTTTCCCATGTCCGTGTGTAGGCAAGGACCAAATCACAATTTCCATTCATTCTGGAGGGTTGGGTTTATCTACCAGCATATGTGACCTGGAGGCAAGCCTGCTGAGAGCCAATGAATGGGTTACCCACCCCGGAGACCAAAAGGACATACGTGGATGTGAATCTACCCGCAAAAGGAGAACCTGGAAAGTTGTATGCCACAGGGGTCGATGTCTGTAGTTTCTTGACTTTCAGCCCTCACTCGGCAGGACAGGGATGTAGGCAAGAGGACGAATGACACTCCCAGAACCCAGAGCAATCCCAAGCCAGTTTCAGCTGGATTCTGTGCTAAGCCAGACCCTGAGACAATCCTTCCTTGGATCAGGGTACACCTGTGCTCCCTGTGATACCAGCCCTCCATGTGTTACCAAACTACAGGTTTCACAGCCAGTGTAGGTGCTTCTAGGCCTAATCACCTAATGCCTTCCATAGGAAGTAGATGCCAGAATGAGTGGCACTTTGCACATGGGGAGATTCGGGAGGAGGGGTCCATGGTTTTTACAGGGCCACATATCTGATGACATGGAGGAGAGCAGCTGGTTCTGAAAGCAGCTATGTCCACAGACCCGGGGCCAAGGCTCTTCCCATGTAGTGTTTGTGTCACTGCTCTGGGCCAGGGACCACAGGAGGTGACCTAATTTCCTGTCAATAGAGCCCAAGAGAAACTGGAACCTGGGGAACGAGGCATCAACATCCTAGAGGAGCCCACCGCCCAGGTCACTTGGCTGTAAAGATGGCTCTGCTGTGTCCCCACGTGCAGGGGCAGTGGCCTCAGGAAACATGACAATTAGGGTGAGCCTCCAGGGCTGTGGATGTGACCTCAGCACAGCTGGATCTGACCTGGAGCATCATGCTAAGCTTCCCCCCAATTCAGCTACAGGGCCCGAAGCACATCAAGGAAGAGCACAAAGGTGAGCAGGCCGGGGTTGAATCCTGACACAATAAGGTGCATTCCCAGAGCCTGGTCTTGCGCACGTACATAAGGCTGCCCTCAGACCACCCATGTGGTGGACTGCAATTTGCAAACACATAACGAACCGAGGATTGGTCTCAATGGACAGAAAAGGCTGATGGAACCCCCATCCTCCCAACCCCAGCCACAGAAGGTTCACAGATGGTAGAGCAAATTACACCCGGGCGTGAGGGGCAGACGAAAAGAGGTACAACTCACCAAGCTGAGGCCCATGGGGCCATGGCCTTGTCCTCCCCTTCCTGGATGACTCAGAGAGATGGAGAGGGTGGAAAGAGGAGATGTCCAGTAATTGCACATACATACCTCTAACACTGGTAGGCTGTCTACATTCATTCACCCAGGCAGAGGAAGGCTTCTCTATAATAACCACATCGTAAGAAGAAAAGGAATATACGAAAGCATAGGAAAGACTCCAATTGACACGATTCTCTGCACAGAAAATGCTGAAGGCGACCCTCTCAGAAGAGAAAACCAAACAAAACAGAACTCAGGAAACGCAGTTCAATAGCTGGGTACAAACCTCACTGATGCTACAAAAATCTCTTGCCTTTCTGTACACACACAACACTACCCAAATGAGAAAGGAAGGAGACAACCCCATGGACAATGACGGTAACAACACAAAGAAAATGCCTAATGGACTATCTAAACAACGACCTACAAGACACGTAACTCAGAAAATGGGACGAGAGACACATTGATGAAAGAAAATGAAGACGACTCACACCCAACATGGAATGATAGGTAGTGATCATCGACCGAAGAGTCCGTCTTCTGCCAGTGATTCCACAGTCTCAAGGAAATCCAGACAGTCGATGCCATTCCTCTCAAAATACCCACGCATTGTCTCAGACCAGTAGAATCAAGAATTCCAAAATGTGTCTGGAAAAGCAAAAGACCCTCGAGAGTGTCCATACACTCTTCAGCAAGAAGTGGAGATTTCAGACAGAGAAGCTGTCTGATCTCCAACTGGATTGCAAACCTACCATCATCAAGAGAGCATGGTATTAGCACACAAGACATGCACATAGATGCAAGGAAGAGAACTGAGAGCCCCGAAAGAGAGCCAAGCTTGTGCAGTCAAAGGAGGTGAGAAAGTCCGATGGGGACAAGAGAGCCTGTGCAATGCCTGGTCCTGGGGAAACTGGACCGATCCATGCATAAGAATCACAGTGGATTACTTTCTCAGCCACCAACAACAAAAACCTGACACCAAATCGACTACCACAATGTCAAATCTGAAGTCTGACCAGGCCTAGAAGGAACACATAGGAAGTACATTCTTGGACCTCAGCTCTAGAAGCATGTCTGTGGATTGGTCTCCTCAGGCAAGGGAAACAGAAGCACAATAAAGGCAGCTGGGTCTCCAGTCGATTGAAAAGTGATTACGACGTCAAAGGCAAAGCATCTGCACGAAGAAAACGCAGTGGAGAGAACGTGAGAAAGCACTGATTTGCAAACGATGAAACTGACGAGGTGTATCATCTGGAGAGCAGACCAAGAATCTGCAAAACGCAAGCCTTAGAGACACAATGCCCTAACTGAAGCTGAACCCTAACAGTGTGTTTGTGTATGTATGTGCATTTTTAAGTATTCTATACATTATATACCTAGATCATATATAATAATCATATTCTATATCAAGAATTTATTATATAGAATAAATTAAGGATACATTATATATATATTAAGGGCAATATGTATAATACATATTATGTATCATAAATATTTCTACTTAATGCCTATATAATATAAAAATATAATGAATCATACATAAAGATACAAATATGTGTGCACTCACTTGCACACACATGCATAAACAACCAGATCACAGGAGAGAATTTAATAGAAGTCACAGGCTTTTCCCAAGTCCGTCTGTAGGCGTGGACCAAATCACAATGTCCATTCATTCTGGAGGGGTAAGGATATACACAAGGATAAGTGACATGGAGGCAAGCCTGTGGAAGCCAATGCATGGGCAACCCACCCCGGAGACCAAGAGGACATATGTGGACGTGAATCTACCTGCAACAGGAAGACCTGGAAGGTTGAATTCCAGAGGGGTCGATGTCTGTAGTTTCTTGACGTTCAGCCCTCGATTGGCAGGACAGGGATGTAGGCCAGAGGACGAGTGATACTCCCCAAATCCCAGAGCAGACCCAAGCCTCTTTCACCTGGATTCTGTGCTAGGTCAGCCCCTGAGACAATCCATCCTTGGTTTGGTGTGTATCTCTGCTCCATGTGGTAGAGCCCTCCATGTGATACCAGCCTACAGGTTTAACAGGCACTGTAGTTGCTTCTAGGCCTATCCACCTAATGCCTTCCTTAGGAAATCAATGTCCGAATGAGCGCCACTTTGCTTATGGGGAGATTCGGGAGGAGAAGCCCATGGTTTGTACATGGTCATAACCCTGATGACATGGAGGAGAGCAGCCGGTTCTGAAAGCAGCTCTGTCCACAGAGCCGGTACCATGGCTATTCCCATGTCATGTTTGTGTCACTATTCTGGGCCAGGGACCACAGGAGGTGACTTAACTTCCCTGGCATTAGAGCCCAACAGAAACTGGAACCTGGAGAATGAGGCATCGACATCCTAGGGGAGCCCACTCCCCGGATCATGTGGCTGTAAACATGGCTCTACTGTGTCCCCATGTGCAGGAGCAGCGACCTCAGGAAACATCTCAATCAGGGTGAGCTTCAGGGCTGTTGACATTGGGTCAATTCCCACGTGAGTTGCCCTGGGCAGTTGTCTGGTAGGAACCCAAAAGAAACCTGGGCGCCCAGGCCAGTCCACGACCCTGATGCAACCCAGGTAGCAATCTGTCCCCTGGCTTTGTGTGTGGAGTGATATTGGAGGTGGGAGTTCCTGTCCGGTGTGGCGGGTCTGCCTCAAGAATAAGCAGGCTCATGAGTGGTGAGAAGGCCACTGGGCCTGAAACATCCACAGCCATGTCCCTAGCTGGCTGCTCCGGATGGAGCGAGCCCAGGCAGTACCTTTAACCCGAGGTTTATGCCAAAATCTCTAGGTGGTTCTCTTTCGTCACTGGTGGATATGTGATCCGACTTAACTGTGTGCCTAACTGAGAGCAGAAGGTCGAGTGGGCAGAAGTAGCAATTGTAATGGTCGGTTGGGGCCCTGATCCTTTCGGTCTTTGCCAGCACTACTGCTGTTCACTCACGTATTAGAACCCCACGTTAGTGATTGGCGAGGAGCTCACCAATGTGGACACCCAATGCCTCTCCCTGATTGTTGGGCCAAATCACGCCACCACGCATCCCAAACAAACCCCCACAAGGGCCATCGCCGGCTCTGGAAAGTGTGACCATGGAGGGTTTGCTTTAACCAGGGCCCAAGGGTCTATGGGCCCCAACCCTGTGCTATGAAGAAACCTCAGCACAGACGGATCTGACCCAGAGCATCATGCTAAGCTTCCCTCTGAGTCAGCTACATGACCCAGAACACACCAAAGAAGAGCACAATGGTGAGCAGGCAGAGGATGAATATTGACACAACAGGGTGCATTCCCAGAGCCTGGTCTTTGGCACGTAGAAAAGGCTGCCCTTAGACCACCCATCTGGATTACTGTAATTTGCCAACACATAACTAACAGAGGAATGGTCTCAATGGAGGGAATGGTCTGATGGAAACCCCACTCCCACACCACCAGCCACAGAAGCTTTACAGATGGTAGAGCAAATTATGCCTAGGAGGGAGGGGCAGACGAACATAGGTACATCTCACAGAACTGAGGTCCATGGGGCCATGGCCAAGTTCTCCCCTTCCTGGATGACTCAGAGAGATGGAGAGGGAGTAAGGAGGAGACAGACAGTTATTGCATACACCTATATCTAACACTGGTACGCTGGCTACATTCATTCACCAAGGCAGAGGAAGTCTTCACCATAATAACAGCATGGTAAGAAGAAAGAAGAATTATCCAATAGCAGAGGAAAGACTCCAATTGACCTTATTCTCTGAAGAGAAAATACTTAAAGCGACCCTCCTACAAGAGAAAACAAAACAAAGAGAACAGAACTCAGGAAACTCAGTTCGATAGCAGGGCACAAATTTCACTGATGCTACAGAAATTGGTTGCCTTTCCGTACACACATAACACAATTCGAATGAGAAAGGAAGGAGGCAACCGCATGGCCAATGACAGTAACAACACAAAGAAAATGCCTAGGATACCATCTAACCCACGACCTATAAGACATGTAACTCAGAAAACGGGACGAGAGACACATTGATGAAAGAAAATGAAGCCGACACACCCCCAACATGGAATGATAGGTAGTGCTCATGGACCGGATGAGTCCATCTTGTACAAATGATTCCACACTCTCGAGGAAATCCAGAGAGTCGATGCCATTCCTCTCAAAATACCCACGGATTGTCAAAGACAAGTACATTCAAGAAATCCCAAATATGTCTGGAAACACAAAAGACCCTCAAGAGTGTCCATAAACTCTTCAGAAAGAAGTGCATATTTCAGACTTCTCAACCTTCCTGATTTCCAACTAGACGGAAAACCTAACATCATCAAGACAGCATGGTTTGGGCACACAAGATATCCATATAGATGCAAGGAAGACAATGGAGAGTCATGAAAGACAACCAACCTTGTGTGGTCAAAGGAGGTGAGGAAGTCCAATGGGGACATGATAGCCTGTGCAATGAATGGTCCTGGGAAAACTGGACCACTCCATGCATAAGTATCACACTGGATTCCTTTCTCATGCCAGCAACAACAAGAACCTCACCTTAAATCAACTACTACAATGTCAAATCTGAAGTCAGGCCAGACCTTGAAGAAAGCCATATGCAGTAACTACTTGGACCTCAGTCTTGAAGCATGTCTTTGAATTAGTCTCCTTAGCCAAGGGAAACAGAAGCACATTAAAGGCAGTTGGGGCTCCAGGTGAATGAAAACGGATTTCGACGGCAAAGGCAAAGCTACATAGGACGAAAAGGCAGTGGAGCGAACGTGAGAAAACATTGATTTGCAAACGATGAAACTGACGAGGGGGATCATCTGGAGAGTAGACCGAAAAGTCACAAAACGCAAGCTTTCGAGACACATAAACCCTAACAAAAGCTGAACCCCAATAATGTGTGTGTGTCTATTTATGTGCACCTGTAGGTATTCTATACAAAATATACCTAGATTTTATATAATAAACATATCCTTTATCAATAATTTATTATATAGAATAAGTTTAGGATACATAATATATATATTAAGGACAATATCAATAATATATATATTATGTATCATAAATTTTTCTACTTAATACCTATATAATACATACATATAATGAATCATATGTAGAGATACAAATATATGACGCAAAAACCTCAAGATCACAGGAGAGATTGAGTAGAAGTCACAGACTTTTCCCAAATCTGTCTGTAGACGAGGACCAAATCACAATGTCCATTCATTCTGGAGAGATGTGGAATCCACAAGGATATGTGACCTGGAGACAAGATTGCCGGGAGCCAAACCATATGCAACCCACCCCAGAGACCAAGGGGAGACATATGGACGTGAATCTACCTGCAACAGGAGGATATGGAATGTTGTATGCCAGAGGCGTTGATGTCTGTATTTACATGACGTCCAGTCCTTGCTCAGCAGGACTGGGATGTAGGCCGGAGAACGAGTGACACTCCCCAGATCCCAGAGAAGTCCCAAGCCTGTTTCAGCTGGATTCTGTGTTAGGCTGGCCCCTGAGGCATTCCATCCTTGGTTCATTGTGCTACTGTGCTCCATGTGATACCAGCCTTCCATGTGATATCAGCCTACATGTTTGACAGGCTCTGTAGGTACATCAAGGTCTATCCATGTATTGCTTTCCCTAGGAAGTCGATGCCAGAATGAGCGTCACTTTGCAGATGGGGTGATTCGGGAGGAGGGGTCCATGGTTTTTACAGGGCCACATCTGTGATGACATAGAGGAGAGTAGCCGGTTCTGAAAGCAGCTGTGTCCACAGATCCAGGGCCATGGCACATCCCATGTCGTGTTTGTGTCACTATTCTGGGCCACGGACCCCAGAAGGTCACCTAACTCCCTGGCAATTGAACCCTACAGAAACTGGAACCTGGGGAATGAGGCATCGACATCCTAGTGGAGTCGTCTCCTCAGCTCACCCGGTTGTAAACATGGCTCTGCTGTGTGCCCATGTGCTGGGGCTGTGGCCTCTGGAAACGTCACAATCAAGGTGAGTCTCCAGAGCTGTTAACGTTGAGTCAGGTCTCACGTGAATTGCCTTGGGCCATTGTCCAGAAGGAATCCAAAGAAAAGCCTGGGAGCCCCAAGCCAGTACACCAACCTGATGCCACGTTTATAACAATCTGTCCCTTGCCTGGTTGTGTGAACTGATATTGGGGGTGAGTGATCCTGTCCAGTGTGGTGTGTCTGACTCCAGAATGAGCAGGCACATGAGGGGTGAGAAAGCTGGTGGGCCAGACATATCCACAGCCATGTCTCAAGCTGGCTGGTTGGGATGGAGCAAGCCAAGGCAGCGCCTTATACATGAGATTTATGCCAAAAACTCTAGGTAGTTCTCATTGGTCCCGGCTGGGTATGTGATCAACTTAGGTCTCTGCCTGACCTGGGAAAAGAAGGTCGAGTGGGCAGAAGGAACAATGATAATGGCCGGAAGGTGCCCTGACACCAACGGTCTTGGCGGGCTCTTCTGATGCTCACTGTCAAGGTAGAGCCACAGGTTGAAGATCGGTGAGGACCTCACTGATGTGGACACACAGTGCCTCCCCCTGAATGTTGGTCCAAGTCATTCCTCCCTGCACCCCACCCCCAGAGACCACAGGGCTAGCACCGGCTCTGGAGATTGTGGCCATGGAGGGTTCTCTGTAAGCAGGGGCAGGGGTCTACGGAGCTCAACCTGGGCTACTAAGAACCACAGCACAGCCGGATCTGACCAGGAGCATCATCCTAAGCTTCCCCCGAAGTCAGCTACAGGACCTGGAGCACGCCAAGGAAGAGCACAAAGGTGAGCCAGTCACAGATGAATCCTGGCCCCACAGGGTGAGTTCCTAGAGCCTGGTCTTCTGCACATAACAAAGGGTGACCTAAGACCACTCATCTGGTGGACTGCTATTTGCCAATACATAACGAACATAGTAGTGGTCTCAATGGAGGGAAAGTTCTGAGGGAACCCCCATGCCCCAAACCCCAGCCACAGAAGGTTTACAGATTGTAGAGCAATTTATGCCTGGAAGGAGGGACAGACGAACAGAAGTACAGCTCACTGAGCTGAGACCCATGGGGCCATGGCCTTGTCCTCCCCTTTGTGGATGACTCAGAGAGATGGAGAGGGAGGAAGTAGGAGATGGCCAGTTATTGCATACACATACCTCTAACACTGGTATGCTGGCTACATTCATTCACCCAGGCAGAGGTAGTCTTCACCACAATAACAGCATGGAAAGAAGAAAGAAGAACTATCCGACAGCAGCGGAAAGACTCCAATAGCACTGACTCTCTACACAGAAAATGGTGAAGGCGACCCTCCCCCAAGAGAAAACAAAATAAAACAGAACTCAGGAAACTCAGTTCGACAGCAGGGTACAAATTTCACTGATGGTACAAAAATTAGTTGCCTTTCTGTACACACACAACCATCCAAAGGAGAAAGGAAGGAGACAAACCTGTGGACAATGACGGTATCAACACAAAGAAAATGCTTAGGAGACCACCAAACCCACGACCTACAAGACATATAACTCAGAAAATGGGACGAGAGAAACATTGATGAAAGAAAATTAAGACGACAAACAACCAACTTCGAATGATAGATAGTGCTCATGGACAAGAAGAGGTCATCTTGTACAAATGATTCCACACTCTCAAGAAAATCCACAGAGTCAATGCCATTCCTCTCAAAATACCCACGGATTTTAACTGACAAGTACAACCAAGAATTCCCAAATATGTCTAGAAACGTAAAAGATCCTCAAGAGTATCCATACACTCTTCAGCAAGAAGGGCAGATTTCAGACGTCCCAAGCTGCCTGATTTCCAACTAGACTGCAAACCCACCGTCTTCAAGACAGCAAGGTATTGGCACAGAAGACATCCACATACATGCAAGGAAGAGAAGAGAGAGCCCTGAAAGAAAGCCCAGTTTTTGTGGACAAAGGAGGTGAGAACGTCTGATGGGGACAAGAAAGCCTGTGCAATGAATGGTCCTGGGGAAACTGGACCTCTCCATGCATAAGCATCACACTGGACTCCTCTCTTGTGCCACCAACAACGAGAAACTCACAGCAAATTGACTATCGCAGTGTCAAATCTGCAGTCAGAACTGGCCTAGCAGAAACCCACAGGCAGTACATACTTGGACCTCAGCCTTAGAAGCATGTCTGTGGATGGGTTTCCTCACACAAGGGAAACACAAGCACAATAAAGTCAGCTGGGGCTCCAGAAAATTAAAAAGGGATTTCAATGGCTAAGGTAAAGCACCCGCAAGACTAAAAGGCAGCAGAGCGAATGCGAGAAAACAATGAGTTGCAAACAATGAAACTGACTAGGGAGATCATCTGGAGAACAGACCGAGAAGTCACAAAATCAAGCCTTTGAGAAACAAAAACCCTAACCAAAGCTGAACGCTAACAGTGTGTGTGTGTGTGTATATATCTGTACCTGTAGGTATTCTGTACATCATACACCTAGATTATATATAATAAACATATTCTACCTCAAGAATTTATATATACCATAAGTTTATGATACATAATATATATATTAAGGGCAATATGTATAATATATAATGTATCATAAATTTTTCTACTTAATACATATGTAATACATACATATTATGAATCAAACGTAGAGATACAAATACACGTGCGCTCATGGGCACACACACACATAAACCACAAAATCACAGGAGAGAATTGGTAGAAGTCACAGACTTTTCCAAAGTCCATCTGTAGGCGAGGACCAAATCACAATGGCCATTCTTTCTGGATGGTTGAGGATATCCAAAAGGATATGTGAACCTGAGCAAAGATTGCTGGGAGCCATTGCATGGGGAACCCACCCTTAGACCAAGAGGAGGCATGTGGACGTGAATCTACCTATCTAGCTGCAAAAAGAGGACCTGGAAGGTTGTATCCTAGAGGGGTTGATGTTTGTAGTTTCTTGACATTAAGCCCTCACTCGGCAGTAGTGGGATGTACTCCGGAGGAAGAGTGACAATCCACAGATAACAGAGTAGTCCAAGCTTCTTTCAGCTGGATTCTGTGCTAGGCCAGCCCCTGCGGGAATCCTTCCTTGGTTCAGTGTGCACCTCTGCTCCATGTGATACCAGCCTACAGATTTGACAGGCACTGTAGGTGCTTCTAGGTCTATCCGGCTAATGCCTTCCCTGGAAGTCAATGCGAGAATAAGCGCCACTTTGAAGATGGGGAGATTTGGTAGGAGAGGGTCCTAGTTTATAAGAGTCACATCCCTGATGACATGGAGGAGGAGAGCCTTTTATGAAAGCAGCTGTGTCCACAGAGCCAGGGCCATGGGTCTTCTGATGTCATGTTTGTGTACTGTTCTGTGCCAGGGACCCCAGGTGGTGACCTAACTTCCCTGGCAATAGAGCCCAACAGAAACTGGATCCTGGAGAATGAGGCATTGACATCTTAGAGGAGCCCACTCCCCAGCTCATGTGGCTGTAATCATAGCCCTGTTGTGTCCCCAAGTGCTGGGGCTGTGGCCTCAGGAAACGTCAAAATCAGGGTGAGCCTCCAGGGCTGTTTACATTGGCTCAGATCTCACGTGAGTTGCCTTGGACCATTGTCCGTGGTGAATCCAAAGACAAGCCTTACAACCCCAAGCCATTCAACCACCCTAATGCCACCCAGGTAGCAATCTGTCCCTTGTCTCTTTGTGTGGAGTGATATTTGGGATTGGTGTTCCTGTCCTATGGAGTGGGTATGCCTCCAGAATGGGCAGGTTCATGAGGGTTTAGAAGTCCGGTAGGCCAGACACATCCAAAGCCATGTCCCAAGCTGGCTGGTCGGGTGGAGCAAGCTAAGGCAGAGCCTTTATCCTCAAGTTTATGCCAAAAATTCTAGGCTGTTCTCTTTGGTCCCAGGTAGATATGTGCTCTGACATATGTCTGTGTCTGAACTGGGAGCAGAAGGTCGAGTGGGCAGAAGAAACAATGATAATGACCGGGTTGGGACCTGATATCTCCAGTCTTGACGGGCCCTTCTACTGGTCACTGTCATGGTAGAGTGCCACGTTGGAAATCACTGAGGAGCTCACTGATATGGACACCCAATGCCTCTCACCGAGTTTGGGCCAAGTCATGCAAACCCACACCCCAGCCCCACTGCCCACGTGAGACAGCACCAGCTTCAGAAAGTGTGGCCATAGAGGGTTCTATATAACTATGGCCCAGGGGTTGATGGGGCCCAATTCTGGGCTACGATGAGACATAAGCAGAGGTGGGGCTGACCTGAAGCATCATGCTAAGCTTCCCCCTCAGTCAGCTACAGGACCCAGAGCACACCAAGGAACAGCCCAAAGTGAGCAGGCCGGGGATGAATCCTGACCCCACATGGTGAGTTGCAGAGACTGGTTTTGGGCACATACCAAAGGCTGGCCTAAGACCATTCATCTGGTTGATTGCACTTTGTCAACACATAACGAACAGAGGATTGGTCTCAATGGAGGGAAAGGTCTGAAGGAAACCCCACCCCCCAAACCCACCACAGAAATTCCACAAATGGTAGAGCAAATTATGCCCGGTAGAGAAGGACAGACAAACAGAGGTACAGGTCACCATGCTGAGGCCCATGGGGCTATTGCCTAGTCCTCACCTACCTGATGACTCAGAGATGGAGAGGGAGGAAGGAGGAGACAGCCAGTTATTGCATACACCTACCTCTAACAATGGTATGCTGGCTACATTCATTCACCCAGGCAGAGGAAGTCTTCGCGATAAGAATAGCATGGAAGGAAGAAAGAAAATTTATCCGACAACAGAGGAAAGACTCCAACAGGCCCCATTCTATGCACAGAAAATGCTGAAGGCAACCCTCCCCCATGAGAAAACAAAACAAACTGACCAGAATTCAGGAAACTCAGTAAGATAGCAGGGTACAAATTTCACTGACGCGACAGAAATTTTTTGCCTTTCTGGACACACAAAACAGTATCTGAATGAGAAAGAAAGGACACAACCCCATGGATAATGACTGTAACAACACAAAGGAAATGCCTAGGAGACTATCTAAACTGCAAACTACAAGACACGTAACTCAGAAAATGGGCTGAGAGACACATTGATGAAAGAAAATGAAGACGAAAAACACTAAACATGGAATGATAGGTAGTTCTCATGGACTGGAAGAGTCTGTCTTGTGCAAATGATTCCACACACTCTAGGAAATCCAGAAAGTCGATGCCATTCCTCTCAAAATACCCACAGATTCTCTCAGACTAGTACAACCAAGAATTCCCAAATGTGTCTGGAAACGCAAAATATCCTCGAGAGGGTCCATACACACTTCAGAAAGAAGTGCAGATTTCTGACGTCTCAAGGTGCCTGATTTCCAAGTAGACTGCAAACCTACCATCATCAAGACAGCAAGGTATTGTCAAACAATATATCTACATAGGTTCAAGGAAGAGAACGGAGAGCTCCAAAAGAAAGCCAAGCTTGTGCAGTCAAAGGAGGTGAGAAAATCAGATGGGAACAAGAGAGCCTGTGCAATGAATGCTCCTGGGGAAGCTGGACCTCTCCATGCATAAGTATCACACTGGATTCCTTTCTCGTGCCACCAACAACCAGAACCTCACAGGAATTTGACTACCTCAATGTCAAATCTGAAGTCAATCCAGGCCTAGAAGAAACTCATAGGAAGTACATTCCAGGACCTCAGCCTTAGTAACATTTCTGTGGGTCAGTCTCCTCTTGCAAGGGAAACAGAAGCACAAAAAAGGCAGTTGGTGCTCCAGGCGACTGAAAAGGGATTTTGACCTCAAAGGCAAAGCCTCCATAGGACGAAAAGGCAGCAGAGTGAACATGAGAAAACATTGATTTTCAAATGATGAAACTGACGAGGGAGATCGTCTGGAGAGCAGACCGAGAAGTTCCAAAATGCAAGCCTTTGAGAGCCAAAAACCCTATCCGAAGCTAAACCCTAACAATGTGTGTGTATGTATGTGCACCTGTATGTATTCTATACATAATATACCAAGATTATACATAATAAAAATATTCTATGTCAAGAATTTTTTATATAGAATAAGTTTAGGATACATAATATATATATTAAGAGCAATATGTGTAATATATATATTATGTGTCATAAATTTTTCTACATAATACCTATATAATACATACCTATGATGAATCATACGTAGAGATACAAATATGCATGCACTCACGCACACACACACGCATAAACCAAAAGATCACAGGAGAAAATTGCGTAGAAGTCACAGACTTTTCCTATGTTCGTCTGTAAGTGAGGCCCAATTCACAATGTCCATTCATTCTGGAGGGGTGGGGATCTCCACAAGGATATGTGACCTGGAGGCAAGAATGCTGGGAGCTAATGAATGGGCCACCCAAGCCGTAGAACAAGAGGAGACATGTGGTCGTAAATCTACATGCAACTGGAATACATGGAAGGTTGTATGACAGAGGGGTCAATGTCTGTAATTTCTTACATTCATCCCTAGCTCGGCAGGACTGGCATGTAGGCTGGAGGACGAGTGACATTCCTCAGATCCCAGAGCAATCCCAAGCCTGTTTCAGCTGGATTCTGTGCTAGGCCAGTCATGGAGATAATCCTTCCTTGGTTGAGTGTGCACCTGTGCTCCATGTGATACCAGCCTACAGGTTTGACAGGTGTTTCTACATCTTTCTGCCTAATGCCTTCACTAGGAAGTCAATGCCAGAATGAGCGCCAATTTACAGATGTGGAGATTTGAGAGGAGAGGCCCATGCTTTGTACAGGGCCACATCCCTGATGACATGGAGGATAGCAGCCGGTTCTGAAAGCAGCTGTCTCCACAGAGCTGAGGCCATGGCTCTTCCCTTGTGATTGTTTCCTTGTTCTGGGCCAGGGACCCTAGGAAGTGACCTAAATTCCCTGGAAATAGAGCCCAACAGCAACTGTGACCTGGGGAATGAGGCATTGACATCTTAGGGGAACCCACTCCCCAGCTCATATGGCTGTAAACATGTCTCTGCTGTGTCCCCATGTGCTGGGGCTGTGGCCTCAGGAAACCTCACAATCAGGGTGAGCCTCCAGGGCTGTTGATGTTGGGTCAG
Organism: Balaenoptera physalus; assembly: GCF_965194825.1. Taxonomy (NCBI): domain Eukaryota; kingdom Metazoa; phylum Chordata; class Mammalia; order Artiodactyla; family Balaenopteridae; genus Balaenoptera; species Balaenoptera physalus. The sequence continues at coordinate 18,762,351 of NC_138893.1, read as the reverse complement.
ATCTCACGTGAGTTGTCTTGGACAACTGTCCGGGAAGATCCTATGGACAAACCTGGGAAACCCAGGCCATTCCACCACCCTGATGCCAACCTGGTAACAATCTGTCCCTTGCCTGGGTGTGTGGGGTGATATTGGGGCTGGGTGTTCTTGTCCTTTGGGGTGGGTCTGCCTCCAGAATGGTAAGGCTCATGAGGCGTGAGAAGCCCAGTAGACTGGATACATCCACCACCATGTCCCAAGCTGGCTGGTCAGGATGGAGAGAGCACAGGCAGGGCCTTTAAAGCGAGGTTTATGCCAAAATCTCTAGGTGGTTCTCTTTGGTCCCGGATGGATATGTGATCCGACCAAGGTCTGTGCCTGACCTGGGAGCAGAAGATCGAGTGGGCAGAAGAAGCAATGATAATGGCCCCATGCGGCCCTGATCCCTCTGGTCTTGGTGGGCCCTTCTGCTGCTCACAGTCATGGTAGAGCCCCACCTTGGAGATCGCTGAGTAGGTCACCGATGTGGACACCCAATGCCTCTCCCCAAGTGTGGGGCCAAGTCATGCCACCCCGCACCTCAGCCCCTCTGCCCACGACGCCCAGAGCCAGCTCTGAAAGTGTGGCCATGAAGGGTTCTCTGTAACCAGGGCCCAGTGGTCTATGGACCCCAATCCTAGGATATGAAGAGACCACAGCACAGACGGATCTGACCTGGAGCATCATGCTAAGCTTCTCACCGAGTCAGCTACAGGACCCGGAGAATACCAAGGCAGAGCAGAAAGGTGAACAGGCTGGGGCTGAATCCTGGGCCCCACAGAGGGAGCTCCCAGAGCCTTGTCTTTGGAACATACCAAAGGCTGGCCTCAAATTGACTGCAATTTGACAACACATAATGAACAGAGGATTAGTCTCAATGGGGAGAAAGGTCTGATGCAACCCCCAAAACCCAAACACCAGCCACATAAGTTTCACAGATGGTAGAGCAAATTACACCCGGGAAGTAAGGGCAGACGAACAGAGGTACAGCACACCGAACTGAGTCCCATGGAGCCATGGACTAGTCCTCTCCTTTCTGCATGACTGAGAGAGATGGAGAGGGAGGAAGGAGGAGATGGACAGTTATTGCATGTATCTACCTCTAACACTGGTACGCTGGTTACATTCATTCACCTAGGTAGAGGAAGTCTTCGTCATAATAATGGCATGGAAAGAAAAAGAAGAAGTATCCGACAACAGAGGAAACACTAAAATTCACCCAATTCTTTGCACAGATATTGCTGAAGGCGACCCGCCACCAAGAGAAAACAAAACAAAACAGAAAAGAACTCAGGAAACTCAGTTCGATAGCAGGATACAAACTTAACTGACGCTATAGAAATTGGTTGCCTTTCTGTACACACAGAACACTATCCGAATGAGAAAGGAAGGACACAACCCCATGGACAATGACGGTAACAAATCAAAGAAAATGCCTAGGAGACCATCTAACATATGACCTACAAGGCACGTAACTCAGAAAACGGTACGTGGGACACATTAATGAAAGAAAATGAAGAAGACACACCCCAACATGGAATGATAGGTAGTGCTCATGGACTGGAAGAGTCTGTCTTGTCAAAGTGATTCCAAATACTCAATGAAATCCAAAGATTCAATGCCATTCATCTCAAAATACCCACACATTGTCTCAGACAAGTACAATGAAGAATTCCCAAATGTGTCTGGAAACGCAAAAGACCCTGGAGATTATCCAAACACTCTTCAGCAAGAAGTGCAGATTTCAGATGTCCCAACCTGACTGATTTCCAACTAGACGGCAAACCCACCATAATGAAGACAGCATGGTATTGTCACACATGACATCCATATAGAGGCAAGGAGGAGAATGGAGAGACCAGAAAGAAAGCCAAGCTTGTACGCTCAAAGGAGGTGAAAAACTCCGATCGGGACAAGATCGCCTGTGCAATGAATGGTCCTGGGGAAACTGGACCACTCCATGCTTAAGAATCACACTGGATTCCTTTCTCTTGCCAACAACAACAAGCACCTCACACTAAATCGACTACTGCAATGTCAAGTCTGAAGTCAGCCAGGCCTAGAAGAAATACATAGGCAATTCATTCTTGAACCTCAGCCATGGAAGCATGTCTTTGGATCGGTCTCCTCAGTCAAGGGAAACAAAAGCACAATAAAGGCAGTTGGGGCTCCAGGCCACTGAAAAAGTATTTTGACGTCAAAGACAAAGCATCCACATGATGAAAAGGCAGTGGAGCGAATGTAAGAAAACATTGATTTGCAAACAATGAAACTGAAGCGGTGGAGCATATGGAGAGCAGACCGAGAAGTTGCAAAACACAAGCCTTAGAGACACAATGTCCTAAGTGAAGCTGAACCCTAACAGTGTGTGTATGTATGTTCACCTGTAGTTATTCTATACATAATAAACATAGATTATATATAATAAAAAAATTCTATACCAAGAATTTATTATATAGAATAAGTTTAGGATACATAATACATATATTAAAGGCAATATGTATAATATATATATTTATTATAAATATTTCTACTTAATACCTATATAATACATACGTATAATGAATCCTACATAGATACAAATACGCGGGTGCTCACGTGCACACACACACATAAACCAAAGAATCACTGGAGAGAAGTGAGTAGAAGTCACAGACTTCTCCCATGTCCGTCTGTAGGCGAGGAACAAATAGCAATGTTCATTCATTCTAGTGGGGTGGGGATACCCACAAGTTTATGTGACCTGGAGGCAAGATTGCTGGGAACCAATGCATCGACCACACAACCCAGAGACCAAGGGGAGATATGTGGACGTTCATCTACCTGCCACAGGAGGAGCTGGAATGTTCTATGCTAGATGGGTCATTGTCTGTAGTTTCTTGATGTTCAGCCCTCACTCGGCAGGACTGCAATGTAGGCCGGAGGATGAGTGACACACCCCAAATCCCAGAGCAGTCCCAAGCCAGTTTCAGGAGGATTCTGTGCTAGCCCAGCCCCTGAGGCAATCCTTCCTTGCTTCAGTGTGCACCTGTGCTCATGTGATACCATCCCTCCATATGATACCAACCTACAGATTTGACAAGCACTGTAGGTGCTTCTATGTCAATTTGCCTAATGTCTTCCCTAGGAAGTCAATGCCAGAATGAGTGCAACTTTGCTGTTGGGGAGATTCGGGGGGAGAGTCCCATGGTTTGTAGAGGGCCACATCCTTGATGACATGGAGGAGCACAGTTGGTTCTGAAGGCAGTACTGTCCACAGAGCCAGGGCCATGGCTCTTCCCATGTCCAGTTTGTGTCACTGGTCTGGGCCAGGGACTGCAGGAAGTGACCTAATTCCCTGACAATGGAGCCAAACAGAAACTGGAACCTGGGGAACGAGGCATCAACATCCTAGAGGAGCCCATTCCCCAGTTCATGTGGCTGTAATCATGGCTCTGCTGTGTCCCCATGTGCTGGGGATGTGGCCTCAGGAAACGTCACAATCAGTGTGAGCATCCAGGGATGTGGACGTTGGGTCAGGTCTCATGTGATTTGCCTTGGGCCATTGTATGGGAGGAACCCAATGACAAGCCTTGGAGCTACAGGCAAGTCCACTGACCTGATGCTTCCTTGGTAGCAAACTGTCCCTTGCCTTGCTGTGTGGAGTGATATTGGGGGTGAGTGTTCCTGTCCTGTGGGATGGGGCTGCCTCCAGTATGTGCAGGCTCATGAGGGGTGAGAGGACCAGTAGCCAGACACATCTACAGCCATGTCCCAAGCTGGCTGTTTGGGATGGAGGGAGTCCAGCCAGCACCTTTAACCCAAGGTTTATGCCAAGAACTCTAGGTGTATCTCTTTGGTCCCGGGTGGATATGTGATCTGACCTAGGTCTGTGCCCGACCTGGGAGCAGAAGGTCGAGTGGGCAGAAGAAATGATATGGCCAGGTGGAGCCTGGATCCCTCTCGTCGTTGCAGGGTCTTCTGCTGGTCACTGTCATGGTAGAGCCCCACGTTGGAGATTGCTGAGGCGCTCACCATTGTGGGCACGCAATGCCTCTCCCCAAGTGTGGGGCCGAGTCTCACCAAACCGCACCTGACCAGCAATGCCCATGAGGGCCAGCGCCAGCTCTGGAAAGTGTAGCCATGGAGGTTTCTCTGTAAACCCGGCCCAGGATTCTATGGTGCCCATTCCTGGGGTACGAAGAGACCTCAGCACAGCCTGATCTGACCTGGAGCATCGTGCTAAGCTTCTCCCTGAGACGGCTACCAGACCTGGAGCACACCAAGCTAGAGCACAAAGGTGAGCAGGCTGGGGTGGATTACTGGGCCCCACAGTGTGAGCTCCCAGAGCTTGGCCTTGGGCACGAACCAAAGCTGGGCCTCAGACCACATATTTGGTGGAGAGCAATTTGCCAACACATAACGAACAGAGGATTGGTCTCAATGGAGAGAAAACTCTGATGGAACCACCAGCCCCAAACTGCAGCCACAGAATTTTCACAGATGGTAGAGCAAATTAAACACGGGAGGGAGGGGCAGATGAACAGAGGTACAGCTCACCAACCTGAGGCGGATGGGGCGATGGCCTAGTCCTCCCCTTCCTGGATGACTCAGAGAGATGGAGAGGGAGGAAGGCGGAGACATCCAGTTATTACATACCTCTACCTCTAAAACTGGTACACTGGCTATATCCATTCACCCAGGCAGAGGAAGTCTTTGCCATAATAAATGCATGGAAAGAAGAAAGAAGAATTATCCAAGAGCAGAGGAAAGACTCCAATTGACCCAATTCTCGGCACAGATGAAGCTGAAGGCGACACTCCCCCAAGGGGGGGAAAAAAAAAAAAAAGAGAGGAAAGAACTCAGGAAACTCAGTTCGATAGCAGGGTACAAACTTCACTAACGTGACAGAAATTGCTTGCCTTTCTGTACACACACAAAACTATCTGTATGGGAAAGGAAGGAGACACCCCTGCGGACAATGACAGTAACAACACAAAGAAAATGACTAGGAGACCATCTAACCCACAACCTACAAGACACGTAACTCAGAAAACGGGATGTGAAACACATTGATGATAGAAAATGGAGATGACACACACCCAACATGGACCAGAAGAGTACGTCCTGTGCAAGTGATTCCACACTCTCGAGGAAATCCAGAGAGTTGATGCCATTCTTCTCAAAATACCCACTGATTGTCTCAGAGAAGTACAACCAAGAATTCCCAAATGAGTATGGAAATGCAAAGGATCCAAGAAAGTGTCCATACACTCTTCAGCAAGAAGTGCAGATTTCAGACGTCCCAAGCTGCCTGAGTTCCAACTAGACTGCAATTCTACCATCAACAAGACAGCAAGGTATTGGCACACAAGACATCCACATAGGTGCATGGAACAGATCGGAGAGCCCCGAGAGAAAGCCAAGTTTGTGAGGTCAAAGGAGGTGAGAAAGTCTGATGGGGAAAAGATAGCCTGTGCAATGAATGGTCCTGGGGAAACTGCATAAGCAGTTTCCTGCATAAGCATCGCACTGGACTCCTTTCTCCCACCACCAACAGCAAGAACCTCACACCAAATCGACTACTGCATTGTCAAATCTGAAGTCTGACCAGGCTTAGAAGAAAGCCATAGGCAATACCTTCTTAGACCTCAGCTTTAGAAAATTGTCTGTGGAATGGTCTCCTCAAGCAAGGGAAACAGGAGCACAGTAAAGGAAGTTGGGGCTCCAGGTGACTGAAAAGAGATTTCGACCTCAATGGCAAAGCCTCCCTAGGTCAAAAAGGCAGCAGAGTGAAAGTGAGAAAATGCTGATTTGCAAACGATGAAACTGAGGAAGGGGATCATCTGGAGGGACGACTGAGAAGTCGCAAAACACAAGCCTTCGAGACACAAAAACCCTAACCGAAGCTGAATCCTAACAATGTGTGTGTGTGTGTATGTATGTACACCTGTATGTATTCTATACATAATATACCTAGATTATATATAATAAACATATTCTATACCAAGAATTTATTATATACAATACGTGTAGGATACAAAATATATATATTAAGAGCAATATGTATAATATATATATTATGTATCATAAATTTTTCTACTAAATACCTATATAATACGTACATGTAATGAATCATACGTAGAGATAAAAATCCACCTGCACTCACACACACAAAAACACATAAACCACAAGATCACAAGAGAGAATTGAGTAGAAGTCACAGACTTTACCCAAGTCAGTCTGTAGGCGAGGACCAAATCACAATGTCCATTCATTCTGGAATGGTGGGGATATTCACAAGGATATATGACCTTGAACCAAGACTGCTGGGAGCCAATTCATGGGCCAACCAACCCGGAGACCAAGAGGAGACATATGGTCGTGAATCTACCTGCAAAGGAGTACCTGGAAGTTTGTATGCCAGAGAGTCGATGTCTGTAGTTTCTTGATGTTCAGCCCTCGCTCAGTAGGACTGGGATGTAGGCCAGATGACGAATGACACTCCCCAGATCCCAGAGCAGTCCCAAGCCAGTTTCATCTCAATTCTGTGCTAGGCTAGACCCTGAAGCAATCCTCTTCAGGAATGATAGGTAGTGCTCATGGACTGGAAGTGTCCGTCTTTTGGAAATGATACCGCACTGTTGGGGAAAGCAAGAGAGTCGAATCCATTCCTTTCAAAATACCCATGGATTGTCTCAGAGAAGTACAACCAAGAATTCCCAAATGTGTCTGGAAACGCAAAAGATCCTCGAGAGTGTCCATAACTCTTCAGCAAGAAGTGCAGATTTCAGACGTCCCAGGCTGCCTGATTTCCAACTAGACTGCAAAAATATCATCATCAAGACAGCAAGGTAATGGCACATATGACATCCACATAGAAGCCAGGAAGAGAATGGAGAGCCCTGAAAGAAAGCCAAGCTTGTGCGCTCAAAGGAGATGAGAAAGGCTGATGGTGACAAGATAGCCTGTGCAATGAATGGTCCTGGGGAAACTTGACCATTCCATGCATAAGCATCACAGTTGATTCCTTTCTCGTGTCAGCAACAACAAGAACCTCACACCAAATTGACTACATCAATGTCGAATCTGTAGTCAGGCCAGGCCTAGAAGTAAACGATAAGCAGTACATTATTGGACCTCAGCCTTAGGTATCCTCAGGCAAGGGAAACGGAAGCACAATAAATGCATTTGGGGCTCCAGGTGACTGAAAAGGGATTTCGAAGGCAAAGGCAAAGCGTCCGTAGGATGAAAAGGCAGCGCAGCGAACGTGAGAAAACATTGATAGCCCAATGATGAAACTGACGAGGGGGATCATCTGGAGAGCAGACTGAGAAGTCACAAAACGCAAACCTTCGAGACACAAAAATACTAACCAAAATAAAACCCTAACAATGTGTATGTGTGTATGTATGTTCACGTGTACGTATTCTATACATAATATATCAGGATTATATATAATAAACATATTCTATATCAAGAATTTATTATATAGAATAACTTTAGGATACATAATATATGTATAAAGGACAATAGGTATAATATATATATATTATGTATCATAAATTTTTCTACTAAATACCTATATAATACATAAAAGTAATGAATCATACATACAGATACAAATACATGGGCACTCACTCACACACACACTCATAAGCCAAAGATCACAGGAGAGAATTGATTAGTAGTCACAGACTTTTCCCAAGTAAGTCTGTAGGTGATGACCAAATCACAATGTCCATTCATTCTGTAGGGGTGGGGATATCCACAAGGATATGTGACCAGGAGGCAAGACTGCTGGGAGCCAATGCATGAGCTACCCAGCCCTGAGGCCAAGAGGAGACATGTGGACGTGAATCTACCTGCAATGTAGGACTTGGAAGGTTGTATGCCAGAGAGGTTGATATCTGTAGTTTCTTGAAGTTCAGCTCTCACTCGGCAGGACTGGGATATAGGCCATAGTACGTGTGACACTCCGCATATCCCAGAGCAGTCACAAGCATATTTCAGCTGGATTCTCTGTTAAGCCAGCCCCTGAGACAAGCCTTCCATGGTTCAGTGTGCACCTCTCCTCCATGTGATACCAGCACTCCATGTGATACAGGCCTACAGTTTTGACAGGCACTGTAACTGCTTCTAGGTCTATCTGCCTAATGCCTTCCCTAGGATGTTGATGCCAGAATGAGCACCACTTTGCAGATATGGAGATTCGGGAGGAGGGGCACATGGTTCCTACATGGCTACATCCTTGATGATATGGATTAGAGCAGCCGGATCTGAAAACAGCTGTGTCCACAGATCCAGGGCGATGGCTCTTACCATGTCGTGTTTGTGTCACTGTTCTGGGCCAGGGACCCCAGGAAGTGACCTAACTTCACTGGCAATAGAGCCCGACAGAAACTGGAACCCAGGGAACAAGGCATCGACATCCTGGAGGAGCCCAGTCCATATCTCACATGGCTGTAAACATGGCTCTGCTGTGTTCCCATGTGCTGGGCTTGGCCTAGGAAATGTCACAGTCAGAGTGAATCTCCAGGGCTGTTGACGTTGGGCCTGGTCTCAGGTGAGCTGCCTTGGGCCATTGTCTGGGAGGAACCAAAACAGAAACCTCGGAGCCCCAGGCCAGTCCACCACCCTGACACCACCCTGGTACAAATCTGTCCCTTTCCTGGGTGTGTGGAGTGATATTCTGGCTGGGTGTTCCTGTCCTGTGGGGTGGGTCTGCCTCCAGTATGGGCAGGCTCATGCAGGTGAGAAGCCCTGTGGGCCAGACACATCCACAGCCATGTCCCAACCTGGCTGGTCGGCATGGAGCGAGCCCAGGCACCACCTTTAAGCTCAGGTTTATGCCAAAACTTCTAGGTGGTTCTCATTGGTCCCAGGTGATATGGGATACAACATAAGACTGTTCCTGACCAGGGAGCAGACAGTTAAGTGGGCAGAAGAAGCAATTATATTGGCCGTGTGGTGCCTGATTGCTCTGGTGTTGGCTGAACCTTCTCCTCGTCACTGTCATGGTAGTGCCCCATGATGGAGATCCGCGAAGAGCTCACTGATGTGGAAACCCAATGCTTCTCCCCAGGTGTGGGGATGAGTCATGCCATCCCGCACCCCAACCCCACTTCCCACAAGAGCTAGCACCGGCTCCAGAAAGTGTAGCCATGGGGGGTTCTCTGTAACCAGGGCCCAGGGGTCTATGGGGACCAAGTCTGGGTTATGATGAGACCTCAGCCGAACCGGGTCTGACCTGGAGCACCATGCTAAGCTTCCCCATGAGTCATCTACACGGCCCAGAGCACACCAAGGTAGAGCACAAAGGTGAGCAGGCAGGGAATGAATCCTGGGCCCCACAGGGTGAGCTCCTAGAGCCTGGTCTTGAGCACATACCAAAGGCTGGCCTCAGACCACCCATCTGGTGGATTGCAATTTGCCAACACATAATGAGCAGAGGATTGGTCTAAAAGGAGGTTAACTTCTAATGGAACCCCACTCCACCAACCCCAACCATAGAAGGTTAACAAATGTGGCAAATTATGCTGGGGATGGAAGGGCAGATGAACAGAGGTACAGCTCACTGAGCTGAGGCACATGGGGCCATGGCATACTACAAACCTTACTGTATGATGCAGAGAGATGGAGAGGAAGAAAAGAGGAGATGGCTAGGTATTGAATACACCTGCCCCTAACACTGGTATGCTGGCTACATTCACCAAGGCAGAGGAAGTCTTCCCATAATAACAGCATGGAAAGAAGAAAGAAGAATTATCCGACAGCAGGGGAAAGACTCCAATTAATCTGATTCTCTGCACAGAAAATGCTGAAGGCGACACTTCCCCATGAGAAAACAAAAGAAAACAGAATGAAACTCAGGAAACTCAGTTCGATAAGAGGGTACAAACTTAACTGATGCTGGAGAAATTGCTAGCTTTTCTCTACACACACAACACTATCTGAATGAGAAAGGAGGGACACAACCCCGGGGACAATGATGGTAACAACACAAAGAAAATGCCTAGGAAACCATCTAACCCATGATCTGCAAGACACAGAAAATGGGACGAGAGACACATTGATGACAGAAAATGAACACGACCCATACCCAACATGGAATGTTAGGTAGTGCTCATGGACTGTAAGAGTCCGTGTTGTGCAACTGGATTCCACACTCTCGAGGAAATCCAGACAGTCGACGCCATTACTCTCAAAATACCCACGGATTATCTCAGACAAGTACAACCAAGAATTCCCAAATGTGTCTGAAAATGCAAAAGATCCAAAAGAGTGTCCATACACTCTTCAACAAGAAGGGAAGATTTCAGACGTCCCAAGCTGACTGATTTCCAACTAGACCACAAATGTACCATCATCAAGACAGCATGGTGTTTTCACACAAGGCATCCACATAGATGCAGGGAAGAGAACGGAGAGCCCCGAAAGAAAGCCAAGCTTGTATGGACAAAGGAGGTGAGAAAGTCCAATGGGGACAAGACAGACTGTGCAATGAATGGTCCTGGGGAAACTGGACCTCTCCCTGCATAAGCATCACACTGGATTCCTTTCTCGGGCCACCAACAACAAGAACCTCACCCCAAATCAACCACAGCAATGTCAAATCTGAAGTCAGGCCCGGCCTAGAAGAAACCTATAGGCAGTACATGCTTGGACCTCAGCCTTAGAAGCATGTCTGTGGATCGGTCTCCTCAGGCAAGGGAAACAGAAGCACAATAAAGGCAGTTGGGGCTACAGGCGACTGAAAGGGGATTTCAAAGGCAAAGGCAAGGCGTCCATAGGAGGAAAAGGCAATGGAGTGAACATGAGAAAACATTGATTTGCAAACTATGAAACTGGCAAGGGGAATCATCTGGAGAGAAGACAGAGAAGTCACAAAACGCAAGTCTTTGAGACACAAAAACTGTAAATGAAGCTGAACCCTCACAATGTGTGTGTGTGTATGTATGTGTGTAGTATCCCTAGATTATATATAATAAACATATTCTATAGCAAGAATTTTTTATATAGAATAAGTTTAGGATACATAATATATATATTAAGGACAATATGTAAAAAATATATATATACTATGTATCATAAATTTCTCTACTTAATACGTACATAATACATACATATAATGAATCATATGTAGAGATACAAATATGCATGTGCTCATGTGCAGAAATAACGTATAAACCACAAGCTCAGAAGAGAGAACTGAGTAGAAGACAGACTTTTCCCAAGTCCATCTGTAGGTGAGCACCAAATCACAATGTCCATTCATTCTGGAGGGTTGGGGATATACACAAGGATATGTGACCTGGGGGCCAGATTGCTGGGAGCCATAAATTAGTCACCCACCACGGAGACCAAGGGGAGACATGTGGACGTGAATCTATCTGTATTAGCAGGACCTGGAAGATTGTATGCTAGAGGGGTCAATATTTGTAGTTTCTTCACTTTCAGCCCTCACTCGGCAGGACTGGGATATAGGCTGGAGGACGAGTGACACCCCCCAAATCGCAGAGCTGTCCTAAGCCAGTTTCAGCTGGATTCTCTGCTAGGCCAGCAACTGAGGCAATCCTTCCTTCATTCAGTGTGCACCTGTGCTCCATGTGATAGCAGCCTTCCATGTGATACCAGCCTACAGGTTTGACAGGCACTGTAGGTGCTTGTAGGTCTATCCGCTTAATGTCTTCCCTAGGAAGTTGATGCCAGAGTGAACGCCATTTTGCAGATGGGGTGATTAGGGAGAAGGGGTCCATGGTTTTTACAGGACCACATCCGTGATGACATGGAGGTGAGTAGCCGGTTCTGAAAGCAGCTGTGTCCACAGAGCCGGTGCCATGCCTCTTCCCATGTCGTGTTTGTGTCATTGTTCTGGGCCAGGGACCCCAGGAGGTGACCTGACTTCCCTGCAATAGAGCCCAACAGAAACCTGAACCTGGGTAATGAGACATCAACATCCTAGGGGAGCCCACTCCCCAGCTCACGTGGCTGGAAACATGGCTCTGCAAAGTCCCCTTTTGCTGGGACTGTGTCCACAGGAAGTATCAAAATCAGGGTGAGCCTCCAGGGCTGTGGGTGTAGGGTCAGGTTTCATGTGAGTTGCTTTTGGCCATTGTCCGGGAGGACACCAAAAACAAGCCTGGGAGTCCCAGGCCAGTGCACCGATCTGACACCACCTTGGTAGCAATCGGTCCCTTGCCTTGGTGTGTGGAGTGATATTGGGGCTGGGTGTTCCTGCCCTGTGGGGTGAGCCTGCCTCCAGAATGGGTAGGCTCATAAGGGGTGAGAAGTCTGGTGGGCCAGACACATCAACAGCGATATCCCAAGTAGCTGTTTGGGATGGAGAGAGCCCAACCACACTTTTAACTCAAGGTTTATGCCCAAAACTCTAGGTAGTTCTCTTTGGTCTCGGGTGGATATGTGATCCTGCCTAGGTCTGTGCCTCAACTGGGAGCAGAAGGTTGAGTGGGCAGAAGAAGCAATGATAATGGCCGGGTGGGGCACTGATCCCTCCAGTCTTGGTGGGCACTTCTGCTGGTCACTCTATGGTATAGCCCCACGTTGGAGATCATCGAGGAGCTCAACAATGTGGACACCCAAAGCCTCTCCCAGAGTGTGGGGCTGAGTCACGCTACCCTGCACCCCACCCCACTGCCAACAAGAGTGAGCGCCGGCTCCAGAAATTGTGGCAATGGAGAGTTTTCTGTAACCAGGAACCAGGGGTCTACGGGGCCCAATCCTGCTCTTAGAAGAGACCTCAGCACAGCTGGATATGCCCTGGAGCATCATGATAAGCTTAGCCCCGATTCAGCTACAGGACCAGAGCAAACGAAGGCAGAGCACAAAGGTGAGCAGGCCGGGGATGAATCCTGGGCCCCACAGGGTAAGTTTCCAGAGCCTGGTCTTTGACACATACGAAATGCTGACCTCAGACCAACCATCAGGTTTACAGCAATTTGCCAACATATAATGTACTGACGATTGGTCTCAATGGAGGGAAAGGTCTGATGGAATCCACACTCTCACAACCCCAGCCCCAGAATGTTCACCGATGGTGAATAAATTATGCCCGGAGAGAGGGGCAGATGAACAGAGGTACAGCTCACAGAGCTGAGACCAATGGGGTCATGGCCTAGTCTTTCCCTTCCTGGATGACTCAGAGAGATGGAGAGGGAGGAAGGAGGAGACATCCAGTTATTGCATACACCTACTTCTAACACTGGTACACTGGCTACATTCATTTACCCAGGCAGAGGAAGTCTTTGCCATAATAACGCCATGGAAAGAAGAAAGAAGAGTTATCCGACAGCAGATGAAATACTCCAATTGACCAGACTCTCTGCACAGAAAATGCTGAAGGCAACCTTCCCACAACAGCAACAACAACAACAACAAACAGGACAGAATGCAGGAAACTCAGTTCGATAGCAGGGTACAAACTTCACTGATGCTACAAAAATTGCTTGCCTTTCTGTACACACACAACACTATCAGAATGAGAAGGAAGGAGACAACCCTGTGGACAATGATGGTATCAACACAAAGAAAATGCCTAGGGGACCATCTAACCCACGACATAAAAGACACGTAACTAAGAAAACGGGATGAGAGACACAATGATGAAGGAAAATGAAGATGACACACACCCAACATGGAATGATAGGTAGTGATCATGGACCGGAAGAGTCCGTCTTGTGCAAATGATTCCGCACTCTTGAGGAAATCCAGAGAGTCGATGTCATTCCTCTCAAAATACCCACGGATTGTCTCAGGCAAGTACAACCAAGAATTCCCAAATGTGTCTGGAAATGCAAAATATCCTCGAGAGTGTCCATACACTCTTCAGCAAGAAGTGCAGATTTCATATGTCACAAGCTGCCTGATTTCCAAATAGAATGCCAACCTACCATCATCAAGACAGCATGGTATTGGCACACAAGACATCCACATATTTGCAACGATGAGAATGGAGAGCCCCGAAACAAAGCCAAGCTTGTGCGGTAAAAGGTGATGAGAAAGTCTGATGGGGACAAGGTAGCCTGTGCAGTGTATGGTCCTGGGGAAACTGGACCTCTCCATGCATATGCATCACACTGGATTCCTTTATCGTGCCACCAACAACAAGAAACTCAGAGCAAATTGACAACCGCAATGTCAAATATGAAGTCAGACGAGGTCTAGAAGAAAGCCATAGGCAGTACATACTTGGATCTCAGACTTAGAAGCATGTCTGTGGATTGGTCTTCTCAGGCAAGGGAAACAGAAGCACAATAATGGTAGTTGGGGCTCCAGGCGATTGAAAAGTGGTATTGACGGAAAAGGCAACGCATCCACACGACGAAAAGGCAGTGAAGCGAACGTGAGAAAACATTGACTTGCAAACGATGGAACTGTCAAGGGGGATCATCGGGACCGCAGACCGAGAAGTCACAAAACGCAAGGTTTCGAGACACAAAAACCCTAACCGAGTGAAGCCTAACAATGTGTGTGTGTGTATGTATGTGCATCTGTAGGTATTCTATACATAATATAGGTAGTTTATATTTAATAAACATATTGTATGTCAAGAATTTATTATACAGAATAAGTTTAGGATACATAATATATATATTAATGGCAATATGTGTAATATATATTATGTATCATAAATTTTTCTACTTAATACCTACATAATACATACATATAATGAATCATACATAGATGGACTAGATGGACTCCTAGTTATTTTCTATGTGTGTTCCCTTCATTGTCCACAAGTTTGTCGCTTTCTTTCTCATTAGGATAATTTGTTTTGTGTGTACAGAAAGGCAATCAATTTCTGTAGCATCAGTGAAGTTTGTACCCTGCTATGGAAATGAGTTTCCTGAGGTCTGTTCTGATTTGTTTTGTTTTCTCCTGGGGGAGGCTTGCCTTCAGCATTTTCAGTTCAGAGAATCGGGTCAATTGGAGTCTTTCCTCTGCTGTCAGATAATTCTTCTTTCTTCTTTCCATGCCGTTATTATGGCGAGGATTTCCTCCACCTTGGTGAATGAATGTAGCCAGCATATCAGTGTTATTGTTAGGTGTATGCAATAATTGGCTGTCTTCTCCTTCCTCCCTCTCCATCTCTCTGAGTCCTCCAGGAAGGGCAGTACTAGGTCAGGGACCCATAGGTCTCAGCTCGATGAGCTGGAATGCTGTTCACTTGACACTCCCTCCCAGGCATAATTTGACTTACCATCTGTGAACTTTCTGTGGCTGGGGGTGCAGGGTTTGGGTGGCGACAGGTTTCATCAAAATTTTCCCTCCATTGAGACCAATCCTCTGTTTGTTATGTGTTGGCAAATTGCAGTCCACCAGATAGGTGGGCTTAGGCTAGCCTTTGATATGTGCCCAATACCAGGCTCTCGAAGCTCATTCTGTGAGGCCTGGGGTTCATCCCAGGCCTGCTCACATTTGTGCTCTGCCTTGGTGTGCTTCGGATCCCATAGCTGGCTCGGGGGGAAGCATAGCACAATTCTCCATGTCAGATCCGGCTGGCTGACCTCTCTTGGTAGCCCAGGATTGGGACCCGTAGAAACCGGGGCCCTGGTTCTGGAGAACCCTCCATGGCCACACTCTCTGGACCTGGTGCTGGCACACATGGGCAGTGGGGGCGGGTGCTGGATGGCATGACTCGGCCCGAGACTAGAGGAGATGCTTTGGATGTCCACATAGTTGAGCTCCTCACCGATCTTCACTGTGGGGCTCTGCAATGACCATGACCAGCAGAAGGGCTGGCCCAGCCCCAAAGGATCAGGGTCCCACCTGGCCATTATCATTGCTTCTTCTGCCCCCTCGACCTTCTGATCCCAGATCAGGCACAGACATAGGTCTGATCACATATCCAACCGGGACCAAAGAGAACCATTTAGAATTTTTGTCATAAACCTTGGGATAAAAGGCTCTGCCTGGGCTCTCTCCATCCCAACCAGCCATATTGGGACACAGCTATGGATGTGTCTGGGCAAGTGGGCTTGTCACTCATCATGAGCCTGCCCATTCTGGAGGCAGACCAATCACACAGGACAGGAACACCCACCACCAACAGCACTCCACAATCCAAGCAAGAGACCAATTACTACCACCCTGGCATGAGTGTGGTGTCCTGGCCTGGGGCTCCCAGGCTTGCATTTGGGGTCCTCCTAGACAGTGGCCCAAGGCAATTCGTGTGAGACCCGACCCAATGTCAATAGCCCTGGAGGATCACCCTGACTGTGAAGTTTCCTGATGCCACAGCCCCAGCACATGGGGACACAGCAGAACCATGTTTTCAGCCATGTGAGCTGGGAAGGGGGCTCCAATAGGATGTGGATGCCTCGTTCCCCAGGTTCCAGGTTCTGTTGGTCTCTATTGCCAGGGATGTGAGGTCACCTACTGGGGTCCCCTGGCCAAGACCAAGGACACCAACACGGCATGGGCAGAGTCATGGCCCTGGCTCTGTGGACACTGCTGCTTTCAGACCCGGCTGCTCTCCTCTGTGTCATCAGGGATGTGGTCCTGTACAAACCATGGGTCTCTCCTCCCCAGTCTCCCCATCTGCAAAGTTGTGCTCATTCTCGCATTGACTTCTTAGGGCAGCCATTAGGTTGATAGACCTAGAAGCACCTACAGTGCCTGTCAAACCTGTAGGCTAGTGTCAAATCAATGGCTGGTATCACATGGAGTGCAGGTGCACACTGCACAAAGGAAGGATTGCCTCAAGAGCGGTCCTAGCACAGAATCCAGCTGAAACTGGCTTGGGTCTCCTCTGGGATCTCGGGAGAGTCACTTGTCTTCCAGCCTGCATCCCAGTCCCACCGAGGGAAGGCTGAACATCAAGAAATTTCAGACATCAAACCCTCTGGCGTACAACCTTCCAGGTCCTCCTGTTGCAGGTAGATTCACGTCCACATGTGTCCTCTTGGTCTCCAGTGTGGGTTGCCCCTGCATTGGTTCCTGGCAGTCTTGCCTCCAGGTCACATATCTTTGTGGAAATCCCCACCTCCCAAGAATGGATGGATATTGTGATTTGGTCCTCGCCTACAGATGGACTTGGGAAATGTCTGTGACTTCTACTCAGTTCTCTCCTGTGATCCTGTGGGTTTTGTGTGTGTGTTCGCATGAGCACAGGCGTATTTGTATCTCTACATATGATTCATAATATGTACGTATTATATAGGTATTAATACAAAAATTTATGATACATAATATATATGTTAAACATATTGCCCTTAATATATATATGTTATGGATCATAAACCTATTCTATATAATATATTCTTGATATAAAATATGTTTATTATATATAATCTAGGTATCCTATGTATAGAAATCCTACAGTTGCCCATACATAGACACACACACACATTGTTAGGGGTCAGCTTCCATTAGGGATTTGTGTCTTGAAGCCTTACATTTTCGACTTCTCAGACTGCTTTCCAGATGACCACCTTCCTCAGTTCCATCATTTGCAAATCAGTGTTTTTGCACATTCACTCCACTGCCTTTTATTCATGGGGACGCTTTGCCTTTTCCATTGAAAACACTTTTCAGTCGCCAGGAGACCCAACTGCCTTTATTGTGCTTTTGTTTCCCTTGCCTGAGGAGACCGGTCCACAGACATGCTTCTGAGACTGAGTTCCAAGAATGTACTGCCTATGGGTTACTTCTAGGTCTGGCCTGAATTCAGGTTTGACATCGCAGTAGTCGATTTGGTGTGAGGTTCTTTTTCTAGATGACATGGGAAAGAAATCTAGTGTGATGCTTTTGCAAGGAATGGTCCAATTTCCCCAGGACCATTCATTGCAGAGGCTATCTTTTCCCCATTGGACCTTCTCACTTCCTTCGACCACACAAGCTTGGCTTTCCTATGGGGCTCTCTGTTCTCCTCTTTGCATCTATGTGGATGTCTTGTGTGCCAATACCCTGCTGTCTTCCTGATGGTAGGTTTGCCATCTAGTTAGAAATTAGGCAGCGTGGGATATCCGAAATCTGCACTTCTTGCTGAAGAGTATATGGACACTCTCAAGTATCTTTTACATTTCTAGATACATTTGGGAATTCTTGGTAGTACTTATCTGAGAAAATCTGTGGGTATTTTTAGAAGAATGGCATCGACTTTCTGGATTTCCTCGAGACTGTGGAATCATTTGTACAAGATGGACTCTTCTGATCCGTGAGCACTACCTATCATTCCATGTTGGGTGTATGTCGTCTTCATTTTCTTTCATCAATGTGTCTCTCGTCCTGTTTTCTGAGTTACAGATCTTGTAGGTCCTGGGTAGATGGACACCTATGTATTTTCTTTGTTTGTTACCATCATTGTCCATGGAGTTGTGTCCTTCTTTTCTCTTTAGGATAGTTTGTTGTGTGTGTACAGAAAGGCTACCAATTTCTCTAGTGTCAGTGAAGTTTTTACCCCGCTATCGAACTGAGTTTCCTGTGTTCTGTTCTGTTTTGTTTTGATTTCTCCTAGGGAAGGATTGCCTTCAGCATTTTCTGTGCAGAGAATCGGGTCAATTGGAGACTTTCCTCTGCCATTGGATAATTCTTATTTCTACTTTCCATGCCATTATTATGGCGAGGATTTCCTCCGCCCTGGTGAATGAATGTAGCCAGCGTACCAGTGTTAGTGTTAGATGTATGCAAAAACTGGCTGTCTTCCCCTTCTCCCTGTCCATCTCTCTGGGTCCTCCAGGAAGGACACAACTATGCCAGGGCCCCATAGGGCTCAGCTCACTGAGGTTGAATGCTGTTCGTCTGGCACTCCGTCCCCCATGAAATTTGATTTACCATCTGTGAACTTACTGTGGCTGGTGGTGTGGCATTGGAGGGGGGCGTAGTGGTTCCATCATACCTTTCCCTCCATTGAGACCAATCCTCTGTTCGTTATGTGTTGGCAAATTGCAGTCCACCAGATGGGTGGTCCGAGGCTAGCCTTTGGTACGTGCCCAAGACCAGGCTCTGGGGGCTCACCTTTTGTGACCCAGGATTCATCCCCGACCTGCTCATATTTGTGCTCTGCGTTGGTGTGCTCTGGGTCCTGTACCTGGCTCAGGGGAAGCGTAGCACAATGCTCCAGGTCTGATCTGGCTGGGCTGAGCACTCTTGGTGGCCCAGGATTGGGCCCCATATAACCCTGGGCCTTGGTTCCAGAGAACCCTACACGACCACTCTCTCTGGATGTGGCGCTGGCCCTCGTGGGCACTGGAGGCGGGGAGTGGGGTGGCGTGACTCAGCCCCACACTAGAGGAGATGCATTGGGTGTCCACATCGTTGAGCTCCTCATGGATCTCCAATGTGTGACTCTGCCATGTCAGTGACCAACAGAAGGTTCAGCCTCACTCGGAGGGATCAAGGCCCCACGTGGCCATTATCATTGCTTCTTCTGCCCACTCGACTTTCTGATCCCAGATCAAGCAGAGACCAATGTCGGATCACATATCCAACTGGGACCAAAGTGAAGCACCAGAGGATCTGGCATAAACCTCGGGCTAAAAGGCGCTGCCTGGGCTTGCTACGTTCCGACCAGCCAGATTGTGACATTGCTGTGGATGTGTCTGGCCCACCGAACTTCTCACCCCTCACCAGCCTGCCCATGCTGGAGGCAGACCTACACCACAGGACAGGAACACCCACCCCCAGCAACACTCCACACATCCAGGGAAGGGACAGATTGATACCAGACTGACATTAGTGTTGTGTCCCGACCTGGGGCTCCAAGTCTTGCCTTTGCGGTCCTCACGGATAGTGGCCCAAGGCAACTCATGTGAGACCTGACCCAACTCCAACAACCCTGGAGGATCACCCTGATTTTGACGTTTCCTGAGGCCTCAGCCCCAGCACATGGGGATCCCAGCAGCCAAGTGAGCTGGGGAAGTGGCTCCATTAGGATGTGGATGCCTCATTCCCCAGGTTCCCGGTTCTGTTGGGCTCTATTGCCAGGGAAGTGCGGTCACCTCCAGGGGTCCCTTAGCCCAGACCAGTGACACCAACATGGAATGAGCAAAGTCATGTCCCTGGGACTGTGGACACAGCTGCTTTCAGACCAGTCTGCTCTCATCCATGTGTCATGAGGGATGTGGCCCTGTAAAAACCATGGACCCCCTCCTCCCTAATCACCCCATCTGCAAAGTGGCACTCATTTTGGTATCGACTTCCTAGGGAAGCCATTAGGTTGACAGACCTAGAAGCACCTACAGTGCCTATCAAACCTGTAGGCTAGTGTCACATGGAGGACTGGTATCACATGGAGTGCAGGTGCACATGGCACAAAGGAAGGATTGCCTCAGTGGCTGGCCTAGCACAAAATCCAGCTGACACAGGCTTGGGTCTCCTCTGTGATCTCGGGTGAGTCACTCATCCTCTGGCCTACATCGCAGTCCCCCCGAGGGAGGCCTGAAAGTCAAGAAATTTCAGACATTGACCCCTCTCTCATAAAACCTTCTAGGTCCTCCAGTTGCAGGTAGATTTACATCCACATGTCTCTCTTGCTCTCCAGAGTGAGTTGCCCCTGCATTTGCTCACAGCAGGCTTGCCTCGAGGTCCCATATCATTGTGGAAATCCCCACCTCTCCAGAATAGATGGACTTAGTGATTTGGTCCTCACCTACAGACTGACCTGGGAAAAGTCTGTGACTTCCACTCAGTTCTCTCCTGTGATCATGTAGTTTGTGTGTGTGTGTGCAAGTCAAGGCCCGCTTAATTGTATCTCTAAGTATGATTCATAATATGTATGTATTATATAGGTATTAAGTAGAAAAATTTATGATACATAATATATATTATACATATTGCCCTTCTTATATATATTATGTATCCTAAACTTATTCTCTATAATAATTTCTTGATATACAATGTTTATTATATATAATCTAGGTATATTATGTATAGAATACCTATAGATGCACATACATACACACAAACTCAATGTTATGGTTCATCTTTGTTTAGGGATTTTGTGTCTCGAAAGCTTACGTTTTGCGAATTCTCAGTCTGCTTTCCAGATGATCCCTCTCGTCAGTTCCATCGTTTGCAAATAGATGTTTTCTCACATTTGATCTGCTGTCTTTTCGTCGTTTGGATGCTTTTCCTGTTCCGTCGCAAAACCTTTTCTGTCGCCTGGAGCCCCAACTCCATTATTGTGCTTCTGTTTCCCTTGCCTGAGGAGGCCGTATCACAGACATGCTTCTAAGGCTGAGGTCCAAGTATGTACTGCCTATGGGTTACTTCTAGGCCTGGCCTGACTTCAGCTTTGACATTGTGGTAGGTTATTTGTTTTGAGGTTCTTGTTGTAGGTGGGAAGAGAAAGGAATACAGTGTGATGCTTGTGCATGGAGTGGTCCAGTACCCCCAGAACCATTCAATGCACAGACTATCTTGTCCCAATCAGACCTTCTCACTGCCTTTGACTGCACAAGCTTGTCTTTGTTTTGGGCCTCTCCATTCTCTTCCTTGCATATATGTGTAAGTCTTGTTTGCAATTACCATGCTGTCTTGATGATGGTAGGTTTGCAGTCTAGGTTTGCCTGTTTGGAAAACAGGCAGGGTGGGATGTCCGAAATCTGCACTTCTTTCTGAAGAGTGTATGGACACTCCCAAGGATCTTTTGCGTTTCCAGACACATTTGGGAATTCTTCGTTGTACTTTGTCTGAGAAAATCCGTGGGTATTGTGAGAGGAATGGCATCGACTCTCTGGATTTCCTCGAGAGTTTGGAATCATTTGCACAAGACGGACTCTTCTAATCCCTGAGCACTACATATCATTCCATGTTGGGTGTGTGTCATCTTCATTTTCTTTCATCAATGTGTCTCTCGTCCCGTTTTCTGAGTTACGGGTCTTGTAGGTCATGGGTTAGATGGTCTCCTTGGTATTTTCTTTGTGTTACCGTCATTGTCCATGGGGCTGTCTCCTTCCTTTGTCATTTGGATCATGTTGTGTGTGTAAAAATGGCAACCAATTTCTGTAGCACCAGTGAAGTTTGTACCCTGCTCTCGAACTGAGTTTCCTGAGTTCTGTTCTATCTTGTTTTGCTTTCTCTTGGGGAGAGTCACCTCCAGCATTTTCTGTGCAGTGATTCGGGTCAATTGGAGTCTTTCCTCTTCTGTCAGATAATTCTTCTTTCTTCTTTCCATGTTGTTATTATGGCGAGGACTTCCTCCTCCTGGGTGAATGAATGTACACAGTGTACCAGTGTTAGAGGTAGGTGTATGCAATAACTGGCTGTCTTCTCCTTCCTCCCTCTCCATCTCTCTGAGTCCTCCAGGAAGTGCACGACTAGGCCAGGGCCCCGTAGGGCTCTGCTCAGTGAGGTGAACTGCTGTTCGTCTGCCCCTCCCTCCAAGGTGTAATTTACTCTACTATCTTTGAACCTTCTGTGGCTGGGGGTGGGGGGTTGGAGGGGTGGAAGTCCCATCAGACCTTTCCCTCCATTGAAACCAATCCTCTGTTCGATATGTGTTCACAAATTGCAGTTCACCAAATGGGTGTCCTGAGGCCAGCTTTTTGTACATGCCCAATACCATGTTCTTGGGGCTGATCATGTGGGGCCCAGGATTCATCCCCAGCCTGCTCACCTTTGTGCTCTGACTTGGTGTGTTCCGGGTCCTGTAGATGGCTCTGGGGGAAGCTTAGCATGATGCTCCAGGTCAGAACTGGTTGTGCTGAGCTCTTTTCATAGCCCAGGATTGAGCCCTGTAAACCCCTGGGCCCTGGTTCCAGAGAACCCTACATGGCCACACTCTCTGGAGATGGTGCTGTTCCTCTTTGGAAGTGGGGGCGGGGTGCAGGGTTGTGTGACTCTGCCCCACACTTGGGGAGATACATTGGCTGTCCACATCAGTGAGCTCCTAGCCAATCTGCAACGTGGGGCTCTGCCATGACAGTGACCAGCAGAAGGGCTGGCCCAGACTGGAGGGATCAGGGCCCCACTCGGCCATAATCATTGCTTACTCTGCCACTCCACCTTCTGCTCCCAGATCAGGCACAGACCTATGTCGGATCACATATCCACCCGGCACCTAAGGAAACCACCTAGAGTTTTGGCATAAACCTTGGGCTAAAGGATGCTGCTTGGGCTCACTCCACCCCAACCATCCAGCTTGGAACATGGCTGTGGATATGTCTGGCCCACCAGGCTTCTCACCCCCCATGAGCCTGCAAATGCTGGAGGCAGAACCACCCCACAGGACAGGAACAACCACCCCCGGCAACCATCCACACATCCAGACAAGGGAGAGATTGCTACCAGGTTGGCATTACGGTGGTGGCCTGCCATGGGGCTCCCAGGTGGCTTTTGGGGTCCTCCCAACAATGGTCCAAAGCAACTCCCGTGAGACCTGACCCAACATCAACAGCACTGGAGGATCACCCTGACTGTGACATTTCCTGAGGCCACAGCCAATGCACATGGGGACACAGCAGAGCCAGGTTACAGCCACATGAGCTGGGGAGGGGCTCCTCTAGAATGCAGATGCCTCATTCCCCAGGTTCCAGTTTATTTTGGGCTTTATTGCCATGGAAGTGAGATCACCTCCTGGGGTTCCCTTGCCCAGACTGTTGACCCAACACGGCATGGGCAGGACCATGGCCCCAGCTCTGTGGACACAGCTGCTTTCAGTCCCGGCTTCTCTCCTCCGTGTCACCAGGGATGTGGCCCTGTACAAACCATGGGCCTCTCCTCCCCAGTCTCCCCATCTGCAAAGTGGCACTCATTCTGTCATCGACTTCCTAGGGAAACCATTAGGCCAATAGACCTAGAAGCCCCTACAGTCACTGTCATACCTGTAGGCTGGTATCACATTGAGGGCTGGTATCACATTGAGGGCTGGTATCACATGGAGCGCAGGTGCACACTGCACAAAGGAAGGATTGCCTCAGGGGCTGGCCTAGAACAGAATCCAGCTGAAACAAGCTTTGTTCTGCTCTGGGATCTCGGGAGAGTCACTCATCCTCCCGTATACATCCCAGTCCCACCAAGGGAAGGCTGAACGTTAAGAAACTTCAGACATCGACCCCTCTGGCATACAACATTCCAGGTCCTCCTGTTGCAGTTACATTCACGTCCACATGTCTCCTCTTGGCCTCCGTGGTGTGTTGCCCCTCCTTTGGCTCCCGGTAATCTTGCCTCCAGGTCACATATCCTTGTGGATATTGCCACCCCTGCAGAATGGATGAACATTGTGATTTGGTCCTCACCTACAGACGGACTTGGGAAAACTCTATGACTTCTACTTGATTCTCTACTGTGATCGTGTGGTTTGTGCATGTGTGTGCCCGTGAGCGCATGAGTATTTGTATCTCTATGTATGATTCATAATATGTATGTATTATATAGTTATTAAGCAGAAAAAATTATGATACATAATATATATATTATACATATAACCATTAATATACATATTATGTATCCTAAGCTTATTCTTTATAATAAATTATTGATATAGAATATATTAATTATATATAATCTAGGTATATTATGTATGGTATACATAGAGGTGCCCATATATACACACACACACATTGTTAGTGTTCAGCTCCGGTTAGGGTTTTTGTGTCTCGAAGGCTTACTTTTTGTGACTTCTCTGTCTGCTTTCCAGATGTTCCCCCTCGTCAATTCCATCTTTTGCAAATCAATGTTTTCTCACGTTCGCTCCGCTGCCTTTTCTTTGTTAGGACGCTTTTCCTGCGCCCTCAAAAGCACTTTTCAGTAGCCTGGAGCCCCAACTGCATTTATTGTGCCTCTGCTTCCCTTTCCTTAGGATACTAATCCACAGACATGCTTCTAAGGCTGAGGTTCAAGATATACTTCCTATGGGTTTCTTCTAGGCCTGGACTGATTTCAGGTTTGACATTGCAGTAGTCGATTTGGTGTGAGATTCTTGTTGTGTGTCGTATGAGAAAGGAATCCAGTGTGATGCTTGTGCATGGAGTGGTCCAGTTTCCCCAGGACCATTCATTGCACAGGCTATGGTGTCCCCATCGGACCTTCTCACCTCCTTTGGCCGTTCAAGCTTGGCTTTCTTTCAGGGCTCTCGATTCTCTTCCTTGCGTCTATATGGATGTCTTGTGTGCAAATAGCATGCTGTCTCGATGATGGTAGGTTTACAGTCTACTTGGAAATCAGAGTTAGGCTTATGCAATAATTAGCAATCTTCTCCAGCCTCCCTCTCCATTTTTCTAAGGCCTCCAGGAAGGGCACGGGTAGGTCAGGGCCCCATAGGACTCAGGTCGGTGAGCTGGAACACTGTTCACCTGCCCAGCATCCTGGCAGTAATTTTCTCTACAATCTGTGACCATTCTCTGGCTGGGAGTGGGGGATGGAGTGGATGGCTGTGCCGTCAGATCCATCCCGCTTTGAGACCAATCATCTTTTCCTTATGTGTTGGCAAATTGCAGACAAACAGATGTAGGTCGGAGGCCAGCTTTTGGTCCAGAAATAAGACCAGCCTCTGTGTGCTTACCCTGTGGGGCAGGGCATTCATACCCGCCCTGCTCACCTTTTTGCTCCACACTGGTGTGCTCTGGGTCCTGCACCTGACTCGGGAGGAAGCTTGGCACAGTTCTCCATGTCAGAGCATGCTGTGATGAGCTCTTTCCATAGCCTAGGATTGGGCCCCATAGACTTTTGGTTCCTGGTTCCACAGCATCAACGGCTATCAGTGTCACTGGAAATCAGTGTCCCCATATAAAACAAGGGCAATCACAGCATCAATGGTTATCAGTCTCACTTGTAATCTGTGTCCATATATAACAAGGGCAGCCACTGCATCAACAGCTATCAGCCGCCCTGGAACTCAGTGTCTACATATAATAAGGGGAAGCACAGATCCCCACCTAAGAGTCTCACTGGAAATCTTTGTACACATATAACAAGAGCACCACAGGTCAACGGATATCACTTGCACTGGAAATCAGTGGCCAACTACAACAAGGGAAAAACAGCATCAATGGATGTCAGTCTCACTGGAAATGAGTGTCCACATATAACAAGTTCATCCACAGCATCAAGGACTATCAGTCTGACTGGAAATCATTTTCCACATATAACAAGGTCAACCACAGTTCAACTGCTATCTGTCTCACTGAAAATCACTCTCCACATATAACATGGGACACCACAGGTCAACGGCTATCAGCCACACTGGAAACAAATGTCCACATATAACAAAGGCAACCACAGCACCACTGGGTTTCATTCTCACTGGAAATCAGAGTCCACATATATCACATGCAAACACAGGTCAACGGCTATCAGTCTCACTGGAAATCATTGTCCACATATAACAAGTGCAACCGCAGCATCATGGGTTATCAGTCTCACTGGTAAAGAGTGTCCACATATAACAAGGGAAACCACAGAGCAACAGCTATCAGTTTGATTGGATATTTGAGTCCAAATATCACAAGGGAAACCATAGCATCAATGGCTATCAGTCTCACAGGAAATCAGTGTCCACATATAACTAGGGAAAGCAGAGCAACAAAGGCATTCAGTCTCCATGGAAATCAGTTTCCACATATATCAAGAGCAACCACAGCATCAACGGATGTCAGTCTCACGGGAAATAAGTCTCCACATAAAACAAGTGCAACAAGAGCATCAACGACATTCATTCTCACTAGAAATCAGTGTCCACATATAAAAAGTGCAATGACAGCATCGAAGGCTATGAGTCTCACTGGAAATTTTTGCCCACATATAACAAGGGCAGCCACTGCATCAATGAATATCACTCTCACTGGAAGTCTTGGTCCACATGTAATGAGGGCAGCCACAGTTCATCGGGTATCAGTCTCACTGGAAATCAGTGTCCACCTATAATAAGGGCAATGAAAGCATCAACGACTATCAGCTTCACTGGAAAACACTGTCCAACTATTACAAGGGCAACCACAGTTTAACGGCTATCAGTCTCAATGGAAATCAATATGTCCACATATAAAAAGGGCAACCTCAGCATCAATTGCTATCTGTCTCTCTGGAAATCAGTGTCTACATATAACAAGGGGAACTACAGGTCAAAGGTTACCAGTCTCACAGAAAATCAGTGTCCGCATATGACAAGGGCAACCTCAGCATCAATGGCTATCAGTCTCACTGGAAATCAGTATCCATGTATACAAAGGGCAACCACAGCATCAACCACAGCTATTTGTCCCTCTGGAATCAGGATACACATATAACAAGGACAGCCAGAGCATCAAATGATATCAGTCTTACAGGAAATCATAGTCCATATATAACAAGAGCCTCCACAGCCTCAACAGTTATCAGTCCCACTGGAAATCTGTGAACACAATTAAAATGTGTCCCCACAAAATCAATGGCTATCAACACCCTGTAAATATTTTTCCAAGTATAACAAGGGCAATAACAACTAAACAGCTGTCAGTCTCACTGTAAATCAGTGTCCAGATATATCAAGTGCAAACACAGGTCAACCTCTATGTGTCTCACTGGAAATCACTGTACCAATATAACAAGGAGAACCACAGATCTATGACTATGTCTAATTGGAAATCACTCTCTACATATAACAGTGGCAACCACAGCATCAATGGCTATCAGTCTCTCTGGAAACAGAGTCCACATGTACTAAGGCCAGCCACTGGTCAAAGGCTATCCATTTCACTGGAAATAAGAGTCCACATTCATCAAGCCACAGCATCAAGAACTTTCAGTCCCACTGGAAATCAGTGTCCACATATAGCAAGGGCAAACACAGCATCAACAGCTATAAGTGTCACTGGAATTGAGTTCACATATATAACAATGGCAACCACACCTTCAATGGCTATACGTATCACTGGAAATCAATGTCCACATATAAGAAGGACATCCACAGCATCAAAGGTTATCAGTCTCATTGGAATTCAGGGTCTACATATAACAGGGGAAACCACAGGTCAACGACAATCAGTCCACTTGAAATCAGTGTCCACATATAACAAGGGCAACTGCTGGTCAACATATATTTGTCTCATTGGAAGTCAGTGTTCATATATAACTAGGGCAGTCACACCATCAACAGCTATCACTCCCAGTGGAAATCAGAGTCCTCATTTAAAAAGTGCATCCAGAGCATCAATGGCTATCCATCTAACTGGAAACCACTGTCCACATACAACAAGTGCAACCTAAATTCAACAGATATCCGTCCAACGGGAAATCAGTGTCCACATATAACAAGGTCTATTACAGCATCAGTGGCTATCTGTCTCAATGGAAAGCAGTATCCACATAAAACAAGGTCAACGACAGCCTCAACTGCTAACAGTCTCTCTGGAAATCAGTGTCCACATATAACCAGTGCAACCACAGAATCATTGACTATCATGCACACTGGAAATCAGTATTCACATATAATAAGGGCACTGACAGAATCAACGGTTATCAGTCTCACTGGAAATCAGTGGCCACATATGCCAAGGGCAACCACAGTATTAATGGCTATCAGTCACACAGTAAATCAGTGTCCACGTATATCAAGGGTAACCACAGGTCAACGGATATATTCTCACTGGTTTCTGTGTCCATATATATCAACGGCAACCACAGCATCAACCGCTAACACTCACTGGAAATCAGTGTCCTCCTATAACAAGGGCAACCACAGCATCAGTGGCTCTAAGTCTCACTGGAAATAAGGTCCACATATACCAAGGGCAGCCACAGTTCAATGGCTAGCTGTCTCATTGGAAATCAGTGTCCAGATACAAGAAGGGCAGCCACAGCATCAACCACTATTAGTGTCACTGGAAATCAATGTCCACATATAAAAGGGCAAGCACAGCATTAATGGCGGTCAGCCTCACTGGAAATCACTCTCCTCATATCTTTTGTAGCACTTGAGCTAATCACACAGCAAGTAAAGTCAGGGAACTGGAAATAGTGTAACTCCTGTTTCTGATTTAATTTACAGAGGATTTGGGTGGTCAGACTCAGTTAGTCCAAATACTTAAGAAATCAGTTGGAAAGAAATCATCACCTGAGTTCTACTTGTTGGCACAGTAACACGATGTGTGCCTGGCGAGTAGAGGGTATTCACATGATGATGAGAGGAAGACTTGACATTCCAAAGAATGAATAACAAATACGATATAGAACATACAAATAAGGTGTTATGGTCCATTCTTCAGAGATGTCTCATCTGAATTTAAACACTTAAATTACAAATCTCCAACCTGTCACTTTCTCAAATATATATCTTAAGAGAATCTGGATAAAACAGGGGCTGCATTTGACGTTCAAAAAAATGTTGCTTGATAATGAGTCATACACAGTTACTGGACAGGTGAGCTGGTCAGCAGTGCACTGGCAAGAGGGACAAGGAAGGTATGTGGGATCTCGGAAGATCCTTTTACTATAGTAGGAAGATCAAAGTTGGGCAAGGGAAAGCAGATGGAGTTCTCTGATTTTTTAGAAGTATTTGACCTATATTTAGAAATCCATTTCTATGTAACTTAATGTCTGATTTGTTGTTTAACTAGGAAGAAAAAAAATTCACTCAAGCCTAAATGTCTCTTTCCTAATCATATATTAGGGAGGAAACGTGTTTCACGGACCTTACTTGCAGCACTGATAAGAATACACTTACGATATAACAGCAATAATGTTGTGAACGTTACCCAGGGAAGTCAGCTAACTTACCCAAGGTCATTGCATATCCAGAAAAAGAAAGTAAATTTTCCTACCTCCAACTAAGCAGATAAGCTTTCCTGCAGTACAAAGAGCCTATACACTGAGACCCTGAAAATGATGTTTTTTAAAAAAATCCAAGCTGAATACAACTTGATATTCTGGTTGGATTAAATATGTAACAGAGCTTCTAGTATTACCCAATGGAAAGAAATAAAAAACAAATGGAAGTGGTAAGATGTTCTGGCAATTAACAAGGTACATTTATAGTTTACAAACATTAATTTAAACCTTGGTTCATAGTAATAATTTTGAAAAAGTTACTTAATCTCCTTGAACTTCCAATTTTCCTGGGTACAGTGAGGATAGTATGAGTTAATTTTTGCAAATCACGGTGCTTCAAGCTCTGGTAAATGCTTGATAAATAGTACCAACTGTATTTATTAATAATAGTTAATATTGTAATAATTTGCTACTCTCACCTTCTGATGACCCAGAAAATAAAGCTATTATTTCTCTCAGTGACTGACACCTCAAGGAATGCATTAACCTAATATAACAATGACTAAGAGAACACGATTTTAGTGAAGCCACACATGCCCACACATCTCCCACCACTACACACACATTTCAGTTCTCGGAAATAATTAACTGTGAGCAACTATTTTATTCCAGATACACTGTAAATGCTGTAAAGTGATCTACATTTCTACAGCTTTAGAAGATGGTCACCCCATGAAGTATTAGCTAACAGCACAACACTGCAGGGGGAAAAATGACCTGTCAGAATGAACAAAGAAAACTGTTAGGTAAATTCATAGTTTGATAAAGTCCTTAGTTACACACCGTCTAAAAAAAAAAAAAATCTTTAACTTTCATTTTCTGGATTTCAGAAGTACAATTAACGGTAAATGAACTTCAAATTGAAAATTCTGTTCTTCCACTCTTCCTAAAGCTTTCAAAAACCTTCTGAAGTGGCAAAATAAATATTTGTTTGTTTCTAGACCATATTTTTCCTTCTTTCTTCTCATCTTTCCCACGTATTATTGCTCAGACGATTAACAACTGTGTCTGTTCATCCTCGGTGACCGTTACCAACATGCAAATGCTCAAATTCCACGTTCGTGGTAAGAACATTTTGCTTTACTTTTTTGAGAGACAAGGCCTGACACAGCTCTTTTATTTTGCATGAGGCCTTCCCACCACAAAAGTGGATTTCTCTTACCATCCCAGGGTCCAACAGCCTGTCAGCTCTGGCCTGCTCTAATTCAGAGGTTGGAAGCATTAAAAAAAAAAAGAAAATCCTCCTTGGAGGCAAGTGCATGGCCGGTTTGAGAGACAAGCCTGCCGGGCACCACCTGCCACCCCATCACCATGGAGGAAGCCAGGTTGCTGATGCAGCATGGCCTCCCCAGAAAGCCTGTGAAAACAAAGCCTGCACAGCAGAAATGAATTAAACAGAAACTCCTCTGCAGAGATTTAAGAGTTTTGAGCAACTAATCAATAAATATTAAGTATCCTAAAATGAAATTTCATAAGAACTGACTGGGTTGGAATTTAAACAAATGCTTTTGATCTGCCTCAAACCAAGCTGAATGCTTCCCTCTGCATGGGCCTTCTTCTCAGTGACACACATTCATAACAATCCCAAGTTCTAGCCACTATTAAACAAAGGCATCTAATTAACTTTGATGTGCCAACTTTCAGTTAAATGATGTAACTATGGAGTCCTTTTGTAAACTAACAAACTGTGAATTGTTCAGAAATTTTGACAGTATGAATTATTAAAAATTAGTCAAAAATTACATCCTCCATCCAGTCTCCCAAACTAGAAACCTTGGCTTTTGACAACCCTGCACATCCTAAATCCAGTCAGTCGCCAAAACCAATCATCTCTAACTCAGACAGGCCTCTAGTATTAGACTCTCATTCACCCCAACCATTTTAATTCTCGGACATAGTTTGAACGATTTCAATACTCTCTTCCTTGGTCACAAGTCTCTTGCATCCACCTCTCAACATGCAGTAAGACCTCACCAAAAGCAAAGATAAGCATGCCCATCTTTGCCAGGAAAAACCTTGTAGATCTCCAGTGATTCTGAGATGGAATTCCGGGTCCTGGTCTGGCCTGTGATGATTCCCTCATGGATGACCACCTGCCAACCCATCTCCTCTTTTCCTTCTCAAGTCCCCCTTTGTTCCTGCCGCCCAGGATGCCTCCCTATTTCTTGTATGTGACAGGACCCATCAGAGCCTCTGGGGCAGAATGAGCTCTTCTCTCAAAGACAGCTCAGCTTTACACCTGGTAAACTCCTATTAACCTTCCACTGCCACTTTGAATGCCTCCTCTTTATGGGGGGCTTCTCCCCCTTTTCCTTCCCCAGGCTGTTGAGTACATCATCGTGTGTTCCCGCAGCACGTTTAGCATCTGTAGCAGCATTTCCTCTGTGTGAGTGTTGTCTGTGTGCTGCCCTGTCCCCAGCAAGAGCATGAGTTCCCATAAGACATGAACCACGTACTATTCCTAGGCTGGTATGAATGCTAACATTTACTGAATCCTCTACTGCATGTTAGCTTCATCATGATGTAACACAAAGTACATGAAATT
Organism: Balaenoptera physalus; assembly: GCF_965194825.1. Lineage (NCBI taxonomy): Eukaryota > Metazoa > Chordata > Mammalia > Artiodactyla > Balaenopteridae > Balaenoptera > Balaenoptera physalus. The sequence goes on along the minus strand of NC_138893.1, from coordinate 18,730,103 downwards.
AAAGCCAGGCAACTCCTGGGTTTAAATCATAAATCCTAGCATTGTCTTCTAGAAACTTAGGTGAGGAGCCTTGTGCTTCCTCACCCATAAACTACTAACACAACCAGCTCATGGGGGGGGCGGGTAGGGAGGGATGGAGGGAGAACTATGGAAGATTAAATGAGATGATACATGAACACTGCCTGGAAACATCTGGGCATGAATAAATGTATCAATGATAACAAAGGTAAAACGGCCCTGGCACCCACTCAGTGCTGGCATGAGGTCAACAACCTCCCCATCTAACCAACTAGTAACCAAGGCCCATGGAGGACACAGGAGCTGACCAATGCCACAGTGTAAGTGCCAGCAAAGCAAAGACTCAAGGCCAGTTGGGGATCTAACCATAAGCTCCGAACATTACTTCACTTACCTAAGTACCCGATAATTTATCTGATCCTCATTAAAATTCCTTTTACTTTCGTCATTTTATGGATGAAAAAACTGAGCCTCAAATAAATAACTTGCCGCAAATCATTCTTACAGTTACAGGGTAAACAAGCTAGGATTCAAATCCAGTGTGCCTAAACTCAAAACACTTCAGTCAAAATTGCATAGGTTACTATCAATATAAAAGGTGCAGACATACTATAAAACAGAAGACTGGCATGAACCTCAGGAACAGCACCTGTGTGCTGGTGATTCAAAATGAAGCCAGATTCCCCCTGGTTAAGGTGATCAGGAAACCTTCCTGGAAGGTTTTAAAAAGTATTAAAAAAATAAAATTTGGCATTAAAAAAATGAAAATTATTATTGGCAACCAAAAAATATGGCTGGAGAGCATTCGGGAAAAGAGGGAAATCTGCAAATCAGGGGCAGAGTATCACAGGGTCCTAGGAGACCAAGAGAGGGTCAGAGCGGGGAGGGCAAATGCCAGGGCGTGCGGATACCACAAAGGTGTGCACAACATGAGCAGGAAATAAGGCAGACGTGGTCTTGGTGAGAATAAGCCACAACGAGAAGGGGATGGGCTATACGGGGACTGATCCAGGCAAGAGGTCCAGAGCAGAGATATGGTGGGGTACCTGGGCTGAGAGGCAGACTTCCCAGGAGCTGAGGGGCACAGGTGGGGGCCACAGGGCCTCAGTACAGGGGAAGGCAAGGCTTTACGCCTGGAAGAAAGCCACAGTCATGTCCTTGAGATAGGAGGACCACATGAGGTCATTTCGCAAAGAGTCTGATTTCAGGTAAGTTGAATCTGAGATGCCAGTGGAACACCGGGGTCAAGTCTCTCAGCAGCCAGACAGAGGCATAGTCAGAGCTTGCAGATGTGACTGAAGCTGGGTGTTTGCATACAGGTCAATCCATGTGCACCTGCGTGTGTGAAGACAAAGAAGGGGGGGAGGGAGGAGAGAGAAACTCAAGGACTTGACTTTCTACATTTTAGGAGCAGGAAGAAGAAAGGAGGAAAAATCGTGCTTTGCAGCAAGCAAAGAGGAGTTTACAGGAAACATTTTCTAAAACCGCCTCAAATCCTACTAGAAGTTAAGGAAAGTGAATTCTCAAAACCAAGGGAACAGACATCTTTTTATAAATATCTGAAAAATGCTGATGGGCCTGGAAATTGGATAGTTATGATGAAACAGTGGTAGAAAAGTAGAAGCAAGTTTTCCAGAAATCTTGCAAGAAAAATTAGTCCATATAAGACGAAATTTAGGAAGGTCACATAAAACTGCAAACCTCCCAATAAAATGAGAAAGAGTCCCAGCTCAGAACATACGAGTGGCTGGAAGGTTGCTGAGAAGAAGGAAAGACATTTGCTCACCACTAGAGCTGTGATTATCCTCATTCAGAGACCAGCCACTCTCCAGAGCGCAAACACAGCTACACAAAACAGAGGCCTTGACAAGCCACTTCCCAAGACCAAGCACTTATACTAATGTCACAATCGGTACTTAGAACAAACAAATTTATCGATATGAGCCATGTATCCACAGGCTATCCAGGGAAGATAGTTTATTAGCTTCATCTTACTACATATCACTTACTTTCTGAAGTTATTAACAAAGGAAGCCTCCTGTTAGAACTTGTGCATTTGCCTTAGACCATACTTAAGAGATGCTAACATGTTTGTGTCCATAGACTGTACTGATTCTAAAAGAGATTCAACGGCCTCTGCATGACAGACACAGTCGTCAAGAGGAGGCGTGTCAGAGTTCTACAGACTTTGATGGGGACCATTTCCTGCTAATTACAATGCCCAGTCTCCCTCTCTCTAAAATAGACATTAATAATAATACCTCCAGGGTGTTATAAGGTATGCAAGATCAAATGACATGTGTAAAATCATTAGCAAAGTAACAGCTCCACAAATGTTACTGTTATTTGAAGGGTCATGGAGTTAGACTTCCTTTTACAAGTGAGGTAACACAACTACTAACAGAGCTTAGAGACAAAATCAATTTTCATCCCCTAGCTCAGTGCTCTTCAGTTGGATTTTAATCTCAAATTATTATTAAATGTCAGTGTGATCTTAATTAAAGCCATGACCCAACAAGATCCTGAGCAGGAGGTGCCTTAATTGTGTTTGATTGGTCTTACCTTGTGGAAACATTGCTCATGCTCAAAGACACTGCTTCTTGCTCATAGCTAAGGAGAACATGGGGTGACCTGGTGTCTTGTTTAATCAATGGTAGTTTACTGCTGGGTTCAGAAGAGGTTAAAAGGTTCCCATCAGTACTCTGTGTTCACTACGTCTGATTTGTAGCTCATCATATCTGTAAGCATCCATGATCTTTATATCTTTTTTTTTTAATTGATTAGATGTGCTGATATTTTCTTAGGATTTTTTTAAACATCTTTATTGGAGTATAATTGCTTCACAATGGTGTGTTAGTTTCTGCTTTATAACAAAGTGAATCAGTTATACAGATACATATGTTCCCATATCTCTTCCCTCTTGCATCTCCCTCCCTCCCACCCTCCCTATCCCACCCCTCTAGGTGGTCACACAGCACCGAGCTGATCTGTCTGTGCTATGCAGTTGCTTCCCACTAGCTATCTATTTTACGTTTGGTAGTGTATATATGTCCATGCCACTCTCTCACTTTGTCACAGCTTACCCTTCCCCCTCCCCATAACCTCAAGTCCATTCTCTAGTAGGTCTGTGTCTTTATTCCCGTCTTGCCACTAGGTTCTTCATGATCTTTTTTTTTTTCTTTCTTAGATTCCATAGATATGTGTTAGCTTGATAAAAGCTCCTTCACAACGTTTTGCACGAATCTTTAAAAGTGAAAGAATATTTCAATACAAGTTAATCCTTTAGCTAACGAACATAATGGCTTAGCAAATTCATCTTAATGAAATTTGATTTCTCTAAAAGGGAAGGTGTGTTGTTTTAACCAAAAACTCAACTGAAGGGAAGGGAGTTATCCCAAACTCAAAAAGTGCTTGGTCAGAAGAGTACAAAAAATCCTGTAACCTCATCAACATCAGCATTCAAAATATTAGATTATTTTCTCTAATATGACTGTAACCAGAACTATATCTATATTTGTTTTCATCTGTACTTAGAGAAAGAAAACTACAATGACTCTTTTCTTGAGCAATGTAGAGAGCAGCTTACATTTCTCTCCAATTTTAAAAATTTGCTAAATGAAAGTATATTTTAAATTTTAAAAATCAAAAGGACTACAGTTAACTTTCCAGTGAATATATTCTGTGGTGCTGAAGTTTTAAAACGTCTTCCAGCAACTGTGTAACCTTGGAAATTACAGCTGACCCTTGAACAACAAGGGTTTGAGCTGCGCAGGTCCACTTATACTCGGATTTTCTCAATAGTAAATAGTGCAGCCCGACCAGCTGGTTGAACGGCAGACATGGAGAGCTCACTATAAATTATAAGCAGCCTGTAGACTTCTCGGAGAGTAGCCCTCACCCCAGTTGTTTGTTCAAGGGTCAACTGTAATCCTGTTCTGGGAATTCGCTTTCCATAATTTGAAATCACCAGAAGAGTGCAGAGCTAAATATGTGATGAATATTGGGCATGAATGAGAAGAAACTTTCAAAATGAAGCTGAGTTCTAATTTTGAATGAAATTTAGTACCTCAGTTGCAATATTTGCTGAGTGTAGAGACTTACCTAGAAGAAATGGCCACCTAATTTCTCTTATGCACAAACAGGGGAATATAAATCAACACTGCAATAGAATAAATGCAGTAGAAATGCTTGACAATTAACAGAACAAAGACATAGAGGAATCTAACATTTATAGTACCTTGCTCATTTTATGCATACGTATTTATGTGATACAATTAAATAGCTTACAAATCAAATCAGAAATAACTTGGTATATGTGATAATGGTACAGATAAAAATATCTGTAAAAATGCATCTGTAAAAAATAACTTTATCTGTATCTGTATATGCAGTCCATAACAACTTCTTAATCTATAATACATACGCCGTAGAGAAGATTATTGAAAAGTTAAAAATTTTTTCTCTCTTGGATAGTTTGATACTTTGATAAACTCACAGATAATTATTCTCAGTCTTAATATTCTTTAACTACAATGTTCCACCCCTGACACTTCAAAGTAAAATTCAGAAGAACATGCTTATAAATATATAAAGGAAAAAAAATTCCAGCGATTATGCCCGGGGCCAGAGTAAATATTGAATAAGATTAAATTTAATAATTTTTTTTGTTAAAGATAGGGATTTCTTCAGAGTTACAATTCCAGGTCTGAATATCTTCATTTTAACATCTCAACATTCTTCAAATAAAAACAATGAAAGAATTAAACAGAGAAAGTTCATGTAAGAAATTAGAGGTGGCATTATCTCCACTGAAGAGTCTGTCAACAACCTGAAGACCAGCTCCATCTCTCTCAGCTTAGCAGCTTCTCAATTGCACACAGAAAGTGAACCAAAGCCTTAACCAGCCTTCTGAGGAAGATGTTTGGTCAATAAGCTTAGTGCTCACCCAGTGGACCTCATCAGCTGAGCTCAGACTCTAGAGAATTCAAAGGTAGGACCTTCTTGCAGTTGAAGAACAAAGGCAAAAAACAGCTTCCACAGCAAAGCAGCAACTAATTTTCACAGAACACATTTTCTGGAGCAAGGCTTTCCCAAAACTAACTGATCAAAACCCCTATTTCCAGAGTCCAACCTCAGGCTTAGCCAGTCAGACTTTCCAGAATTGGAGGCCAAACTAGAATGTTAGGAGCTGCAGACCCAGCCAGGAGCCCGCTGAGGGAGGGCCCTGCAGGAATGAGTGAGGGCTCTGAGGCTGCCTCAGGTGACAGTGAGCATCTCCAGCAGGTGATGGGATCGCTCGTCGGTGGAGAAGGAGCTGAGGCGCAAGAGGGGACACAGAGGCCAAGTAGGAGGCACAGAGGTGATGTGCACCAGAGTGACGACAACAGAAGAGAAACAAGGCCAGAGTTTCTAGATAGACAGGTGACCCCTGAACAACACGGGTCTGATGGGTGCATGTCCACTTACACGTGGGTTTTGTTCAAGAGGAAACACTTCAGAACCACACGCTCTGCAGAGAGAACCACGGCTGCAGTTGGAGGGCCGCCTGTAATTTATGGGAGGATACTCCACTGTGGGAGTTCGGAGGCCCTGGCCCCTGCGCTGTTCAAGGGGCAGCAGCATCTCTGAATCAACAGCTTTGGCAAGAGATCAGTTACCGGTGGTGAAGAAAATGCAGGAGACATGGGGTCAGCTTTCCTGGGTGTGGATTCCACCTCTGCCGCTTACAGAAATGTGGGACTTAGCTAGTAACACTCTTTAAGGCTCAGTTTTCACACCAGGAAATGGAAGTAAGGTTAAATAAATAAATGTTTAAATTAAAATTCATCAGTTTAAGTGATCCATGTTAAACACCTAGCACAGGGCTTGGCCCTTAGACTAAATATTCGCTGCTAGTCATGGGTTTTGTTAATGATGCTGCTGTAAAAACATCATTCGTTGAGACCTACTTTGGGCCAGGCATTGTGAATATAAAGACTTTTTTGGAAACGGAAAAAAGCTCCCCTGATGACAAATGTGTGGTCCCTAAGACCACTTTCAGTTTCCCCCATAATTGCTGCTGACATTTTTTTTTTTTTTTTTTGCAAAACAGAGAAGTGGTGAAGTATGGAAACAATCTAGTTATGTTACCAGGATCCTCAAAGCCACAGATCATCTACAGTATGTATCTCATGACATCAAGAAAAAGAAATAAATCCCAGTTTTCTGACTCTCCTCATTCCTAACACCTGGACTGAGGGAACCAAACAGACCCACTTGGGTTCACTTAACCTGCATCTGCCGTGAACCTAATCACTCCCTCTCATGATTTCCTGCTCACACTAAGGAAAGCATGGCCCACCTTTAGGTTTTTATTGCCTATATCCACAGTGAGTCTGAAATTCCTGCTTTGTCAAGATACGTGTGTATCTGTGTCCTCTATCTAATTCCTTGTTGCATGCATGGAACTTCACTCTTTAACTGTGACTTCTCTCTCTGAATCATGAACACACTCTTCTTGACTGGACATTACCAGAATCACAAACACAAGCTTAACCATAAAAACTCTCCCTGAGCCCACATCATTCCCCACCACCAGCTACTGTCCCATTTCTTTGTTTCCTTTCACATCAGAACAGGTAGCTATATCATCAAAATACATACAAATAACAAATGTTGAAGAGGATGTGGAGAATAGGGAACTTTCATACTCTGTTGGTGGGAATGTAAATTGGTGCAGTAACAACGAAAAACACCATGGAGGTTTCTCAAAAAACTAAAATTAGAACTACCATATGACTTAGCAATTCCACTGCTGGGTATATATCCAAAAAAAAAATGATTTAAAAAGACACATGCACCCCAGTGTTCATAGCAGCACTCTTTACAATAGCAAATATATGAAAGCAACCTAAGTGTCCATCAACAGATGAATAGATAAAGATGATGTGGTACATATATAAAATGGAATATTAATTTGCCATAAAGAATGAAATCATGCTATTTGCAGCTACATGGATGAACACAGAGATTATCATACAAAACGAAGTAAGTCAGAAAGAAAAAGACAAATACCATATGATATCACTTATATGTAGAATCTAAAATATGATACAAATGAACTTATTTACAAAACAGAAACAGACTCACAAACATAGAAAAACTCATGGTTACCAACGAGTGGGGAGGGACATATAAGGAGTATGGGATCAAGAGACACAAACTACTATATATAAAACAGATAAACAGCAAGGATTTACAGTATAGCATAAGGAATTATACCCAGTATCTTGTTATAACTTATAATGGTATTCAACCTCAAGAATACTCACTTTGCTGTACACCTGAAACTAACACAACAATGTAAATCGACCTTACTTCAATTAGAAGAAACCTAGTAGCCAGAATCACCCACACCTGCCACCTCTGACCCCTCCCTCCTGGCTCAGCCCACTCTGCATTTAATCTCTCCGGAAATTCTCACTGTGGACTCACTCTGACTCCTTAGAACACTTTCCTCTCACCCCCTGATGCTCTGTCTGTTCTCTCCACCTCGCAAGGCACGGTCTCTCTAGACGCCTTTCCTGGCTGCTCTGCTCAGCGTGTTCAGGCTCATTTGATGTCCTCCTCTCAACTCTTCCCGTTTTCATGCCTATGGACTCACTCCAGCTGCAAATACTCCTCCCCTTCAAACAGGCAGACCCCTGTTACTGCATCAGACAGCAGAGGATAGGAGAAGTGGCATCCCTCTCAGGAAGAAGATGAGAAATCAAAACCTCAAACTAGGCACTGAGAGTTTTTTCCTCCAGGGTCTTTCAACCCAGACTCAAGGAACCCTGAAACCCAGAAGTGGGTATCAGAATTGACTGGGGAAGCTCTCAGGGGCAATTTGGCCATGTGTGTCAGTAATCTTTAAAAATTCACCCCTTGACCCAAAAATTCCACTTTGGAAAACATGTTATATGAAACTATCCCAGAGTGATGCATCACAGGATTACTGTGAAGATTAGATGAGATAATACATGTAACGTGCTCAGAACAGTTCCTGGTACAATAATAAATGGACCGTTATTAGTTAAAAAAAAAAAATAAGGAAAGAAACTAAAATGTTCAACTGTAAAGACATGTTTAAAAAAATGACAGTTTATATAGATGAGAGCTTACTTGCAGCCGTCAGAAGTCATGTTTGTATAGAAAGATTAATGACTCAATTAATTTAAACACACTGAATATATGAAAAGGAATAAGAAAAGTAAAACTAAATAGATGTCACTGGAGAATGCTAGTGCACCAATTGCCACTGATAACAGAAAAATAATGGGAAATAAATAAAGCATTTAATCTGCCTTTCCAGTACGAACTGGATTTTGGGTTAACAATTATACCTAGTGATTAAATTTTTCATTACAGGAAAATTCCACCTAAAAATGCAAAGAAATGACAAAATGAGAAAACTGCAATCCCTAATGGTTCACTTAATGAATAGATGGAAAAACCATCATAAAATGGTCAACTGAAAAATCTGCAAAGAAGACATCAAGCTGTCATCCACAAACCCACAAGTCATTCAGAGTCAACACAAGGAGACAGGTAAACCTGGTAAGCCCCTCAATGGGGGAACTGTAAAGTCCACAGCACTGCCCACCAAGCACCCAAGCTGTCCCTGTGGGAAGAGAGAGAAGAGGCCTGAGCATGGGTCACACCATGTCAGCCTGGACCTATTCTCACCCAGGGTTTCAGACAGTCTGTGAATGCATAGTTAACAGACTAGTGATGTCTGTTGAGGTTAGGGCTACCCTAACACTAGCCCTAAACAATGATTTCTATGTGCTTTCAATATAATGATGCCATTGTGGTATATTAAAAAGTGCATTTTTGAGATGCAGACTTAAATATTTGAGATACACATAACATGATGCCAGGAAGTTGTCCAAATAAGTCCATAAAAAAAAGGGTGGTGAGGGGTGGAGGTGATGAAGCTATTACAGGGTAAATAATGCTGATAATTATGGGAAGTGGGTGGTGGGCCCATGGAACTTCATCACACCTCTGCTTTTATGTAGGACCAAACTTTCACAATTAAAATCTTCAATCATGCTATTAAAAAGTTTTAATGACATAGAACAATATGTCAAAAATAATATGTGAGATCCTCAAGATTATACAGTTTAACAAGGTATGCTCCTGATTCTGAAAAATAGCAGAAATGACTTCTCTTAAAAAGAGTCAAATCACTGCAGTAGGAATATGACAATTTTTTTTTTCGATGACCTGCTCACCAGCTGGACTTAACAGAACACCTCTTATGACCAGCAGGATGTAATTTGACCACAGTGGGGGGAACAGGCAGAGACACGACCTTCTGTTTTGCTTCTTGCACTGATGGCTGGGTTTTAATGCTTGTGCATGGAGTGGTCCTGTTTCTCCAGCAGCATTCATTGCAAAGTTATCTTGTCCCCATGGGACCTACTCACCTCCTCTGACGGCACAAATGTGGCTTTCTTTCGGAGGTCTCCGTTCTCTTCCTTGGATCTATTGGATGTGTTGTGTGCCGATATCATGCTGTCTTGATGATGGTAGTTTTGCAGTCTATTTGGAAATCAGGCAGCATGGGATGTCCGAAGTCTGCACTTCTTTCTGAAGAATGTATGGACACTCTCTATGTTCTTTGGGTTTCCATACACATTTGGGAATTCTGGGTTATACTTGTCTGAGACAATCCATGGGTATTTTGAGAGGAATGGCATCGACTCTCTGGATTGCCTCGGGGTGTGGAATCATTTGCACAAGATGGACTATTACGATCCATGAGCACCACCTATCTTTCCTAGTTGGGTGTGTGTTGTCTTCATTTTCTTTCATCAATATGTCTCTCACCCGTTTTCTGAGTTATGGTCTTGTAGGCCGTGTGTAGGATGGACTCCGAGGTATTTTCTCTGTGTTGTTACCGTCATTGTCCATGTAGCTGTCTCCTTGTTTTCTCATTTGGATAGTTTGTTGTGAGAGTACATAAATGCAACCGATTTCCATAGTGTTGATGAAGTTTGTACCCTGCAATCGAACTGAATTTCCTGAGTACTGTTCTGGTTTGTTTTATTTTTCTTTGGTGGGGGACGGGTTGCCTTCAGGATTTTCTGTGCAGAGAATTGGGTCCATTTGAGTCTTTCCTCTGGCGTCAGATACTTCTTCTATGCCGTTATTGTGGTGAGGACTTCCTCCGCCTTGGTGAATGAAAGCAGCCAGCATGCCACGGTGAGAGTTATGCATATGCAATAACTGACCCTCTTCTCCTTCCACCCTCTCCATCTCTCTGAGGTCTCCAGGAAGTGTAGGACTAGGCCAGGGCCCCATAGGGCTCAGCTTCGTCAGCTGGACCGCTGTTCATCTGCCACTCCAACCCAGGCGTTATTTGCTCTACCATCTGTGACCCTTCTGTGGCTGGTGGTGGTGGGTTGGGCGTGTTAGGGGCTCTTCAGAACTTTCATTCCTTTGAGACCAAGCCTCTGTTCCTTAGGTTTTGGCAAATTGCAGTCCAACAGTTGGGTGGTCTGTGGCCAGCCTTTGGTCTGTGCCCAAGACCAGCCTCTAGGGGCTCACCTTGTGGGGCTCAGCATTTAACCCCCCTGTGCTAACCTTTGTTCTCTGCCTTGGTGTGCTCTGGGTCCTGTAGCTGACTAGGGGGGAAGCTTGGCACAGTGCTACAAGTCAGAAACGGCAGTGCCGAACTCTCTTTGTAGCCAAGGACTGGACACCATAGGTCCATGGGTCCTGGTTCTGGAGAACCATCCATGGCCACAAGCTCTGGAGCCAGCGCTAGCCATTGTGGGTAGTGGGGGCGGGGGGGCAGGACTCGGTCCCACACTCAGGGAGATGCATTGAGTTTCCACATTGTTGAGCTCCTCGCCAATCTCCAACGTGGGGCACTGCCATGACAGTGACCAGAAGAAGGTCAGGCACGGCCCGGAGGTATCAGGGCACCACCCCGCCATTACCATCGCTTCTTCTGCCCACTCAAACTTCTGATCCCAGACAGGTACAGACCTGGTCAGATCACATCCAAATGGGAACAAAGAGAACTATTTAGAGTTTTTGGCATAAACCTCAGGCTAAAGGGTGCTGCCTGGGCTCGCTCCATCCCAACCAGCCAGTTTGGGACAAGGCTGTGGATGTGTCCGGCCAACCAGACTTCTCAACCCACATGAGCCTGCCCATGCTGGAGGCAGACCCATCCAAAGGACAGGAACACCCACCCCCAACAACACTCCACACATCCAGGCAAGGGAGAGATTGTTACCAGCCTGACATCAGTGTAATGTTCTGGCCTGGGGCTCCCAGGCTTACATTTGGGGTCCTCCCGGACAGTCGCCCAAGGCACCTCGTGTGAGACCTGACCCAACTTAAACAGCCCTGGAGGATCATCTTGACTGTGACGTTTCCTGAGACCACAGCCCCAGCACATGGGGATACAACAGAACCATTTTTGCAGCCAAGTGAGCTGGGCAGGGGCTCCAGTAGGATGTGGATGCGGCATTCCCCAGGTTCCAGGTTCTGCTGGGCTCTATTGCCAGGGAAACAAGGTCACATCCTGGGGCCCCTTGGCCCACGTGAGTGAAACCAACACGGCATGGGCAGAGTAATGGCCCTGGCTCTGTGGACACAGCTGCTTTCAGACCCGGCCTCTCTCCTCCATGTCATCAGGGATGTGACCCTGTACAAACCATGGGCCTCTCCTCCCAGGTTTCCACGTCTGCAAAGTGGCGCTCATTCTGGCATTGACTTCTTAGGGAAGCCATTAGGAGGATAGACCTGGAAGCTCCTACAGTGCCTGTCAAAGTGCAGACTGGTATCATAGGGAGGGCTGGTATCACACGGAGCACAGGCACACACTGCAGAAAGGAAGGAGTACCTCAGGGGCTGGCCTAACAAAGAATCCAGCTGAAAAAGCCTTGGGCCTGCTCTGGGATCTCGGGAGAGTCACCCGTCCTCTGGCCTACATCCCACTCCCACCGAAGGAGAGCTGAAAGTCATGAAAATTCAGACATCAACCCCTCTGGCATAAAAATTTCCAAGTCCTCCTGTTGCAGGTAGATTCACGTCCACATGCCTCCTCTTGGCCTGCGGCATAGGATGCCTCTCCATTGGCCCCCGGCAGTCTTGCTTCCAGTTCATATATCCTTGTGGCTATCCCCACCACTCCAGAATGTATGGACATTTTGATTTTGTCCTCGCTTACAGACAGACTTAGGAAAGGTCTGTGAATTCTACTCAATTCCTCTCCCCTGTGATCGTGTGGCTTGTGCTTGTGTGCACGTGTGAGCGCACACATATTTGTATCTCTACGTATGATTATAACATTTATGTATTATATAAGTATTAAGTAGAAAGTTTTATGATACATAATATATATTATACATATTGCCCTTAATATATATATTATGTATCCTAAACTTATTCTATATAATAAATTCATGATATAGAATATGTTTATTATATATAATCTAAGAATATTATGTGTAGAATACCTACAGATGCATATACATATCCACACAGATATTGTTAGGGTTTAGCTTCAGGGTAGGGTTTTTGTGTCTCGAAGGCTTGCATTGTGCGAATTCTCCATCTGTTTCCCAGCTGATACCCCTCGTCATTTCCATCATTTGCAAATCAATGTTTTCACACGTTCGCTCCCCTGCCTTTGCATCGTGTGGACGCTTTGTTTCTTCTGTCAAAAACCCTTTTCTGGAGCCTGGATCCCCAACTGCCTTTATTGTGCTGGTGTTTCCCTTTTCAGTGGAGACCAATCCACAGACATACTTCTAAGGCTGAGGTCCAAGAATGTACTGCTTATGGGTTTCTTCTAGGCCTGACCTGTCTTCAGCTTTGACATTGCAGTAGTTGATTTGGTGTGAGGTTCTTGTTGTAAGTGGCATAAGAAAGGAATCCAGTGTGATGCTTGTGCATGGAACAGTCCAGGTTCCCCAGGACCATTCATTGCACAGGCTCTCTTGTCCCCATGGGACCTTTACATCTCCTTTGACTGCACAAGCTTGGCTTTCTTTTGGAGCTCACCGTTCTCTTCCTTGGATCTAGGTGGATATCTTGTGTGCCAATACCATGTTGTCTTGTTGATTGTGGGTTTTCCGTGTAGTTGCAAATCAGGCAGTGTGGGACCTTCGTATTCTGCACTTCCTTCTGACCAGTGTATGGACACTCTCGAGGTTCTTTGGGTTTCCAGACACATTTGGGAATTCTTGGTTACTTGTCTGAGAAAATCCGTGGGTATTTTTAGAGAAATGGCATCGACTCTCTGGATTTCCTCAAGGATGTGGAATCATTTGCACAAGACAGACTCTTCCGATCAATGAGCACCACCTATCGTTCCATGTTGGGTGTGTGTCGTCTTCATTTTCTTTCATCAATGTGTCACTCGTCCCATTTTCTGAGTTGTGGGTCTTGTAGGTCGTGGGTTAGATGGTCTCCTAGGTATTTTCTTTGTGTTGTTACCGTCATTGTCCACGGGGTTGTCTTCCTGCTTTCTCATTCTATTAGTTTGTTTTGAGTGTACAGAAAGGCAACCTACTTATCTAGCATCGATGAAGTTTGTACCCTGCGATCATCTTCAGCATCATCTATGCAGAGAATCGGGTCAATTTGAGTTTTTCCTCAGCCGAGGGTACTTCTTGTTTCTTCTTTCCATTCTGTTATTATGGTGAGGACTTCCTCCACCTTGGTGAATGAAAGCAGACAGCATGCTAGTGACAGAGTTAGGCATAATCAATAACTGGCTGTCTTCTCCATCCTCCCTCTCCATCTAAGTCCTCCAGGAATGGCAGTACTAGGCCATGACCCCATAGGGATGAGCTCAGTGAGATGGACCACTGTTCATCTGTCCCTCTGTCCCAGCCATAATTTGCTCTACAATCTTTAACCATTCTCAGACTGGGAGTGGGGGTTGAGGGGGTGGGTGTACCTTCAGACCCATCCCCCCTTTGAGACCATTTGTCTGTTCGTTATGTGTTGGCAAATTGCAGTGAGACAGATGGAGGTCTGTGGCCAGCCTTTGGTCCAGACCTAAGACCAGCTTCTGTAGGCTTACCCTGTGGAGCAGTTTATCCATCCCCAGCCTGCTCAGACTTGTTCTCCACATTGGTGTGCTCTGGGTCCTGCACCTGACTCGGGAGGAAGCTTGGCACAGTTCTCCAGGTCAGAGCCTGCTGTGATGAGCTCTATTCGTATCCCAGGATTTGGCCCATAGACTTTTGGTTCCTGGTTCCAAGGCATCAACGGCTATCAGTCTCACTGGAAATAACTGTCCACATATAACAAGGGCAACCACAGCAACAAGGATTATCAGTCTCAGTGGAATTCAGTGTGCACATATAACAAGGGCAACCACAGCATCAATGGCTATCAGTCTCACTGGAAATCATTTTCCACATATAACAAAGGCAGCCCCAGCATCAAACTCTATCAGTGTCACTGGAAATTATGGTCGACACATAACGAGGTCTGCCACAGGTCAACAGCTATCAATCTGACTGGAAATCCGTATCCACATTAAACAAGGGCTTCCACAGGTCAACAGCTACCAGTCTCAAAGAAAATAAGTTTCCACATATAACAAGCGCAACCATAGTATCAATGGCTGTCAGTCTCACTGGAAAACAGTGTCCACATATAACAAGGACAACCTCAGCATCAATGGTTATCATTCTCACTGGATATTAGGGTACACATATAACAAGGATAACCACAGGTCAACGACTGTCAGTACACTTGAAATCAGTGTCCACATATAAAAGGGGCAATCACACAGTCAAGCTATCGCTCACTGGAAATCTGAGTCCACATGTAAAAAGTGCATCCAGAGCATCAACAGCTATCAGTCTAACTGGAAATCACTGTCCACATACAACAAGTGCAACCAAAGTTCAACCATAATCCGTCCAACGGGAAATCAGTGTCCAGATATAACAAAGTCTACCACAGCATGAAGGCTATCAGTCTCACTGGAAAACAGTGTCCACATGTAACCAGTGCAACCACAGAATCAACAACTATCAATCACACTGGAAATCTTTATTCACGTATAACAAGTGCAATGACAGTACAACTGCTAGGAGTCACATGGGAAATCATTGTCCACATATAACAATAGCAACCACAGGGCAACGGCTATCAGTCTCACTGGAAATCATTGTCCACATATAAGAAGGGCAAACACAGGTCAACAGCTATCAGTCTCACTGGAAATCTGTGTCCAGATATAACGAGGGGAGCCACCACATCAATGGATATCAATGACACTGGAAATCATTGTCCACATAAAACAAGGGCAACCACAGGTCAACTGCTATCAGTTCACTGAAAATAATTGTCCATATATAACAAGGGCAACCAGAGAATCAACAGCTATCAGCCTCACTGGAAATCAGTGTCCACAGATAACGATAGCAACCACATCTCAGTTGCTACCAATCTCACTGGAAAGCAGATTTCACATGTAACAAAGGCAAGCACACAGCAACGGCTATCAGTCTCACTGGAAATTAGTGTCCATGTATAACAAGGGCAAGTACAGATAAACGGCTATCAGTCTCACTGGAAATCAGTGTCCATATATAACAGGGGCAAGCACATATCAAGAGCTATCAGTCTCACTGGAAAACAGTGTCCACATTTAAAAAGGGCAATCACAGTTCAACTACTATCAATCTCACTGGAAATCAGTGTCCACATATAAGAAGGGTTACCACTGCATCAAATGCTATCAGTCTCACTGTAAATCAGATTCCACATATAACAAGGGTAACCACAGGTCCACTGCCATCAGTGTCACAGGAAATCGGTGTCCATATATAACAAGGGCATGAACAGAATCAACGTCAATCAGTCTCACGGAAAATCAGTGTACACTTATAACAAGTGCAACCCCAGCATCAAGAGATATCAGTCTCACTGGAAATCAGTGTCTCATATAACTAGGGCAGCCACAGCATCAATGGCTATCAATCTCACTGGAAATCATTGTGCACATAAAACAAGGGTAACCACAGTTCATCTGCTATCAGTCCCATGGAATTTCTGTGTCCACATATAAGAAGGGAAAACACAGGTGAACGGCTATCATTCGCACTGGAAATCAGTGTCCCCATACAACAAGGGCAACCACAGGTCAACTGCTATCTGTCCACTGGAAATAAATGTCACCATATAACAAGGGCAACCACAGAATCAAGAGCTACCAGCCTCTCTGTAAATTCAGTTTCTGTGTATAATAAAGGCAACCACAGAAACAACGGCTATCAGTCCCACAGGAAATCACTGCCCAAGTATATCAACTGCAAGCACAGGTCAATGGTTATTATTCTCACTGGAAATCAGTGCCCACATATAACAAGGGCAACCAGAGCATCAACAGCTATCAGACTCACTGGAAAACAGCATCCACATTTAAAAAGGGCAAGCAAAGTTCAATGGCTATCAGTCTCACTGGAAATCAGTGTCCATATATAACAAGTGCAACCACAGGTCAAAAAATATTAGTCTCAATGGAAATTTGTGTTCACATATTACATGGGCAACCATGGCATCAACTGCTATCAGTCTCACTGGAAAACAGTATCCACATTTAACAAGGGCATGCAAAGAACAATGGCTATCAGTCTGACTAGAAATAATTGTCCACATATAATAAGGGAAATCACAGCATCAACGGCTATCAGTCTCACTGGAAATCAGTGTCCACATATAACAAGGTCAACCACAGCATCAACCTTTATCAGTCCAACTGGAAATAAGTATTCACGTATAAAACATGGAACCACAGTATCAGTGGCTATCAGTCTCACTGGAAATCAGTGTCCATATATAACAAGGGCAACCACAGCTCAATGGCTATCAATCACAATGGAAATCTATGTCCACTTATAAATAGGGAAAGCATAGAATCAATGGTTAATAGTCTCAAGGGAAATCAGTGTCCACCTACAACAAGGGCAACCACAGGTCAAAGGCTTTCATTCTCACTGGAAATCAGGGTCTACATATAACCAGGCAGCGAAAGGTCAACGGCTATAAATCTCACTGGAAATCAGTGTCTACATATAATAAGGGGACTACAGGTCAACATCTATCAGTCTCACTGGGAATCAGTGTCCACATATAACAAGGGCAAGCAAATCATCAACGTTTATCAGTCACCCTAGATATCAGTGTCTGCATATAACAAGCACAACCAGAGCATCAATGGCTATCAGTCTCACTGGAAAACAGTGTCCACATATAACAAGTGTACCCAGAGGGCAATGGGAATCAGTCTTACTGGAAATAAGTGTCCACCTATAACACGGGCAGCCACAGCATCAACGGCTATCGGTCTCATGGAAATCGGTTTTCCCATATATCATGGGCAGCCACAGCATCAACAGCTATCACTCACACAGGAAATCAGTGTCCACATATAAATACAGCAACCCCAGTATCAACAGCTCTCAGTTTCACAGATAACGAGGGTCCACATAACACAAGGGCAACCAGGGTCAACTGCTAACACATCCAATGAAAATCAGTGTCCACATATAACAAGGGAAACCACAGGTCAAGAGCTATCAGTCACACTGAAAATCAATGTCCACATATGACAAGGACAACCAGAGCATGAACGCCTATCAGTCTCATTGGAAAAGAGTGGCCACATTTAACAAGGGCAAGCACAGTTCAACAGCTATTAGTCTCACTGGAAATCAGTGTCCACATATAATAAGGGCAACCAAAGCATCAACGGTTATCAGCCTCACTGAAAATCAGTGTCCACATATAATAAAGGCAACGACAAGTCAACGGCTTTCAGTCTCACTGGAATTCAGTGTCCACTTATAACAATGGCAACCTTCATCATCAATGGCTTTCAGTCTCACTGGAAACCTGGATCCACATACATCAAGGCAGCCACAGGTGGATGGCTATCAATCTCACTGGAAATCACTGTCTACATGTAAAAAGGGGAACTAGAGGTCGTCTATCAGTCTCACTGGAAATCATTGTCCACATATAACAAGGGCACCGACAGTATCAACGGCTATCAGTCACCCTGCAAATCAGTGTCCACGTATATCTTGGCAACCACAGGTCAAAGGCTATCATTCTCACTAGAGATCAGTGTCCATATATAACAAGGGCAACCACAGAATCAATGGATATCAGTCTCACTGGAAATCAGCGACTGCATATAACAAGGGCAACCAGATTATCAACGACTATCAGTCACACTGGAAAACAGTGTCCACATTTAAGAAGTCAAACACAGCATCAACGACTATCAGTCTCCCTGGAAACAAGGTCCACATGTAAATAGGGCAGCCACAGGTCAATGGTTATCCATCTCACTGAAATAAGAATCCACATACAACAAGGGTAGCCACAGCACCAAGAGCTACCAGTCCCAGTGGAGATCAGTGTCCACATATAACAAGGACAACCACAGCACCAAATGTTATCAGTCTCACTGGAATTCAGGGTCCACATATAACAAGGGCAACCACAGGTCATCGACAATCAGTCCACTTGAAATCAGTTTCCACATATAACAAGGACAGTCACACCATCAACAGCTATCACTCCCACAGGAAATCAGAGTCCACGTATAAAAAGTGCATCCAGAGAATCAATGGCTATCAGTCTATCTGTAAATCACTTTCCACATAAAACAAGTATAACCAAAGTTCAATGGCTATCCATCCAACGGGAAATCAGTGTCCACATATAACAAAGTCCACCACAGAATCAAGGTTATCAGTCTCACTGAAAACAGTGTCCACATATAAACAATGTAACAACAGAATCAACGACCATCAATCACACTGGAAATCTTTATTCACTTATAACTAGTGCAACGACAGTTCAATGGCTAAGAGTCAAACTGGAAATCATTGTCCACATATAAGAATGGCAATCACTGGGCAACTGCTATCAGTTTCACTGGAAATCACTGTCCACATATAAGAAGGGCAACAAAAGGTCAGCAGCTATCAGGCTCACTGGAAATCAGTGTCCACATATAACAAGGGCATTCCAGCATCAACGGCTATCAATCTCACTGGAAATCAGTGTCCACATGTAACAGGGGCACCAACAGTATCAATGGCTATAAGTCCCAGTGGATATCAGTGTCCACGTATATCATGGCAACCACAGGTCAACAGCAATCATTCTCACTGGAGATCAGTGTCCATATATAAAAAGGGCAACCACAGAATCAAAGGATATCAGTCTCACTGGAAATCAGTGGCCACATATAACAAGGGCAACCTCAGTATCAACAGCTCTGAGTTCCACTGGAAATCACTGTCTACGTATATCAAGGGCAACCACAGGTCAAAAGCTATCAATCCCACTGGAAACCAGTGTCAACATATAATAAGGGCAACCACAGGATCAGTGGATATCAGTCTTATTGTAAATCAGTGTCCACATATAACAAGGGCAAATACATAAAAACTGCTATCAGTCCCAATTAAATCATTGCCCACCTACAAAAAGTGAAACCACAGGTCAACTGCTATCAGTCTCACTGCAAATCAGTGTCCACAAATAACACGGGCATCCACAGCATCAACGGGGATTGGTCTCATGGTAATCAGTTTCCCCATATATCATGGTCAACCACAGCATCAATGGCTACCACTCACACAGGAAATCAGTGTCCACATATAACAGTGGCAACCACAGCATCAAGGGCTATCAGTTTCATTGGTAATGAGGGTCCACATAACACAACGGCAACCACAGGTCAACTGATATCATGTCCACTGAAAATCAGTGTCCACATATATCAAGGTAAACCACAGGTCACCAACTATCAGTCACACTGTATATCAGCGTCCCCTTATAACAAGGGCAACCGAACGTCAACATCTATTAGTCCACTGGAAATCAGAGTCCACATATTACAAAGGCACCCACAGCATCATCAGCTGGCAACCCCACTGGAAATCAGTGTCCACATATAACAAGGGCAACCACAGCTTAATGGCTATCAGTCTCACTGCAAATCACTGTCCAAATATAAAAAAAGCAACCTCAGCCTCAACAGCTATTGGTCTCTCTGGAAATCAGTGTCTACATATAACAAGGGGAACTACAGGTCAATGGCTACCAGTCTAACTGTAAATCAGTGTCTGCATATAACAAGGGCAACCAGATCATCAAAGACTATCAGTCTCACTGGCAAACAGTGTCCACATTTAACAACTCAAGCAAAGCTCAAAGAGTATCAGGCTCACTGGAAATCAGTGTACACCTATAATAAAGATACCACAGCATCAGTGGTATCAGTCTCACTGGAAACAGTGTCCACATGTACCAAGGGCAGCCACAGGTCAATCTCTATCCATCTCACTGGAAATAAGAATCCACATAACACAAGGGCAACCACAGCATCAACAGCTATAAATGTCACTTGAATTGGGTCCACATATAACAATGGCAACCACATCATCAATGGCTATACCTATCACTTGATATCAGTGTCCACATATAACAAGGACAACCACAGCAAAAAGTTTATCAGTCTCACTGGAATTCAGGGTCCACATAAAACAAGAGCAGCCACAAGTCAACTGCTATCAGCCTCACTGGAAATCACTGTCCACATATAAAAAGTGAAGCCACAGTTCAACGGCTATCAGTCTCCCTGGAAATCTGTGTTAACGTTTAAAAAGGGAAAGAACAGGTTAATGCCTATCAGTCTCACTGGTAATCAGTGTCCACCTATAACAAGGGCAACCTCAGCATCAATGGCTATCAGTCTCACTGGAAACCATGGTCCACATATAATAAGGCAGCCACACGTCCACAGCTATCAGTCTCACTGGCAATCAGTGTCTACATATAACAAGGGGAACTACAGGTCAAGATTTATCAGTATCACTTGAAATCAGTGTCCACATAGGACAAGGGAAAGCAGAGCATCAATGTCTATCAGTCACACTGGAATTCAGTGTCCGCATATATCGAGCGCAAGCACAACCAGAACATCAATGATTATCAGTCTCACTGGAAAATATTGTCCATATTAAACAAGGGAAAGCACAGTTCAACAGCTATTTGTCTCACTGGAAATCGCTGTCCACATATAGCGAGGGCAACCTCAGAAACAATGGCTATCAGTCTCTTTGGAGATCAGTGTTCACATAGGACAATGGCAAGCAGAGCATCAACGTCTATCAGTCACACTGGAAATCACTATCCACATACAACAAGGGCAAGCAGATCATCAACGATTATCCGTCTCAATGGAAAACAGTGTCCACATTTAACGAGTCAAGCACAGCTCAACGGCTCACAGTCTCACTGGAAATCAGTGTCCACATATATTAAGGGCAAGGACAACATCAAAGACTATCAGACTCACTGGAAAACAGTATCCACATTTCACAAGGGCAAGCAAATTTCAATGGTATCAATCTCAATGGAAATCTGTGTCCACATATAAATAGGGGAAGCATAGCATCAACGGCTTACAGTCACAATGGAAATCAGTGTCCACATATAACAAGGAAGCCACAGGTCAGTGGCTATCAGTCTAACTGGAAATCAGTGTCTACATATAACAATTGGAACTACAGTTCAACGTCTATCAGTCACACTGGGAATCAGTGTCCGCATTTAACAAGCACAACCAGAGCATCAGCAGCTAAAGCTCTCACTGGAAAACAGTGTCCACATTTACCAAGGGCAAACACAGCTCAACAGCTATTTGTCTCTATGGAAATCAGGGTCCACATATAATAAGGGCAACCAAAGCATCAACGTCTATCAGCCTCACTGGAAATCAGTGTCCACACCTAACAAGGGGAAATACAGGTCAACGGCTATCAGTCTCACTGAAAATCAGTGTCCGCATATAACTAGAGCAACCAGATCATAAACGACTATCAGTCTCACTGGAAAACTGTGTACAAATGTAATCAATCAAGCACAGCTCAACGGTTATCTGTCTTACTGGAAATCAGTGTCCACCTATAATAAGAGCAACCACAGCATCAGTGGCTGTCAGCCTCACTGGAAATCATTGTCCACATATAACAAGAGTTACCACAGCATCAACAGCTATCAGTCTCACTGGAAATCAGTATCCACATATAACAAGTGTAACCACAGCTTAACGGCTATCAGTCTCACCACAAATCCGTTTCAAAATATAACAAATGCAATGACAGGTTAATGGCTATCAGTCTTAAAGGAAACTAGTGTCCATGTATAACAAGTGTGGAGAGAGGAGAAGATGGCGGAAGAGTAAGACACTGAGATCACCTTCCTCCCCACAGATACATCAGAAATACATCTACACGTGGAACTGCTCCTATAGAACACCCACTGAACGCTGGCAGAAGACGTCAGACCTCCCAAAAGGAGAGGGGATTCAGAGCACCGCCTAAACGACTTCCAGAGATGGGCGCGAGCCGCGGCTAACAGCACGGACCCCAGAGACGGGCATGAGACGCTAAGGCTGCTGCTGCCGCCACCAAGAAGCCTGTGTGCAAGTACAGGTCACTCTCCACACTGCCCCTCCCGGGAGCCTGTGCAGCCTGCCACTGCCAGGGTCCCTTGATCCAGGGACAACTTCCCCGGGAGAACGCACGGTGCGCCTCAGGCTGCTGCAACGTCACGCCGGTCTCTGCCGCTGCAGGCTCGCCCCGCATCCATACCCCTCCCTCCCCCCGGCCTGAGTGAGCCAGAGCCCCCGAAGCAGCTGCTCCTTTAACCCCGTCCTGTGTGAGCGAAGAAAGATGCCCTCAGGCGACCTACAGGCAGAGGTGGGTCCAAATCCAAAGCTGAACCCCGGGAGCTGTACAAACAAAGAAGAGAAAGGGAAATTTCTCCCAGCAGCCTCAGAAGCAGCGGATTAAAGCTCCACAAACAACTTGATGTACCTGCATCTGTTGAATACCTGAATAGATAACAAATCATCCCAAATTGAGGAGGTGGACTTTGGGAGCAGGATATATTATTTTTTCCCCTTTTCCACTTTTTGTGAGTGTGTATGTGTATGCTTCTGTGTGAGATTTTGTCTGTATAGCTTTGCTTTCACCATTTGTCCTAGGGTTTGGTCTGTCTGTCTTTTTTTGTTGTTTTTTGGTTTTTTTTACTTAAAAAAATTTTTTTCTTAATAATTATTTTTTATTTTAATAACTTTATTTTATTTTATCTTACTTTATTTTATTTTATCCTCTTTCTTTCTTTCTATTTTTTCTCCCTTTTATTCTGAGCCATGTGGATGAAAGGCTCTTGGTGCTCCAGCCAGGCATCAGGGCTGTGCCTCTGAGGTGGGAGAGCCAACTTCAGGACACTGGTACACAAGAGACCTCCCAGCTCCACGTAATACCAAATGGTAAAAATCTCCCAGAGATCTCCATCTCAACACCAAGACCCAGCTTCACTCAACGATCAGCAAGCTACAGTGCTGGACATCCTATGCCAAACAACTAGCAAGACAGGAACACCACCCAAGCCATTAGCAGAGAGGCTGCCTAAAATCATAATAAGGCCACAGACACCCCAAAACACACCACCAGACGTGGACGTGCCCACCAGAAATGCAAGATCCAGCCTCATCCACCAGAACACAGGCACTAGTCCCCTCCAGCAGGAAGCCTACACAACCCACTGAACCAACCTTAGCCACTGGGGACAGATACCAAAAACAACAGGAACTATGAACCTGCAACCTGCGAAAAGGAGACCCAAAACACAATAAGATAAGCAAAATGAGAAGACAGAAAAACACACAGCAGATGAAGGAGCAAGGTAAAAACACACCAGACCTAACAAATGAAGAGGAAATAAGCAGTCTACCTGAAAAAGAATTCAGAATAATGATAGTAAAGATGATCCAAAGTCTTGGAAATAGAATAGACAAAATACAAGAAACATTTAACAAGGACGTAGAAGAACTAAAGAGGAACCAAGCAATGATGAAAAACACAATAAATGAAATTAAAAATACTCTAGAAGGGATCAATAGCAGAATAACTGAGGCAGAAGAACGGGTAAGTGACCTGGAACATGTATAACAAGGGCAATCACCGTATCAAGAGCTATCAGTATCAATGGAAATCAGTGTCCAAATATATCAAGAGCAAACACAGGTCTAAGGTTATGAGTCTCATTGGAAATCAGTATCCATATATAAAAAGGGCAACCACAGCATCAATGGCTATCAATTTCACTGGAAATCAGGGTCCACATATAACAATGGCAGCCACAGGTAAACGGCTATCAGCCTCACCAGAAATCACAATCCACATATTACATGGGCAGCCACAGGTCAATGGCTGTCAGACTCATGGAAATCCGTGTCCACAATTAAAATGTGTAGTGACAGCATCAACGGCTATCAAATCACTGTAAATATTTGTCCACATATAACAATGGTAACAACAACTCAACAGCTATCAGTATCACTAAAAATCAGTGTCCAGATATATCAAGTGCAAACAAAGGTAAACGGCTATCAATTTCACTGGAAATCAGTGTCCACATGTAACATGGGCAACCACAAGTCAACAGCTATCAGTCTCACTGGAAATCAGTGTCCACATACAACAAGGGCACTGACAGAATACGGCTATCAATCTCACTGGAATTCATTGGCCACATATAACAAGAACAACCACAGTATCAATGGCTATCAGTCCCACTGGAAATCAGTCTCCATATACAACAAGGGCAACAGCAGAATCAATGGATATCAGTCTCACTGGAAATCACTGTCCACTTATAACAAGTGTAACCACAATTCAACTGCTATCAATCCCACTGGAAATCATTGTCCACATATAACAAAGTCAGCAACAACATCAACGTCTATCAGTCTCACTGGAAATCAGTGCCCATATATAACAAGGGCACCCACAGCATCAACAGATATCATTCTCACTGGAAATCAGTGTTAACCTATAACAAGGTCAACCACAGCAACAACGGCTATCAGTCTCACTGGAAACATGGTCCATATATATATTGGGCAACCACAGAATCAACAGATATCAGTCTCACTGGAAATCAGTGTCCACATATAACTAGGACAAACACAGGTCAACGGCTCTCAGTCTCACCGAAAATCAGTGTCCCCGTATAACAAGGGCAACCAGAGGTCAACAGCTATCAGTCTACTCAAAATCAGTGTCCAAATATAACAAGGGCAACCACAGCATCAAAGGCTATCAGTCTCAATGTTAATCAGTGTCCACATATAAAAGGGGCAGCCACAGCATCAAGAGCTATCTGTCCCACGGGAAATCAGGGTCCACATATAACAATGGCAGCCACAGCATCAATGGATATCAGTCTTACAGAAAATCATGGTCCATATATAAGAAGAGCAGCCACAGCTTCAACAGCTGTCAGTCCCACTGGAAATCAGTGAACACAATTAACAAGTGTACCCACAGAATCAACGGCTATCAACTCACTGTAAATATATGTGCACAAATAACAAGGGCAACAACAACTCAAGAGCTATCAGTCTCACTGGAAATCAGTGTCTAGATATATCAAGTTCAAACATAGGTAAACGCCTGTGAGTCTCACTGGAAATCAGTGTACCCATATAACAAGGGGAACCACAGGTCAACAGCTATGTTTCACTGGAAATCAGTGTCCACATATAACAAGGGCAACCACAGCATCAACTGCTATCAGTCTCACCTGAAACAGTGTCCACATGTACCAAGGGCAGCCACAGGTCAACGGCTATCCGTCTCACTCCAAGTAAGATTCCATGTACAACAAGTGAAATCACAGTGTCAAGAGCTATCAGACCTAATGGAAATCAGTGTCTACATATAACAAGGGCAACCACAGCATCAAAGGTTATCAGTCTCACTGGAATTCAGGGTCCACATATAACAAGGGCAACCATATGTCAACGAAAATCAATTCACTTGAAATCAGTGTCCACATATCACAATGACAATCGCAGATCAACAGATATTTGTCTCACTGCAAGTCAATCCACATATAACAAGGGTAGTCACACCATCAACAGCTATCAGTCCCCCTGGAAATCAGTGCCCACATATAAAAAGTGCAACCAGAGCATCAACGGCTATCAGTCTAACTGGAAATCTCTGTCCACATACAACAAGGTCAACCAAAGTTCAATGGCTATCAGTCCAACCGGAAATCAGTGTTCACATATAACAAGGTCTACTACAGCATCAACGGCTAAGAGTTTCACTGTAAAATCAGTGTCCACATATCACAATGGCGAGCACAGCCTCCATGGCCATCAATCTCACTGGAAAACAGTGTCCACCTATACAAAGTGCAACCACAGCATCAACGGCTATCAGTCACTGGATATCAGGACTGCCACAGTTCAATATACCAAGGGCTGCCACAGTTCAATATACCAAGGGCTGCCACAGTTCAATGGCTATCGGTCTCACTGTAAAACAGTATCCACATATAACAAGCGCAACCAGAGCATCAACGGCTATCTGTCTCACTGGAAATCAGTGTCCACATACAACAAGTGCAGCCACAGCATCATCATCTATCAGTCCCTTTGGAAATCACTGCCCACATATAAATAGTCAAGCAAAGCATCTATGGCTATCAGCCTCACTGTATATCACTGTCCATATATCTTTTGCAACATTTGAGCTAACCCCACAGCATGTATATTCAGGGAACTGGAAACAGTGTAACTCCTGTTTCTGGTTTAATTTACAGAGGATGTGGGTGGTCAGACTCAGTTAGTCCAAATACTTAAGAAATCAGTTGGATAGAAAACATCACATGAGTTCTACTTGTTGTCACAGTAACATGGTGTGTGGCTGGGGAGTAGAGGGTATTCACATGATGACGAGAATATGACTTGAGATTCCAAAGAATGAATAACAATTATGATATTGAACATACAATACGGTGTTATGGTCCGTTTTTCAGAGATGTCATATCTGAATTTAAACACTTAAATTACAAATCTTCAACCTGTCATTTTCTCAAATATAGATCTTAAGAGAATCTGGATAAAACAGGAGCTTCATTTGAGGTTCAAAAGAAGGTTGCTTGATAATAAATCATGCACAGTTACAGGACAGGTGAGCTGGTCAGCAGTGCACTGACAAGAGGGACAAGGCAGGTATGTGAGACATTGGAAGAGC
Organism: Balaenoptera physalus; assembly: GCF_965194825.1. Classification (NCBI taxonomy): domain Eukaryota; kingdom Metazoa; phylum Chordata; class Mammalia; order Artiodactyla; family Balaenopteridae; genus Balaenoptera; species Balaenoptera physalus. The sequence goes on along the minus strand of NC_138893.1, from coordinate 18,702,933 downwards.
CTTTTACTATAGTAGGAGGATCAAAGTTGGGCAAGGGAAAGCAGATGGAGTTCTCTGATTTTTTAGAAGTATTTGACCTATATTTAGAAATCCATTACTATTTAACTTAATATCTGAATTGTTGTTTGACTATGAAGAAAAAATTCACTCAAGCATAAATGTCTCTTTCTTAATCATATATAACAGAGAAAACGTGTCTCAGAGACCTCACTTGGGGCACTGATAAGAATACATTTATGATATAACAGCAATAATGCTGTGAACATCAGCCAGGGAGGTCAGCTGACTTACCCAAGGTCATTGCAAATCCAGAAAAAGAAAGTAAGCTTTCCTACATCCAACTAAGCAGATAAGCTCCTTCCTGCAGTACACAGAGCCTATACTCTGAGACCCAAAAAATGATGTTGTTCTAAAAAAAAATCCAAGCTGAATACAACTTGACATTCTGGCTGGCTTATGTATATAACAGAGCTTCCAGTATTATTCAGCGGAAAGAAATAAAAAAAAAAAAGAAAGAAAGTGGTAGGATTCTCTGATAATTAGCAAGGTACTTTTAGAGTTTACAAACATTAATTTAAACCTTGGTTCATAGTCTTAATTTTGAAAAAGTTACTTAATCTCCCTGAACCTCACAATTTCCTGGATACAATAAGGATAGTATGAGATAATTTTTGCAAACCACAGTGCCTCAATATCTGGCAAATGCTCGATAAATAGTACTAATTGCATTTATTAATAATAGTTAATATTGTAATCATTTAGTGCTCTCACCTTCAGATGACCCAGACAGCAAAGTTATTATTGCTCCCAGTGACTGACACCTCAAGGAAAGCACTAACCTAATATAACAGTGACCTAGAGAACACCATTTTAGTGAAGCCATGCACGCCCACACATCTCCCACAACTAAACACACACTTCAGTTCTTGGAAATAATTAACTGTGAGCAACTATTTTATTCCAGATACACTGTAAATTCTGTAAACTGATCTACATTTCTACAGCTTCAGAAGATGGTCTTCCCATAAAGTATTACCTAGCAGCACAGCACTGCAGGGGGAACAATAACCTGTCAGAGTGAACAAAGCAAACTGTTAGCGAAATCCATAGTTTTATAAAGTCTATATTTACACACCTTCTATGACCAAAAAAAAAAAAAAAAGGTTTAACTTTCATTTTCTGGATTTCAGAAGTACAATTAAGGGTAAATGAACTTCAAATTGAAAATTCTGTTCTTCCACTCTTCCTGAATCTTTCAAAAGCCTTCTCAAGTAGCAAAATAAATTTTTATATGTTTCTAGACCTTATTTTTGATTCTTTCTTCTCATCTTTCCCACGTGTTATTGCTCAGACAATTAGCAACTGTGTCTGTTCATCCTCGGTGACGCTTACGAACATGCAGATGCTCAAATTCCATCTTGGTAGTCACAACATTTTGCTTTATCTTTTTGGGAAACAGGTTCTGACAGCTTTTCTATTTTGCATGAGGCCTTTCCACCACAAAATTGGATTTTTCTTAACATCCCAGGGTCAAACAGCCTGTCAGCTCTGGCCTGCTCTAGTTCAGAGGTTGGAAGCGTTTAAAAAAACCAAAAAAACAACACAAAAATAACCAAAAAAAACCTCTTGGGAGGCAAGTGCATGGCCTGTTTCAGAGACAAGCCTACTGGCCACCACCTCCCACCACATCACCATGGAGAGAGCCAGGTTCCTGATGCAGCGTGGCCTCCTCAGAATGTCTCTGAAAACACAACATACACAACACAGATGAATTAAATAGAAACTCCTCTGCAGAGACTTAAGTCTTTTGAGCAAGTAATCAATAAATCTGAAGTATCCTAAAATGAAATTTCATAAGAACTGACTGGGTTGGAATTTAAACAAATGCTTTTGATGTGTCACAAACCAAGCTGAATCTTCCTTCTGCATGGGCCTTCTTCTCAGTGACACACATTCATAAAAATCCCAAGTTCTAGCCACTATTAAACAAAGGAATCTCATGAGTTTGATGTGCCAGCATTCAATTAAATGATGTAACTAAGGAGTCCTTTGGTAAACTAACAAACTGTGAATTGTTCAAAATTTTTGAGAGTATGAATTATTAAAAATTAGTCAAAAATTACATCTTCCATCCAGTCTCCCAAACTAGAAACCTTGGCTTTTGACAACCCTGCACATCCTAAATCCAGTCAGTTGCCAAAACCAATCAATCATCTAAAACTCAGACAGGCCTCTAGAATTAGACTCTCATTCACCCCAACTGCTTTCACTCTCGGACCTAGTTTGAACGATTTCAATATTCTCTTCCTTGGTCGCCAGTCTCCTGCATCCACCTCACACCATGCAGTAAGACCTCACTAAAAGCAAACGATAAGCATGCAAATCTCTTGCCAGGAAAAACCTTGTAGATCTACAGTGATTCTGAGATGGAATTCCAGGTCCTGGTATGGCCTCTGACGATGACCTCACAGATGGCCATCTGCCTACCTGTCTCCTCTCATCCTTCTGAAGTCCCCCTTTGTTCCTGTTGCCCAGGATGCCTCCTCATTTCCTGGATGTGCCAGGATCCATCAGAACCTCTGGGGCAGAATGACTTCTTCAATCAAAGACAGCTCAGTTTTCCGCCAGGAAAACTCCTACTTAAACTTCCAGTGCCGCTTTGAATGCCTCCTCTCTATGGGGGCTTCTCCCTCTTTCCTTCTCCAGGCAGTGAGTGCATGATCGTCTGTGATTCAGCAGCACGTTTAGCATCTGTATCAGCATTTCCTCTGTGTGAGTGTTGTCTGTGTGCTGCCCTCTCCCCTGCGAGAGCATGAGCTCCCCAAAGACATGAACCACGTACTATTCCTAGGTGGGTATGAATGTTACCATTGACTGAATCCTCTACTGCACGTTAGCTTCATCATGATGTAACACAAAGTACATGAAATTAAAGCCAGGCAATTCCTGGGTTTAAATCATAAATCCTAGCACCGTCTTCTTCTAGAAACTTAGCTGTGGAGCATTGCGCTTCCTCACCTGTAAACTAGTAACACATCCAGCTCATGGGGAGGCAGGGGGAGAGGGAGGGAGGGAGGGAGAACTATGGAAGATTCAATGAGATGATACGACCACTACCTGGAAACGTCTGGGCATGAATATATTTATTAATGATAACAAAGATAAAACGGCCCTGGCACCCACTCTGTGCTGTCATGAGGTTAACAACCTCCCCATCTAACCAACTAGTAACAAAGGCCCATGGACGACACAGGAACTGACCGATCCCACAGGGTAAGTGCCAGCAAGCCAAGACTCAAAGCCATTCTGGGATCTAACCATAAGCTCCGAAAATTCCTTTACTTACATAAGTACCCGATAATTTATCTGATCCTCATCAAAATTCCTTTTACCTTCCTCATTTTATGGATGAAAAAACTGAGCCTCAAATAAATAACTTGCCACAAATCATACATACAGTTACAGGGTAAACAAGCTAGGATTCAATTCCAGTGTGCCTAAACTCAAAACACTTCAGTCAAAATCCCATGGGCTATTATCAATATAAAATGAGCAGACATACTATAAAACAGAAGACTGGCATGAACCTCCGGAACAGCACCTGTGTGGCAGTGATTCAAAATGAAGCCAGATTCCCCCTGGTTAAGGTGATCAGGAAACCTTCTTAGAAAGTTTCTAAAAGTATTTAAAAAAATAAAATTTGACATTTAAAAAATGAAAATTATTATTGGAAACAAAAATATGGCTAGAGAGCATTCAGGATAAGGGAGAAATCTGCAAATCAGGAACAGAGAAGCACAGTGTCCTCAGGGGAGCAGGGGAGGGTCAGAGTGGGCAGGGCAAATGCGGGGAGTGGGGATCCAACAAGGGTGTGCACCACATGAGCAGGAAATAAGGCAGACCCGGTCCTGGTGAGAATAAGCCACAAAGAGAAGGGGATGGGATGTACGGGGACTGATCCAGGCAAGAGGCCCAGAGCAGAGACATGGTGGGAGCCCTGGGCGGAGAGGCAGACTTCCCAGGAGCTGAGGGACACAGGTGGGGGTCACAGGGTTTCAGTGCAGAGGTGGGCAAGGTTTTACACATGGAAGAAAGCCACAGTCATGCCCTTGAGAAAGGAGGACCACTTGATGACGTTCTGCAAAGGAGTTTGATTTCAAGTAAGTTGAATCTGAGATGCCAGTGGAACACCGAGGTCAAGTTTTTCATCAGGCAGACAGATCCACAATCAGAGGTGCAGGTGTGACAGGAGCTGGGTGTCTGCATGCAGGCTAGCCCATGGGCACATGCATGTGTGAAGACAAAGAACGGGGGGAGGGAGGGGAGAGAAACTCAAGGACTTGACTTTCTACATTTTAGCAGCAGGAAGAAGGAGAAGAAATCGTGCTATGCAGCAAGCGGAGTTTGCAAGAAGCGTTGTCTAAAGCTGCCTCAAATCCTACTAGAAGTTAAGGAAAGTGTATTCTCAAAACTAAGGGAACAGACATATTTTCATAAATACCTGAAATATGTTGATGGGCCTGGAAATTGGATAGTTAAGGACAAAACGGTGGTAGAAATGTAGAAGCAAGTTTTCCAAAAGTCTTGCAAGAAGAATTAGTCCATATAAGATGAAATTGAGGAAGGTCACATAAAACTGCAAACCTCCCAATAAAATGAGAAAGAGTCCCAGCTCAGAACCAGTGGCTGGACGGTTGCTGAGAAGAAGGAAAGACATTTGATCATGGCTACAGCTGTGATCATCCTCATTCAGAGACCAGCCACTCTCCAGAGCGCAAACACAACTACACAAAACAGAGGCCTTGACAATCCATTTCTAAAGACCAAGCACTTATAGTAACATCACAATCGGGACTTAGAATCAACAAATTTATTGATAAGACCCATGTATCCACAAGCTATCCAGGAAAGATAGTTTATTAGCTTCATCTTATTACATATCACTTATTTTCTGAAGTTATTAACAAAGGAAGCCTCCTGTTAGAACTTGTGCATTTGCCTTAGACCATACTTAAGAGATGCTAACATGTTTGTGTCCATAGACTGTACTGATTCTGAAAGAATTTCAACGGCCTCTGCATGACAGACACAGTCATCAAGAGGAGGCGTGTCAGAGTTCTACGGACTTAGATGGGGACCATTTCTTGCTATTTAAAATGCCCAGTCTCCCTCTCTCTAAAATAGACATTAATAATAATACCTCCAGGGTGTTATAAGGTGTGGAAGATCAAATGACATGTGTAAAATCATTAGCAAAGTAACGGCTCCACAAATGTTACTGTTATTTGAAGGGTCATGGAACTGGACTTCATTTTACCAGTGAGGTAACACAACTAGTAACAGAGCTTAGAAACAAAATCAATTTTCATCCCTTAGCTCAGTGCTCTTTAGTTGGATTTTAATTTCAAAGTATTATTAAAGGTCAGGGTGATCTTAATTAAAGTCATGACCCAACAAGATCCTGAGTAGGAGGTGCCTTCATTTTGTTTGCTTGGTCTTACCTTGTGGAAACTTTGCTCATGCTCAAAGACACCACTTCTTGCTCATAGCTAAGGAGAACATGGGATGGCCTGGTGTCTCGTTTAATCAATGGTAGTTTACTGCTGGGTACGGAAGAGGTTAACCGGTTCCCATGAGTACTCTGTGTTCACTATGTCTGATTTGTAGCCCATCATCATATCTGTAAGCATCCATGATCTTTATATCTTGATATAAGCTCCTTCACAAAGTTTTGTACAAATCTTTAAAAGTGAAAGAATATTTCAATACAAGTTAATCCCTTAGCTAAAGAAGATAATGGCTTAGCAAATTCAACTTAATGAAAATTGTTTTCTCTAAAAGGGAAGGTGTGTTGTTTTAACCAAAAACTCAACTGAAGGGAGTTATCCCAAGCTTTAACTGAAAAAGTGCTGGGTCGGAAGAGTACAAAAAATCCTATAACTTCATCAACATTAGCATTCAAAATATTGGATTATTTTCTCTAATATGACTGTAACCAGAACTATATCTATACTTGTTTTCATCTGTTCTTAGAGAAAGAAAACTACAATGACTCTTTTCTTGAGCAATGTAGAAAGCAGCTTACATTTCTCTCCAATTTTAAAAATTTGCTAAATGAACAAATATTTTACATTTTAAAAATCAAAAGTACTAAAATTAACTTTCCATGGAATATATTCTGTGGTGCTCAAGTTTGAAAACGTCTTCCAGCAACTCTGTAGCCTTGGAAATTACAGCTGACCCTTGAACAACAAGGGTTTGAGCTGCGCAGGTCCACTTATACTCGGATTTTCTCAATAGTAAATAGTGCAGCCCAACCAGCTCCTTGAATGGCAGACATGGAGAGCTCACTATAAATTATAGGCAGCCTGTAGACTGCTCAGAGAGTAGCCCTCACCCCACGTTGTTTGTTCAAGAGTCAACTGTAATCCTGTTCTGGGAATTGCCTTTCCATAATTTGAAATCATCAAGAGGGCAGAGGTAAATACGTGATACTTGGATTCCCGGGGCATGAATGTAAAGAAACTTTCAAAATGAAGCTGAGTTCTACTTTTCACTGAAATTAACACCTCACTTGCTCTTTTTGCTGAGCATAGAGACTTACCTAGAAGAAATGGCCACCTAATTTCTCTTATGCACAAACAGGGGGATAAAAATCAACACTGCAATAGAATAAATGCAGTAGAAATGCTTGACAATTAACAGAACAAAGACATGGAAGAATCTAACATTTATAGTACCTTGCTCGTTTTATGCATATGCATTTATGTGAAACAATTAAATAGCTTACAAATTAAATCAGAAATAACCTGGTATATGTGATAATGGTAGACATTAAAATATCTGTAAAAATTAATCTGTAAAAAATAACTTTACCTGTATCTGTATATGCAGTAGGTAAAAACATCTTAATCTAGACTACTTACCCTGTAGACAAGTTTATTGAAAAGCTTAAAAATTTTTTTTCTATAGAATTGTTTGATACTTTGATAAACTCAAAAATAATTATTCTCAGTCTTAATAGTCTCTAACTTCAATGTTCCACAACCCCTTATACTTCAAAAGTAAAATTCAGAAGAACATGCTTATAAATATATAAAGGAAAAAAATCCCAGGGATTATGCCTGGGGCCACAGTAAATATTGAATAAGATTAAATTTAATAAACTTTTTTGTTAAAGATAGAGATTTATTCAGAGTTACATTTCCAGGTCTGAATATCTGCATTTTAACATCTCAACATTTTTCAAATAAAAACAATGAAAGAATTAAACAGAGAAAGTTCCCCTAAGAAATTAGACGTGATATTATCTCCACTGAAGAGTCTGTCAACCACATGGAGTCCAGCTCCATCTCTCTCAGCTGAGCAGCTTCTCAATTACACACAGAAAGTGGACCAAAGCATTAACCAGCCGTCTGGGGAAGATGTTCTGTCAATAAGCTTAGGGCTCACCCAGCGGATCTCATCACTTGAGCAAAAACTCTTGAGAATTCAAAGGTAGGACTTCCTTGGAGTTAAAGGAAATAGGCAAAAAGCAGCATCTACAGCAAAGCAACAACTAATTTTTACAGAACACATTTTCTGGAGCAAGGCTTTCCCAAACCTGGCTGATCAAAACTCCTATTTTCAGAGTCCAAACTCAGGCTTAGCCAGTCGGACATTCCAAAACTGGAGGCCAAACAAGAATTTTAGGAGCTGCAGACCCAGCCAGCAGCCCGCTGAGGGAGGGCCCTGCAGGCATGAATGAGGGCTCTGAGGCTGCCTCAGGTCAGAGTGAGCATCTCCAGCAGGTGACGGGATCACTCGTCGGTCAGAAGGAGCTGAGGCGCAAGAGGGGACACGGAGGCCAAGTAGAAGGCACAGAGGTGACGTGCACCAGAGTGACGACAACAGAAGAGAAACAAGTCCAGAGTTTATAGATAGACAGGTGACCCCTGAACAACACGGGACTGATTGGCGCGGGTCCACTTATATGCATATTTTGTTCAAGAGGAAACACTTCAGAACCACATGGTCTGCAGAGAGAATCGCGGCTGCAGGTGGAGAGCTGCCCGTAACTTACGGGGGGATGCTCCACTGCGGGGGTTCGGAGGCCTGACCCCCGTGCTGTTCAAGGGGTAGCAGCATCTCTGAATCAACAGCTTTGGCAACAGATCAGCTACAGGAGGTGAAGAAAAGGCAGGAGACATGGGGTCAGCTTTCCTGGGTGTGGATTCAGCCTCTGCCGCTTACAGAACTGTGTGACTTAGCAAGTAACACTTTCTAAGTCTCAGTTTTCACACCAGGAAATGCAAGTAGGGTTAAGTACATAAATGTTTAAATTAAAATTAATCAATTTAAGTGATCTATGTTAAACACTAAGCACAGGTCTTGACCCTTAGACTAAATGTTGGCTGATATTCATTGGTTTTGTTGTTAATGATGCTGCTGTAAAAATATCATTCGTTGAGACCTACTTTGGGCCAGGCACTGTGAAAATAAAGACTTTTTTTGAAAGGGAAAAATAGCTCCCCTGATGACAAATGTTTGCTCCCCAAGACCACTTTCAGTTTCCCCCATAATGCCTGCAGACCTATTTATCTTTTTGCAAAACAGAGAAGTGCTGAAGTATGGAAACAATTTAGTTCTGTTACCAGGATCCTCAAGGCCACAGATCATCTACAATATGTGTCTCATGGCATCAAGAACAAGAAATTAGCCCCAGTTTTCTGACTCTCCTCATTCTTAACACCTGGACTGAGGGAACAAAACAGACCCACGTGGGTTCACTTAACTTGCATTTGCCTTGGACCTAATCACTCCCTCTCTCATTTTCCCGCTCACACTAATGAAAGCATCCCCCACCTTTAGGTTTTCATTGCCTGTGTCCACAGTGAGTCTGAAATTCCTGCTTTGTCAAGATACCATTTTAAAGAATGCGCCTATAGCAGTTGTCAACTGAATTGACACAATACTACTATCAGACTGGTGCCTGATAAATCAGGGGCAGCTTCTTAAATATCAACTCAATATATCCTGTATGAGAGTAAATTTTTCTTATTAGACAGCAAACAAGATGTTATACTCCTCAGTATATATTGTACTTCTCCCAAGTACTATGGGAGTCAGCATATGTAGACCACTGTCTTTCAGTTCTGTAACTGACACCTGGGAACAGGAGTGATGGATGCATCAATGGGGGCCCCTCAGAGACCCTCTGCCTCTTGTTGCATGAATCTCAGAGCCTGTGTTGCAGAGCATTAATCAAGATCAGCATTCTAAGTTGCATAATGCAGGATTTCTCCTCGGATCTTGCCTTGGCTTCTGTTGCCATCTATTTTGAATCTGAAAATCACCTCATACTGCAGTAAACATTGGTTGCATTTGTAATAGAAAACTGGAAAGGCCTTCTCCACTGCGTCCCGTGACCCTCCTCAGGACACAACTGTCCTCCTTCTCCACCTCCATGTGCCCAGATGTCCTCTTCCCCGTCCACCTTCAGTAAATATATAGAAAACATACAACCAATATTTACTACAAAAGGAGGCCACTTTCAGATTCAGATTCCATTAATGTCAATCCCTAACCTCAGTTATATTTTGACTTTGCATCAGATGCTTTGTTTTCAAGGATACCCTATTCTAACGCCCTTGACGGGATCAGTAAGACCTTCACTACAGCCCATTTGGTATCTCGAGAAGCTTGGCCTTAAAAAACCATGGTGAAAACAACCAGGAGCCTTACTCCTAACCTGCAGGCTCACATGTTGTCTCTGTAGACTCACAGGTATCAGGACATGCCAACGCGTTTCTTAGCTGCACCCATGGCCCATCCCTTCAGTCTCTGAACAAAACTGACCTCCTCCCAGGCGGCTCCTCCAAGTGAACTTGTGACACTGAGGTTTTCATATGGAACACTGTGGGAAAATTCTCGTTTTTAAAGTTCTCCTTTCAGGGCAGTATTTAAAGTACGTCTTCAGGTACTGATTTTCCATGCAGATTTCTTCGGCTACTAATACTAGCTCCATTCTTCCTAGGCCGTGTTCCATCTTTGAAACCCCAGTATTTACTTACAAGGATTCCCAAAATCTTTTTCAAACAGCTTTAAAAATATCCAGGGCTTCCCTGGTGGCGTAGTGGTTGAGAATCTGCCTGCCAATGCAGGGGACACGGGTTCGAGCCCTGGTCTGGGAAGATTCCACATGCCGCGGAGCAACTGGGCCCGTGAGCCACAACTACTGAGCCTGCACGTCTGCAGCCTGTGCTCCACAACAAGAGAGGCCGTGACAGTGAAAGGCCCACGCACCGCGATGAAGAGAGGCCCCCGCTTGCCGCAACTGGAGAAAGCCCTCGCACAGAAAAGAGGACCCAACACAGCAAAAAAATAAATAAATAAATAAATTTTAAAAAAATATCCAGGATTCTTTACAGCACATTCACCTGACCCAGAAGTCACACAATTGCTTTATTAAAGAAATACTCATTACCAACCACAGTTAAGGAATGCAATGGTACCATTAGCCACCAAGAACATGGGGAAAGTTAGAATCTGTTTCTAGTGGAAGTTTTTCCTTCTCTCACAGAGGCAGGGTGGTGTGCAGGAAAGTGACTGACTTGAGTGTCAGGAGACTTAGATTTCTGGCTCTGCCCAAAGTATTTCGGCCACAGGTAAGTCACTTCCCCTTTCTAAGCTGGAGTGACCTCATCTGTCAGCTGTTTCCACTCCCAACTCCCATCCTCACTCACCTTCAGATGCATCACCCGGCACAGTGCCAGCCTGAGTTCCATGCCTTGCTTTGCCTTTGCCACACCTAGTGCTGCGGCAGAGCTGACATTAACCCACCACCCTGAACCTCCGCCGGCCTCCACCACACCCCCATCCCTACCACCAGCCCTCAGGCCCAGTTCTGGGACATCCAAATGAACCGTTTACACACCATTTTCAAACATCTGGTCTCAAACACCCCTACTCACCCAATGCAGCGGTGGACGTCACCTAATGCACAGTGAAAACGGAAGGTGCCAGCACTCCCTCACCTTCCTGTGAATCACCTAGAAAGCCCACCTGCACTGCGTCCCCCTTCTCATGGCTGTTTTCACACACGTGTTCCTGTCCGTGTCCCAGGCCAACCCCCACCTGAGCTACACATGCCCTCCCTCTGCTTTCCAGGACCACAGGCTATCCATCAGTTCGCCTTTTCTATTGGATCCCTCCCATCACCATCTGCACAGGCTCTAAACATTCCCAAGCTTGTTTAAAAAAAGGTACTTCTCTTTCCCCACTCATAACCCACCTGACACAAAGCCGCTGGCTCTCATCACACATTTGCGCTGACCCACTCTGATCTCCCTATCTAACCCTGACTCTCCATCCAGCCTCAGCCTGCAGAGACCTGGCCAGCGACCCTGCACCCCACCCAGACTGCTCTCTACATCTGCAAGTATATTGACGATTACTTTGGCAAATTCAATGACTACTTTTCAGTCTTGCTCTTCCTTGACTTCTAAGCAATATTTTACATCACTTAATACACAATCTGTTTTCTTAATCTTTATTTCTGCCCCACCTCTGACTGCACTTTATCTGCCCCATGGTGCTTTCCACCTGCCCATTGCATACACGTTCATCTGTATGTCAGGCCCTGCTTTATTCTCACCCTGAAGGCAGTTTTCAATGCATAACATCTTCAGGGATCATCTACGAGGTGAAGATTCCTCCATCTCTCTCTCTCTAGGCTCTGTTTCCTGATGCCTAGACACAAATAACCAGTTACATTTGAGTATCTTTCAGGAGATTATCTGTAAATTCAGTAAGACCTAAACTGAATTAACTGTTCTCCCAAACTGCTCCTCTTGTACTTCACACAGTAAACAGCACCACCCTCTCCCCTGTCGCCCAAGCTGGAAATCTGGTCACATACCCTCCTTTTTCCTGCCCTCTCCCTCGCCTTTATACCATCAGCCAAATCTCTGAGGCTCATCATCTGGACCTTCCAAGGCAGAGCTTCTCAGAAGGTGGTCCCGGACCACCAGCAGCAGCATCACCTGAGAACCCAGCTCAGACCTCCTGCCTCAGAACCTCTGGGGTGGGCCCAGCAATTTTGCTCACGTGTCCTCCAGGTGATTCAATACTTGCTCACTTTGGGAGAACCACTAATCTATCAGTATCATCAGAACTGCCCCTTCTGCATCCTGAGCACCACGTCCATAGCTAAGGGCAGCACCTCTACTCCCCTGGATCCCCACATCATTTACTCAAAATCTTCCAGCCTCCAAGTCAGACCCACAGAACACCCCTCGGTCCAGACTCCACAAACACCTAGAAAGGTGTCTCTAAAACACTCCTCTGCCGAGTTTAGGTCTGTGCTTTGTCATCTCAGCATCCATGTCTTGTGCCTGCCCTCCCTCTCAGGAGAAGGGCCATGCCTGTCTCTGCTAACAGCTGCTAACTGCTAACAGGGTGGATTGTGGTGGGCAGTGGGGGTGAGGCCTGGGAACCCTCCTGACCCTTTGGAAGCAGTTCCCTGGCTAAGGGCAAGTTGTGGCTCAGGAAGCTGGCTCCTGTGTGTGCCTGGGTGTAGTTAACATGTGGCCCAGAAGCCCTCCATGGAACTGTCAGTCCAGGCAAATCCAAGAGCATCTGAGCGTGTCTCTGACTTCCCAGTGACAGCAGGTTGCTCAGAATTTGAATTTAGTGAAACGGTGTAAGTTTTCCACACTCTGTGTGGTCTGGCCTTGCAGGGAGGGAGAAGTCAGTCTAATTAAAGATTGTGCAGGTCCTCGTGACATATGCCAGAGGTTACGATACGTGTTTCTTGTGTCTGTTGTATAGTATGAATAAATGCTTGCAGCTCTTAGACCTTTGTTGATCAATGAAGCACTTTTTTATTACTGTTTTTCGTCATATGTCAAGGAGGAACCGTAACTCTCCACAGCTGTATATATAACACTTTTCTCCTAAAGAGGAGTTGCTCAGTGCTCCTGTATTTTTTTCATTTTTTGTCAAAGCAAGAAGTAAATACTTTAGAACTGTTCAATATATAAATAAAGTTAGTAAAGTTTAGTGTTCTGCATGGTAATAAATAAATAAACAAAACATTCCTCTGTGTAAAACTCGTCAGTGGTTCCCCACCACTCCCAGGATTGAGTTCCAATTCCTAAACCCGTCTTCCAGAAGCCTCCACCAAGGGTTCTGGGTACCAAGCAGAATCTTCTCTGCAGATGACCCCCCCCACGCCTGCCCCTCACACTGGACACTGTGCTCCAGCCACAGTGACGACTTGGAACTCAAGTCTTCTGTCACCAAGAAACACTGTGCCATTGCATCTTCCTACCTGGCAGGCCTTTGGACAGTGAGCGACATAGCACAGGGAGAGGAGCTGCATTTTTCATGAAAAAAAAGTCAGTAACTATTATGTGACTGGCTGGTGACCACATATGATTACAGGCAGAAAGAAAGTCACACTGACACAATACATTTACATTTTACGTTTTACCTAAGTATAGACCAGGGGCCAGCAAACTGCAGCTGCTGCCCGTGTTTGTAAATGAAGTCTTGCTAGGAAATAACAGCCATGCTTATTCACTGCACGTTTTCCATGGTGGCTCTCACAGGATGACAGCAGAGCTGGGTTCTGTGACAGAGGCTGTAAAACAGTTACTAAAGCCAAAGATATCTTCCCTCTGGCCAATTTTAAGAAACTGTGCCAACCCCTCATCTAGACAATAATGTAATACAAAGGAAATAAATCATCTTTCGGATTTCCAAAGGCTAGTAAAACTCTGGAGGAAAAGCCCTCTAAGCTCCTAGTTAGCTGGTGTCCTCTGTGTTCAAGGGCCCTTCAAGTTCTGCACTCTTCCTGGCTCTTGAGATGGGAGAGGAGGCCCCCAAAATATACTTGTTTATAATGGTGTGTTAGTTTCTGCTTTATTACCAAGTGAATCAGCTATACATATACATATATCCCCATATCTCTTCCCTCTTGCATGTCCCTCTTTCCCACTCTCCCTATCCCCCCCCCAGGTGGTCAAAAAGCACCGAGCTGATCTCCCTGTGCTATGTGGCCGCTTCCCACTAGCTATTTTATATTTGGTAGTGTATATATGTCCATGCCAATCTATCACTTCCCAACTTACCCTTCCCACTCCCCATGTCCTCAAGTCCATTCTCTACATCTGCGTCTTTGTTCCTTTCCTGCCACTAGGATCTTAAGAACCTTTTTTTTTTTTTTAAATCCATATATATGTGTTAGCATACGGTATTTGTTTTTCTCTTTCTGACTTACTTCACTCTGTAGGACAGACTCTAACTCCATTCACCTCACTACAAATAACTCAGTTTCGTGTCTTTATATGGCCAAGTAATATTCTATTGTATATATGTGTCACATCTTTGTTATCCATGCATCTGTCAGTGGACACTTAGGTTGTTTCCATGTCTTGGCTATTGTAAATAGAGCTGCAATGAACATTGTGCTACATGACTCTTATGAATTATGGTTATCTCAGGATATATGCCCAGCAGTGGGATTGCTGGGTTGTTTGGTAGTTCCAATTTTAGTTTTTTTTTTTTTTTAACATCCTTATTGAAGTATAATTGCTTTACAATGGTGTGTTAGTTTCTGCTTTATAACAAAGTGAATCAGTTATACATATACATATGTTCCCATATCTCTTCCCTCTTGCATCTCCCTCCCTCCCACCCTCCCTATCCCACCCCTCTAGGTGGTCACAAAGCACCGAGCTGATCTCCCTGTTCTATGTGGCTGCTTCCCACTAGCTATCTATTTTACATTTGGTAGTGTATATATGTCCATGACACTCTCTCACCCTGTCACATCTCACCCCTCCCCCTCCCCATATCCTCAAGTCCATTCTCTAGTAGGTCTGTGTCTTTATTCTCATCTTGCCACTAGGTTCTTCATGACCTTTTTTTTTTCCCTTAGATTCCATATATATGTGGTAGCATACTGTATTTGTTTTTCTCTTTCTGACTTACTTCACTCTGTATGACAGACTCTAACTCCATCCACCTCATTACAAATACCTCCATTTCATTTCTTTTTATGGCTGAGTAATATTCCATTGTATATATGTGCCACAACTTCTTTATCCATTCATCTGATGATGGACGCTTAGGTTGCTTCCATGTCCTGGCTATTGTAAATAGAGCTGCAATGAACATTTTGGTACATGACTCTTTTTGAATTATGGTTTTCTCAGGGTATATGCCCAGTAGTGGGATTGCTGGGTCGTATGGTAGTTCTCTTTTTAGTTTTTTAAGGAACCTCCATACTGTTCTCCATAGTGGCTGTATCAGTTTACATTCCCACCAACAGTGCAAGAGTGTTCCCTTTTCTCCACACCCTCTCCAGCATTTATTGTTTCTAGATTTTTTGATGATGGCCATTCTGACAGGTGTGAGATGATACCTGTTTGTAGTTTTGACTTGCATTTCTCTAGTGATTACTGATGTTGAGCATCCTTTCATATGTTTGTTGGTAATCTGTATATCTTCTTTGGAAAAATGTCTATTTATGTCTTCTGCCCATTTTTGGATTGGGTTGTTTGCTTTCTTGATATTGAGTTGCATGAGCTCCTTGAAAATTTTTGAGATGAATCCTTTGTCAGTTGCTTCATTTGCAAATATTTTCTCCCATTCTGAGGGTTGTCTTTTTGTCTTCTTTATGGTTTCCTTTGCTGTGCAAAAGCTTTTAAGTTTCACTAGGTCCCATTTGTTTATTTTTGTGTATATTTCCATTTCACTGGCAGGTGAGGCAAAAAGGATCTTGCTGTGATTTATGTCATAGAGTGCTCTGAGTGGGTTGTCCACTAAGAGTTTTATAGTGTCTGGCCTTACATTTAGGTCTTTAATCCATTTTGAGTTTATTTTTGTGTATGTTGTTAGGGAGTGTTCTAATTTCATTCATTTACATGTATCTGTCCAGTTTTCCCAGCACCACTTATTGAAGAGGTTGCCTTTTCTCCATTGTATATTCTTGCATTCTTTATAAAAATAAGTTGACCATAGGTGCATGGGTTTATCTCTGGGCTTTCTGGCCTGTTCCATTGATCTATATTTCTGTTTTGTTGCCAGTGCCATACTGTCTTGATTACTGTAGCTTTGTAGTATAGACTGAAGTCTGGGAGCCTGGTTCCTCCAGCTCCGTTTTTCTTTCTCAAGATTTCTTTTGCTATTAGGGGTCTTTGTGTTTCCATACAAATTGCAAAAATTTTTGTTTTTGTTCTGTGAAAAATGTCAGTGGTAGTTTGATAGGAATTACATTGAATCTGTAGATTGCTTTGGGTAGTATAGTCATTTTCACAATGTTGATTCTTCCAATCTCAGTGCCTTATAGTTTCTGCATCCAGGTCTTTTATCATCTCAGGTAGGTTTATTTCTAGGTGTCTTTTTCTTTTTGTTGCAATGGTAAATGGGAGGGTTTCCTTAATTTATCGTTCAGATTTTTCATCATTAGTGTATAGGAATGCAAGAGATTTCTTTGCATTAATTTTGTATCCCTCTACTTTACCAAATTCATTGATTAGCTCTAGTAGTTGTCTGGTAGCATCTTTAGGATTCTCTCTGTATAGTATCATGTCATCTGCAAACAGTGACAGATTTACTTCTTTTCCGATTTGGATTCCTTTTATTTTTTTTCCTTCTCTGATTGCTGTTGCTAAAATTTCCAAAACTATGTTGAATATTAATGGTGAGAGTGGACAACCTTGTCATCTTCCTGATCTTAGAGGAAATGTTTTCAATTTTTCACCATTGAGAACGATGTTGGCTGTGCATTTGTCATATATGGCATTTATTATGTTGAGGTAAATTCCTTCTATGCCTACCTTCTGGAGGGTTTTTATCATAAATGAGTGTTGAATTTTGTCAAAAGCTTTTTCTGCATCTATTGAGATGATCATCTGGTTTTTATCTTTCAATTTGTTAATATGTTGTATCACACTGATTGATTTGTGTGGATTGAAGAATCCTTTCATTCCTGGGATAAACCCCACGTGATCATGGTGTATGATGCTTTAAATGTGCTGTTGGATTCTGTTTGCTAGTATTTTGTTGAGCATATTGCATCTATGATCATCAGTGATATTGGCCCATAGATTTTTTTCTCTGTGACATCTTTGTCTGCTTTTGGTATCAGGGTGACTGTGACCTCGTAAAATAAGTTTGGGAGTGTTCCTCCTTTTGTTATATTTTGGAAGATGTTGAGAAGGATAAGTGTTAGCTCTTCTCTAAATGTTTGATAGAATTCACCTGTGAAACCATCTTTTCCTGGGCTTTTGTTTGTTGGAAGAGTTTTAATCACAGTCTCAATTACAGTGCTTGTGATTGGTCTGTTAGTATTTTCTATTTCTTCCTGGTTCAGTCTGGAAGGTTGTGCTTTTCTAAGAATGTGTCCATTTCTTCCAGGTTGTCCATTTTATTGGCATAGAGTTGCTTGTAGTAATCTCTCATGATCCTTTGTATTTCTCCAGTGTCTGTTGTTACTTCTCCTTTTTCATTTCTAATTCTATTGATTTGAGTCTTCTCCCTTTTTTCCTTGATGAGTCTGGCTAATGGTTTATCAATTTTGTTTATCTTCTCAAAGAATCAGCTTTTAGTTTTATTGATCTTTGCTATATTTTCCTTCCTTTCTTTTTCATTTATTTCTGATCTGATCTTTATGATTTCTTTCCTTCGGCTAACCTTGGGGTTTTTTTGTTCTTCTTTCTCTAATTGCTTTAGGTGTAAGGTAAGGTTGTTTATTTGAGATGTTTCTTGTTTCTTGAGGTAGGATTTTATTGCTATAAACTTCCCTCTTCGAACTGCTTTTGCTGCATCCCATAGGTTTTGGGTTGTCGTGTTTTCATTGTCACTTGTTTCTAGGTATTTTTTGATTTCCTCTTTGATTTCTTCAGTGATCTCTTGGTACTTAAGTAGTGTATTGTTTAGCCTCCATGTGTTTGCATTTTTTACAGATTTTTTTCTGTAATTGATATCTAGTCTCATAGTGTTGTGGTCAGAAAAGATACTTGATACAATTTCAATTTTCTTAAATTTACCAAGGCTTGATTTTTGACCCAAGATATGATCTATTCTGGAGTATATCCCATTAACACTTGAGTAGAAAGGGTATTCTGTTGTTCTGATGGAATGTCCTAAAAATATCAATTAAGTCATCTTGTATAATGTACCATTTAAAGCTTGTGTTTCCTTATTTATTTACATTTTGGATGATCTGTCCATTGGTGGAAGTGGTGTGTTAAAGTCCCCTACTATGATTGTGTTACTGTCATTTTCCCCTTGTATGGCTGTTAGCATTTGTCTTATGTATTAGGGTGCTCTTATGTTGGGTACATAAATATTTACAATTGTTATATCTTCTTCTTGGATTGATCCCTTGATCATTATGTAGTGTCCTTCTTTGTCTCTTTCAATAGTCTTTATTTTAAAGTCATTTTGTCTGATATGAGAATTGCTACTCCAGCTTTATTCTGATTTCCATTTGCATGGAATATCTTTTTCCGTCCCCTACCTTTCCATCTGTATGTGTCCCTAGGTCTGAAGCAGGTCTCTTGTAGACAGCATTTATATGAGTCTTGTTTTTGTATCCATTCTGCCAGTCTATCTCTTTTGGTTGGAACATTTAATCCATTTATATTTAAGGTAGTTATCGATATGTATTTCCTATTACCATTTTCTTAATTGTTTTGGGTTTGTTATTGTAGGTCTTTTCTTCTCTTGTGTTTCCTGCCTAGAGCAGTTCCTTTAGAATTTGTTGTAAAGCTGCTTTGGTGGTTCTGAATTCTCCTAGCTTTTGCTTGTCTGTAAAGGTTTTAATTTCTCTGTCGAATCTGAATGAGATCCTTGTTGGGTAGCGTAATCTTGGTTGTAAGTGTTTTCCTTTCATCACTTTAAATATGTCCTGCTTCTCCCTTCAGGCTAGCAGAGTTTCTGCTGAAAGATCAGCCATTAACCTTATGGGGATACCCTTGTATATTATTTGTTGTTCTTCCCTTGCTGCTTTTAATATATTTTCCTTGTATTTAATTTTTGATAGTTTGATTAATATGTGTCTTGGCGTGTTTCTACTCAAATTTATCCTGTATGGGACTCTCTGTGCTTCCTGGACTTGATTGACTATTTCTTTTCCCATATTAGGGAAGTTTTCAACTATAATCTCTTCAAATATTTTCTCAGCCCCTTTCTTTTTCTCTTCTTCTTCTGGGACCCCTATAATTCGAATGTTGTTGTGTTTAATGTTGTCCCAGAGGTCTCTGAAACTGTCCTCAATTCTTTTCATTCTTTTTTCTTTATTCTGCTCTGTGGTGGTTATTTCTACTATTTTATCTTCCAGATCACTTATCCGTTCTTCTGCCTCAGTTATTCTGCTATTGATCCCTTCTAGAGAATTTTTAATTTCATTTACTGTGTTGTTCATCATTGTTTGTTTGCTCTTTAGTTCTTCTAGGTCCTTGTTAAACGTTTCTTGTATTTTCTCCATTCTATTTCCAAGATTTTGGATCAACTTTACTATCATTACTCTGAATTCTTTTTCAGGTAGACTGCCTCTTTTCTCTTCATTTGTTTTGTCTGGGGTTTTTAACTTGCTGCTTCATCTGCTGTGTGTTTCTTTGTCTTCTCATTTTCTTAACTTACTGTGTTTCAGGTCTCCTTTTCGCATGCTGCAGGTGCATGGTTCCTATTGTTTTTGGTGTCTGCCCCCAGTGGCTAAGGTTGGTTAAGTGGGTTGTGTAGGCTTCCTGGTGGAAGAGACTGGTGGCTGTGTTCCAGTGGATGAGGCTGGATCCTTTCTTTCTTGTGGCAGGATGGCATCCAGTGGTGTGTGTTGGGGTGTCTGTGACCTTGTTATGATTTTAGGCAGTCTCTGTGCTAATGGATGGTGTTGTGTTCCTCTCTTGCTAGTTGTTTGTCATAGGGTGTCCAGCACTGTAGTTTGCTGGTTGTTGAATGGAGCTCTGTCTTAGCGTTCAGAAGGAAATCTCTGGGAGAGCATTCTCCATTTGATATTACATGGATCTAGGAGGTCTCTGGTGGACCAGTGTCCTGAACTTGTCTCTCCTACCTCAGAGGCACAGGCCTGACACCTGGCAAGACAATGAAGACCCTCTCAGCCAAAGGGCCCAGGTCACTCAGTGGCTGGGACAGGATGGAGAATGTCTTTCGCGGATTCTGGATTCCCAGCTTTCCCCAATATGTATGTATTATATACGTTTTATGTAGAAAAATTTATGATACATAATATATATATTACACATATTGCCTATAATATATAAAGTATGTATCCTAAACTTATTCTATATAATCAATTCATGATATAGAATATGTTTATTATATATAATCTAGGTATATTATGTATAGAATACCTACAGATGCACATACGTACACAAACACACCTTGTTAGGGTTCAGTTTCGAATTAGGGTTTTTGTGTCTGAAAGGCTTGCGTTGTGTGACTTAGTCTGTATTGGAGCTGATCCCCTTGTCAGTTCCATTGTTGGCAAATCAATGTTTTCTCACGTTCACTCGGCTGCCTTTTCATCGTGAGGACAGTTTTCCTGTGACGTTTAAAATACTTTTCAGTCGCCTGGAACCCCAACTGCCTTTATTGTGCTTCTGCTTCCCTTGCCTGAGGAGAACGATCCACAGACATGCTTCTAAGGCTGAGGTGCAATAACTTACTGCCTATGGGTTTCTTCTAGGGCTGGCCTGGCTTAAGGTTTTACGATGTGGTAGTCGATTTGGTGTGAGGTTCTTGTTGTACATGGCACAAGAAAGGAATCCAGTGTGATGCTTGTGCATGGAGCGGTCCAGTTTTCCCAGCACCATTCAGTTCACAGGCTATCTTCTCCCCATGGACCCTCTCACCTCCTTTGATGGCTTAAGCATGGCTTTTTTCGGGGCTCTCCATTCCCTTGCTTGGATCTATGTGGTTGTCTTCTGTGCCAATACCATGCTGTCTTGATGATGCCAGGTTTGCAGTCTATTTGGAAATCAGGCAGTGTTTGATGTCCGAAGTCTGCACTACTTTCTGAAGAGCGTATGGACACTCTCTACGTTCATTTGGGTTTCCAGACCCATTTCGGTATTCTAGGTTGTACTTGTCTGAGAAAATCTGTGGGTATTTTGAGAGCAATGGCATCAACTCTCTGGATTGCCTCGGGTGTGTGGAATGATTTGCACAAGATGGACGCTTTCGATACATGAGCACCGCCTATCTTTCCATGTTGCATGTATGTCATCTTCATTTTCTTTCATCAGTATGTCTCTCATCCAGTTTTCTGAGTTACGGGTCTTGTAGGTCGTGGGTTAGATGGACTCATAGGTATTTTCTTTGTGTTTTACCGTCATTGTCGATGGGGATGTCTTCTTCCTCATTCAGATAGATTGTTGTTAGTGTACAGAAACACAACCGATTTCTGTAGCGTCAATGAAGTTTCTACCCTACAATCAAACTGAGTTTCCAGAGTTCTGTTCTGTTTTGTTTTGTTTTACTTTTTGTGGGGGAGCTGGGGTTCCCGGCAGTAGGTTCTATGCGGAGAATTGGGTCAACTGGAGTCTTTCCTCTGCCGTCAGATACTTCTTTCTTCTTACCATGCTGTTATTATGGCGATGACGTACCCTGCCTTGGTAAATGAAAGCAGACTGTGTTAGAGTTAGGTGTATGTAATAACTGGCCCTCTTCTCCTTCCTCCCTCACCATCTCTCTGGGTCCTCCAGGAATGGCAGGACATGGCCAAGGCCCCATAGGACTCAGCTCAGTGAGCTGGACGGCTGTTCGTCTGCCCTCCTTCCCGTACGTACTTTGGTCTACCATCTGTGACCCTTCTGTGGCTGGGGGTTGGGGCTTGGGGGTTGTGGGTGCCTTCAGACCTTTCCCTCCTTTGAGACTAATCCTCTGTTCATATCTGTTGGCAAATTGCCATCCACCAGATTGGTGGTCTGAGGCCAGCCTTTGGTCCAGGCCCAAGACCAGCACCTGGGGTCTCACCCTGTGGGGCCCAGCATTCAGCCCCGGCCTGCTCACCTTTGTACTCCTCCTTGGAGGGCTCTGGGTCATGCAGCTGACTTGGGGGGAAGCATGGCATGGTGCTCCTGGTCAGAGCCAGCTGTGCTGAGCTCTTTTCATAGCCCAGGATTGGGAACTGTAGTCCCCTGTGCCCAGGATCCAGAGAAACCTCCATGGCCCCACTCCCCAGAGCCAGTCCTGGCCCTCGTGGGCAGTTGGTGCAGGGTGCGGAGTAGAGCAACCTGTCTCCACGCTCGTGGAGACTCATTGGTTGTCCCCATCAATGAGCTCCTCTCCAATCTCCAACCTGGGGCTCTGCCATGAGAGTGACCAGAATACGGGCAGGCCCGGCCTGAAGGGATCATGGCCCCGCTTGGCCATTATCACTGCTTTTTCTGCCCACTCGATCTTCTGCTCCCAGATCAGGCACAAACCTAGGTCAGATCACATATCCACCTGGGATCAAAGAGATCGACCTCGAGTCTTTGGCATAAACTTCGGGCCGAAGATTGCTGCCTGGAGTCACTCCATACTGACTGGCCAGCTTGGGGCAGGGCTGTGGACGTGTCCAGCCCACCAGGCTTCTCACCCCTCATCAGCCTGCCCAAGCTGGAGGCAGACCCACCACACAAGACAGGAACACCCACCCCCAAACCCACTCCACGCCTCCAGGCAAGGGACTGAGGGCTACCCAGCTGGCGACAGGGCTGTGGCCTGGTCTGGGGCTCCCTGGTTTACATTTGGGGTCCCCCGGTCCAATGGCCCAAGACAGTTCAGGTGAGACTTGACCCAAGGTTGACTGCCGTGTAATACACCTTGACTGTGACCTCTCCTGAGGTCACAGCTGCAACACATTTGGACACAGCAGAACCATGATTGCAGCCCCATGACCTGGGGTGAGGACTCCTCTAGGGTGTGGATGCCTCATTCCTCAAGTTCCAGGTTGCATTGGGCTCTATCGCCAGGGAAGTGAGGTCAAGTCCTGCTGTCCCCTGGCCCAGACCAGTGACAACAACATGGCTGGGGCAGAGCCAGGGTGCCACCTCTGTGGACACAGCTGCTTTCAAGACCTGGTGACTCTCCTCCATGTCATCAGTGATGTGGCCCTGTACAAGCCATGGGCCTCTCCTCCCCAGTCTCCCCATCTGCACAGTGGTGCTCATTCTCATATCAACTTCCTAGGGAAGCCATTAGGCGGATAGACCTAGAAGCACCTACAGTGCCTGTCAAACTCGTAGGCTGGTATCAAATGGAGGGCTGGTATCACATGGACACAGGCACAAACTGCACATAGGAAGGAAGGCATCACGGGCTGGCCTAGTGCAGAATCCAGCTGAAACAAGCCTGGGTCTACTCTGGGATCTCCAGAGAATCACTCATTCTCCAGCCTACATCCCACTCCTGCCGTGGGAGGGCTGAAGGTCAAGAAATTTCACACATTGCCTTCTCTGGCTTACAACCTTCCAGCCCCTCCTGTTACAAGTAGATTCAGGTCCACTTGTCTCCTCAGCCTCTGGGGTGGGCAGCCCCTGCATTGGCTCCTGGCAGTCTTGCCTCCAGGTCACATATCCTTGTGGAAATCCCCACCCATCCACAATGGATGGACATTGTGATTTGGTCCTTGCCTATAGACGGACATAGGAAAAGTCTGTGACTTCTACTCAATTCCTCTTCCCTGTGATCGTGTGGCTTGTGCGTGTGTGCGTGCATGAGCACACAAGTATTTGTATCTCTAAGTATGATACATAATATATATGCAGTATATACATATTGTGTAGAGAAATTTATGATACATAATATATATAATACATATTGTCTATTATATATATATATATTATGTATCCTAAACTTATTCTATATAATAAATTCATGATATAGAATATGTTTATTATATATAATCTAGGTATATTATGTATAGAATACCTACAGGTGCACATACTTACACACACACACACATTGTTAGGGTTCAGCCTCAGTTAGTGTTTTTGGGTCTCAGTGGTGTGCATTGTGAGACTTCTCAGTCTGTTATCCAGATGATCCCCTCTTCATTTCCATCGTTTGCAAATCAATGTTTTCTCACGTTCGCTCCGCTGCCTTTTCGTAGTGTGGATGCTTTCTCTGTGCCATCTAAAACACTTTTCAGTCGCCTGGAGCCCCAACTGCCTTTATTGTGCTTCTGTTTCCCTTGCCTGAGAAGACTGATCCTCAGACATGCTTCTAAGGCTGAGGTCCAAGAACGTACTGCCTATGGGTTTCTTCTATGGCTGGCCTGGCTTCAGGATTTAAGTTGCAGTAGTCGATTTAACGTAAGCTTCTTGTTGTAGGCGGTATGAGAAAGGAAACCAGTGTGATGCTTGTGCGTGGAGCGGTCCAGCTTCCCCAGCACCATTCATTGTACAGGCTATCTTGTCCCCATGGGACCTTCTCACCTCCTTTGAACACACAGGTGCGGCTTTTTTCGGGGCTCTCCATTCTCTTGCTTGGATCTATGTGGATGTCTTGTGTGCCAATACCATGCTGTCTTGATGATGCTAGGTTTGTAGTCTAGTTGGAAATCAAGCAGCGTTGGACGTTTGAAGTCTGTACTTCTTTCTGAAGAGCGTATGGACACTCTCTAGGTTCTTTTGAGTTTCCAGGCCCATTTCGGTATTCTAAGTTGTACTTGTCTGAGAAAATCTGTGGGTATTTTGAGAGGAATGGCATCGACTCTCTGGATTGCCTCGGGGGTGTGGAATCAATTGAACAAGACAGACTCTTCTGATGCATGAGCACTGCCTAACTTTCCATGTTACATGCGTGTCATCTTCATTTTCTTTTATCAATATGTCTCTCGTCCCGTTTCTGAATTGCGGGTCTTGTAGGGCGGAGGTTAGATGGACTCATAGGTATTTTCTCTGTGTTTTACCATCACTTTCAATGGGGTTGTCTTCTTCCTCATTCAGATAGATTGTTGTGAGTGTACAGAAAGGCAACCGATTTCTGTAATGTTGATGAAGTTTCTACCCTGCAATCGAACTGAGTTTCCAGAGTTCTGTTCTGTTTTGTTTTGTTTTACATTTGTGGGGGGGGGGATCGCCTTCAGCATTTTCTGTGCAGGGAATCGGGTCAACTGGAGTCTTTCCTCTGCTGTTGGATACGTCTTCATTCTTCTTCCCATGCACTTATTATGGCGATGATTTCCTCTGCCTTGGTGAATGAAAGCAGCCAGTATGCCAGGGTTAGAGTTAGGCATATGTAATAACTAGTCCTCTTCTCCTTCCTCCCTTTCCATCTCTTTGGGACCTCCAGGAATGGCAGGACATGACCAAGGCCCCGTAGGTCTCAGCTCAGTGCACTGGATGGCTGTTTGTCTGCCCCTCCATCCCGTGCATAATTTGCTCTACCATCTGTGACACTTCTGTGGCTGGGGGTGGGGTTTGGGAGGTGTGAGTGGCTTCAGATCTTTCCCTCCTTTGAGACCAATCCTCTGTTCGTTATATGTGGGCAAATTGCAGTCCACCAGATGGGTCAGCTGAGGCCAGCCTTTGGTCCAGGCCCAAGACCAGCACCTGGGGTCTCACCCTGTGGGGCCCAGCATTCAGCTCTGGCCTACTCACCTTTGTACTCCTCCTTGGAGAGCTCTGGGTCCTGCAACTGACTTGGGGGGAAGCATGGCACGGTGCTCCTGGTCAGAGCCAGCTGTGCTGAGCTCAATTTGTAGCCCAGAATTGGGAACCATAGTCTCCTGTGCCCAGGATCCAGATAACCCTCATGGCCAAACTACCCATAGCCGGTACTGGCCCTCATGGGCAGTTGGGGCAGGGTGTGGGCTGGGGCAATGTGTCCATACACTTGTGGAGATGCATTGGTTGTCCCCATCAATGAGCTCCTCGCCGATCTCCAACCTGGGCCTCTGCCATGACAGTGACCAGCAGATGGGCAGGCCCGGCCTGAAGGGATCAGGGCCTTGCCCAGCCATTATCACTGCTTTTTCTGCCCACTCGATCTTCTGTTCCCAGATCAGGCACAAACCTAGGTAGGATCACATATCCATCTGGGATCAAAGAGATCGACCTCGAGTCTTTGGCATAAACTTCGGGCCGAAGATCACTGCCTGGACTCACTCCATACTGACTGGCCAGCTTGGGACGGGGCTGTGGACGTGTCCAGCCCACCGGGCTTCTCACCCCTCATCAGCCTGCCCATGACGAAGGCAGACCTACCCCCCAAGACAGGAACATCCAGCCCCCAAACACACTCCACACATCCAGGCAAGGTTCAGAGGGCTACAAGGTTGGCACCAGGGTGGTGGCCTGGCCTGGGGCTCCCTGGTTTACCTTTGCAGTCCTCCAGGCAAATGACCCAAGTCTTGCAGGTGAGACCTCACCCAATGTCGACAGAACAGGAGGAAACCTTGACTTTGACCTTTTCTAAGGCCACAACCCCAGCACAAGGGGCTGATCTTTCAGCAGAAGCTATGCAAGTCAGAAGGGAGTTGCAGGACGTATTTAAAGTGAGGAAGGAGAAAAACCTAAAACCAAGATTACTCTACCCAGCAAGGATCTCATTCAGAGTTGACGGAGAAATTAAAACCTTTACAGACAAGCAAAAGCTAAGAGAATTCAGCACCACAAAACCAGCTTTACAACTAATGCTAAAGGAACTTCTCTAGGCAGGAAACACAAAAGAAGGAAAAGACCTACAATAACGAACCCAAAACAATTAAGAAAATGGTAATAGGAACATACATATCGATAATTACCTTAAATGTAAATGGATTAAATGCTGCACCCAAAAGACATAGACTGGCTGAATGGATACAAAAACAAGACCCATATATATGCTGTCTACAAGAGACCCACTTCAGACCTAGGGACACATACAAACTGAAATGGAGGGGATGGAAAAAGATATTCCATGCAAATGGAAATCAAAGGAAAGCTGGAGTAGCAATTCTCATATCAGACAAAATAGACTTTAAAACAAAGACTATTATAAGAGACAAAGAAGGATACTAAATAATGATCAAGGGATCAATAAAAGAAGAAGATATAACAATTGTAAATATTTATGCACCCCACATAGGAACACCTCAATACATAAGGCAAATACTAACAGCCATAAAAGGGGAAATCGACAGTAACATAATCATAGTAGAGGACTTTAACACTCCACTTTCACCAATGAACAGATCATCCAAAATGTAAATAAATAAGGAAACACAAGCTTTAAACGATACATAAAACAAGATGGACTTGATATTTATAGGACATTCCATCCCAAAACAACAGAATACACTTTCCTCTCAAGTGCTCATGGAACATTCTCCAGGATAGATCATATCTTGGGTGACAAATCAAGCCTTGGTAAATTTAAGAAACTTGAAATCATATCAAGTATCTTTTCTGACCACAACGCTATGAGACTAGATATCAATTACAGGAAAAAATCTGTAAAAATGCAAACACATGGAGGCTAAACAATACACTACTTAATAAACAAGAGATCACTGATGAAATCAAAGAGGAAATCAAAAAATACCTAGACACAAATGACAATGAAAACACGATGACCCAAAACCTATGGGATGCAGCAAAAGCAGTTCAAAGAGGGAAGTTTATAGCAATACAATCCTGCCTTAAGAAACAAGAAACATCTCAAATAAACAACCTAACCTACACCTAAAGCAATTAAAGAAAGAAGAACAAAAAAACCCCCAAAGTTAGCAGAAGGAAAGAAATCATAAAGATCAGATCAGAAATAAATGAAAGTGAAAGGAAGGAAAGTATAGCAAAGATCAATAAAACTGAAACCTGGTTCTTTGAGAAGATAAACAAAATTGATAAACCATTAGCCAGACTCATCAAGAAAAAAAAGGAGAAGACTCAAATCAATAGAATTAGAAATGAAAAAGGAGAAGTAACAACTGACCTTGCAGAAATACAAAGGATCATGAGAGATTACTACAAGCAACTCTATGCCAATAAAATGGACAACCTGGAAGAAATGGACAAATTCTTAGAAAAGCACAACTTTCCGACACTTAACCAGGAAGAAATAGAAAATATAAACAGACCAATCACAAGCACTGGAATTGAAACTGTGAATAAAAGCTTCTAACAAACCAAAGCCCAGGATCCCATGGCTTCACAGGTGAATTCTATCAAACATTTAGAGAAGATCTAACACCTATCATTCTCAAACTCTTCTAAAATATAGCAGAGAGAGGAATACTCCCAAACACATTCTACAAGGCCACCATCCCCCTGATACCAAAACCAGACAAAGATGTCACAAAGAAAGAAAACTACAGGCCAATATCACTGATGAACATACATGCAAAACTCCTCAAGAAAATACTAGCAAACAGAATGCAACAGCACATTAAAAGGATCATACACCATGATCAAGTGGGGTTTATCCCAGGAATGCAAGGATTCTTCAATATATGCAAATCAATCAATGTGATACACTATATTAACAAGTTTAAGAAAAAAAAACATATGATCATCTCAATAGATTCAGGAAAAGCTTTTGACAAAATTCAACACCCATTTATG
Organism: Balaenoptera physalus; assembly: GCF_965194825.1. NCBI lineage: Eukaryota > Metazoa > Chordata > Mammalia > Artiodactyla > Balaenopteridae > Balaenoptera > Balaenoptera physalus. The sequence goes on along the minus strand of NC_138893.1, from coordinate 18,674,389 downwards.
CTAAAAACCCTCCAGAAAGTAGGCATAGAGTGAACTTACCTCAACATAATAAAGGCCATATATGAAAACCCCACAACCAACATCATTCTCAATGGTGAAATACTGAAACAATTTCCACTAAGATGAGGAACAAGACAAGGTTGCCTACTCTCACCAGTATTATTCAACATTGTTTTGGAAGTTTTAGCTACAGCAATCAGAGAAGAAAAAGAAATAAAAGGAATCCAAATCAGAAAAGAAGAAGTAAATCTGTCACTGTTTGCAGATGACATGATACTATACATAGAGAATCCTAAAGGCTCTCCCAGAAAACTACTAGAGCTAATCAATGAATTTGGTAAAGTAGCAGGATAAAAAATTAATGCATAGAAATCTGTTGTATTACTATACACTAATGATGAATAATCTGAAAGTGAAATTAAGAAAACACTCCCATTTACCATTGCAACAAAAAGAATAAAATACCTAGGAATAAACCTATGTAAGGAGAAACAGACCTGTATGCAGAAAACTATAAGACACTGATGAAAGAAATTAAAGATGATACAAATAGGTGGAGCGATATACCATGTTTCTGGATTGGAAGAATCAACATTGTGAAAATGACTGTACTACCCAACGCAATCTACAGATTCAATGACATCCCTATCAAACTACCACTGGCATTTTTCACAGAACAAGAACAAAAATTGTCGCAATTTGTATGGAAACACAAAAGACCCTGAATAGCCAAAGCAATCTTGAAGAAGAAAAACGGAGCTGGAGGAATCAGTCTCCCTGACTTCAGACTATACTACAAAGCTATGGTAATCAAGACCATATGGTACTGGCACAAAAACGGAAATACAGATCAGTGGAGCAGGATAGAAAACCCAGAAATAACCCCATGCACATATGGTCACCTTATCTTTGATAAAGGAGGCAAGAATATACAATGGAGAAAAGACAGCCTCTTCAATAAGTGGTGCTGGGAAAACTGGACAGCTACAATTAAAACAATGAAATTAGAACACTCCCTAACACCATACACAAAAATAAACTCAAAATGGATTGAAGACCTAAATGTAAGGCCAGACATTATCAAACTCTTAGAGGAAAACATAGGCAGAACACTCTATGAGATAAATCTGAGCAAGATCCTTTTTGACCCACCTCCTAGTGAAATGAAAATAAAAACAAAAATAAAAAAATGGGATCTAATGAAACTTAAAAGCTTTTGCACAGCAAAGGAAACCATAAACAAGACAAAAAGACAACCCTCAGAATGGGAGAGAATATTTACAAATGAAGCAACTGACAAAGGTTTAATCTCCAAAATTTCCAAGCAGCTCATGCAGCTCAATGTCAAAAAACCAAAAAACCCAATCCAAAAATGGGCAGAAAACCTAAATAGACATTTCTCCAAAGAAGACATACAGATTGCCAACAAACACATGAAAGAATGCTCATCATCATTAATCATTAGAGAAATGCAAATCGAAACTACAATGAGATATCATCTCACACCGGTCAGAATGGCCATCATCAAAAAATCTACAAACAATAAATGCTGGAGGGGGTGTAGAGAAAAGGGAACCCTCTTTCATTTTTGGTGGGAATATAAATTGATACAGCCACTATGGAGAACAGTATGGAGGTTCCTTAAAAAACTAAAAATAGAACTACCATATGACCCAGCAATCCCACTACTGGGCATATACCCTGAGAAAACCATAATTCAAAAAGAGTCATGTACCACAATATTCATTGCAGCTCTATTTACAATAGCCAGGACATGGAAGCAACCTAAGTGTCCATCATCAGATGAATGGATAAAGAAGATGTGGCACATATATACAATGGAATATTACTCAGCCATAAAAAGAAACAAAATGGAGTTATTTGTAGTGAGGTGGATGGAGATAGAATCTGTCATACAGAGTGAAGTAAGTCAGAAAGAGATAAACAAATACCGTATGCTAACACATTATATGGAATGTAAAAAAAAAAAGTTCATGCAGAACCTAGGGGCAAGACAGGAATAAAGATGCAGAACTACTAGAGAATGGACTTGAGGACACGGGGAGGGGGAAGGGTAAGCTGGGACAAAGTGAGAGAGTGGCATGGACATATATACACTACCACATGTAAAATAGATAGCTAGTGAGAAACAGCCCCATAGCACAAGGAGATCAGCTCGGTGCTTTGCGATCACCTAGAGGCATGGGATAGGGAGAGTCGGAAAGAGGGACACGCAATAGGGAAGAGATATAAGGATATATGTATATGTATAGTTGGTTCACTTGGTAATAAAGCAGAAACTAACACACCATTATAAACAAGTATACTCCAATAAAGATGTTAAAAAAAAAAAGACTAACATGTGGGCAAAGTTCTACATTTCTCATCTGCATGAATTTATTTAAGGATTATACATATCTGACTGGGCTTCTCATCCTCACCATCCCTCAGATGATATCTGACCACCTTTGTCTTCAGTTGGAATCCTGTCAGGTCAGCTTAGCCAGAGTCTCCCTTAATTATCCATGCTGTCGCCTCTTAGGAACTTTCCATCCAGTGACACCTGCCTCCCCTCCTCCTTGGCTATAAGTTCCCACTTGCCCATGCTGTGTTCAGAGTTGAATGCAATTTCTCTCCCGCAGTGTAAAATCCTATGGCAGTGGTCTGTATCCCTATCTTAACAGTCCTGAATAAAGTCTGCTTACTATGTTTGATAAGTATCAGTGACTGTTTTTTTTCTTTAACAGCACACACATACACATGCTTGAGCACATCCCTCAACTCAACCAACGGCCCAGATTTTCTCTTGGCTCTTGATTCTCTTCGTGTTCAGGGTGATTCAGAAAAATCTCCTTGATGGATCCCAAGATCCCAGGTAGAATTGCAGATTTTTATCCTCAAAGTTAAGAATGACTGTCACAACCACACCATGACCTCTGTGACCCCTCCAAAATATGCCCTGCACATTGGCCACCAGGGAGCAGAATATGTTAAGTCTACAAATTCCTGGCCTAGTGTTTCTCTATTTAGAAATCATGCCTGACCCTGTCACATCTTACCCCTCCCCCTCCCGGTGAGAGAGTGGCATGGACATATATACACTACCAAATGTAAAATAGAGAGCTAGTGGGAAGCAGCCGCATAGCACAGGGAGATCAGCTCGGTGCTTTGTGACCACCTAGAAGGGTGGGATAGGGAGGGTGGGAGGGAGGGAGACGGAAGAGGGAAGAGATATGGGCACATATGTATATGTATAACTGATTCACTTTGTTATAAAGCAGAAACTAACACACCATTGTAAAGCAATAAAGATGTTTAAAAAAAAAAAAAAAGAAATCATGCCTGCTTGCTTGTATGTCTCTATGAAAGAGTGAGAAGTCTGTTCTTCAGAATACATCCAGAGCCTTTACAAATCATCAAAAACAAAAAGACAACCCAATTGTCTGAATAGAAAAGGACTTGAACAGACCCTTCTCTAGAAGAGAAATGCAAACAGTCAATAAGCATGTAAAAAGATGTGTACCAAGAAGAAAGGAAACCCACAAGATGGAACTGTGTCCGAAAAAAGCAGGAGTGAATTGAACAACCAAATACTGTTCTGCTGATATATAACCAAAAGCTTAAAATAAAAATCTGGGTGGAGTGTGCACAATAGTAAAAAATAAATGATTAAACAGTGTGTGTGTGTGTGTGTGTTTATGAGTTATGTTTAATATAAATCTCCTATGTGGAAGAATTCCAAATAGTTGATGTTTGTACTCAGTCACTTATTAAGAAGATAGGGTTAACTTCCATCTCCTGACGTGTGGGTTCTGCATAGTGACTTCATCCTAAAGAAAACACACAGTACAGACTTGGGGAAAAAGTAATATCACAGTGGGGAAAATCTGACAAACACTACCTGAGCCAGGAAGGCCAAGTTAACATGAACAGTGATAAGCTGCCTTGAAGTACGTTCCCATGATAAAAAGTCATTCAATATACTTCCTCAAAATGCAAAACCCCATTCTAAACACAAGAAAAACACGAAGTTATTTACTAAGTGATACAGTCTACAATATACATGACTAGTCCTCCTGAACACTGCCTAGGTCACTGAGGGAAGGATACTGTGAGAAAATGTCAAAGCCAAAAAGATCCTAAAGTGACATGATGACTCAATGCCATATGATACCTTGGATGGGATCCAATGGCATAAAAAGTAGAATTAAAGGAACCAGAATAAAGTATGGACTATAGTTCATAATAAGGTATCCATATTTGTTCATTGACTGTGACAATTCTGTAGAAAACTAGGATGAGAGGTGAAATTGAAAATCAAATAAGAGCAAGCTATTACATCGCCCTGTAAATCTAGAATAAAAAATAACACACAAAACAAACCCTAAAATACGGAAAATACAAGCACACCAATGAACCATCCTATGACCCTTTCTCTGGGCTAGTTCTTCTCTCGCTATTCTAGGGTTTCCCTCTCCTGGGACATAGACGAAACAGGCACAGAGCTGTTTGGCAGCTCCCCTAAGATCTGACCCCACCCAGTGGCTTCATCTCCCCAAGACATGCCCGCCCAATTCGTCCTGATGTGTCAGGCTTTTTTGATTACAAGGGACTAGAAATGCTTACTCATGTCAAGTAAATTAATATTATTATAAATGATAGAAATAAATTAATACTTACAAGAGACAAGCTGAAAAGTTGGGTTGGAGGTGTCAGGCCCAAGGGCTCATGTTATCCTAGTGACCTGGTCCCTCTCCAACCGTCCGTCCTGCTGAGTACCTGAGACATCCATGCACAGGCACAGTCTCCCTCACTGCATCCAGGGCCTCCAGCAACTCCAGGCGGGCACCCACTCCACGTCCATTCTACCTGGAAGGGATTTGCCTTCCCTAGGACTCCATGAAAACACATGATTTGGAATGCCTTTGGCCTGGCTTGGGTCACATTCTCATCCTTGAACCCATCACAGCAAGCAGAGGACAGAAAATGGGATTGGCTAGACTTCGATCATCCATCCATCTTCCAGGTGGGTGGAATGTGGGGTCAGCCCTCTGAAACTGTTTGGACTGGAAGCAGGTGACATGTAGTTCCCACAGGAAAGCTGATGTGTTGCACTTGGACATGAGGACAGATGCTGCCTCAGTGAAAGCAGCAGATTCCATATCAGTGATGGCCTGATGCACAGCACGGAATCTGAAGCACAAGGAAGGAAAGCATTCACGTAGGGTCAGGGCTGCAGCCACCCACCCGAGGCTCTTGCTGTCCTCCCACGAGAGCAAGAAATTCTTTCATTTGCTGAAAAGCAAGGTTGAGGACGGTGGTAAACTCAAGGATCCTGCCTTGGCTGTCGGGTCCTTGCATCTCAGACACTGGCCCAGAATAGCACATGTGCCCTAGGAAACCACACGGACCTCATTCTATTTTTTTTTTTTCCCGGACCTCATTCTTGTTCCTGGGAGGTGGTGGCCCAGGATGCATACCTGCTCCCTGGCCACGTTACTCACCATCCTCGAAGAACAACGTTGCTCATTTTCCAGTCTCTTCTCTCTCCTGTACAAAGAGTAGAGACCAAAGGCTAGGGAGGTAAGGAAACTCTTGCTCAGTGAAGAACTGGGAGGCCCAAGGATTATTCAATACCACAGAATTCATAGTCGACAGACTTTTCAAAGTCCACCTGGGTGCACTTGGCTCACCAATGCCACACAGCCCCTGGGAAACCACCAGTTGGGAGGCCCAGTTGCCCCCATATCTTTGATGCTTAATAAGTATAAATGTCAAAAGTTTATAACGACTAGAAGACCAAAGGATTGCAGGGACATGATCTGCCACATGGTTCTTGTTGCAGGACCACACTCAACATTTTGAGGGTCATTACCTGTCTTGGCAGGCTAAAAGGCTCTGAGGGAGGAGACACTTTTCTCAACCACAAGGATGTTGGTAATGGAAACATCCCTAGGGGCTGTCTATGCAGCTTGGGTGTAATTGGTCATGGGGGCTTGACAGGGCTTAGGCTGCCTGAACTGGAGAAACAACGGGTGCCTAGCTTGATGGTCAGAGGTCAAGGGTTATCCTGTCTGAGATTTCATTTTCTTTTGATGCCTGCTCAAATGGGACAAAGGATCTATCAAGTCCCAGGAGGGCCCAACAGCCCTCAAGAAGGCAGCACCTAAGGGCCAGCTGGTCACTGCACACAGTCCTGTATAAATACACACATGTCTTCTGAGTGCCCTCGTGTCAGAACTGTGCTGGAACCTGGGACTGCCCAGGAAGAGTGGGGCCAGCACCACCCTTTTCAGGTGGGAGGAAGGGCAGAGGGAAACACTGTGTGACTTCAGATGCCCTCCACAACCCTCGACTGAGGTTGAGTTGTATTGAAACAGTCAGAGACAAGGACACACATTTCATTCTTCTCTTACAGCCCAGGACAGGGAGGGGATGGCGGGGCAGGAAAACAATGATACAGCTCACCTACCTGACTCAGGTGTGACCCTGGGAGAATCCTGTCCATCCTGGAGGCCTCAGGGAGATGGAGAATGGAGAAGGAGTATGAGGGCAGGTTACACTTAAACCTAACTGTAACCCTAACCCTAACCTATAACCCTCATTTCCTAACTTATAACCCTACACCTAACAATCTTAACCTGGGAATCTAGACCTTCCATCCCGACACCCCAGCTCTAATCCCTGACCCTGACCATTAAACCATCACCTTCTCCCCTGACTCTCCAATGCTGAACCATAAACATGACTGTAACCCTAAACCCTGACAGTGGCTCTAACCACAGACTGAAACCCTAGCAAAGTGGATACCAAGGGAAGACTCTATAATCCCTTAAATAAAACAATGGAATAAGTCTTCAAGACCTTGCATTTAGCAGTCGATTCTTAAAGGTGACACCAAAGAACAAGCTTTAAAGAAAAAGTTGATACACAGTATTTCCTCAAAGTTAAAAACTTTATCACATCAAAAGTGCTATCTGGAAAGTGAAAAGACAGCCCACAGAATGGAAGAAAGTATTTTCACACTATACATCTAGTAAGAGTCTGTTATCCAAAACATATCAGGAAACTCATCAACAAAACCATAAAGAACTCATTTTTTCCCCTTTATTTTATTTTTATTGGCTGGGCCATGCAGCATGCAGGATCCAAGTTCCCCAACCAGGGATCAAACATGCGCCCCCTGCAGTGGAAGTGTGGAGTCCTAACCACTGGACCACCAGAGAATTCCAAGAACTCAATTTCTTAAATGCACAAAGGGCATGACCAGACTCTTCTTCAGGCAAGACATAAAAATGGTCAACAAGGACATGAAAAGATGTAAAACATCAGTAGAGCTGATGGAAATGCAAACTAGTACCGTAATGCAATACCCTTTCAAACACACTAGAATTCTTATAGTCAAGAAAAATTAGGAGAGACCTTCAAGATGGTGGGGGAGCAAGATGTGGATATCACCTTCCTCCCCACAAATACATCAGAAATACATCTACATGTGGAACAATTCCTACAGAACACCTACTGAACACTGGCAGAAGATCTCAGACTTCCCAAAAGATATATATTTTTTTGTTCCTTTTTCTCTTTTTGTGAGTGTGTATATGTATGCTTCTTTGTGTGATTTTGTTTGTATAGCTTTGCTTTTACCATTTGTCCTAGGGTTCTGTCTGCTCGTTTTTCTTTCTTCTTTTCTTTTTTTTAGTATAGTTTTTAGTGCTTGCTATCATTGGTGGATTTGTTTTTTGGATTGGTTGCTCTCTTCTTTCTTTCTTTCTTTTTCTTCTATTTATTACTTAATTTTTTAAATTTTTAATAATTTTTTCATCTTTTATTTTAATAACTGTATCTTACTTTATTTTTTCTTTCTTTCTTTCTTTTTTTCTCCCTTTTAGTCTGAGCCATGTGGCTGACAGGGTCTGGGTGCTCTGGCCGCATGTCAAGCCTGAGCCTGTGAGGTGGGAGAGCAAAGCTCAGGACATTGGTCCACCAGAGACCTCCCAGCTCCATATAATATCAAATGGTGAAAGCCCTCCCAGAGATCTCCAGCTCAACGCTAAGACCCAGCTCCACTCCATGAGAAGCAAGCGACAGTGCTGGACACCGTATGCCAAACAACTAGCAAGACAGGAACACAGCCCCACCCATTAGAAGAGAGGCTGCCTAAAATCATAATAAGGTCACACACCCCAAAACACACCACAAGACATGATCCTGCCCACCAGAAAACAGGATCAAGCCTCATCCACCAGAACACAGGCACCAGTTCCCTCCACCAGGAAGCCTAAACAACCCATTGAACCAACCTTAGTCACTGCAGGCATACACCAAAAACAACAGGAACTACAAACCTGCAGCCTGCAAAAAGGAGAGCACAAACACAGTAAGTTAAGTAAAATGAGAAGACAGAGAAACACACAATAGATGAACGAGCAACATAAAAACCCACAAGACTAAACAAATGAAGTGAAAATAGGCAGCCTACCTGAAAAAGAATTCACAGTAATGATAGTAAAGATGATCCAAAATCTTGGAAATAGAGTGGAGAAAATACAAGAAACGTTTAACAAGGACCTAGAAGAACTAAAGAGCAAACAAACAATGATGAACAACAAAATTAATGAAATTAAAAATTTTCTAGAGGAATCAATAGCAGAATAGGCAGAGGAAGCTTATTCTGAGGCAGAGGAACGGATAAGTGACCTGGAAGAGAAAATAGTGGAAATAACTACCACACAGCAGAATAAAGAAAAAAGAATGAAAGGAATTGAGGACAGTCTCAGAGACCTCTGGGACAACATTAAACGCACCAACATTCGAATTATAGGGGTCCCAGAAGTAGAAGAGAAAAAGAAAGGGATTGAGAATATATTTGAAGGGATTATAGTTGAAAACTTCACTAATATGGGAAAGAAAATTGTTAATCAACTCCAGGAAGGGCAGAGAGTCCCATACAGGATAAATCCAAGGAAAAAGACGCCAAGACACATATTATTCAAACTATCAAAAACTAAATACAGAGAAAAAATATTAAAAGAAACAAGGGAAAAACAGCAAATAACAAAAAAGGGAATCCCAATAAGGTTAACAGCTGATCGTTCATCAGAAACTCTGCAAACCAGAAGGCAGTGGCAGGACATATTTAAAGTGATGAAAGGGAAAAACCTACAGCAAAGATTACTCTACCCAGAAAGGATCTCTTTCAGATTTGATGGAGAAATTAAAACCTTTACAGACAAGCAAAAGTTAAGAGAATTCAGCACCACCAAACCAGCTTTACAACAAATGCTAAAGGAACTTCTCTAGGCAGGAAACACAAGAGAAGGAAAAGATATACAATAACAAACCCAAAACAATTAAGAAAATGGTAATAGGAACATACATATCTATAATTCCCTTAAATGTATGGATTAAATGCTCTAACCAAAAGACATAGACTGGCTGAATGGATACAAAAACAAGATCCATATATATACTGTCTACAAGAGACCCACTTCAGACCTAGGGACACATAAGGACTGAAAGTGAGGGGATGGGAAAAGATATTCCAAGCAAATGGAAATCAGAAGAAAGCTGGAGTAGCAATTCTCATATCAGACAAAATAGACTTTAAAACAAAGACTATTACAAGAGACAGAGAAGGACACTAAATAATGATCAAAGGATCAATCCAAGAAGAAGATATAGCAATTGTAAATATTTACGCACCCAATATAGGAGCACCTCAATACATAAGGCAAATGCTAATAGCCATAAAAGGGGAAATCGACAGTAACACAATCAGAGTGGGAGACATTAACACCCCATTTTCACCAATGGAGAGATCATCCAAAACTAAAAAATAAGGAAACACAAGCTTTAAATAATACATTATACAAGATGGAATTAATTGATATTTATAGGACATTCCATCCCAAAACAACAGAATATAATTTCTTCTCAAGTGCTCATGGAATATTCTCCAGGATAGATCATATCCTGGGTCACAAATCAAGCCTTGGTAAATTTAAGAAAATTGAAATCATATCAAGTATCTTTTCCAACAACAAAGCTATGAGACTAGATATCAATTACAGGAAAAAATCTTTAAAAAATACAAACACATGGAGGCTAAACAATACAGTACTAAATAACCAAGAGATCACTGAAGATATCAAAGAGGAAATGAAAAGATACCTAGAAACAAGTGACAATGTAAAAACAACGACCCAAAACCTATGGGATACAGCAAAAGCAGTTCTAAGAGGGAGGTTTATAGCAATACAACCCTACATCTGGAAACAAGAAAAATCTCAAATAAACAACCTAAACTTACACCGAAAGCAATTAGAAAATGATGAACAAAAAAAAGCCCCAAAGCTAGCAGAAGGAAAAAAATCATAAAGATGAGATCAGAAATAAATGAAAAAGAAATGAAGGAAACAATAGCAAAGATCAATAAAACTAAAAGCTGGTTCTTTGTGAAGATAAACAAAATTGATAAAACATTAGCCAGACTGATCAAGAATAAAAGGGAGAAGACTCAAATCAATAGAATTAGAAATGAAAAAGGAGAAGTAACAACTGACACTGCAGAAATAGAAAGGATCATGAGGGATTACTACAAGCAACTCTATGCCAATAAAATGGACAACCTGGAAGAAATGGACAGATTCTTAGAAAAGCACAACCTTCCAAGACTGAACCAGGAAGAAATAGAAAATAGAAACCGACCAATCACCAGCACGGAAATTGAGACTGTGATTTAAAATCTTCCAACAAACAAAAGCCCAGGTCCAGATGGCTTCACAGGCGAATTCTATCAAACATTTAGAGAAGAGCTAACACCTATCCTTTTCAAACTCCTCCAAAATATAGCAGAGGGAGGAACACTCCCAAACTCATTCTACAAGGCCACCATCACCCTGATACCAAACCAGAAAAAGATGTCACAAAGAAAGCAAACTACAGGCCAATATCACTGATGAACATAGATGTAAAAATCCTCAACAAAATACTAGCAAACAGAATCCAACAGCACATTAAAAGGATCATGCACCATGATCAAGTGGGGTTTATCCCAGGAATGCAAGGATCTTTCAATATGCGCAAATCAATCAATGTGATAAACCATATTAACAAACTGAAGGAGAAAAAACTATATGATCATCTCAATACATGCAGAAAAAGCTTTTGACAAAATTCAACACCCATTTATGCTAAAAACCCTCCAGAAAGTAGGCATAGAGGGAACTTACTTCAACATAATATAGGCCATATATGACAAACCACAGCCAACATCTTTCTCAATGGTGAAAAACTGAAACCATTTCCTCTAAGATCAAGAACAAGACAAGGTTGTCCACTCTCACCACTATTATTCAAAATAGTTTTGGAAGTTTCAGCCACAGCAATCAGAGAAGAAAAAGCAATAAAAGGAATCCAAATCGGAAAAGAAGAAGTAAAACTGTCACTGTTTGCAAATGACATGATACTACACATAGATAATCCTAAAGATGCTACCAGAAAACTATTAGTAGCAGGAGACAAAATTAGTGCACAGAAATCTCTTCCATTCCTATAACTAATGATGAAAAATCTGAAAGAGAAACTAAGGAAACACTCCCATTTACCACTGCAGCAAAAAGAATAAGATACCTAGGAATAAACCTACCTAAGGAGACAAAAGACGTGTATGCAGAAAATTATAAGGCACCAATGAAAGAAATTAAAGATGATACAAACAAATGGAGAGATATACCATGTTCTTGAATTGGAAGAATCAACATTGTGAAAATGACTCTACTACTCAAAGCAATCTACAGACTCACTGCAATACCTGTCAAACTACCAATGGCATTTTTCACAGAACTAGAACAAACAATTTCACAATTTGTATGGAAACACAGAAGACCCCGAATAGCCAAAGCAATCTTGAGAAAGAAAACAAGAGCTGGAGGAATCAGGCTCCCTTCGACTCTACTACGAAGCTACGGTAACCAAGATGGTATGGTACTGGCACAAAAACAGAAATATAGATCAATGGAACAGGATAGAAAGCCCAGAGATAAACCCACGCACCTATGGTCACCTTATTTTTGATAAAGGAGGCAAGACTATACAATGGAGAAAAGACAGCCCCTTCAATAAGTGGTGCTGGGAAAACTTGACAGCTACATGTAAAAGAATGAAATTAGAACACTCCCTAACAACATACACAAAAATAAACTCAAAATGGATTAAAGACCTAAATGTAAGACCAGACACTATAAAACTCTTAGTGGAAAACAGACACAGAACACTCTGACATAAATCACAGCAAGATCCTTTGTGACCCACCTCCTAGAGAAATGGAAATGAAAACAAAAATAAACAAATGATACCTAATGAAACGTAAAATCTTTTGCACAGCAAAGGAAACCATTAACAAGATGAAAAGACAACCCTCAGAATGGGAGAAAATAGTTGCAAATGAAGAAACTGACAAAGGATTAATCTCCAAAATTTACAAGCATCTCATGAAGCTCAATATCAGAAAACAAGCTACCCAATCCAAAAATGAGCAGAAGACCTAAATAGACTTTTCTCCAAAGAAGATATACAGATTGCCAACAAACACATGAAAGGATGCTCAACATCTCTAATCATTCGAGAAATGCAAGTCAAAACTACAATGAAGTATCTCCTCACAACAGTCAGAATGGCCACCATTAAGAAATCTACAAACAATAAATGCTGGAGTGGGTGTGGAGAAAAGGGAACCCTCTTGCACTGTTGGTGGGAATGTAAATTGATACAGCAACTATGGAGAACAGTATGGCAGTTCCTTAAAAAACTAAAAATAGAAATACCATACGACCCAGCCATCCCACTACTGGCCATATACCCTGAGAAAACCATAATTCAAAAATAGTCATGTACCACAGTTTTCATTGCAGCTCTATTTACAATAGCCAGGACATGGAACCAACCTAAGTGTCCATCGACAGATGAATGAATAATATTCCACATATATACAATGGAATATTATTCAGCCATAAAAAGAAACGAAATTGAGTTATTTGTAATAAGCTGGATGTAACTAGAGACTGTCATACAGAGTGAAGTAAGTCAGAATGAGAAAAACAAATACCATATGCTAACACATATATATGGAATCTAAAAAGAAAAATAAAAAAGGTTCTGAAGAACCTAGGGGCAGGACAGGAATAAAGACGCAGACATAGAGAATGGACATGAGGACACTGGGAGGGGGAAGTGTAAACTGGGATTAAGTGAGAGAGTGGCATGAACTTATATATACTACCAAATGTAAAATAGATAGCTAGTGGGATGCAGCCGCATAGCTCAGGGAGATCAGCTCGGTGCTTTTTGACCACCTAGAGGGGTGGGATAGGGAGAGTGTGATGGAGACGCAAGAGGGAGGGGATATGGGGAAATATGTATACGTATGACTGATTCACTTTGTTATAAACCAGAAACTAACACACCATTGTAAAGCAATTATACTCCAATAAAGATTTAAAAAATAAATAAAATAAAATTGCTTTCTAAGTAATAGATTAAAAGAGTCTGAGTAGGCATGTACCCATGTTTACAGCAGTAATAGTATCAAAGATTTCTGAAGATGGCATTTTCATCCTAGATTTTTATAGAGTTTCTATTTATTAATCTTCTTTCTGGTTTGTTCAACACTTTCTATATGATTTGAAAACTTGTTTGCCAGGTTTTTTTTGTTATTAAAAATCTTTAGTAACATTTAAAAAAAAGAAAAATTCAAAATACCGAATATTGGCAACAATGTGGAGCAAATGGAATTTTTAAACATTGCTTGTGGAAATGGAAAATGGTGTAGCTTATGTGTACAATACTTTGACATTTCCTCAAAAATATAAATGTACAGTACAATTTGGTTCAGCAACTCCACTCCTGGTGTTAGACACTCAAGGAGTGAAGACAGGTGTTCAAACAAAAACTTGTACACGAATATTCACGGCAGCACTGTTCACAATAGCCACAAGGTCAAAATAGTTAAAAGGCCCATCAAGAGGTGTGTATATAAACAAAATGCAGCACATCCATGAACTGACATATTAGTCTGCCATGTACACCAATAAAGTAAAATGGTGCAGCCACTGTGGAAAACAGTATGGCAGCTCCTCAAAAAGTTAAACACAGAGTTAACATATGATCTGTCAGTTCTACTTCAGGGTATTTACTCAAAACATTTGAAAGCAGGGACTGGAACAGATATATGTATACTCATATTCATACCAGTATCATCAACAATAACAAAGGCTGGAAAATCCCCCAAGTGTCCACAGACAGATACATGGATAAACAGAATGTGGTACATACACAAGAAGATATTATTTAGCCTTGGTAACTAAGGACATTCTGACACATGCTACAATGTGGTTGAACCTTGAATTTACTATGCTAAGTGAAATAAGTTGGTCAGAGAAGAACAAATTCAATGATTCCACTTACATATGGTAGCCAAATGAGTCACATGAATAGACAGGAAGAATGCGGTTGTGAGGAGCTGTGGGGACTCAGTGGTTAATGGATACAGTTTCACTTGGGGAAACGAAAAAGTCCGGGAGAGGGATAGGGAGGATATTTTGATAACAATGCAGGTGTAGTTAAAGCCACGGTTTGACTGGTAAGTGTTACGTTATGTGTTTTTAATCACAATGAAAAAACTGAAGGATTAATTCATGCTACAACATGGATGAACACTGACAATGTCCTAAGTGAAAGAAGCCACACAGGAAATGCCACCCAGATCACATGCTTATCTTGTGCTTTAAATCCATCAAGCTTTTGAATATAAGGGAGAGTCTCAGTCAGAGTTGAAAGAAAGAAAGGAAGAAAGAAAGAAAGAAAGAAAGAAAGAAAGAAAGAAAGAAAGAAAGAAAGAAAGAAAGAAAGAAAGAAAGAAAGAAAGAAAGAAAGAAAGAAAGAAAGAAGGAGGGAGAGAGAGACAGAGGAAGGGAGAGGAAGAGACAGGAAGAGAGAGAAAGAGAGAGAAGAGAGAGAGGAAGAGAGAGAAAGAAAGAGAGAGACAGAGAGAGAGATAGAGGAAGAGAGAGACAGAGGAAGAGAGAGGGAGGGAGGGAGGGAAGGAAGGAAGGAAGGAAGAAAGAAAGAAAGAAAGAAAGAAAGAAAGAAAGAAAGAAAGAAAGAAAGAAAGAAAGAAAGAAAGAAAGAAAGAAAAAGAAAGAAAGAAGGAAAACTAAGTCAGAATGGAAAAAGACACTTCCATAGAGTTGGGGCAGCTGGTAAAAGTTGAAGTGGACTTGTAGATTGGATTTATTATAAAAAACTGTAGTGATCCTCATTTGGGGGTTATGTGCTGGCTCCCTGGGAGAGTGTCCTTGTTTGGGGTAAAACACACTGGAGTATTTTGTGTGAAGGGGCAAATGTGAGTACTTTGAGTATTGCTATTGAAAATTTTCTGTACGTTTGAAATGACTGGAAAATAAATTACTTCTCAAAACAACCATGTCAACACAAGAACAGAGAAGTTGAGAAGACATCAAACTTGGTTACAGAGGCCAAGCCCTACCCAGATCCTGCTCACCCAAAGTGATGATGCAAGTCACTCTTGTAGGGTTTCACCTGTTTTTAAGGGAAACTGTGGGAAGATTCTATTAGGAGCCACCGTGTCTTGGGTGTTATGGATGACCTGGATGTGGTAGAAACAGAGGGATTTCTAGTTCCTGTTTTCCACATCAAAGCACCAAAAAGCTCTTAGAACTAATAAATGAATTCAGTAA
Source organism: Balaenoptera physalus (assembly GCF_965194825.1). Lineage (NCBI taxonomy): Eukaryota > Metazoa > Chordata > Mammalia > Artiodactyla > Balaenopteridae > Balaenoptera > Balaenoptera physalus. The sequence continues at coordinate 18,658,631 of NC_138893.1, read as the reverse complement.
AGCTGCAGGATACAAAATCAACACACAAACTTCAGTCATGTTCCTATACACTAATAATGAACCATCAGAGAGAGAAGTTAAGACGACAATCCCATTTACAATAACATCAAAAGAACAAAACACCTAGGAATAAATGTATCCAAAGATGTGAAATATCTGCACACTGAAATCGTTGAGACATTGATGAGGAAATTGAAGACTCGGATAAATGGAAAGAGATCCTGTGCTCATGGATGCAAAGAAGTGGTAGTGATGAAATGTTCATTCTACCCAAAACAGTACATGCATTCAATGCAATTACAACCAAAATTCCAATGGCATTTTTCACAGAAACTGAACAAACAATCCTGACATTTGTATGGAACCACGTAGGACCCCAAACAGCCAAGGGGATCCTGAGGAAGGAGAACAGCAGCTGGAGGAAACTCATTGCATGACTTAAACCATATTACGAAGCTACATAAGCAAACCGTGTTGAAGTGGCACAAAAAGAGGCACATGGGCCAGAGGAATAGAAGACAGAATGCAGGAGTAAGCCCACACATATGTGGTGAGTTAGCTGATGACAAAGCTGCAAAGGACATACACCAGGGAAAGGACAGTCCCCTCAATAAATCGTCCGGAAAACAGAACACCACAAGCCAAAGAAGGACACTGGACACCATCAACACTGCACACAAAACTCACTAAAACCCACAATTTTCCTCTGAAGACGGACACCCTCCCAGCAGTCAGCCACACACAAGAAACTTCTCCCCACTTTTTCCTCATCTTTTCTTCCCATGGAGGCCCCTCCCAGCTGGTCCTGAGGAAAATGAGCTCCTCTCAGTGTGAACGCAGCCCCAAGTTGTCCCAAGGCCAAACCCCAGTGGGTCCTGAGGAGACCAGGCTCCTGTCAGCTGTGCACAGAGCCAAGACTGTGGGCAGAACAGACAGGCACTGCCCTGGAAAGAGAGGCGGGCTTGTCGCCCTCTGGCTGCTAACTGTGAAATGCAGGCTGCACCTGCCCACAGTTCAGTGGAGGCCTAGATCCCTGCTGGCCGTCCTGCTGAAATAACTACATTTTGCAAATCCAAACAGATGCAGGCAAAGATCCCCAGACTTCTAGAAAGATAGTTATAGAACAGTTAAGAAACCATATGCAATGAAGTGAATGTAGACACAAACTTTACAACTTACACCAAAAGTCATTCAACATTGTCCACAGACAAATTTAAAATAGAAAACTACAAACAATATTAAAAAATAACATAGAAGAAAACATACATGGCCATGGGTTAGGTCACAAAGATCATGAGGTTTGACTTTTAACACACAACACCCACAGCCCACACACAAAAGGAAAAAAATTAGTAACATGTACTTTATAAAATTTAAAGAAATTTCTACTCGGTAAAATATTCAGAAAACCAAAAGACAAGCAAAAAAACTGAGAGAGAAGTATTTACAAAACACATATCCGATAAAGAATTTGTGCTCACATTACACAAAGAACTATATAACAAACAGCTGCATAAAAAACTGGGTAAAGATCGAAACAGACACCTGGTCAGAGAAGATATACAGATAATAAGTGGACAAAAGTAGGATCAGCACCATATACCATCAGGGAATCACAAAGTAAAACAACAAGACAGCTCTACACCCCAATTAGAACTGCTAAGCTCCTCACACAATGACGATAGAGATCACTGCAGGGTGAGGAACAACAGCAACTCTCCATTGCTGATGGAACGCACACACGGCCTCTTGAGATACAGTTTGGCAGTATTTTCCAAGCCAAACAATTTTCACACCTTAAGATCCACCCATCATGCCTCCAGTTTTCACACAATGGCACTGCTAAACTATATTCAAACAGAAACAAGGACGCTATTATGCACGGAACTCTACTCATAATGTCTAAACCTTAAAGGAATCAGGATGTCTTCAGATGAATGCATAAGCAAATCGGGGTACACCTGTGTGAAGGGGAGCAAAATAGGACACCCCAAAATATTGGATTTCAAGAGACCCCAAAGAGCCAAGACAATTTTTGGAAAGGAAATCAAAGTTGGAGGTGCACACTTCCCCACTGTGTGGGAACACACTGTGACGCTGGCATTAAGATATACATATAGACGGATGTGGACTTCCCTGGCGGTCCAGTGGTTAAGACTCCGCGCTTCCACTGCAAGGGCACGGGTTCAATCCCTGGTCCAGGAACTAAGATCCTACAAGATGCGTGGCGCGGCCAAAACATCAACAACAACAAATAAAAACATATAGACAGATGGAATTGAATGGAGATCCCAGAAATACACCATCCATCTATGATGAACTGACTTTACACAACGGTCCACAGCACCAAATTGGGGGAAATGGTGTTTTCAACAAATGGTGCTGCTAGGCAATTGGCTATCCACATGCAGCAGAATGAAACTGGACCCTTACCTCATGCCACATACTAAAAAGTATCTCAAAATACATAAAAGGCTTAAATGTAAAAAGTAAAATTTCAGTCAGCCCCTTGTATCCACGGGTTCCACATCCATGGATTCAACCAACTCCAGATCAAAAATATAAGAAAAAAATGTTTGAAAGTGTTTCAAAAAGAAAAACTTGAATTTGCCACAAACCAGCAGCTATTTACATAGCATTTATATTGTATTTACAACATTTATACAGCATTTATATTGTATTAGTTATTATAAGTAATCTAGGGATGATTTAAAGTATACAGCCAAGATGTGCCTAGGTTATTTGCAAATACCATACTATTTATTATAAGAGACTTGAGCATCTGTGAATTTCGGTATCTGCGTGGTGTCCTGGAACCAGTCCCCTACAGACACCGAGGCACAACTGTATAAACTCTCCAATAAAACATGGGGATAAACCTTCCTAACCTTGGATTTAGCAACGGTTCCTTAGATCTGACAGCAAGGCACAAGCAACAAAATGAAAAAAAAAAAAATTGGGGGCTTCCCTGGTGGCGCAGTGGTTGAGAGTCTGCCTGCAAATGCAGGGGACACGGGTTCGAGCCCTGGTCTGGGAAGATACCACATGCCGCGGAGCAACTGGGCCCGTGAGCCACAATTACTGAGCCTGCGCGTCTGGAGCCTGTGCTCCGCAACAGGAGAGGCCACGATAGTGAGAGGCCCGCGCACCGCGATGAAGAGTGGTCCCCACTTGCCGCAACTAGAGAAAGCCCTCGCACAGAAACGAAGACCCAGCACAGCCATAAATAAATAAATAAATAAATAAATAAATAAATAAATAAATAAATAAAATTAAAAAAAAAAAAAAATTGGATTTCCTCAAAATTAAAAATCTTTGCGCATCAAAAGATGCAATACAGAAGGTGAAAAGACAGCCCACAGAATGGAAGAAAATATTTCCACATTATATATCTGATGAGTCTTTATTTAGTATATATCAAGAACTTTTACAACTCATCAACACAGACTGACAACCCAATTTTAGATATGGATAAAGGACTCAAATCAACTCTTCTCCACACAAGACATGCAAATTGTCACCAAGCAGATGACAAGATAGGAGGGAAATGCAAATTAAAACCACAATGCAATAACTCCTTACACACTTTAAAATGGTTATTATCAAGAAAATTTAAAAATAACAAATGTTGGGACTTCCCTGGTGGCGCCGTGGTTAAGCATCCGCCTGCCAATGCAGGGGACACAGGGTCGATTCCTGGTCTGGGAAGACCCCACATGCCACGGAGCAACTAAGCCCGTTCACCACAACTACTGAGCTTGCGCTCTAGAGCCCACAAGCCACAACTGCTGAAGCCCACATGCCACAACTACTGAAGCCCGCGTGCCTGGAGCCTGTGCTCTGCAACAAGAGAAACCACCACAGTGAGAGGCTCGCGCACCACAATGAAGAGTGGCCCCCGCTCACCACAACTGGAGAGGGCCTGCGTGCAGCATCAAAGATCCAATGGAGCCAAAAATAAAATTAATTAATAAAAAAAAATTAAGTACAAAAATAACAAATGTTGACAACAATGCAGAGAAGTTGGAAACTTTAAACACTACTTGTGGAAATTGAAAAGGATGCAACCTATGTTTATGATGTGAATATACAATTACAATACAGCTCAACAATTCCACTCCTAGATATATACCCCAAAGAATTGAAAACAGGTGTACACGTATATTGATAGCTGTGCTGTTCATAAGAGACAAAAGGTAGAAATGGTGCAAATACCCACCGATGGGTAAATGGATAAACAACATAGGGTTGATCCATAAACTGCCCTATTATTCTGCCATAAAAGGAATCAAGTGAAATGGTGCAGCCTCTATGGAAAACAGTGTTCCTGTTCCTCAAAAACTTCAACATAGAATTAACCTATGATCCACCAATTCCACATCAGTGTATACACCTAAAAGATTGAAAGCAGGGACTGGAACAGATATGGGTATACCCATCTTCAGATCAGCATTCATCACAATAGCAAAAGGTGCAAGCAACCCAACTGTCCATTGATGGATGAGTGGATAAACTAAATGTGGTTGTATACACACAGACGAATGGAATTCAGGCTGAGAAACGAAGGACATTCTGACACGTGCTACAACATACATGAACCTTGAAGTCATTATAATAAGAGAAAAACCCTGTCACAAACAGAACAAAATGACATGATTCCACTTATATGAAGTACCCGTAGAAGTCAAATTCAAAGGGAGAATGTAGAATGTGTTTGCCAGGGACTGAGGGGAATTCGTCTTTAATGGGTACACAGATTCACTGGTGAAAATAGAAAAGTTCTGAATATGGATGGGGAAGATATTTGTACAACAATGTGAGTGTGGTTAATACTATAGAACGGTGTACTTAAAATGGCTTAAATGGTAAATGATCTGTACAATTAATCACACACACATACATGCACACAATGAATGAAGTACTGATACACGTTACAATACAGAAAAGGTCACTCAGATCATACTCATCTTGTGTGCTTTAAATCCATCAAGGTTGTGAAAATGAGGGAAAGTATCAGTCCTAGTTCCAGGAAAATAAAACTGGATCAGAATGGGAAAAGATATTTCCCTAGAGTTGGAGCAGCTGGTGAAATTTGAAGTGGGCCTGTGGATTGGACTGTAACATGGAAACCATCATAATTTCCTCATTTGGAGGTTACATGCTGGTTCCCTGGAAGAGTGGCCCTGTTTTGGGTAAAATGCACTGGAGTATTTTGTGTGAAGTGGCAAGTGCAGTAAAGCAAGGACAGCTAGGAAATCTGAGCATGCAGATATACAGGACTTTGTTCTGCTATTGCAAGTTTTCTGTATGTTTGAAATTACTGGATAGTAAATCACTTTCCAAAACACCGTGTCAATCCCACACTAGAAAAGCAGAGAAAATGTCACACTTCCTTATAGAGGCCAAACCTTGTTACCCAGATCCACTTCACACAAAGTCGTGAAACTAATCGCCCCTCTATGAGCCCACAAGGAATTGACAGGCACTCTGTTAGATGCTAGTAGGAGCCACTATGTCTTCCATGTTATGGATGACCTGGATGTGATAGAAACAGTGGGATTTTCGAGGAGTCCCAATTTTCTACATCATTCCATCAAAACACCATTAGTCTAATACATGAATTCAGTAAAGTTACAAAATCAATACACAAAAATCAATTTCACTTCTAAACACAAAAAACAAACCATCAGAAAGAGAACGAAAACAATCGAATTGACAACAGCATCAAAAAGAACAAAATACCAAGGAATACATTTAACCAAGGAGTTGAAAGACCTGCACACTGAACACTTCCAGACGTTGATGAAGAAAATGAAGAAGACACAAATAAATGGAAAGATATCCCATGCTCATGGAATGGAAGAACTCGTATTTTTAAAATGTCCATTCTTCCCAAAGCAATGTATACTGTGAATGCAATCTCTGCCTAACTTCCAACGGTATTTTTCACAGAAATAGAGCAAATCCTCTTAACATTTGTGTGGAAACACAAAGGACCCCAAATAGCCACAGTGATCCTCAGAAAGGAGAACAGACTGGAGGCATCCCACACTCTTACTTCAGACAATATTGCCAAGCAACGGTCACCAAGACAGTGTAGAACTGGACAAGAAAGCAGGTGCACACACCAGAGGAACAGGGCGTTACCGAGCCCAAGCTCACTCTGCTCCCGCATGAAGGGCCAACACGCCCCGAGACGAGCTGCTGGAAGAAGGAATAACGACTTTAATCGGAAAGCTAGCCCACCGAGAAGATGGCCGATCAGCACCTCAGAAAACCATCTCCCCTCAGTCCCAGCTGGGGCTCCTTCTATACAGAAGGGGGAGGGATGGGGCCCGCGGCGCCGGCCAATGGCTACGGCTCGCGCCTGCCCCGCCCCCACCACAACTGCATGACGTCAGGCAGGCGGTGATAGGCGCTGAGAAGAAAGGAAGCCGGTTAAGGGGTAAAGACCCCCAGCTGCTTTTCTTGCGGGGTGCGGCAGAGGCGGTTCTGCAGGAACCTGAGGGTCGCCGTTCCCGTGCCGCCTCACCGATGCTCGGATCCAGGCTGTCGAGTAACAGCCCAGAGGCCGGCCTGTCACCGTGACCCGCCCCGGTTCCCGGCCCTCACGGAGGCGCGTCTCAGGCCTCCCCGCGCCTTTCTGCACGCCGGTTTCCGCCGCGCCCGCACGCTGGCGCAGGGAGGGCCGGGTCACCGGAACCGGGCCCGGTCGCCAGGGCAGGCTGGTTCCCTGGCTCCGCTGCGCGACGCCGGAGTGGTGGAAGCCTTCGGCCTCGGCCTCTCGCCGCCTCCTGTTCTCTGCGGGGCCCACTCTTCCACGTGGTGGCGGGCTCTTCGGCCTCCGTGTTCCACGATTTTCCCTCAGCCCTTCCCTTCCTTAGAAACGTCTCCTCACGTCCGCCAAACTCCCATTTGGAACGTTTAAGACCTCCCTTGAAACCGGCTCCCGGGTGACGTCAGCGCCGCTGCCCGCCCCGCCCGGGACCCCGGGCATCCAGCCCCCCAGCCGCAATAAACTTACCTTAGCTCCCACCACAAAGTCCCTTTCTGCGGCTCAGGCGACATCTCTGGCCGTCCTTTCCCCTCAGTCTCGCCTGGTTGCAGGTCCTGAGAGAAGCGAGGCTCCCGGTGCCTACAGGGCCTCCTCGTCTCCCCTGCACTCACCTCTTCCTCATCCCTCTGCATTTAGCACTCTGCACTCTTTGAACTGGGCATTACAATGAGTTGTAATTGTTGCTTTACACGTTTATCCCCCAACTTGACATTTAGTTCCTTTGTTTCTTAGTTTTTGAAATTATTTTTTATTGTGCTAACACTGATTTATAATATTACATAATTCTCAAGTGTACACTCTATGTCGACTTCTGTACACACCACAGCCCGCCCACCGCCAAAAGTTTAGATTCTGTCCACCATCATACAGTTGGCATTTTACCCATTTCACCCTCCCTCCACATTTTCCTTTTAAAATGTCAGTTATTAGTTAGCACCAGGCCTTGGCACAAAGGAGGTGACAAGCCAGTGTACAGGTGATGAAAAATTAGATCAGACCTAAATGCAAATATTACTTATGAAGAAAGTCTTTTCATGCTTTTCCATTAGCATAATGCTTCCTTTTTATTCCTTCTATTTCCCTGTCTACATCCATCTCTTTGCACCAGAATGTCCTCTGCCTTATCGTCTTCCAATAACCCGTCACCACTTAATCTGTATCAGATGAATTTTTGCATATGATTTCTAACTTTTAGAAAAAATACTTCTCAGATATTAATACACTGGTGTCCATAAGTGGGAAATACTTCTTCCTTAAAATTGCATAAGGAAAAATTTTTTTAAATGTTTTGATGTAGCACAATGATTATTTTATCTCTAAAAACCAACATTCATTAAATACTTCACTACTAACAATTGATAAGCTTGAAATAAGAAACGTTAAAAATCTTCAAGACCTAAATAGACCTTTCTCCAAAGAAGACATACAGATAGATAGCCAACAAACACATGAAAAGATGATCAACACCACTAATCATTAGAGAAATGCAAATCAAAACCACAATGAGGTATCACCTCCCACCTGTCAGAATAGCCATCATCAAAAAATCTACAAACAATAAATGCTGGAGAGGTTGTGGAGAAAAAGGAACCCTCTTGCACTGTTGGTGGGAATGTAAATTGATACAGCCACTATGGAGAACAGTATGGAGGTTCCTTAAAAAACTAAAAATAGAACTACCATATGACCCTGCTATCCCACTACTGGGCATAGACCCTGAGAAAACCATAATTCAAAAAAATACATGCAATGTTCACTGCAGCACTATTTACAATAGCCAGGACATGGAAATAACTTAAATGTCCATTGACAGACAAATGTATAAAGAAGATGTGGCACATATATACAATGGAATATTACTCAGCCATAAACAGAAACGAAATTGAGTTATTTGTAGTGAGGTGGATGGACCTAGAGTCTGTCCTACAGAGTGAAGTAAGTCAGAAAGAGAAAAACAAATACCATATGCTAACACATATATATGGAATCTAGAAAATTGGTACTGATGAACCTAGTGGTAGGGCAAGAATAAAGATGCAGATGTTGAGAATGGACTTGAGGACACAGGGCGGGAAGGGGAGGTTGGGATGAAGTGAGAGAGTAGCACTGACATATACATATTACCAAATGTAAAATAGATAGCTAGTGGGAAGCGCTGCTTAACACAGGGAGATCAGCTCGGTGCTTTGTGATGACCTAGAGAGGTGGGATAGGGAGGGTGGGAGGGAGGCTCAAGAGGGAGGGGATATGGGGATATATGCATACCTATAGCTGATTCACTTTGTTATACAGCAGAAACTAACACAATATTGTAAAGCAATTATATGCCAATAAAGATGTATATAAAAAAACAATAAAAAACAAAGAAAAACAAAAAAGATCTTCAAGACCTAAGTAGACATTTCTCCAAAGAAGACATACAGATGGCCAACAAACACATGAAAAGATGCTCAACATCACTAATTATTAGAGAAATTCAAATCAAAACTACAATGAGGTATCATCTCACACCAGTCAGTATGGCCATCAACAAAAAATCTAGAAACAATAAATGTTGGAGAGGGTGTGTAGAAAAGGGAACCCTCCTGCACTGTTGGTGGAAATGTAAATTGATACAGCCACTATGGACAACAGTATGGAGGTTGCTTAAAAAACTAAAAATAGAACTACCATATGACCCAGCAATCCCACTACTGGGCATATACCCAGAGAAAACCATAATTCAAAAAAGCACATGCACCCCAATGTTCATAGCAGCAGTATTTACAATAGCCAGGTCATGGAAGCAACCTAAATGTCCATCAACAGAGTAATGAATAAAGAAGATGTAGTACATACATACAATGGAATATTACTCAGCCATTAAAAGGAATGAAGTTGGGTCATTTGCAGAGACGTGGATGGACCTAGAGAATGTCATACAGAGTGAAGTATGTCAGAAAGAGAAAAGCAAATATCGTATAATAATGCATATATGTGGAATCTAGAAAAATGGTATAGATGATTTTATTTGCAAAGCAGAAATAGAGACACAGATGTAGAGAACAAATGCATGGATACCAAAGGGGCAAGGGGTAGGGTGGGAAGAGTTGGGAAACTGGGATTGACACATATACATTATTGATAGTATGTATAAAATAGACAACTGATGGGAACATACTGTATAACACAGGGAACTCTACCTAATGCACTGTGGTAACTTAAATGGGAGGGAAGTCCAAAAGGGAGGGGATATCTATGTGTATGGCTGATTCATTTGTTTTTGTGCAGTGGAGGCTAACACAACATTGTAAAGCAACCATACTCCAATAAAAATTAATAATAGGGGGCTTCCCTGGTGGCGTAGTGGTTAAGAATCCGCCTGCCAATGCAGGGAACATGAGCCCTGGCCTGGGAATATCCCACATGCCATGGAGCAACTAAGCCTGTGTGCCACAACTACTGAGTCTGTGCTCTAGAGCCTGCAAGCCACAACTACTGAGCCCATGTGCCACAACTACTGAAGCCCGTGTGCCTAGAGCCCGTGCTCTGCAACAAGAGAAGCCACCACAATGAGAAGCCTGTGCACCACAACGAAGAGTAACCCCGCTCGCTGCAACTAGAGAAAGCCCACGCGCAGCAACGAAGACCCAACGCAGCCAAAAATAAAAATAAATAAAATAGATTTATTTTTTAAAAATTAATAATAATAAAAAAAGATCTTCAGACATAGACGATCTAACTTAATTCCACCCCCATGGTAAGTATTTTGCAAGTATCTTTAGGTGATACATACACAATAGGCACAGAACTCTTTTATTATTCATTTTATTTTCATATAAATTAACATCCTAGAAAAATTAAAATAGAAACACTAAATACAGTATTGCACATAGCGATCTCTGTTAAATGCCCTATTATATCATTGAAGAAAGTCATGTACACATGGAGGGGTCGAAGGAGACAGGAGAACAGCAGAACAGCAACCCGAGAGCCACTACTGTGTCTGTGCATGTCGACTACAGACTGAAAGCTAAGGACCGTACTCTACATAAATACAAACATAGTTATGATTCAGAGTTTCTTTTTAAGTTGATTCCATAATTGGTTTGCATTAGCAACACATTCTCCCCTTTATTCACAGCTGTACCCCAAAACATATCATTAAAAGAATTTTTAAAAATATCTATTAATGTTAGACAAAACCATCACAACACATCAGGAGCTGACTTTAAAATACTCTCAGAGAGAGTGGAAGATTTACTTTTTTCCTCTCAAACTAAAATAAAATATTTTCTTAGGCTCCTTTAGATCATAAATCCTTGCATACTCATTTCATAGTTTTTAATCAACTGCCATAACACATAAAGACAACCCCAATCAGGTCACAATACTCAGGCAGCTGGGTTTCATTAACAAGTTCTAGGTAGATGTCAATCCATCTAAAAGTTACTCTTTTTTTTGCCAACAGTTAGTCTTGTTTGACAATTTTATGAGCATCATTTATTTAAATTCCTTAAAAGTATTGTGTCATTTTCTTTGTGAAGGGCAATGGTAAAAGTACAGAGAGGCACAACTTTGGTTTAATTGACCTTTGCTGCAGATTGGCTTTATGTAAGGTCCCAAAGGACATAGTTGATAAACACCCTCATTTCTGATTCCTGCCTATTTTAAATGATTTATAGGAAGGGTTTTCCTTTTGCTATATTCTTTTCTATTCATTATCTGATGAGTAAAAAAAAAAATGATAATCTTCTTTCACAAATATATACTTACAGAGACCAACCCAAGAGCTGGGAAAGCCTTGACTATGACATATATAAATGGTACTTCGATTTCAAAATAGAAAATTTATATGTAGACGTGAAACTGATACAAACAATTCACTAGAAATAACATTTTAACCATAACTCTAAATGCAGTGACGTGGAGTACTGGTCGTCAGTAGAAAGGAACGTATTTCACTGTGACAGGGCTATTTGCACATCAGTAAATCGGAGGTTACTGTTTAGCATGTTCAGAATTAATGCAGATACTGCCTCTTACACATGCTGTTTTGGTCTATTGGTAAAATACCATAAACTTTTACAAAAAGAAAAGGTGTCACATTCTCCACTGGCCTACTGCTTTCGTTTTTTTTTTTTTGTTTTTTTTTTTTTAATATACGGTAGAATTCAACAATCAGTGAACTGTCTGGAAAACACAGAGATTATGCAAGAGGCCAAGAAGAAAAGTGATCAAAATGATGAGTTTCCTTCCTGCCCTCAGGTCGGCTGAATTCTGTGGAAGTGGCTGCAGGGACTCATTTTCATTCTGCTTTTCGTTGTTCAGGTTTTCATGCTTATTTTCGCTTTCTGAAAATAAATGCACCAGGGAAGAGTTATAGTTAGAAGGAAGAACTTTAAAAAATGTATGGCGTTTAGAATAGCCCAAACAAGGTCTTTTCATTTGGATCAAATTCTTTGAAAAAAGGTTAAAGATCCACAAGGTCATAAAGGAAAAAAAATAGAAGTAGAATCTGTTTTATCTTTTAGAATTTTCACTAAGACAAATCACTGAATGTTTTTGAGAAAAAAAAAGTTTTGAAAACTTAGCTTCTAATTGACATGAAAGAATACCAGCTCACCTTTCTCATTTTCTCATATTTATGTGTGCAAATACATAAATGTGAAAATTGAATCGAGGCTTCATCTCATGGTTAATGTGATTTAATTCTCTTCTATCCTTATAATACCGTAATTGTGGTTAATAAATAACTCTTCCTGCTCATTCTATACACGTACTTCAAGTTTGTACTTTCATCAAAAAGACAGAACATAAACCAAACCATAATATAATACTTGTTGTTACATAAGATTTTTATACAGAGAAACTGAAAGGAAAATATCTTTTAAATGAAGATATAATTTCTAACTTTTTCTAAATAAAGCTGTTTAATCATATTCCAATTTGGGTTATTTGAATATCTTCCATTTAGACTATATTAGACTAACTCAATTCAAACTGCTCCTATTTTAAGGCCTAAAACATCATCATTTACTTACTCTGTGGGGTCAAATGACAACCCCTCGAACACTCAACAAAACATTGACAGTATCACAAGGGAAAACTCGTCATTTCCACCACCCTTTCCTCTCTGGGGGCACAACTTGGCATTATATTTTGAAGGGGAGAGCGGACAAAGAGGGAACACCTTGGCTTCTTAACACTCGGGCTGTGGGCTGACAGCCGCTGGGCAGCCGACTCCGCAGAGCCTGAGCCCTGGTGCCGGCAAAGGACAACACGGCACCTGGCATTTCATGTGTTAGATCCCAAGGGTGCTCATCCAATTACAACAGCTGTGCTGTGACCCGTGTGTGATGAGGAAAGTGAACGATGGCCCCCAACTCTGCCAGCAACCCCACACACATACGTGCACCCCCTCAGTGGATTTATCTTAATTGTTAGTCTTTGAACGCTGAACGCTGAGATTCTTTTAGCCTTTGGGGCCTGATTAAAGGCAGAAGGAAAAGGAGATTCTTTAAGTCCGAGGCTCATTATTTGTTCAAACTTAAGAGGAAAATAATTAAAATATTATTAGATGAATTTGTATATATTGAAAAAAGAGTGCTTAAAAGCCAAAGAAAATCACAAGTTAAGAAAACAGAATAAATACTTACAATTCCAGAGTCATGTCTTGGTTTTATTTTATAAAGTGATTTTCCCTTTTTCTGCCTACACACCTCTTCAGCTTCTTTTACTCTGGGTGGGGGAGAAAACACACAATTTAAACAAAGATTTAGAAAGCTCACTACAATCCACCTATAGCAGGTGATTTATTAGAGAAAAATAATACCACATACCACAATGTCACCCACTATTTGATTTAAAAACAGAATGTTAGAGCTAGAGGTGAATTCACCTAGTGGTTCTTAACTTGGAATCAAAGGATGTGGAATGGAATAGAATACAGCACACTTATATTTTTAGGCTACACTTTATCCTATACTAACGGAGTCTTACATTCAGGAGGAAAGTAAAGAAATATCCTTCATTTTCAGGTGAGGGTGCTGAGCTTGGCTCCATTACATAAATGGGGCTGGCACTATTACATAAATCAGAAGCATTAAATAACTAAATAAGCAGTACCATATAAAAACTCATATGTTTATTTAAAACGGTCTCAGGTTCAGTTTCCACATTGCGTTTCCCCAGGCATGGAAGTCTGTGCAATGAATACTTGGGGCGGTTTTTTAAAAATTGAGCTTCATCAAGCATGGGAATGAGTCATTCGAAAGCAGAAAATAGAGAGTGAGCAGTAATGATTGAACGCGTCTAGGATTTCTTTTTAAACACACGCTCCAAGGGAAAACAGTGTTGAGTTTACCAGAGGAACAGTTAAAAGAGGACGTCATGGGGAGGGAGATTATGCAGCAAGTCTGGCTCTGCTGTCTGACGCTGGGTAACATCTGCTCGCTCTGCCCTCTGTGTCCCTCAGGAAGGACAAGGGCTCGATAATGCAGAACAGCATCACTAAGAAGATCACACACAGCTGCTGCAAAGGTCCAAAAAGTTTTACTTTAAAAGTTCTTTATAGTAACGCAATTATACTCCTATAAGGATGTTAAAAAAAAAAAAATCAGTCCATGACTTTATAAACAGACATATTTATATATAAAAAAAAGTTCTTTATAAAATACTGTAGGGCTTCCCTGGTGGTGCAGTGGTTGAGAATCTGCCTGCCAATGCAGGGGACACGGGTTCGAGCCCTGGTCTGGGAAGATCCCACATGCCGCGGAGCAACTAGGCCTGTGAGCCACAGTTACTGAGCCTGCGCGTCTGGAGCCTGTGCTCCACAACAAGAGAGGCCGCGATAATGAGAGGCCCGCGCACCGCGATGAAGAGTGGCCCCCACTTGCCACAACTAGAGAAAGCCCTCGCACAGAAACAAAGACCCAACACAGCCATAAATAAATAAATAAAATAAATAAACCCAAAAGTTAAAAAAAAAAAATACTGTAAAATGTTACGAATGATTGCTTTAACTAAACAAATAGTAAGAAATCTGTAAACTGGAATTCTATTAATAAAAATAGGTGCCATAAGAAAGAAAATAACCTATTAGGTTAATTTGTTTTTATTACTGTGGTTTTCCTCGGGAATTAAAAATAGAGTATTTCTGGAGAAAATGAAAAGGCCGTGACTTATCTTAATAAAAGACTTAGACCTTGAAACCTGTTTCCTGGAAGAAATGAGTTTTAAATATATTTCTTGAGCCTGATGGTAAAAGTTCTAATGATAGAATTCATCTCTTATGCAGTTGAAAGAACCCCTGTTTTTAAACAACAGAAGGAAACAAATCATGGAGTACAGCAGCTATGAGGTTACTGTTGCAGCTCACAGTAAAGCGTGGCAGATCAAAGTAACTCCTTTGGGACGTAAAATGCCTGCTGAGTTGCTAATGTCAGTAATTCCAGAAAATGATGACAGTTCAGAAGACAATCCATTGTTACCACTTCTACTACTTTCTTACCAAGCCATAAATTTGCCTTTAATCTTTTCTCCAAACATTTGAATACAAACACATTATAACAAACTAAGGATTGCAGAGTTCCCATCTTCGTCTGAAATAACTACCAGTTAATATAAGTTGAAATATTTGGACAAGAAATTAAGGAAAACTTTTTTTTTTTTTAGCAGTTAGAAAAAATACAGTAGATCCCCTTTTAAATTTACTTGGAGCTCTTTAAAGCGTTTTGTGACATTTTAAAAAAATCTATGGGGCTTCCCTGGTGGCACAGTGGTTAAGAATCTGCCTGCCAACGCAGGGGACACAGGTTCGAGCCCTGGTCCGGGAAGATCCCACATGCCGTGGAGCAACTAAGGCCATGCGCCACAACTACCGATCCTGCGCTCTAGATCCTGGGAGCCACAACTACAGAGCCCCTGTGCCTCAACTACTGAAGCCCACATGCCTAGAGCCCGTGCTCCGCAACAAGAGAAGCCACCACAGTGAGAAGCCCGCTCACCGCAACGAAGGGTAGCCCCGCTCGCCGAAACTAGAGAAAGCCCATGCACAGCAACGAAGACCCAATGCAGCCGAAAAAAAAAAAAATCTACTTCACAAGTTTATAAATCACCAAAGCATCTTAATTTTCTCACTATCTTACTTATTTTGTTCTTAAAACAGTTTTTTCTAAGTATCACAGGAAGCTGAGTCTAATAAAAACATATTAAATTTTACACAAAAACAAGTCCAACCATTCCCACAGCAGACACAAGGAGAGCTAGAGAGAGTGGTCAGGGAGCCCTCGCAGTGCCTGGGTAACGGGCTAAGGACACTTAAGCCTGGCGTCTGGCAGGGGAGAGGCCCGTGCCCACAGAGGCTGGGGCGCTCGGAGCCCAACGCCGGGTTCGGGGGTCTGTGCCCCGAGGGGACCCTGGGGTTGGCGGGTGGGGTTCCTGAAATCCTTCGGAGGCAGGTCGACAGCTGAGCTTCGTTTCAAAGAGAAATCTTAATTTTCCATACTTTTCTTGGAAGGGGAAATGGGGCTGAGGGTGAGGGGAGAGGGCTTGTACAGAGTAACCTGGGGGTGCCGCGGGGACCCTGCTGCCTGGGACCCGCCACCGAGGCCAGAGCTCCCCCGCCCCGCTGCTTCCCTGTCCAACCGGGGCGAGTGGTCCCTGCGTCCCCAGACCCCGGCCGCGCACGTCTCCCGCACATGGCTCCCGAGCGGTCGCTCAAAGTCAGGAGCAGAGGAATCACGGAGAATCAGATAAAACGCAGCTCCCGGGCCCCCGCGTGCCTGTTCTGGGTCAGGTGTCTCTGCTCCCCCACCGTAGCCCCCCCCCCCGCCCCCCGCCAGGACGCGCTCGGAGGCAGCACTGGGAGAGTCTGATCTGATGTGGGCGCCCGTGGGCGACACCGGGAGAAGCTACGTCCCGGAACCAAGGCGGTGGTTCCCCACGCCGCGCCCCGGGACCCCGGCGCTCCCGCCCCCTCGAGGCAACGCCGTGAACCCCCGGGTCACGACCCCAAACCGCAGGAATGGGCTCCCTGCAGTCCCCTTGGGGCCCAGCCATCCTAAGTCTCCTAGCAAATGCTGCTTCTTCCAAAGGCCAATTTTATTTCAACAAAACTCTGACAAGACATTTTCCCCACACTTTGGGCAGGAAAAAAGAACGTGTCCCTGGAGGTGAGCTTGCCGCCAGAGTTGGCAGAAATAAGAGGAAAAATAATGAGGGAAGCCGGAAGGGAGAGGGTCCCCCAGTGCCCTCCTACTTGGGCCTCCCTCTGGGGGCCAGGAGGAGTTCTCAGCTCCAAGTGCAGTCCTCTTGAGTAACCCTCTTCCCTCCTGCCTCGCCCCTCATTCAATGAGCGCTAAAATTTCCTAAACTGAGTAGGAAAAAGATGTTCATTTCATAACTAGATATTAAGTGAAAAGGCACAGTGGTGATAACTTTTCAAATAACAAAAATGACCTACAAGTCTTATTTGGAAAGGAAGAGGGGAGTGAAAAGAAGGATAGTACTTCGTTTATAAAGAGAAAGCAGTCACATGAGGAAGGAGGAAGTCAGGGCTTGGCTGAAGGGGACAGTCCTTGGCCTGCACTTGAGTTTAACCTCCAGTTAGGAGGGGTCTGTGGTTGGCGTATGGATTCATAGCTCTTGTGCATGATTCACGAAGATGATTTCTTTTTAATGTGGCTGCATTCACACAAAAGGGACTGCCAGGGCGTTCGTTAATCAAGGTTTTACTCTATTAGTCAGTCTCCCAAGGCAACAGAAATAAAAGCAAAAATAATGGGACCTGATCAAACTTACAAACTTTTGTACTGCAAAGGAAACCATAAACAAAATGAAAAGACAACCTACTGGCTGGCAGAAAATATTTGCAAATGATGCAACTGACAAGGGCTTAATTTCCAATATACAAACAGCTCACACAACTCAGTAATAAAAAACCAAACAACCCAACTGAAAACTGGGCAGAAGATCAAGACATTTCTTCAACGAAGACATACAGATGGCCAATAGGCACATGAAAAGATGATCAACATTGCTAATTATTAGAGAAATGCAAATCAAAACTACAATGAGGTACCACCTCATACCATTCAGAATGGCCATCATCAAAAAGTCTACAAATAACAAATGCTGGTGAAGGTGCGGAGAAAAGGGAACCTTCCCACTGTTGGTGGGAATGTAAATTGGGGCAGTCACTATGGGAAACAGTCTGGAGGTTCCTCAAAAAACTAAAAATAGAGTTACTGTATGATCCAGCAATCCCACTCATGGGCATGTATCCAGACAAAACTATAATTCAAAAAGATACATACACCCCTATGTTCATAGCAGCACTATTCACAATAGCCAAGACATGGAAACAACCTAAACGTCTATCAACAGATGAATGGATAAAGAAGACGTTATATATATATATATGCAATGGAGTATTACTCAGCCATAAAAAGAATGAAATAATGCCATTTGCAGCAACATGGATGGACCTAGAGATTATCATACTAAGCGAAGTCAGAAAGAGAAAGACAAATACCATATGATATCACTTATATGTGGAATCTAACATATGACACAAATGAACTTATCTACAAAACAGAAACAGACTCACAGACATAGAGAACAGACTTGTGGTTGCCAACTGGGAGGGGGCTGAGGGAGGGATGGCTTACGAGTTTGGGATTAGCAGATGCAAACTATTATATATAGGATGGGTAAACAACAAGGTCCCACTGTGTAGTACAGGGAACAATATTCAATATCCTATGATAAACTATAATGGAAAAGAATATAAAAATACATATGCATGTATAACTGAATCACTTTGCGGTACAGCAGAAATTAACATTGTAAGTCAACTATACTTCAATAAAATAAACTAAAAAAAAAAAAGATTTTACCTTATTAGATAACTAAAAAGTGAAGTAAAATTTTTTCAGATGACATCTTTGGTAGGCTAATTCTAACAACTGCAACTTCTAACCAGAAATCTAGACAACAAAGAAAATATGAACAAAAACAAATGATATGATAAGGAAAACTCTTCTCTCATCACTTTTAGTGGTTTTGGAAAAACAACAACACAAAAGCAGAGACTAGAAAACAGGAAAGGTAGACAGAACAGACGGATACAAACAGTATATCATGGCCATGAAATTTGATGTTTATGTTAAATTTTGGTGTAATATCTTTTATTGTCCATAAAACTTCAGACACAACAATGTGCTGAATACTTTTCAAAAGTATGCACTTATCCCTCAAATGAAGGACCAAAAGTAATAAAAGAATATGAGGCACTCCTTGATCTTTCAAGGGAGAATTTAATCATGGGAAAAAAACAAAAAACAGATGGAATCAGGTTTGGCAAACAGAGTAGGTGACCAATTTGAGAAAATATTTTTTGTTCTTAACTTTTGTCCTGGCAATGGGTCAGAAAGAGTTACATAAATGAATGGGTGATTCCCAGTAAGTGGAAACTCACTCCCTACAAGGACCAATCTTTGTATAACCAATTTTGAATAGACTTTTTGAAAAAATCAAACTTTTCTCTTTCTTAAATAAATGGAAATACTTAACCTTTACTTGATACCACCTTCATCACTGTTGTGATGTGCGGACTCAGGCCTCCCTCAAGGCCCTGAAGGCATAGACAGCAGCTCACCCACTCTGACACCACACTGTGCTCTGTTGGACTTGACCTCACAGCCAGTTTTAAATCCCCTGTCTGTCCCTAAGATGGTACATTGTGATCACTCCTCGAGGTGCCAGCATATCTGCCTTATCTGCCTTTAAAAAATTCCTGTCTTCTCTAGAGGGGAAAATCAGACAGCTAAGCTCATTTAAATGAGCCTCAAATTAGAGCAATAATGCTCTGAGTTCAGTCCCAGCTACACAGATACAGCTCCTGGGCCTGGAGGCAGTCCTGTCAGCTGCCAGGGCTTCTCCCCCACACACCACCCTCCACCTCCCACAGCTGGGTCTGGAAGGTTAGGGCGGCCAGGGGTCTGACTCACAGTCAGGCAGGACAGGACAGCAGTTCAGCGCTCAGCGTCCCTGGTGAGAAGATCCTAAGATACCGCACCACCTGACCTGCCCATTCAGCAGCTTGTTTGGGAAGATGTCAAGTAAGGCTGGAAAGAATGTGAAACCTGAAATTCAAGCTTATCAAGGTAGAGAAGTGTGACACCATTAGTCGGTAACGACAGAGTTTGTGATGCTACAGAGAATACAGGGTAAGGAGTGAGCATTTTGTGAGCAATGTGACTACGAGGTGAGTCCTCCGTTGAAACTGTTGTCTGGGCAAAAATGACCGGAGGAAAACATAACGTCTTTATGTGTTAAAGCTTAAAATTTCAAGAAAACTCTTATACTAAATTTATCTTCTAAAAAATAAAGTTGTAAATGTAATCTAAAAAGGAGCTAAATAAATTTCAATACATCTATATAGATTTTTATTCCTTACATGCAAAAATTTTCAGTTGTAACAGCTTCATTTGGCTTTAAGATATTAAGCTTAGAAGTTATTAAGCATAGAAAATTTGAGTCCAGGAGACTGAGAATATTTTTAAGGTTTGTATCACAGAGAAGACAAACGTAGGTGACAGAATGAAAAATATTTTTTTATCATAGAATTTCTTGAAACAGCATAATCTATAAAAATACTGAATCACTATGTGGTACACCTGAAACTAATATAATGTAAGTCAACTATACTTCAATTAAAAACAAGAAACTAGTTTAAATTCCAATAATAATTTTGTCCTTAATACAATTGGATACATTTATACTAAAGGTTTTTCTAAACAGAGAGTGGTTTCTGATTTCTCTCCTAATAAAAATGTATATTTCTCTGCACTTTCCTTCCCAATCCCCATACCCATTTACTGTAAGGCAAACATACAAAAAGTTCAATGTGATTCAGTGTAAAGACAGTTTGTGAGATGCTACAGTGACACAGACACAGAGAAGAGAAACCACACGTCCCTGTGGCCCGCAGGCCGAGTAATCTTTATCTACTTTGTAGAGCAAACACCCGGCAGCCTCACCCTCATTAAGAAAACAGATACGCTATCATCATTCAATGGAATGAGAAGGGAGCCACTCCTGCCACTGAGCAGTAACAATCTGGTCTAAGTGAGTGTCGGGCGGCCGGGTTCACTGCCCGCCGGGGCAGGGGCGCGGGGTTCCCTCGCGGAGATGGGTCTCCACACACCCCCTGAGAGCAGACCACTCCCCCGCCCAGCTCAGCGGAGTCCCCACGGCTGCCTACTAAGCCCAGGGAAACCATTCTAATCCAAAAGAGAGGGGAGGGGGCTCTGGACGGAGGCTGGGTGGGAGCCTGCGTGCGGCTCCAGTAGAGACGGAAGCAGGCGTAGACGCCCTGTGGACTCGACTCCGTCTCGGCCTGCCCTCCTTTATGACCGCAGTGCTCACCACCACCGCCCCCCAAACCCACTGAAAATATAGTGGAAACAATCAACCACAACGCTTCTTATCACTGCAAGGGAAAAGAACTGAAGTTTCGTCAGGCATGTATTTCTGAATTTGAGTCTAATTTCTGAATTCCATCGCTGATACTCTCTGACTCTTTCAGAGAAAACCGCCTCCGCGCCTCCAGGGCTGACGGCGCAGTGAGAACCAGCGAGCGCACGGCTGCAGCGACTCAAGGCGGCCACGCTTTACACGACCCCCGCCCGGGGACCTGCCTGGGGAACCTCGCCAGGGGACGGTGCCCCAGAGACTGGCCTTGGGACCCCAGCCCGGGGACCGTGCCTCTGGGACCCCCGCCTGGAGACCACGTCTCGGGGACCAGCCTTGGGACCCCCGCCCCTGGACCACGCCTCGGAGTAGAGGTGGGTCAAAAGAGAGGAATTATTCATTCATAAGAAAACACATTCAAGCAGTCAAATGAATTCCTTACAGCCGGCATCTCTTTGATAACTGTCTAATGTTCTACAAATGTAGGACATTGTAACTCATGGATGAGCTACCATAGGAAGAAATGTTTCCCCCTGGGTTTGGAAAGGCTGTAGGTGAGGAAAGATGGGTCCGGAGGACACGGCTGGGTTCTCTGGCTGGGCTCTCACTTCAAGGCGAACAAAACAAAAAATCACACACACACATCTCAGAATAACCCCGTGAGGTGGGTACTGCTGTTACCCAACTTTTACAGTGAAGAAACTGAAACTTAAAATGGTCACATTACTTGCTCAGGGTCAGAAACCAACGTGGCAGATCCAGACAGACACAGACAACACCTCCTCAGCTCTAGCTGTAATAGGCATCGCTCTGTGTGGCCTCCTCACAAGGCAAAGGCACGGGATGACGAAAAACACGGCCACCAAAATCTTCCTCTAGTTATTTATATGTACATAGTTATTTACATTTATGTATTTACACGTATCATGTATTTATATATTTACATACATTATATTAATTTATATTTATTATTTTTATTTTTATTTCTGTTTATTTAGCAGCATTTAATTTTAAAAGACTGAATTTTCTAAAACTCTGAACATATAAAACGTGACAGGTTAAAATGGTTTTTGAAAGAGAAACTATTTAGGAAAGTGGGTGCATGTGTTTTACTAGCTCCTGGGGAGAAGCACTCTAACTGGACAAATTCTGAACCCTATTCAAGGAAAAATATTAAATGGAAGCACAGTGAGCTGTAGTGTTCGTCTTTGAAAAAGGAAAGCATGCAAGATCATCCGGAGAAAAAACTACCACCACATTTTCTTGATTCTAATTTCTAGGAGGAATTCTTGACAGTGGGCCTCTACATAAGGGATGTGAACTGTAGTCAGTAAAAATCTAAAAATACAGAAGACAGAGAAACTTTTCCAATGGCTTTTTTTTTTTTTTCTCTTTTTTTTTTTTTTTTTTTTTTTTTTAATTTTATTTATTTATTTATTTTTGGCTGCGTTGGGTCCTCGTTTCTGTGCGAGGGCCCCCTCCAGTTGCGGCAAGCGGGGGCCACTCTTCATCGCGGTGCGCGGGCCTCTCACCATCGCGGCCTCTCTTGTTGCGGAGCACAGGCTCCAGACGCGCAGGCTCAGTAATTGTGGCTCACGGGCCCAGTTGCTCCGCGGCATGTGGGATCCTCCCAGACCAGGGCTCGAACCCGTGTCCCCTGCATTGGCAGGCAGACTCTCAACCACTGCGCCACCAAAGGAAGCCCCCCAATGGCTTTTTTCTTTTTAAACACAAATCCTCAATGTAAACCGCAACTAAATTTTAGGCTTTAACTCAATGAAGGCGTTTCTGAGGAAAGGGGGGTCGGCACACACTTGGAGTGTGTTGTGCCCTTGCTTTTTGGTGATCTAACCTGATAGAGGGCTACAACTCTGAGAAACCCGGAAGGACAGTGAGCACATTTCCCCCACTATCTCAGATCCCAATGGTCTCAACTGAACAGCAGTCAGTAGGTGGTTAGAGTCTTTGACAAATGTTGGAAATGCCGACACTCTGTGCTGCTGAAGACGGGAGATGCATTTACCTTAGGGACTAGATGATTAGACAGTAAGGTTCACACTCCACTGTGTAAATAAAGACCATGAATTATATTCTGTCAAACCAGAGTATCATTTTCTCATGTTCTTCCACAAGGAATTTACCGTGGTGTCAGAAAAAGTTGAGAAATCTGGAAGGTGCCATTGAGAACGTTTAAAAATGCTTAGATGATAAGCTTTTAACGGTTACTGAAAATAGTAATATTTGTATTCATAAACATGTTAGGATTTTAAAGCTCTGATAACATAGTTTTCACTGTTAATTTAAAATCTCTCATTTAAAAAAAAGGGTTTCTGTGGCTTCCCTGGTGGCGCAGTGGTTGAGAGTCTGCCTGCTAATGCAGGGGACACGGGTTCGAGCCCTGGTCTGGGAAGATCCCACATGCCGCGGAGCAACTAGGCCCGTGAGCCACAACTACTGAGCCTGCGCGTCTGGAGCCTGTGCTCCGCAACAAGAGAGGCCGCGATAGTGAGAGGCCTGCGCACCGCGATGAAGAGCGGCCCCTGCTTGCCGCAGCTAGACGAAGCCCTCGCACAGAAACGCAGACCCAACACAGCCAAAAAAAAAAATAAATAATAATTAAAGGTGCTAATAATTAAAAAAAAAAAAGACTATTGGCTATATAATATTTGCATGAATGTGTGCATGAAAATATGCATTTAAAAAAAAAGGGTTTCTTTCTCTCATGGCTCTTGTAGTAGACTATTTTAATTCTATATTAGACCCAGATTTACATGGAATTTACAAAAGTAGCTCAGCTGATGTGCCCTTTATCTAAGTCCCGTAACAATGACCATGTTCTTTCTGTAGGTATTGAGGATGTTTTACATTTCCTCAATAAAATGGTTAAAATGACAGTTCCTGGTCTCACAAATTTATGATAGTAAATAAAATGAACTTCTGTCATACATGATGGCCAAAACTATTATAAAATCACATTTGACAGCAAAGTACCTCTTTTATTACAGGAGACCAGTGTTGTTTACTACATTTGACATTTTTTGTGCAAACATCCTTTTTACTATTTCCACCTGTGTTAAGATATTTTCTTAATTTCAGGAATTCCTTTTTTTTTCTTTTGCATATGGTTCAGAAAAGTGTCTGATTATAGCTAGTGAGATACAAATTTAAGTTCTACTGGTACTCACACTATGGTTTTTGTTTTGACAATTCAATACCAAGGAGGATGTGGGTGAATAACCTGGATCCTATTCTTTTAGAAAAACCTTTTTTTGATGGGGCAGGAACTCAAGGGCTATTAGACATAGGGATTAGTTTATAGTGGGTTTATCACGTTTCTTCCCTGTAAAACTCAAAAAAGAGTACAACAGAGCTATTAATATCATAATGGTTTAGAATCTTGCGAGAGAGAGATGTGGGCGATACAACACAGGAATGCATCAAGGAAACACACATATTAAGGGAGAACAAAAACACGTAATTTTTTCCTCTACTGGATGATTCTTATCAGGCTAAAAATATGCTGTTCATCCCCCCATCAAATAAAAAATACCTCTCATCCCCCACCTCCTCCAGCGAGACCTTCCTTCTCTGCCACCCTTTACGT
This sequence comes from Balaenoptera physalus, assembly GCF_965194825.1. Classification (NCBI taxonomy): domain Eukaryota; kingdom Metazoa; phylum Chordata; class Mammalia; order Artiodactyla; family Balaenopteridae; genus Balaenoptera; species Balaenoptera physalus. Next base: position 18,634,014 of record NC_138893.1, on the reverse strand, counting down.
GTACTGGTCCCTCCAGAGAGCTGCCCATCATCCCCTTCTCCACGTCCTCTGTGCCCATCTAACCAGGCGTCTGTCACGGACCACCTGACGGCGCCTGCTCTTGTGATGTCGCCGCTTCCCCCAAGTTCCCAAATCCAAAGGTCTATTCTCCTCCTGCTCCCGCAAGCACCAGCAGCTCTGCTTTATGGCCTCCTTCTGGAAGTCTCACTGACCTGGTCCACCAGGCTCCACAATCTGCCCCAGCAGCCCTCTCTACAGCCCAGCCATCTTCTACCTTTCTCCTCCTGCTCACTCTGTTCCAGCCATTGCAGCCTCCCCCCAGGGCTGTGCACTTGCTGCTCCGTCTGGAATGTTCCGTCTCGAAATCCCCTGGTTTCTTCCATCACTTCCTTCAAGTCCCAGCTTATCAGTCGCTTCTCAGAGAGCACTGCCCGGCAGGCTTACATGCACCACTAGCACCTCCTCCAGCCCTCTTTTCCCTCTGCCCAAAGTCCCCAGAGGACAGAGCGGGCCTCCCTCCTGACTGAGCAGTGACACAGGGCACCTTCAGAGCACTCTGGACGTCACAAGGCAGGTGCTGCTCACGCTGGGAGGACCATATGCCCTTTTCGTAAATGCAGAGCGACCACATCCTCTCTGAGGCACGGCTACCCAAACAGGACTCTGTACAGCTCAGCATAAAGCTTTAAATCATTCAAGGGAGGAGTTTATAAAGAGACATATCAGCCTTTCTCCAGAGAGATCAATGAGATCGGGGACGTGAGAGCAGGAACACTTTATCTAGAACAGAGTGTGACACACAGGTGACAGCATAACCGCTGTTCCTAAAGGAAGGGGCGACCTTTGTAATCAGCTGGGGGTGGAGCATGGCCAGGGCTGTGGGGGACGATGGGGAGAAAGCTGAAGGATTATCCAGAGAATGTCAACATCCCTCAACAAGATAAAATGACAGATGAAGCTGATTAAAGTTTTCAAACTTAGAAAGACATTCAAGGTATCAGGGATCTTAAGCGTTTTATTACCAATCTTATTCAGGAAACAAAAGCAAAATAAATCAAAATGGAATGAAATAAAGTAAAATAAAATGCTCTGGGCTTCATAAAAGACAACATTCAAAAAGAGCAAGCATAAGTTGGTGCAGCCACTATGTAAAACAGTATGGAGGGTCCTCAAAAAATTAAAAATAGAGTTACTATATGATCCAGCAATCCTACTCCTGGGCATATATCTGGACAAAACTATAATTCAAAAAGATGCATGCACCCTTATGTTCATAGCAGCACTATTTACAATAGCCAAGACATGGAAACAACCTAAATGTCCATCAACAGATGAATGGATAAAGATGTGGTATATATATACAATGGAATATTACTCAGCCATAAAAAAGAATGAAATAATGCCATTTGCAGCAACAAGGATGGACCTAGAGATTATCATACTAAGTGAAATAAGTCAGAAAGACAAATATCATATGATATCACTTACATGTGGAATCTAACATATGACAAATGAATTTTTCTATGAAACAGAAACAGACTCACAGACATAGAGGACAGACTTCTGGTTGCCAAGGGGGTGGGTAGGGGAGGGAAGGACTGGGAAGTTGGGATTAGCAGATGAAAACTATTATATAGAGAATAGATAATCAACAATGGCCTCCTGTATAGCACAGGGAACTATATTCAATATCCTGTGATAAACCATAATGTAAAAGAATATCAAAAAACTGAATCACTTGCTATACAGCAGAAATTAACACAACATTGTAAATCAACTATACTTCAATTAAAAAAAAAAGAGCAAGCTGACAAACCTCTGGTGTATCCATAAGCTAATAATACCATATTATCATTAGAAAGCCTAAATTGAAAAAAGAAGACTTACATCGTTTTAGGAACCATATTAGATATGATATGATTTTCATTTTTTTGGTTCTGCAATATTATCACTCTTAAAAATTGCAAATCATAGCTCCTAAAACTCCAAGAGCATTAGAATTTGAGTTTGATATGAAATTATAATATGCATATAAGAAATATCATGCATGTATAATAACTTAAATGATGATGATGACCCCGGTGACAATGACCTAAAGGTCCTTCTAAGGAGGAACAAATCATAAACAAGAGCTTTCCACATAAACCAAGGAACCCAGGGTGGGGGAAACTTATTTGCTATGATAGCTGTTCAACAGTGGACACCTGAATTGACTAGAAATGCACGTGTCCAGACCACGCTGTACTTCCATGGCCAGTTCTGCAGCACCGGCACGGCCAGCCCTCACTGAGGGCCCACTGGCTAGGAAGCACCGTATAAACAGTCTGTCCCTGCCTCAAAAAATGTCTGCTTTCTTCACATGGACTCAAAATTCCTCTCCTGACCTAGCAGCTGCCCATGGTTCACGTTTCTAAGCCTAACTGTTTATGACTAGCAGAAGCAGCGACCTGGTCAGAGGCCCGTGGGGAGGGTCCCGAGTGAGAACTCAGATGCCAGGTAAGGGCCGGCGGGCAGGAGTAGGGAAACATTCTGATGAGAGGGTGGAGACCTCATGAAACACAAGTGAGAGATAAAGCTTTACCCCATAGCAAACGCAGACAAACTTCTTCCCCTTTCTATTTATTTTCACCATTATTATATACACTTTTTTCCCCCTAAGTATTTATCTCTTCTCCATTAGAAATACAGTTTAAGAAAACTTGGACAATCTGACTCCCCCCATGGAGATTAGATTTGAAAAAAGTTTATTTAGAATAGATGAGTAATTTCAGAATAGACACACGCACGTACTGTATGTATGTGTATTTTTAACATGAATTAAGGTTTCCTGAGTCTGAAGTTTACACAGGGAAAGCACTAGTCATTTCATCACTGCAGAGTCAAGCTATTATAAATCACTAAGTATTTAAATAGATGGAGATCTTTTTAATCTTGGAATTAACTGTGATTTTTTACAATTTTTGCCAGCAGATTTGTCTCTGAAATTTTGATTTAGCTCATTTATTCATGTTAGTAGTCAAAAGATTTGCTTTCCTTGAGTACGTCCCCTGGGCACAGGGAAAATGGCCAGGAGTGGACCAGGCAGGAAGAAAAGTAACGGATGTACGATTTCAAAACTGTGACCAACCTGAACAGACCACTGAGGGTGGGACGTTCAATCCTGGTCCTATTTTAGGCTTAGTGGTTAATGTGAGAATTCTATTTACTTTCTTCAAAAAAAAAAAAAAAAAGCTTTATTGAGATATCATTAGCATACTATTAAATTCACCCATTTAAAGTGGACAATTCACAGAGCCAAACAGGGAATTTCCTGGTGGTCTCCTGGTTAGGACTCCTCACTTTCACTGCCGAGGGCCGGGGAGGGGTTGGGGAAGTAAGATCCCACAAGACGCATGGTGCAGCCAGAAAACAAACAAACAAAAAACGGAAAAAACAAAACAAAACCCTAACCCACAGGGCTATGCAGCCATCTAGTTTTAGAACATTCCACCCTGCAAAGAAACCTCATCAGCAGTCACTTTCCATTCCTCTCTGCCCCCAGCCCCCGACAAGGGCTAATCTACTTCCAGATCCTATATACTTGCTAATTCTGGGTGTTTCATATAAATCAAAACACACCACATAGTCTTCTTCCGTGCCCGTCTTCTTTCACTTAGCACCCATGTTACAGCCTGTATTCATGCTTCATTTCTTTTTATCACGTAACGCTATTCCACTGTAAGGATATGCCGTGCTTTATTTATGCACTTCTCAGTGGACAGACCTCTGAGTTGTTCAGGTGCCATGAGTGACACTGCTGCGTGTCCACAGGCCTCTTCCGCAGACCCGTGGTGGGAGCTGAGGGCCCCATGGCAGCTCTAGGCTCACTTTTTTTTTTTTTTTTTTTTTTTTTAATTTTCCCTGCGGCTTGTGGGATCTTAGCTCCCTGACCAGGGATGGACCCCGTGCCCCACACAGTGGAAGCGTGGAGTCCTAACCACTGGACCGCCAGGGAAGTCCCTAGTCTGCCCCCTTTGAGGAAAGGCCTGTTTTCCAAAGTGGCTTCACTGCTCACAGTACCCCCAGCACATGAACGTCCCATACACTCAAAATTGAGTTTCACGCCTTACCACAGTTGCTTCTTAAATGTTAACCAGATTTTAGCAGGCAAAACCAGTGAGTTGACTGCTCTTTGTCCAGTAAAATGATGCTGCAGTGTCTGGGTCTAATGTTGCCATCAGCTGCAAACCTGCTGTAGAGACCAACACCTACATCTTGGGAACGATCTCGCCCACCCCCACCTCTCACGACTAGCTTTGAGTACTCATTACTGACCCCACGATCCCAAATTTTTAAATGTAGAAGGAACACCTTCTATTTCTCTGTGCTACCCGTGCCCCCCGTGTCTGAGGGAGGAGTCCCGAGGCGGACAGGAGGAAGGGTGTCCGGCCAGTGGGCTCCTCTACCGGGGGCTCCGAGTCAGCCAGGAAGACGTCACAAGGGGGTGGCTGCGGGGGCATTTGTCACTACCTAAAAAATCCAGGTTCTGGCAGAAGTCCACAGAAACTTAAGAATTCAGCGTTGGACAAATCTAACAGGTCTGGCCCCCTCCTCCGGCAGGTTATAACCATCACATTGTTTGAGAGGCTCCTAAAGAAATTTAAAATGACCCCCAAATAATGGCTTGTTGGTACAGATATAGCTTGTTCTAGGAGCTAGTTGCAGCTCATATAAGCTGCATGGTGTTATTTTTAACAGGTAATCTTAAATATCTTTACTCCATGAAGCATATTTTTAGCCAAGACAGTTTTATGACAAACTTTGCTAAGACACCAAAAAATATTTTTAGCAAATGCTGAAGGGAAATTAATAATTGCTCAGATACCTTTACAAGCCTCTGCAAGCTCAGCAGAAGATACAACAATGTTTAAATCCTTTTAAAGCAAAAAAGTCTGTGGACAAGCTATTTTCTTGACTCTTGGCCCCAGCTGTCTGTTGGGAGTTGGAACCACAACTTTTAAGGGTGACTTTCTTCCATTTTTGAACATGAGGCTTTGAGACAGGATTTTCTGAAATTTAAAAAGATCTCTTGGAACATGGAAAGATGAAGCAAATGCATAGATTTTTTTCCATCTAACCTTCACCTTAGGATTTTACATCATTTTTGGATAACTGTTTCAGAAAGTAAATTTCCTGATACCCAGGGTGTCAGACCTTGTAAATCATTTTAGGAGAAGAAAGGTCTGATCTCTAAGGTCTGCTTAACATAAGCTCATCAGTCATGGAGCTGAGACTAGACTTTTCTGACCTTCAGAGCTTCCCCAGCCAGGAACCCGTGATAACATGCATGTGTAGGGTCCCAGCACCCTCTTCCCGTCTCTTCTGCTGCCTCTCCTAGTCCAGAATATCACATCTTTCACCTGGGCCACCTCAGGTTACTGAGGAGTTACCTCAGTAACTCCTAACTTGCTTCTCAATACCACCGTCCAATTTCCTACCCATTGTGCCAACCATCTCTTCTCTGCATGAATCATATCAGGTTGTCCTCTTTCAAAATCCCTGTGATGGCCTTCTACTGCATCCACGATGAAAGTCAGCCTCTTACCATGACTGCAAGGGTCGGAACGGTCAGGCCCCTGCCTGTTTCCTCAGATTCACCTCATGACCTGGAGGGTAGTCAGTCTTTTCTGACAGGCTACTGTGACCTTCCCACACCTCTACCTGCCAGGCTCACCACCGTACCCCTACACCAGCCTCAAATTCTTTAGGTGTCAATGTAAATTTTGCCTCTTCAGAAAGGCCTCCTCCGACCAAACTTTCTAAATGAAACTCTTCTGCTTTTTATTGTGCAAAAATGGTTCACTGTTTACTTTCCTCATAGTGCTAATTTCAACCTATAATTTTAAAATGTGCGTGTTTACTTTTTTATTGTCTGCGTCTCTCACTAGAGGGTAAGATCCACATGGCCAGGGAATTTGCTGAGCACAGAGTAAGGCATAAATAATTGTTGAATTAATAAATTCATGAATTTAATTTCCTACTACGTCTTAATGCATATTAACTACTCCTTTAATGAGTGTAGGTCACATTCCCTACATATTCTCAGGCACCATTTGTACTGACCTGTCTTGTTTGTCAATTTCCTGCCAAGACTTCCACTACAGGGGTCAGAACTAGGAAGAGGGTTTCTTTATGGGTCCTTCCTATAGAAACTGATGCCTGAATTAAAGGGGTAAATGGTTGGCCAACTTCACGTACTGCTCCAATGTGACAGTGCTGAGCAGAGGTCCAAGAGGCAGTTCCACTTATGTGTCCAACAAACACATGACTACAGAATAATAAGCCTCTTTCCTTAGCTCAGGTTTATTTTCAGTTGCTTTGAAAGTGGTTGCTTCCTTCTACTCTGATGACATCATACTTCAACTTCAACACACAGCTCAGTGTATGAGGTGCCTCTGGTCTAACGTGTACCCTCCTAAGGCCAGACACTCAGACGCTTTCCCTCTAACCACAGACCAGCTGGGCAGAGACCAGACCTGACTACCACATGCTCGTGCAGCTGGAGGAGTAGCTGCCCTTTCTCCTGGTTCCTCAAAGACCACCTGCCTCAGAATAAAGTGAACCAGCAAATTAAGTTAGACAGTACTTTAAACACAACTCTTACTAATGTCACCACTGATTTACAAAATCAAAATGTCTTAAGCTGGGACTCCCCTGGTGGTCCAGTGGTTAAGACTCTGTGCTGCTAATGCAGGGGGCCTGGATTCCATCCTTGGTCAGGGAACAAGATCCCACATGCTGCAACTAAGACCTGGCACAGCCAAATAAATAAATACATATTTTTTAAAAAAGTCTTAAGCTGACTGCAAGTGAAAGGGTGATAGGCTGCACTGCACACGATGGGGCTTGAGGCCCGGCTGCCAGAGCCCAATTTCCTAGTTTAGGACGTCCCCACCTCCCAGGACCAACTGGGAAGCTCCTACTCGACTCAGATCTGTGTCAGAAGAATAATTCTGGAGGCACTGATGCCCCCTCTTCTTCCCCCGCCTGTGACACCTCACCAAAGCTAGGCTGTCAGCTCCAGGGAGACAGGGCTTTCATCAAATGACCGAGGGTCTCCTGTGCCTGGACACTTAACATGGAACGAGAGGATGACCACACATCACAAGCTGGACTCTGCCTGAAAACTGAGTCTGGCTACAACAGAGCAAAAGCGGGCAGTGAAACTGTCTCCCCCAGGACCACAGTCCCTCCATAACGGTGGAAAAGCACAAGTGTGCCTAGTACCCTGTGCTAAGTCGTCTGACCTTCCCTGGGCCCCCAAGTGGTTCGGTGATGCTGATGGCTTCCTGTAGATAAGACACGGGTCACCTGGGACCTCACGCATGGACACTGTGCTCTGTGAGGCCTTGGGGTGAGGCTGGGCACCGTTCACGTCAGTTTGTCCCCATATTCTGGACAGAGTCGAGCTGACATTTTTTAAGTTATTTTTCATATGTTTTGTGTTGCTCAGTAATAACTAGCCCAGATTTCTCTGAAGAAGAATTTCTTATTAACAGGTGTACAAGCCTAGTTGCAAGTATATGAAGAAATATTTTTTCTGACTCACGACAAAACCAATGGGTCAGCTGTCTAAAGCATCAAAACAGGAGTAGAGCATAATGTAAATAAGAAGGGATAGGTCACATGAACACTGTCAACAAAACTTCATCCGTAGACTCAGAATCAAGACATTTTACCAATGAAGAAAGCAACTGAGTCACAATAATGCCTTGTATTTACAGATGTGTTATTTATATATATTTTTTAGTCATCTATTTTATACACATCAGTGTATACATGTCAATCTCAATGGCCCAATTCATCACACCACCACCACCGCCCCCCTGCAGCTTTCCCCCCTTGGTGTCCATACGTTTGTTCTCTACATCTGTGTCTCAACTTCTGCCCTGCAAACCGGTTCATCTGTACCATTTTTCTAGGTTCCACATACATGCGTTAATATACGATATTTGTTTTTCTCTTTGGGCCTTACTTCACTCTGTATGACAGTCTCTAGATCCATCCACGTCTCAACAAATGACCCAATTACGTTCCTTTTTATGGCTGAGTAATATTCCATTGTATATATTTACCACATTTTCTTTATCCATTTGTCTGTCGATAGTCATTTAGGTTGCTTCCATGACCTGGCTATTGTAAATAGTGCTGCAATGAACATTGGGGTGCATGTGTCTTCTTGAATTATGGTTTTCTCTGGGTATATGCCCAGTAGTGGGATTGCTAGATCAAATGGTAATTCTATTTTTAGTTTTTTAAGGAACCTCTATACTGTTCTCCATAGTGGCTGTATCAATTTACATTCTCACCAACAGTGCAGGAGGGTTCACTTTTCTCCACACCCTCTCCAGCATTTGTTGTCTGTAGATTTTCTGATAATGCCCATTCTAACTGGTGTGAGGTGATACCTCATTGTAGTTTTGATTTGCATTTCTCTAATAATTAGTGATGTTGAGCATCTTTTCATGTGCTTCTTGGCCATCTGTATGTCTTCTTTGGAGAAATGTCTATTTAGGTCTTCTGCCCATTTTTGGATTGGGTTGTTTGTTTTTTTTAAAATCGAGCTGCAAGAGCTGTTTATATATTTTGGAGATTAATCCTTTGTCTGTTGATTCATTTGCAAATATTTTCTCCCATTTTGAGTGTTGTATTTTCGTCTTGTTTAAGGTTTCCTTTGCTATGCAAAAGCTTTTAAGTTTCATTAGGTCCCAATTGTTTATTTTTGTTTTTATTTCCATTACTCTAGGAGGTGGATCAAAAAAGATCTTGCTGTGATTTATGTCAAACAGTGTGCTTCCGATGTTTTCCTCTAAGAGTTTTATAGTGTCCAGTCTTACATTTAGGTCTCTGACACATTTTGAGTTCATTTTTGTGTATGGTGTTAGGGAGTGTTCTAATTTCATTCTTTTACATGTAGCTGTCCAGTTCTCCCAGCACCACTTATTGAAGAGACAGTCTTTTCTCCATTGCATATCCTTGCCTCCTTTGTTATAGATTAGTTGACCATAGGTGTGTGGGTTTATCTCTGGGCTTTCTATCTTGTTCCATTGATCTATGTTTCTGTTTTTGTGCCAGTACCATATTGTCTTCATTACTGTAGCTTTGTAGTATAGTCTAAAATCAGGGAGTCTGATTCCTCCAGCTCCGTTTTTATCCCTCAAGACTGCTTTGGCTATTTGGGGTCTTTCGTGTCTCCATACAAATTTTAAGACTTTTTGTTCTAGTTCCATAAAAAATGCCATTGGTAATTTGATAGGGATTGCATTGAATCTGTAGATTGCTTTGGGGAGTATAGTCATTTTCACAATATTGATTCTTCCAATCCAAGAACATGGTATATCTCTCCATCTGTTACTATCTTCTTTAATTTCTTTCATCAGTATCTTATAGTTTTCTGCATACAGGTCTTTTGTCTCCCTAGGTAGGTTTATTCCTAGGTATTTTATTCTTTTTGTTGCAATGGTAAATGGGAGTGTTTCCTTAATTTTTCTTTCAGATTTTGCATCATTAGTGTATAGGAATGCAAGAGACTTCTGTGCATTAATTTTGTATCCTGCAACTTTACCAAATTCATTGATTAGCTCTAGTAGTTTTCTGGTGGCATTTTTAGGTTTCTCTATGTATAGTATCATGTCGTCTGCAAACAGTGACACTTTTATTTCTTCTTTTCCAATTTGTATTCCTTTTATTTATTTTTCTTCTCTGACTGCTGTGGCTGGGCCTTCCAAAATTATGTTGAATAATAGTGGTGAGAGTGGACATCCTTCTCTTGTTCCTGATCTTAGAGGAAATGCTTTCAGTTTTTCACCATTGAGAATGATGTTTGCTGTTTGTTTCTCATATATGGCCTTTATTATGTTGAGGTAGGTTCCCTCTATGTACAATTTCTGGAGAGTTTTTATCATAAATGGGTGTTGAAGTTTGTCAAAAGCTTTTTCTGCATCTATTGAGATGCTCATATGGTTTTTTTTCTTCAATTTGTTAATATGGTGTATCACATTGATTGATTTGCATATATTGAAGAATCCTTGCATCCTTGCAATAAATCCCACTTGATCATGGTGAATGATCCTTTTAATGTGTTGTTGGATTCTGTTTGCTAGTATTTTGTTGAGGATTTTTGCATCTATATTCATCAGTGCAATTGGTCTGTAATTTTCTTTTTTTGTAGTATCTTTGTCTGGTTTTGGTATCAGGCTGATGGTGGCCTCATAGAATGAGTTTGGGAGTGCTCCTTCCTCTGCAATTTTTTGGAAGAGTTTGAGAAGGATGGGTGTTAGCTCTTTTCTAATGTTTGATAGAATTCAACTGTGAAGCCATCTGGTCCTGGACTTTTGTTTTCTGGAAGATTTTTAATCACAGTTTCAATTGCATTACTTGTGATTGATCTGTTCATATTTTCTATTTCTTCCTGGTTCAGTCTTGGAAGGTTATCCCTTTCTAAGAATCTGTCCATTTCTTCCAGGTTGTCCATTTTATTGGCATAGAGTTGCTTGTAGTAGTCTCTTAGGATGATTTGTATTTCTGCGGTGTCTGTTGTAACTTCTCCTCTTTCATTTCTAATTTTATTGATTTGAGTCCTCGCCCTCTGTTTCTTGATGAGTCTGGTTAATGGTTTATCAATTTTGTTTATCTTTTCAAAGAACTAGCTTTTAGTTTTATTGATCTTTGCTATTGTTTTCTTTGTTTCCATTTCATTTATTTCTGCTCTGATCTTTATGATTTCCTTCCTTCTGCTAACTTTGGGTTTTGTTTGCTCTTCTTTCTCTAGTTCCTTTAGCTGTAAGGTTAGATGGTTTATTGGAGATTTTTCTTGTTTCTTGAGGTAGGCTTGTATAGCTATAAACTTCCCTCTCAGAACTGCTTTTGCCACATCCCATAGGTTTTGGATCGTCGTGTTTTCATTGCCATTTGTCTCTAGGTATCTTTTGACTTCCTCTTTGATTTCTTCAGTGATCTCTTGATTAGTTAGTAACGTATTGTTTGGCCTCCATGTGTTTGTGTTTTTTACGTTTTTTTCCCTGAAATTCATTTCTAATCTCATAGCGTTGTGGTCAGAAAAGAAGCTTCATATGATTTCAATTTTCCTAAATTTACTGAGGCTTCAGTTGGGACCCAAGATGTGATCTATCCTGGAGAATGTTCCATGCGCACTTGAGAAGAAAGTGTAATCTGCTCTTTTTGGATGGAATGTCCTGTAAATATCAATTAAATCTATCTCGTCTATTGTGTCACTTAAAGCTTCTGTTTCCTTATTTATTTTCATTTTGGATGATCTGTCGATTGGTGTAAATGAGGTGTTAAAGTCCCCCACTATTATTGTGTTACTGTCAATTTCCTCTTTTATAGCTGTTAGCAGTTACCTTATGTATTGAGGTTCTCCTATGTTGGGTGCATATATATTTATAATTGTTATATCTTCTTCTTGGATTGATCCCTTGATCATTATATAGTGTCCTTCCTTGTGTCTTGTAACATTCTTTATTTTAAAGTCTATTTTATCTGATATGAGTATTGCTACTACAGCTTTCTTTTCATTTCCATTTGCATGGAATATCTTTTTCCATCCCCTCACTTTCAGTCTGTATGTGTCCCTAGGTCTGAAGTGGGTCTCTTGTAGACAACATATATATGGGTCTTGTTTTTGTATCCATTCAGCGAGCCTGTGTCTTTTGGTTGGAGCATTTAATCCATTCACGTTTAAGGTAGTTATCAATATGTATGTTCCTATGACCATTTTCTTAATTTTGGGGGGTTTGTTTTTGTATGTCCTTTTCTTCTCTTGTGTTTCCCACTTAGAGAAGTTCCTTTAGCATTTGTTGTAGAGCTGGTTTGGTGGTGCTGAATTCTGTTAACTTTTGCTTGTCTGTAAAGCTTTTGATTTCTCCATCAAATCTGAATGAGATCCTTGCTGGGGAGCGTAATCTTGGTTGTAGGTTCTTCCCTTTCATCCCTTTAAGTATATCATGCCACTCCCTTCTGGCTTGTAGAGTTTCTGCTGAGAAATCAGCTGTTAACCTTATGGGAGTTCCCATGTATGTTATTTGTCATTTTTCCCTTGCTGTTTTCAATAATTTTTCTTTGTCTTTAATTTTTGCCAATTTGATTACTATGTGTCTCAGCGTGTTCCTCCTTGGGTTTATCCTGTATGGGACTCACTGCGCTTCCTGGACTTGGATGGCTATTTCCCTTCTCATGTTAGGGAAGTATTCAACTATAATCTCTTCAAATATTTTCTTGGGTCCTTTCTCTCTCTCTTCTCCTTCTGGGGCCCCTATAATGTGAATGTTGTTGTGTTTAATGTTGTCCCAGAGGTCTCTTAGGCTGTCTTCATTTCTTTTCATTCTTTTTTCTTTATTCTGTTCTGCAGCAGTGAATTCCAGCATTCTCTCTTCCAGGTCACTTATCCGTTCTTCTGCCCCAGTTATTCTGCTATTGATTCCTTCTTGTGTAGTTTTCATTTCAGTTATTGTATTGTTCATCTCTGTTTGTTTGTTCTTTAATTCTTCTAGGTCTTTGTTAAACATTTCTTGTATCTTCTCGATCTTTGCCTCTATTCTTTTTCTGAGATCCTGGATCATCTTCACTATCATTATTCTGAATTCTTTTTCTGGAAGGTTGCCTATCTCCACTTCATTTAGTTGTTTTTCTGGGGTTTTATCTTGTTCCTTCATCTGGTACATAGCTCTCTGCCTTTTCATCTTGTCTATCTTTCTGTGAATGTGGGTTTTGTTCCACAGGCTGCAGGATTGTAGTTCTTCTTGCTTCTGCTGTCTGCCCTCTGGTGGATGAGGCTATCTAAGAGGCTTGTGCAAGTTTCCTGATGGGAGAGACTGCTGGAGGGTAGAGCTGACTGTTGCTCTGATGGGCAGAGCTCAGTAAAACTTTAATCTGCTTGACTGCTGATGGGTGGCGCTGGGTCCCCTCCCTGTTGGTTGTTTGACCTGAGGCAACCTAACACTGAAGCCTACTTGGGCTCTTTGGTGGGGCTAATGGCAGACTCTGGGAGGGCTCACACCAAGGAGTACTTCCCAGAACTTCTGTTGCCAGTGTCTTTGTCCCCACGGTGAGACACATCCACCCCCCGCCTCTGCAGGAGACCCTCTAACACCAGCAGGTAGGTCTGGTTCAGTGTCCCCTGGGATCACTGCTCCTTCCCCTGGGTCTCGATGCACACACTACTTTGTGTGTGCCCCCAAAGGGTGGAGTCTCCCTTTCCCCCAGTCCTGTCAAAGTCCTGCAATCAAATCCCACTAGCCTTCAAAGTCTGATTCTCTAGGAATTCCTCGTCCCGTTGCTGGACTCCCAGGTTGCAAAACCTGATGTGGGGCTCAGAACCTTTACTCCAGTGGGTGGACTTCTGTGGTATAAGTGTTCTCCAGTCTCTGAGTCCCCACCCAGCAGTTATGGGATTTGATTTTACTGTGATTGTGCCCCTCCTACTGTCTCATTGTGGCTTCTCCTTTATCTTTGGATGTGGGGTATCTTTTTTTGTGAGTTCCAGTGTCCTCCTGTTGGTGACTGTCCAGCAGCTAGTTGTGATTATGGTGTTCTCACAAGAGGGAGTGAGAGCACGTCCTTCTACTCCACCATCTTGGTTCAGGGCTCATACAGATGTGTTCTTAACATGCCTTACCAGAATGTCACATGACCTTGTGGGTTGTCATGATCAGGACGGCATTTATATTAAATCATGGAGAAACAGCCACTGAGCATCTAGCTTGGAGACACTGTGTTACACTATACTCTAATATATAACCTCATTTAGTTACACAGTCTCACTGCAGAACAGGTATTACTGTCTCCATTTTGCTGACTTTGAAACCATGCCTTGGGACTTCCTTGGCAGTCCAGTAGTTAAGACTTCACTTTCCAATGCAGGGGTTGTGTGTTTCATCCCTGGTGGGGGAACTAAGCTTCCCACATGCCTTGCGGCCAAAAAACCAAAACACAAAACAGAAGCGATATTGTAACAAATTCAATAAAGAATTTAAAAATGGTCCATATCAAAAAAAATCTTAAAAAAAAAAAAAGAAAGCATGCCTGCCTAGGACTCAAGTGGGTAAGAGGGAGAGCTAACTCAAATGCTCATATTTTCCACACCACATCAATGAGAAGGACAGCAGACCTTTTCATCATAGACTAGAAGTTCACCATTTCACGAAATACATCTACTAACTCATGCGAGTCATTAGAAAAAGCCAGAAAATACGTTACTACCACTCCGTACTCAAACACCAATTAGAAGGAATGGGATGAGGACATTTTATAGAGTATTTACAACCTTAAACATATTATTCAATGTATACATTCCAAATTAGAGCAAGGAAAACTTGATCAGAAAAGAAATTTTCAACCACACCATTAAACCATCTTTTGGGTTATTTCTACCATGCTAAGACATTCTGCTAATTACACAGGTTATCTTTAAAAGCTTAATAAATTAGGGCTAGTAGATTATTATTTACTTTCTTTGGGCAACTGCTCTCCCTAACTCCAGTGACAGTGCTGAGAAGGAGACTGTCGACCATGGCAACACTCCCCTCTGGCTGCTGGACTGGGTCTGTGAACTGCTGAACCAACCATGGTATCCATGCCTTTGGTCACTGTGGCTGATCCAAAGATGAACACGACTCCTCTGGAGTTCCTCCCTGGGATTCTTCTACAGGGTGGAGAATGCCTTCTCCTCCTGGGTTGGGAGAACGTGAGCCATGGCTGGACTGATGGCCAGGGGTCCACCCATAAAGAAACAACCTGGCCTGGAAGTTAGGCTGGAGCACAGAGCAGGTGGGAGGGAGGGCGTTAGAAAGTGAGAGAGGGTGAGAGGTGAGGATGAGAGAGAGAAAGAGAGGAGGAGAGGGAGGAGAGGAGGAGGAGAGGGCATTTAAAAGACAGGTGGAGGGTGGCAGGTACAGACACACCTCACTAACAGCCCCCCCCCCACCCCGCCCTGCACAGCTGTGGTTGGTTAGGATTTCCATACTCAGGCATCCACAGGCACCTTCCATCCTGCTCTTCTGTGGTTTGACCATCTAAACAAAGTCTCCCTTTTTGCTTCCAGTGTTTGGAGTGGGGTTTTTATTACCTCCAGTGGCAAACTTAGATTACCTAAGAAAACACATTCATTACTTTATTAGGCTAAGTTCTTATTTCCGTGTCTGAATCAAATACAATGTAACAAGTCAAATCAGCAAATATGTATGGAAACACCAAAAGGGGGCACTGCGGCCTAGAGGCCCTGAGAGCGACACTGAAAAAGAAGACACAAAACACCATGTCCGGGAAACAAAGACAAATGCAAACATGGAAGAAGTCATGGTATAAAGTAAGAGCAGCACAGGACTATGAAAATATGCAGCCAGTATATATCACAGGAGAAGAGGAGGGAACGCTCAGGTTGGGGAGAGCATCCCACCTGAAGCACATGTCACTTGAAGCCTTGCTCACACTGACATCGGTGTGTCAGGGGTTTAACCCCTCCACTGGCTGCACCCCATGTCCTGTACACGTCTGGGGGCATCAGAGCATTCCTGAAACACCCTTTCACCTAACCATAGAGCACGTGCCAGCAAGCTTACACCAGGGCAAGGCCGCCTTCAAGGGTGGGCGTTTGTGCAGCACACAGGGCCCCCTCTCAGGGCTCTGCACTTGGTTTAACCGTTTGCTGTCTTGAAATTGTTAATACTTTTTGAATAAGGGGCCCGCCGTTTATATTTCACACTGTTTCCTGGAAATTGTGTGGCTGGTTTTCCACTAAGGAAAGGGACAAAATTTTGCTACAAACAATTCAGACCAACAGTCTTAGTTTTCAAACCAGTCTCTTTGCCAAGAGACGTAATATAGTTTGGGAGTCAGAGGGCAAGACGCTCTCTCACCTGCCACATGTTCTTCCTTAGTCTTTCATTAAAAACAAATGATTTAGGAAAATGAGAAGTGTGCAGTGGAGAGTACCTGTCACATGCCAGTTCACAGCACTGCCAAGTTGAAAGTGAAGTCACCAAGGGTGACTCAAAACGCCCATCGTATTCTTTTAGCAAAGGATGAAGTATACAAAAAGGATTGGGTTGATTTTATGAGATATTCAGTGGGCATGTCCAATGCATAAACTATCATAAATAGTGGACTGTTAATCGTAGCGTTACCTGGAAACACAACTCTATCTCAGAGAGCACAGGCTGCAAATGGCTGGTCCTTCCCGACATCACCTCCACGGGGGCCTCTCAGCAGCTTCCCTACAGGCCACGCAGTAATGGGAGCTCAGATGAGAGTCCCCCTGCCATCTCACGCCAGGACCTCCAGAGCCACCTCCACAGGGCCTGCGGCCTCTGCTGCAGTTCACTTGCTCACCATGTGTCCTCAGGGCAGCTGCCCTCCAACCATGGTCTCCTCACTCCTGCCCTGTCCATGCCTATATCCCACCATCTCCACTCTCGTCAGGATTGTCTCAGCTCCCTCGCAAAGTGAAACACTGATCTTTCCGTTTTGTTCCCCAGTGTGAACGAGCTCCAGGCCCTTCCTAAGGGCCCAGACTTAGATCAGCGCTGAAGGAGGCACGTGGGGAGTAGCGGGCGTCAGGAAGGGAGGTTATCTGTGACATGCTGACGTTAAATCCAGTTTCCTCCTCACTGTTGTCCAAACTCAGCAAGCCTTGCTGGGTGAAAAACTGGAAACATACAGCTAAGTCTGAAAGAAATGAACGGTGGTCCAAATGTGCCCGTGTTTACATGATTCTCCCTCCTGTCTCACCCGCATGGACTTCTGACTACCATCTCAACTTTTATGTTAACTCCTGGTGATGTGTTTTGAGGTAGAATAAGCTCAGTGTTTTCATTCTGCTCAGACTGTTCTCTTTTTGCATCCGTTGTTCGCTGAAGCAGACTCCCTTCTCTGATGGAGCCTGGGCTCTAGGCAGATAATTCTGTGAGTGAGCACAAGCCAGGCACAGTCCACACGCTCAGGACGTGTCTGCAATTAACTTCACCTGATTTAAGGATGGATGAGAATCTACTTACAGATGAAGACTAGGCAGGCGAGCGTGGTTTGTATGTAAGCAAGACCAAAATGAAGATGATAAGCCGAAAACTGTGGAATTTTGTGCTCTGATGGATAAAGTCCCTTAGGAGGTAAGTTTCTAAAGCAAAGTCCTTATTAGGGCCAGGATGTTGGAAAGCGCAGTAATTGGTTCAGGATTAGGGTTTGGTTTCCTTTTCCTTCTCCCTCCAGACCCAGCTACTTGGGGATGCTGCAGTGAGTGGGCCAGCCTGCTTCCTGATTTGGTAACAGGACACCTCTGTGATCTTCATAATCAAGTGACAGAGACTCTATTTCATGTATTTAAGAAGAGAAACTTCCCTTCATTCCTGAAAGAATTTACTTAAGGAAACGCGATGTGATCTGATAAGATTCCTGAAAAATCTTTTAAAAAATATTGATCATCAGTTTCTTGGTGACACCTGGGAGAAATTTTGATACGAATGGTGAAATTTTGACAGTATCTAATGAATTGAACGAAAATAAAGCCAAACTGATTCATCTTGCCTTATGGTCTTTTGAAGTGAGTGGGTTTGTCATCTCGGCAGGGGTCTTTCACTCCTGTTCTTACCTTGTTTGCTTCTGTGTGGCCTCCTCATCACAGAATCTGTTTTACCAGAAGGTGGTCCTGGCAAACCATCACCCTAGCTGTCCTTTGTAGCGTCACAGCCATTGTGCTGACTTTTCTTACTCAGGCTGAAAATACTGTCCGATCTCAGCACCCTCTCAGACTGGACACCCAGGGTTAGGACCTAAGTTTTCATTCAGGCTATAAAAGTTGGCAAGCCCTAATTGGCCACACCCGAGAAAACACCAGTTTCAAAGTGCCACTGTGTAAATGAAAAACACCTACCTCTCTTGTAGAATAAGTTTGTTTTCTTTCTTCCAAAAGTCTTTAAAGTCGGAGCTGAATTCATGCCAGATACTGAAGAAAACATTTGGGGACACCTCCTTCTCTCCAATTTTTGGTCTCATGAAGAAATAGGCTGTAGTCTCCAAAAAGCTGTCAAAGCACGTACACACACACACACACACACACACACACACAAGTATTAAAGTTATGATTACTTTCCAATATGGGATATTCTTTCCCCATCCAAATACTGATTTCATTCATGCAGTTATTATTACCGAGAGGACTCAACTCCTCAGGCACCAACAGTAGTTCTCTTAAGGTTTCATGTTAGGGTTTTTGGACACAGATGCTAGCAGCTGACAATAGTCCTCCATATACTGGTAACTATCCCTGGTCCAACCATTTTGAAAAGTAATCACTATGTGTCCAACCTATTTCAGAAATGAACCTGTAATCAAGTTGGGACATAAGGGAAGTGGTGGGTCTATACTTTCCTTCTAGACTCTAAACAAATGAAATATCAGCTCTTTGTCCCCAAACTAATATGTCTCTATATGTGTATTATACTGCTTCTATACTATGGGCTTCCTACATTGCTGGTGGGAAAAAAAAAAGCAACAGCCCCGGGAGATGCTGACAAAGGCTCCCACTGGAGATCATGGCAGCACCAAAGAGTGGGTACCAGCAGGGCGGCCAGCATTGTGACAGTGGGTGGCAGTGCCCATATCCAGAAGGTGTCATCGAGGCTGCTTCATATTACAAGTACAAGACACTCAGAAGGGTTTCAAAGGGTTATTTGACAAAGAACATACAACTAGTAAGTGGTAGATTTATGCTGCACCTTGACTTGGACCTCCCAGCCTCCAGAACTGTGAGAAGTAAATGTTCACTGTTTAAGCCACCCAGTCTATGGTATTTTCTTATAACAGCCAGAACTGACTAAGTCAAGGACAAATGATCTAGATTCTTCAATACATAAATGTCAAGGGAAAAAAAGTCTACTATAAAGACTTAAGAGATATTGTCTGATTATAATGGTTTGAATTTCTTTATATATTGCTTCAAACAAACTGTAAGAAAATGAAATCATTTCTTACATATATGAACTAATTGGACTTTCGAACAGAGACTGGTTATTTGGTGATGTTAGGGATTATTATTATTTTTAGGGGTGAAACTGGTGCTGGTTATTTTTTAAAGGGGACTTTTTAACGATACATACTGCAATATATATGGATGAAATTATACCTGCTGAGGATTTGCTTCACAAACAATATGGGAGGGGGCAAGTGGGCAGGGGTGTAGATGAAACCAAGTCAGGAACTGCTGGGTGATGAGTGCATGATGATCACTGTACATTTTGTTTACCATCTCTAAATCACAGCCAAGTTCTTCACCTGCATGGTCTTTCATCTACCTACCCCTACTTCCTTTAAGAAAGTATCAAATCCACTGTCTCCTATTTCCAGCATCCAAAATCTCTTATTACTAGGTTTTCCTTCTGATCCTAAGAGCATATGAAAACTTCTGCATCTATAAATATTCTCTCATCCATGCAGACTCACTGAAAGACACCATTATTTATATACAGTTGCTTTATAATTCAATGCTCCTGTGTCCTCACTTGTTTTGAAATCTGGCTTCATAGGCCACCTTCACTACTTTCTCGCAAGTCTCTGATCTAAACCTACATCTTTTAGCAATTTTCATTCTCATGTCCTAAAATAATGGAACCATTACTGTCCTGTTTACTTGAACTTAAAAATGAGAAATTATTAACAGAGTTTTTCTTTTACTCCTTTAGGTCAAACCGATGCAAACTGAATTAAATGTATTATTACCATTTTCCCTTTATGAAACTCTCAATTATAGGAGACAGCTGAGGTAATGATCACCTATTTCATGGCCTTACTTTGTATTAACTTCAGATTTACAGAAAAGTTGAAAAGATAATATAGAGTTCAAGTATGGCCTCCACTCACCTTCTCCTAATAACATCTTACCCAGACACAATACGCTTAACACTGAAAGTGAGAGGAACTCTCTTGGCAGGAGCTACTGCAAACTGCCTTCTGAGTAAAGTAAGAGAAACTGTGTCGATGAGTAGGGATGACGGGTAAGGGTGGTCACCCCACTGTGGTGCTGCCCGCTGGCCCCAAGACACACACACACGTGTGTGTGTGTGTGTGTGTGTATTTAATTGAAGTATAGTTGAAGTATAGTATTGTGCTAGTTTCAGGCTTACATCATAGTGATTCAGTTATTTTTTTCAGATTCTTTTCCATTATAGATTATTGTAAAATATTGAATATAGTTCCCAGTGCTATACTGGGAACTTATAGGTCTTGTTGCTAACCTATTTTATGTATAGTAGTTTGTATCTGTTAATCCCATACTCCTAATTTATCCCTCCCTCTATCCCCTGCTTTGGTAACCATAAGTTTCTTTTCTATATCTTTGAGTCTGTTTCTGTTTTGTAAATAAGCTCATCTGTATTATTTTTTAGATCCCACATATAAGTAATATCATATAGTATTTGCCTATCTCTGTCTGACTGATTTCACTAAGTATAATATTTTCTAGGTCCACCCATGTTGCTGCAAATGGCAATACTTCATTCTTTTTTTATGACTGAGTGATATTCCATTA
The DNA here is from genome assembly GCF_965194825.1 of Balaenoptera physalus. Taxonomy (NCBI): domain Eukaryota; kingdom Metazoa; phylum Chordata; class Mammalia; order Artiodactyla; family Balaenopteridae; genus Balaenoptera; species Balaenoptera physalus. Next base: position 18,613,439 of record NC_138893.1, on the reverse strand, counting down.
TATGTGTGTGTGTGTATACACACACACACATATACACACATCACATCTTCTTAAGCCAGTCATCTGTTGATGGACACTTCGGTTGTTTCTATGTCTTGGCTACTGTAAATAGCACTTCTATGAACATTGGGGTGCATGTATCTTTTCGAATTAGAGTTTTTCTCTTTTCCAGATATATACCCAGGAGTAGGATTGCTGGATCATATAGTAACTCTATTTTTAGTTTTTTAAGGACCCACCATAATGTTTTCCATAGAAGCTGCACAATTCACATTCCCACCAACAGTGTAGAAGGGTTCCCTTTTCTCCACATCCTCTCTAGCATTTATGATTTGTAGACTTCTTAATCATGGCCATTCTGACAGGTGTGAGGTGATTCCTCATTGTAGTTTTCATTTGCATTTCTCTGATAATTAGCGATATTGAGCATTTTTCATGTGCCTCTTGGTCATCTGTATGTCTTCTTTGGAGAATTGTCTATCTAGGTCTTCTGCCCATTTTTTGATTGAGTTGTTTGTTTTTTCAATACTGAGTTATGTGAGCTATTTGTATATTTTGCATGTTAACCCCTTGTTGGTTGCACTGTTTGCAGATATTTTCTCCCATTCTGTAGGCTGCCTTTTCATTTTGTTGATGGTTTCCTTTGCTGTGCAAAAGCTTTTAAGTTTGATTAGGTCTTCGTTGTTTATTTTTGCTTTTACTTCTTTTGCCTTGGAAGACTGATCTAAGAAAATGTTGCTATGATATATGTCTAAGAATGTTTTGCCTATGTTCTCTTCTAGGAGTTTTATGGTGTCATGTCTTATATTTTGGTCTTTATATAATTTTGAGTTTATATTTGTATATGGTGTGAGGGAGTGTTCTAATTTCATTGATTTACATGTAGCTGTCAAGCATTCCCAATACCACTAGCTGAAGAGACTGTCTTTTCTCTACTGTATATTCTTTTTTTAAAAATAAATATTTATTTATTTTTATTTATTTGGTTGTGTGGAGTCTTAGTTGCAGCTCCAGGGCTCCTTAGTTGCAGTTTGCCAGCTCCTTAATTGCGTCATGTGGGGTCTTTAGTTGTGGCATGCAAACTCTCAGTTGCGGCATGCATGTGGGATCTAGTTCCCAGACAAGGGATCAAACCTAGGTCCCCTGCATTGGGAGCATGGAGTCTTATCCACTGCACCACCAGGGAAGTCCCTGTACTGTATATTCTTGCATCCTAATTGTAGACTAATTGACCGTAAGAGTGTGAGATTATTTCTGGGCTCTCTATTCTGTTCCTTTTGTCTATATGTCTGTTTTTGTGCCATACTATGCTGATTCCTAATTCTGGAAGGGTTATGCTTTCAGCTTTGTTCTTTTTCCTCAGGATTGCTTTGGCAATTTGGGGCCTTTTGTGTTACCATATAATTTATAGGATTATTTATTCTAGTTCTGTGAAAATGTCATGGGTGTTTTGATAGAGACCGCATTAAATCTATAGATTGCCTTGGGCAGTATGGCCATTTTAACAATATTATTTCATCCAATTCAAGAGAATGGGGTATCTTTCCATTTCTTTGAATCATCTTCAATTTCCTTTATCAATAGTTTTTAGAGTATAAGTCTTTCACTTCCTTGGTTAAGTTTACTCCTATGTGTTTTATTTATTTTGACATGATTTTAAATGGGATTTTTTTTTACTTTATCTTTCTGATATTTCAATATTAGTGTAAAGAAATACAACAGATTTCTGTATATTAATCTTATATTCTGCTACCTTGCTGAATTCATTTATCAGTTCTAATAGTTTCTGAGTGGAGACTTTAGGGTTCTCTGGGTTCTCTATATAGAATATCATACCATCTGCGAATAGTGACAGTTTTACCTCTTCCCTTCTAATTTGGATACATTTCACTTCTTTTTCTTGTCTGATTGCTGGGGCTAGGTCTTCCGGTACTATGTTAAATAGAAGTTGTGAGAGTGAGTATCCTTTTTTTTTTCCGGAATTTTATCAGGACAGCTTTCAGCTTTTCACCATTGAGTATCATGTTGGTTGTGGGTCTGTTGTAAATGGCTTTTACTATGTTGAGATTTGTTCCTTCTATACCCACTTTGGTGAGAGTTTTTATCATGAATGGATGTTGAATTTTGTCAAATGCCTTTTCTGCATCTATTGAGATGATCATGTGGTTTTTGACTTTCATTTTGTTAACATGGTTATCACATTGATTGATTTGTGAATGCTGAACCATCCTTGCGACCCTGGAACGAATCCAATTTGATCATGGTGTATAATCCTTCTTATGTATTGTTGGATTTGGTTTCCTAATATTTCATTGAGGCTTTTTGCATCTATATTCATCAAAGATATTGGCCTGTAATTTTCTTTTTTTTTTTTAAGTATTTATTTATTTATTTATTTATGGCTGTGTTGGGCCTTCGTTTCTGTGCGAGGGCTTTCTCTAGTTGTGGCAAGCGGGGGCCACTCTTCATTGTGGTGCGTGGGCTAATTTTCTTTTTTTGTAGTGTCTTTGTCTGGTTTTGGTGTCAGGATCATGGTGGCCTCAAAGAATGAATTTGTTTCCTCCTCTTCAATTTTTTGGAATAGTCTGAGGATAAGTATTAGTTCTTTTTTATATGTTTGGTAGAATTCTCCATTGAAGCTGCCTGGTCCTGGACTTTTGTTTGCAGGGAGTTTTTTAAAATTACAGATTCTATTTCATTTCTAGTGATTGGTCTGTTCAAATTATCTCTTTCTTCTTGACTCAGTCTTGGCAAACTGTATATTTCTAGAAACCTGTCCATTTCATTTATGTTGTCTGATTTGTTGGCACATAATTATTCATAGTATTCTCTTATGATTTTTGTATCTTTGGTATTGCTATTTCTCCCCTTTCATTTATTATGTTTATTTGGGTTATCTCTCTTTTCTTCTTGGTGAGCCTGGGTAGAGGTTTGTTGATATTGTTTATCTTTTCAAAAAACCAGCTCTTGGTTTTACTGATTTTTTTCTATTTTTGATCTCTATTTTATTTATTTCCTCTCTGATCTTTATCATTTCCTTCCTTCTGCTGACTTTGGGCTTTCTTTGTTCTTTTTTTTTTTTCTAACTCTTTTAAGTGGTAGGATAGGTTGTTTATTTAAGGTTTTTATTCTTCTTGAAGAAGGCCTGTATTGCTATGAAACTGTCTCTTATAACTGCTTTTGCTGCATCCCATAGATTTTGTAAGGTTGTGTTTTCATTTTTGTTTGTATCTAGGTATTTTCTGAATTCTTCTTTGATTTCATCATTGACCTATTGTTTTTTGTAGCATGATTTTTAGTCTCCATGTGTTCATTCCTTTTCTATTTCTCTTTCTGTGGTTGATTTCTAGCTTCATACAATAGTAGTCAGAAAAGATGCTTGAAATAATTTCTATCCTCTTAAGTTTGTTGAGGCTTGTTTTGTGACCTAGAACGTGGTCTATTATAGAGAATGTTCCCTGTGTGCTTGAAAAGAATGTGTATTCTGTTTTTGTTTTTTTGTGTTTTTTTCTTGGATGTAGAGTTCTGCAGATGTAAATTAAGTACAGCTGGTATATTATATCATTTAGGACCTCTATTGCCTCATTGATTTTCTGTCTGGATGATCTGTTCATTGATGTCAGTGGGGTGTTAAAGTCTCCTATTATTATTGTATCATTGTCAATTTCTTCCCTTATGTCTGTTAGTATTTGTTTTTTATATTTAGGTGCTTCTATGTTGAGTGCATATATGTTAGAGAGTAACAGCTTCTTGTATTGATCCTGTTATCATTATTTAATGCCCTTCTTTTTTTTTATGGCCTTTGTTTGAATGTCTATTTTGTCTGATACAAATATTGCTATCCCTGCTTTCTTGTCGTTTCCATTTGCATGAATTATCTTTTTCTGTCCCCTCACTTTCAATCTGTGTGTGTCCTTTACCACAAAGTGACTCTCTTGTAGGCTGGATAGTGTAGGTTCTTGTTTTTTTAAATCCAATCTGCCACTCTGCATCTTTTGATAGGAGCATTTAGTCCACTGACATTTAAAGTAACTATTGAAAGTATGTACTTATTGCCATTTTAATCCTTGTTTTCCAGTTGTTTCTGTAATTCTTCTATGTTCATTTCTTCTTTTTCTTTTCCTTTTGTGGCTGGATGATTTTCTTTTGTAGTATGATTGAGTTCCTTTCTTTTTGGTTTTTGTGAATCTACTGCATGTTTTTAATTTGTTGTTACCATGGAGTTCAAGTATGCTGGCCCATAAGTATATCTACTTGCTTTAAACTGATAGTCATTCACATTTAAACACATTATAAAAGATCTACATTTTTATTCTTCCCCTCCCCCATATTTCGTGATTTTGATGTCTTAGGTTACATCTTCATGCTTATCATTTTACTGTTTATTGTAGTTATAATCACTTTTACCTTTTAAATTGTTTTTTAATCTATGCATTGGTTTATTTTAGTGATCTTCTTTCCTTTTATACATTTGACTTTCTTATTGTGATTTTCCCTTTTCTATAGATCCTTGCTTCTTTTCTACTTAGAGAACACCTTTCTTTTTTTTTTTTTTTTTTTAGGATAGGTTTAGTATTGCTAAATTTTTTAGTTTTTGCTTGTCTGAGAAATCCTGCATTTCTCCTTCAATTCTAAATAATAATCTTGCTGGTTAGAGTATCCTAGATTGTAGGTTTTTCCCTTTCAGGACTTTGAATATATCATGCCACTCTCTTCTGGCCTGTAAAGTTTTTGCAGAGAAATCAGCTGATAACCTTATGGGGGTTATTTTTTTTTTTTAATTGAAGTATAGTTGATTTACAATGTTGTCCAATCTCTGCTGTACAGCAAAGTGACTCAGTTTTACATATATATACATTCTTTTGGGGGTTCCCTTGTAATTAACTCTTTGTTTTTCTCTTGCTGCCTTTAGAATTCTCTCTTTATCTTTAACTGTTGCTATTTTTATTATGATATGTCTTGCATGGGTCTGTTTGGGTTCATCTTGTTTGGGACCGTCTGTGCTTCCTGTACCTGGATATCTGTTTGTTTCTTTAGTTTTGGGAAATTTTCAGTCATAATTTCTCAAATACATTTTTGATCACATTCTCTCTCTCTCCTCCTTCTGGAATCTCTATTATGTGTAGGTTTGTGTGTTTTATATTATCCCATAGATTTTGTAAGTTGCTTTCATTTTTTTCATTTATCTTTCTCTCTGCTGCTCTGATTGGATGATTTCCATTATTCTATCTTCCAGATAACTTATTCGTTCTTCTGTGTCACTTAGCCTGTTATTCATTACTCCTAGATCGGCTTTTATCTTGGCAATTGAATTATTTTTATTGGTTCACTTTTATAGCTTCTATACCCCTGTTACAGTGATCTGCACTAATATTTCTTAATTTATTTAGCATTTTTATTACCTCCTTTTGAACTTGGGATCAGTTAGAGTGGTGAGGTCTGTTTCACTATTTGTTCTTTCAAGGGATTTCTCTTGTTCTTTTTATTGGGAGTAGTTCCTCTGCCTTTTCATTTTACTTAACTTTCATTGTCTCTCTGAATTAAAGAGAAACAGTTACCTACTGTGGTCTTGAAAAGGTGTTTTTATGTGGGAATGTCCCTGTGTAGACTGTGTGTGTCCAATATTTTTAGTGCAACAGCTGGTTCCAGCATGGATGCCAGCCACGTCTTTCCTCAGAGTGTGCTGACCATTATCCCCTTGAAAGTGGGGGGTGGGGGGGGGATTGGTGTTGTGGTGTTCAGAGTCTGTGCTGGATGCGAGGCAGGGGGTCTGCTCCCCAGTTGTTGGAGTAGGAGCCCTGAGGGTTGGGTTAAATCAGGCTCTGTTGTCCTTGAGTGTGCGCCCTGCCCCAAAGGAGCTGATTCCTGAAGCATGGGAGGCCTGTGCAGTCACAGAGGACACATGTTCTGTCTGTGATGGCTTCTGTGTTTCTGCTCAGAAGCAGCCCAAGGTCGCATCCCTTTCTCTGTTGTGTTCATCCCAGATCTAGTGCTAGGCTGCACTGTGTAGTGGATGGAGCCAGGATGCTCTCTCACTATGTATTCCTGAGCTCGCTGACAGTGGGGGTCTCTGCCCCACCCAGATCACAGACCAGGTCCCCCAGACTGTCTCTGCATAGCTAGACAAGTCCTCTCCCATGGCCTGTCTGCCAGAGATTCAGCGCCTAGCTGCTGTGCACTCCTGTGGCATTGCCCTGTGTGTGTGCTGACAATGCCTGCCCAGTTTGACCCACCAACCCCATGTATGCAGTGACAAGAGCCTCTGTGGTTCTGCCCAGATCACACCCCTGGTGCCCCAGTCTGTCTCTGTGTAGCTACTGAGTGGACCCAGGGTGTCCACCCCTCTGGACTGGGAAGTGCAGCAAGGTGGCAGCTGCCAGTGCAGGGCTCTCTCCACCCTGATTGTTAGCACGCCAGCTTGTGACTGGAGTCTAGGCTTCTCCAGCCCTGTATCTGTCTCAGCAGATTTCCCAGCAGGCAAGCAGGCTTGTCTTCTCTGTGTATGACACCAGGATCAGGATGTCCAGACTGCGGCTCAACCTGCACGCTCTCCGGGGCAAGGGTCCATCCACGTGGACCTTCTCCTCCTTACAGATCCCTCACAGGGGTGCAGATCCGGTTCCAATGCCTTTTTTTCCCATCCTACTCAGGTATGTGGAGATCTTTCTTGCAGCTTTGGTTGTATAGGAGTTCTTCTGCCAGTTTCCAGTTAGTTTTGCATGAGAATTGTTCCACTTGTAGATGTATTTTGGATGTGTTTGTGTGGGGAGGTGAGCTCCATGTCCTCCTACTCTGCCATTTTGATCCCTCTCCGACACTGATATACTGACATCTGTTTTAATTTATATAAAGGTCTTGTGTTGTCTCATAATTATGTGGGGTGAGGGAATGAGGGAAAGGAACTGAAATCATACAAAGTATGCACTCTGACCACCATGGAATTAAATTAGAAGTCAATAACAGTAAAATTAACTGTCTAAATCATTTCTTTATCCTGTCTTCTAGTTTTATCGAGATATAATTGACACAGAGCACTGTATCTGTTTAAGGTGTACAGCACAGTGATTTGATTTACAAACATCATGAAGTGAGACACCACAGTAAGTATAGTGAACACCCACCATCTCATGTAGATACAAAATTAAAGAAATATTAAAAAAATTTTTCCTTGTCATGAGAATGCTTAGAATACAGCAGTGTTAATTGTATTTATCATGTGGTACATTTCTTCCCTAGAATTTGTACCTTTTAATTAACCTCATCCAATTCCCATCCCCCCACCCCCTGCCTTTGGTAACCACAAATTGGTTCTCTTTTTCTGAGTTTGTTTGTTTGTTTGTTTGCAGTATAATCGATGGACAACACTATGTTAGTTCCTATTACATGACACAGTGATTCAGTATTTCTATACATACCAAAATGATCACCACCATAAGTCTAGTTACATAGAAATATATTACATAGTCATTGATATAGTTATTGACTATATTCCCCACACTGTACATTTCATACCTGTGACTCATTTATTTTGCAACTGGAAGTTTGTACCTCTTAATCTCCCTCACCTATTTCTCTCTTTCCCCAACATTTCCACTCTGGCAACCACCTATTTTTTTCTCTGTATCTATGACTCTACTTCTGTTTGTTATGTTGTTCATTTGTTTTGTTTTTTAAATTCCACATGTAAATGAAATCATACAATATTTTTCTTTCTCCATCTGACTCATTTTGCCTGTGTCCCCAGGGTCAGCTCCAGTTGCCTCCTGCCTCTCCAGGAAGCTCTCCAAGATCAGCAGGGGGGTCTGACCCTGGCTTCTTTCAAATTACTGTTCTATTTCCCACAGCCTTCTGGGTCTCCTGAAAGTAAGTCTCACTGGTTGTCAAAGCCAAACATTTTGGGGGCTTGTCTTCTTGGTGCAGGAGCCCCAGGCTGGGGAACCCAGGATGGGGCTTGATCTCCTCACTCTTTGGGGAAAACCTCTGCCATTGTAATTATCCTCCTGTTTGGGGTCACCCACTCGGGGGTATGGGTCTTGACTATACCGCATCTCTGCCCCTCCTACCTGCCTTGTTGTGGCTCCTTCTTTATATCTTTAGTTGTAGAAGCTCTTTTCTCCTCATCTTCCAGTTTTTTGCATCAGTAGATGTTCTGTAAATAGCTGTAATTTTGGTGTGCCCATGGCAGGAAGTAAGCTCAGTGTCTTCCTATTCTGCCATCTTACCCAGATTCCAAAGCCTCCAAATCATTTCTAAACAATTCACAGGTCAAAGAAAATGTCTCAAGGAAAATTAGAAAATGTTTTGAACTGTAAGTACAACATATCAAAATTTGTAGGATGCAGTTAAAGCAGAACTCAAGTGAAAATTTATAGCATAAAATGTTTTTAGAAAAGAAGAAACTTCTAAGATCAATAAGATTCCACCTTAGAGAACTAGAGTAAAAAATACAATTTAAGCTCAAAGGAAGCAGAAGAAAAGAAATAAAAATTAGAGCAGATATAAATGAAATTGAAAAAAAGAAAAACAATGGAGAAAAATCAGCAAAAGAAAAAGCTGATTTTTGGAAAAGATCAATAAAATTGATTAACCTCTAGTCAGGTTAACTAAAGAAATAAGAGAAAAAAGCACAAATTAGTAATGTAAATAATGAAAGAAGGGTTATCACTATTAGTCCCATGGACATTTAAAGGAATGCTATGAATAATTCTCTGCCAACAATTTTGATAACTTAGATAAAATGAATCAGTTCTTTGAAAGACATCAGCTACTAAAACTTTCTTCAGACATCTCCATCTATTAAAGAAATTAAGTCAATAATTAATAACCTTCCAAAAAGAAACCATAAGACCTAGGTGGTTTCTCTAGTGAGTTTTCTACCAAATCTTTATAGAAAAGATAAATCTCTTCCAGAAATTAGAAGCAGAAGAAAGAGTTCCTAACTCATTCTATATGGCCAGGAATTGTCTAATATCAAAACAAGACAAAGACATTACAAGAAAAAAAGTACAGGTCAATATGTCTCTTGAGCATAGATACAAAAATTCTCAACAAAATACTAGCAAATAGAATTAAACATGAATAAAAAGAGTTTTACACCATGACAAATGATGTTTATTCTAGTTATGCAAGATGGGTTCTATATTCAAATAAAAAAATGTAATCTACCATATCAACAAGCTAAAGGAAAAAAATCATGTAATGATATCAACTGATGCAGGAAAAACATTTCACAAAATCTAACACCGTGATAAAAACTCTCAGCAAACTAGGAATAGAGAACTTCCTTGACTTGAGGAGGAACATCTACAAAAAACCCTAGAGCTAAAACCATACTGAATAGTAAGAGACTGAATGCTTTCCTCCTAAGAATGGTAATAAGGCTAGGGTGTCCTCTGTTTCACTTCTATTTGCACTATACTGGAAGTCTTAGCTAATGCAATAAGACAAGAAAAGTAAATAAAAGGTATACAGATTGGGAGGGGAGAAATAAAACTGTCTTTATTTGCAGATGAATATGTTTATATAGAAATGCCAAAGAATCTACAAAATAATTCCTGGAACCTATAAACATATATAGGAAGGTTGAAGGATACAGATCAATATACAAAAGTCAATTGCTTTCTTATATACCAGCATTGAACAATTAAGTTTTGAAATTAAAAAATATGTAATTTACTATAGCACAAAAAAACATGGAATACTAAGGTATAAATCTAACTACAGATATAAGATCTATGAGGAAAATTATAAAACTCTGATAAAAAAATCAAATAAGATCTAAATAAATGGAGAGCTAGTCTATGAACATGGGTAGGAATAGTCAATATTGTAAAGATGCTAGTTCTTCCCAACTTAATTTGATTCATGTAATTCCAATAAAAATCCTAACAAGTTATTTTGTGGATATTGACAAACTGATTCTAAAGTTGATATGGAAGAGGAAAAAGACCTGGAATAGCCATCACAATACTGAAGAAGAAAAAAAAAAGTTGAAGCCCCACATTACCCAATTTTAAGACTCACTATAAAGCGGGACAGTGTGGTATTATTAGAGAGAGAGTAGACATGTACTCAATGAAACAGAATAGAGTGTCCAGAAGTAGGCTTACGAATATAGTCGACTGATCTTTGAAAAAGGAAAAAAGGCAACTCAGTGGAGAAATGACAGTCTTTTCAACAAATGGTGCTGGAACAGCTGGCCGTTTATACGCAAAAAACAAACAAAAGGAACCTAAACACAGACGTCACATCTTACACACACACACACACACACACACACAGACCTAAAATACTGATCAACAACTTGTGGTGGTGAGAAAAGTTAAATAATTTGAAGGTGTTATATTATTTTGGGAAGGGACGAAAATATTAAATATTTGTTAATTTAAAGGTATTAAAAATAGGAGAAATAAAATGTATCATGTCTGGCAGCCACGAGTACACATCTTTCAGATCTCCTAGGTTCCAACTGAGGAAAACGAAAGTGACTAAGGGCTTCGGCTGCTGTGCTCTGGGGTCAGCCATTTCACTTACACAGAGGCCCAGGGTTGCCCCCAGCCAGTGAGTGAACACAGCAGGGTGCTGGTGCCGGTGCCACCCTAGGGGACACAAGGCTCCTCTCAAAGGCGAGCTTGGCTGAAGGACTTCCAATCGGCTTTGCCAAAACTTTCTGGTAACTGCACTGCAGTCTGAGACTTTTGCTATCCAGTCTTCCTTCCTTCCCTCTCCTCCACGGGAGCTGGACCTGCATCCAGGTCTAACAGCTGCCCTACCGTCCTCTGGATCCCTTCCTGTTTTTCCCAATAAATCCAGTCTTGGCACCTGCTTCTTGGAGAACCTGAAATAACATAAGTGGAGCCACAAGGAGCCTGAGAGAACAAGCAGTAAGTTGAGGTCTGGGACAGATTCAGTCACCACCCCACTGTCCTGGGTGGCATGTGGGGTGGACCCTGGTACATTGGAGGCTATGAACTGCTAAAGATATCACCGAGGTGCCTACAAAAATATCCTTGTGTGGGAATGTCCTCGCAGGTGTGATGATTCAGGCTACTGAAGACATGGTGAGAACAATGCCACATAGACAGTGGAATTGGCTGACTATGGCTAGGTTGGCTCAACACCCTGCAGAGGGATAATGAGAGGCCCTGGGCTTAACAGACAGTTAAAGACTAGGGGCAACTTGGTGGTTTGGAAAGAGGCAGTTGTCACCTGTAGTGAGAGAACAGAAACAGCTGCACAACAAAAAGAAGATCTAACAGCCAGGCTGAAGAGTTCCAGAGACATTTAGATGCACAGCCAAGCAGGTCTGCTAAGCTAAAGTCAGACCCTGGCTGGGAAAACCTGGGATCCCAAAACAAGTGATGAAGATAACTGACAGTCACCTGTACAGATCCCTAAAACTGTCAAGAGTTTGTAGAGGGACCCCACTCTTCTCTAGTAAAGGTGAGCACCTCAGCTAGGGAAGTGCCAGACCTGATGTAGGAAAAGAGATTATACACCCAAGTTGCTGCAAGAATTAGCCACGTGTAGTGGCAGGAGTTGGGGGCAGCTCTTACAGGCCTAGAGTAAGCAATGGCCGAGGCAGAGGAGAGCAGGCATGACTCAGCTGTCCTGGACAATGGCAGAGCAGGGAGTGAAGAGGCTGAGGGCAGTGGGCATGCCTGTGTGTATCACACGAGTCCAGAACACTGAGCAAAGGAGTACTCCATGGGAGGTCCCAGAGGGCCCACCACACATCAAGGCTATCAAGAATGCACTGGCAACAGAGGCGCTGAGGTTGCTCTGTGCTGTGGGCCAGGGAAGCCAGTAGGAGAGATCACAGCTGAGCCCATTCAAATCCATGGGGATGATGGAGCCTGGAAGTACAGGGGCCAGTGGTGAAGCACAGTGGCCAGAAGCCTGGGGACCACAGTAATCATCGTGACTGACAGGGGGTCTTCCCTATAGGGAGTGTGGAGATGGTTACTAGATCATGGTATCCTTAGAGGTAAAAAAAAAAAAAGACATTGCTTAACATCTACAACCAAAGAAAAGGGCAAGAATAAAGGAACAGGAGGATACGGGCAGTTGCTTTAATAAATTGTCAAGATCCCTTGCTCAGTTCCTGGAATTGTGCTGATTTCAGATCCAGAACCCACTGACAAAAGGGATGACCCTGAAACACTGTGGGGAGCATGTACTGTACTGATGCCCTCAGTCCTTTTCCAAAGGGCTCTGCAGCTACTGCTCAGGGATAAAGGGAAATATCCAGGCATTTCGAGAAGTATGGGACACAGGATCTGAGCAGACATCTACAGCTTCATCATGGCCACCTGCACTAGAGGGGGGCCCACACACACCAGAAGTCCCTGGGCCAGAGCCCCACCCATCAATGAGACAGCAGCCTCAGCAGAAGGCAGGGCCTGGCAATCAAAAGGACCAGGGTCCAGCCACGCCTATGAGACCACCCACAATAGTCAGCCTGCCACAACAGAAGGACAAATGCAGTCCAATAGGGGCACCCCTAGAGAATATAGCTCTGGTGTCCAGAGGGGAGTGTGCTGCTGGGACCCACAGGATATTTCCGACAAAAGGCCACTTCTCCCAGTCAGGAAATGTAACCAATCTACCAGATACATAGAAGTAAAAACAGCAAATTAGGCAAAATGAGGCGACAGAGGAGCATGTTCCAAACGAAGGAAAAAATAAAGCCCCAGAAGAACTAAGTGAAGTGGAGATAGGCAACCTACTTGATAAAGAGTTCAAGGTAATGAAAGTAATGACCAAAGAACTTGGGAAAAGACTGGATGAACAGAATGAGAAGTTAGTTTTCAACAGAGAGTTAGAAAATATAAAGAACCAAACCGAAATGAAGAATTCAATAACTGAGTTGCAAGGAGGAGACTCAAGTAGTGAATGATTAGAGAAGTGAGAAAATGCAGAAACAAAGGAAAAGCAGTCAAGCAAGAAAAGTAATAGCATGAACAGCAGTTCAGCCATAACTCAAAGTCACAGGACCCTTAGTGCCTCCTCAGGGGGCTATACAGAACATCTTGATGTATATCCTCCAGTTGTTCTGTAGGAACTAAGCCCCCCCCCCCGTTGGAGGATGGTAACTACATGCTGACCACAAGCCTGTAGACCCCAGACTGACTGGAGCCAGAAGACTGATGATGGAGATTCTCAAAACATCATCCTGTTACCTCATCACCAGTCAGTCAGTAGAATGTCCACGACATGATCATGTACCTTGCCATTTTACCCCTAATGTGGCTTTTAAACCCTGCCTTGAAAGCCAGCAGGGAGTTCAGGTCCTTTGAGCATGACCTGCCTGTTCTCCTTTCTTGGCACCTGCAATAAATGCTCTACTTTCCTTCATCACAAGCCGGTGTCAGTAGATTGACTTTGCTGTGCATTGGTGAGCTGACACAAGCTTGGTATGGCAACAAAGTGAGTTAAAACTTCACCTATCTTTATGGTAAATTAATAGATAATGGCTAAATAAATAAATAATGAAGTAGTTGTACAAGGCTATTATTGAGAAATATGGCAGAAAATACGAGGGGAAACAGCTAAGAGAAAGGTAAATGGATGTAATGAAGGGTGGGGCAGGAGGTGGCTGCTTTTTGTTACAAGTCTGGTGGTACTAATTGACTTTTTCAACTCCATCTACATTGGAGAAATGAAAATTGATCAAAAGTGAAATGAACCAGAGAAGCAATGTATGCCTGGAAAATATGAGAATAACAAACAAGCTGAAAAATCTTTCCTAAACTAACTTGACTACCTATCCCCTGCAATTTGTTACTTAGAAGAACACCAACAAACAATAGATAACTTAGAAATAGTAACAAAAATAGAAATAAACATTGATATTCTGTGGTTACCATGCTTGGAAAGCTTCCCCCAATTTAAACCCTATAAGTATTTCCCATTATTTTCTTCTGGTTAAAGTTTCAATTTTAATGTTTATTTCCTTAATCTTTTTGCAATTTATTTGGTTAATGGCCTGAGGCAGAAATCTAGAAATCTAGATCTACTTCTGGCAGAATCTCACTATCCTAAGTTTGATATTCCCCTTCTGAATGCTAACACCTTGTTCACTATTTCAAAATACCTTCATTTTGCTGCTCTGTCACTGACTGTCAATTTTTCAGATTCCTAGATTTAGCCAGTGAGAAACTGCAAACAGAAAACCTTAAAGGCAGTGTTTTGCTTCTGAGCTGGCATCTAAATATGTCTTTTTTGGGATGGAATTAAGAAATAACAATTTTTTAAATGCCAGTATCCTTTTATACTTATGCTTATATGTTGTGTATCAGCTAGCAGCAAACCTTCTCGTTTTTTCTAATTTATGAATTATTATCTGGGAGACATGATGTCCCATCCTTCACTCGTTGTTCTATAAATCTTACAATTAACATCATTAAATTTATTCTGCATCAAATGATAAACATTATACTTGAAATAAGCTACCAAGTTCTGGATTTTGACATTTAGTTTTCTTTTAAATTTTTTTTATCAAAATAGTACTAGAGTGGATAGTTATTTGTGGTTACTGATTTTAAAAAGTGTTTTAACATAAAAATTACTTAGATATGCATCCCCTTATATTCCTAGTACATTTTGACCTTGAAGTGTATAATAGGTTATGAAAAAAATGCCATCGTCTTAAATCAACATAGTAATATTTAACAACTGCAGATTTAGCAAAGCAATAAGGACAGTTATGACTATTTTAACCTCTTGCTAATTGTTTTCCTTATTATCTGGTCATTTCTATTAAAATGCTACAATACAAGATAATTCACAGAGTTTACACAAATATTATAATGCTGAATAACTGTGTGTGTGCAAGTTATTGGGGAGGTTAGGGAAGAGATTCTCCCCTCCCCGCAGGGATTTATATGAGGAAATTAGATCTCATAATCCATTAAAATAGAACCTCACATTTTTCTACAAGTACCGTGTAAGGAAAGCACTTTTAACAGCATGAAAATGTAAAATGTCCTATGCAAATATATACTCTAACTGTAGAGGCTGCTTTGAACATGAGGTCCAAATTCTGATAGTCTGTATCTGAGAACATGGCTCAGCCACTTAAATAGCAGAGTTGATAAAACACATATTTCAGATAAAGTTGATAGGTTTGAAGTATTATCTTTATTTATCCTTATCTAACCAGGAACGTGTGGAATGTAACCAAAGGGAAAAAGGAAAGATAAGCTGCATGAGTTTTGAAAAAGCTGAGATTTGTATTTTTATATTCATGAGTAAGGACAGGAATTAAAAGGTTCTTAACACAGATTTTAAAAATATGTATGTCAACCTGTAAGGCACTGTTTCTCTTAAGACATCATTGGAGCATCTGAGGATCTTCAAGTGAAGAAAAACCATCTCCGTTTTAAAGGGTAGACTTGGAGGTACAAAGGGGCTTTGAACTGTTGGTTATAGGAGCACGTTGATTCACAGTTTGAAATATCAGAAGCAATAATTTTCTGGTTATTTCTTAATGGGCCTATATTTCAAGTTCTCTAAATAAATGACTACAGAGTACCTGTGTTACCAATATGCAACCAAGCTTTCAGTTGTCACCGAATGCTTGAAATGAAATCAATTTCAAAAGAGTGAGGTCTAAGTTTCAGGTCATCAAAAAAGAACATGGGATAAGACACTCTACTAGATATTGACTCACGACACTCTAGAATAAAACAAGAAAAAAATATGTTTTATGTAGTCACAAAGTGAGATGATGTGCTTTATGTTTAGTGAAGTGTCTTTATCACGTTCTATTTCTAGTTTTCCCTTTTTTTTCTATTTACGGAAATTATTTTCCAATCTCCTGTTGCCTTTTTTATCTCTCCTTGCTCTCTTTCTGGTGGATTCTTGATGGTGAGTAACTCAAAGTCAAGAATCTTCTGGCCTACTTTCTTACAGGTTTTTTAGACCAATTTTGAAAACCAATGTCAAATATTCTCATTTTTAAAAATTGAGTTCTCATTTTTTAAAATTGAATTCAATATCATTAAATCAAAGAATTTTCATCAATTCATGATTTTTTTCCCAGAAGTACTAATGATTTTATTGCTAAAAATGTAAAGACTGCAAACAAAACCAAAAAGACTTTATGAATTATTTTATGAAGATATATTATCATAACTTTAAAAATAACTCCCAGTCACATGGGGAAATGTTTTAGTGGGTTAAAGAATACACACTAAGGTTAGGCAACTTTCGGGAAGCAACCTGCATCATTCGTGCTAATCTAGGGACTGATGTGCCAATTATACTCTTACTCCTTCAAAAACCAGTATAGATGCAAATTTCCACACCACAGTATTACCAGAGGGATTAAAATGTATTTTCATTGAAAATATGCTAATGTTTCTCCTTAGGAGTCTCTGTGGCTAGAAGCAGGGCATGTGGTCTTACCTGGGTGGGCTGATATTGCTTGGGGAAGGAGCGGGGAGGAGAGGACCTGGGAAAACCTTGGACCTTTGAAAGAAAGTACTGTTTGAAAAGTAAACAAATGCGTACTCTCTGGGGGAAAAGCTGTGTGTGTTGTATATCTACTGCATGTTTAGCTACTGTGCTAAATACAGTATCTACTTGACTGCTTTGTCCTCCCACACAAATGAAGAAAACCGAGATCAGAAAGACAGATGAGCCTGCGGTTGGTCTAGGAGTGCTGCTGTCTTCCTCCGGGATGCTTCCTGCAGACGCACAACTTCAGTGGGGCCAGAATCTAGGCAGTGGTTTCCCTCCAACTCTGAGGCAAAGTTTGCCCGGTAAATGCAGCTATAAATTCCACTGGTCTAAGTCCATAACTATGTTGCCTCTCAGGACAAATGGTGAGCAAACCACGCAAAACAACTCTTCATGCTGCTTTTCGTATAAGTTTACTCACATCTGATGTATACAACTGTAGTCACAAAGTGAGATGATGTGCTTTATGATATAAAAGTTCCCACAAAGAAAAATAAGTCAACCTATAAACAGTCATTCACTAGTCACAAAAGTATCTCTTTTTAACCCTTATTGGTACACTACCCACACCCCCAAGTCAACGTGCCATTGTTTCTTAGCTTTAGAAGACTTGCTGCACTCATAGCCCGAGCTGGACTTCTCGAGCCCGTGCCACCTGTCTGGAAGTCAATCAGATCCACCCTTTTGAGAATCTGCAATAATAGCTACAGAGACTATTCAGGCTTGGGTCATTAGCGACAGGTTCACATGGTAAAAATCATGAAGTGAGAAGAATATCAGGTAATTACATTGTGCCAGGTACTATTTTACTATTCTTATCATTTTAGAAATGAGGAAATGGAGGTACAGAGTTTCAATAAATTTCCCCAAATCAGATAACTTAAAAAAAAGTGGAACCAGGATTTGCTAACCACTCCACTCTAACCTGGTCAGAGACTGGGCCCTGCGCTCACCCCTGCCTGGTTCCCATCCCCCTGAGGCTATTTCCCTTTTCCTTGGATTCTGGAGGCCTCTGAGAAATCCTTTTGGGGTTTTACTTAATTTAAGGTGGTTCTCTGTAAATTGTAACCAAATTTTCCCCTCTAATGACAATCTTCTAAAGAAGATTTCTAATTTGCCTTATGAAATATGTCTATAGATAAAGTCACCTATAACTGTTTCATTTTTCTCTTAATTTCATTCTACTCAGAAAAATCTTTTCCTTCAATCAGAAAGTGACTACTTTTATTCAACTGGTTTTTTTCTAGAACATCTACTATGCTAGAAGCATAGTTTCTCAAAATGTATAACCCTAATAGATTTGAATCATGATATGTTTGAATACACCTGTTATCTTAAATTATTATCCCTTAGCTTTTCTACTACTTTCTCTCCTCTAAAGTACAAAACAGTGGGCTAAACTGTGTGTACTCTCTTGGGTCTTCATCCTCCCCACACCCTACAAGAACACAGGGATAAGAATCTTTAATAAAAATGTGGTGACTTCACTCCTCTTCTTCTTGCTTATAGAGGACAAAATTTTAGGAGTTCTAACCTCTTTTAAGTTGGAGAACTTAGCTTCTGGAAACACTTTAGCCTAGACTAGGTCCAAATATATTTTAAAATATTGGAGTGGGGAAGATTTTATCAACCTTATACAATAGGAAATTTTCCATTTTTAAAACAAAACTTTGCAAAAGGGCAGAAATTATTTGATGCATTTCCCTCTTTTATAATTACAAACCAAAACTGAAAGGAAACATACCAAATTCTCTAAAGCAGAAGGTCCTGAAGTCGTTCTATTCAGAATGCATAAAAGCTAAAACATAAAAAAATTCAGTACAGACTACCACCTCAGAATGTTTTTTATAACTGACAAAGGGCAGCAAATCTGCACAGGGTGTCAGAGGGCCCCACACTGTTGAAAGTCAGTGGGTTTTATAAAAAGTTGAATAATGTAGCTACAGAAGAAAACCCCTTTGTACAAAGAAAAGTGCTGTACCTAAAATGCACACCAAGGCTTGAGAGTGGAAGGTGTGAGACAGTTTTCTCCAATTTCCCCTGGAAGCCTTCTTCCTGCAGGCCTCCAAATGGTGACTCTCCTGGCAGCATTTCAAGTAGTTAACAAAAAAATCCAAATTGGAAAATACAAACTCCAACTTTGCTTTACTTTATCAATATTGTTAATAGAATGATGTAATTGTTTGGGGGTTTTACAAAGATATTCCCTATCACTTCAGTTTTAATACCAGGCTGCAGCCTGCCTGGTATGCCAGCCTAAGCCACATAAACACAGACCAATCAATGTGATCCCTATCAAATTACCAAGGGCATTTTTCACAGAACTAGAACAAAAAATGTTTAAATTTGTATGGAAACACAAAGACTCCAAGTAGCCAAAGCAATCTTAAGAAAAACGGAGCTGGAGGAATCAGACACCCTGACTTCAGACTATACTACAAAGCTACAGTAATCTAAACGGTATGGTACTGGCACAAAACAGACAAGTACATCAATGGGACAGAATAGAGAGCCCAGAAATAAGCCCATGTGCTTATGGTCAATTAATCTATGACAAAGGAGGCAAGAATATACTATGGAGAAAAGACAGTCTCTTCAATAAGTGGTGCTGAGAAAACTGGACAGCTACATGTAAAAGAATGAAATTACAACATTCTCTTACACCACACACAAAAATAAACTCAATATCAATTAAAGGCCTAAATGTAATACCAGAAACCATTATACTCCTAGAGGAAAACACAGGCAGACCGCTCTTTGACATAAACTGTGGCAATATATTTTTGGATCTGTCTCCTAAAGCAAAGGAAATAAAAGCAAAAATAAACAAGTGGGACCTAATTAAACTTAAAAGCTTTTGCACAGCAAAGGAAATGATAAACAAAACAAAAAGACAGCCTACAGAATGGGATAAAATATTTGCAAATGATACACTGACAAGGGATTAATCTCCAAAATATACAAACAGCTCATACAGCTCAATATCAAAAAAACAAAGAGCCCAATCAAAAAATGGGCAGAAGTTCTAAATAGATATTTCCCTAAAGATGACATAAAGGTGGCCAAAAGGCACATGAGAAGATACTCCTCATCTCTAATTATTAGAGAAATGCAAATCAAAACTGCAATGAGGCACCACCTCACACTGGTCAGAATGGCCATCATCAGAAAATCTACAAACAATAAATGCTGGAGAGGGTGTGGAGAAAAGGGAACCCTCCTACACTCTTGATGGCAATGTAAATTGGTGCAGCCACTATGGAAAAGAGTAAGAGGGTTCCTTAAAAAACTAAAAATAGAGCTACTATATGATCGTGCAATCCCACTCCTGGGCATATATACAGAGAAAATCATAATTTGAAAAGATATATGCACCTCAATATTCATCGCAGCAATGATTATAATAGTCAGGAGATGGAAGCAACCTAAATGTCCATTGATGGATGAATGGATAAAGAAGATGTGGTACATATATATGATAGACTATTACTCAGCCATAAAAAAGAATGAAATAATGCCATTTGCAGCAACAGGGATGGACCTAGAGATTATCATACTAAGTGACACAAGCCAGACAGAGAAAGACAAATATAATATGATATCACTTATATGTGGAATCTAAAAAAAACGATACAAATGAACTTATATTCAAAACAGAAATAGACACACAGACATAGAAAACCAACTTATAGTTGCCAAAGGGGAAAGTGAGGGGGAGAGATAAATTAGGAGTTTGGAATTAACATATACACACTACTATATATAAAATAGATAAATAACAAGGACCTACTGTATAGCACAGGGAACTATACTCAACATTTTGTAATAACCTATAAGGTAAAAGAATCTGAAAAAATATATAAGTATGTATAACTGAATCACCTTGCTGTACACCTGAAACTAACACAACACTGTAAATCCTATACTTCATTTTAAAAAGAAAAAGAAACAAAATAAAAGAAAATCTGCTCTTTTTCTATTTCAAAATCATTTTCACCATAATGTATGGCTTGTACCTATGGAATAAAAAAAAAAAAAAAAAGAAGAAATTCTAAGAAAATTTTGAAGTTAGCCATATTTATAAATAAGAACCGCTGAGTGTGAGAAGTCAATTTTATAACTCCCAGTCTCATTATTCTTTAAATTTAGATATAAAGGAATGGCCATTTATTAGACAAATCTGGAATTGCTATATTTTCTGCCTGTGAGCCGATACAGACACTGACTAATTCTGTGGGAAAATAAAAACCATCATATTTGGTCTGGTGATACTTTCATATTTGGTCTGGTGATACTTTCCCACAATTGAAGAAAGCTATGGATGCTAATTAAAAAGAAAATAAAAGCAGAGTCTGAAATAAACACATTCAGTGGGGATGCAGCTGACAGAACAGGATTCTGGTGAAGGCCACCCTGTAAAACATCCATCTGGCTCACCCAGGAAATCATCTGAAGATGAGAACACGCTTGTCCAATGTGGATTTGGGTTTGGGGTGTGTGGTTCAAGACGCATCTGCTCAGTCACCTTACTTTCTGGGAGAACTGAAGAGCTTGGTCAAACTATTTATCTAAAAGTTACATATTTTTGTTCATGTGAAATAGGAACTTAAAGTCCCACTTCTCAGATTAATAGCAAAATTGCATGAATAAACAGACAAATTAGCACATAAAACTATTATGCTATCAAATGGAATATAAAAAAGATCGGATTTGCTTTAAAATTTTACTAACCATTGTTTCTTTTGAATATTTTTCTTTACTTAGGGAATCATAAAATGACCTGAAAAACACAATATTCCACCAGAGAAAAGAATCCTAATTAATTTCTTGATAAGAGTTCACTATCCATTTTAAAATGACTAAAAGTCAAGACTTTTTGTTTTCTAAGTACTCAAACATAAAGACAAATGAGTATAAAATTCCCTTCAAAGCATGACAATAACTAGTTTGTGCAGTTTACAGCAGATTTTCACACAAATATGCTTTTCTAGTAAGACCTCTCACTATCCACACTTGAGGAAACTCTGCATATTGTAAAAGGCAAGGTATTCCATCCCTACAACCTGATGGATGGTGGGAGGAGGCTGAGGAAGCCAGGCTTCCAACCACACTTGGCGTGGTTTTCCAGGTGCCATTCAGAATGGACCATCAGGGCCCGGCCACCACACTGGCCACCTTCTTTCACAGCGACCTTGGTGGGAATACGCAACACCAAATGGCCTCAAAACCATTTGGGAACTTCTATTTTGGTATCGAAAATATCCCCAGGACATTTATAGCCCAACTCAGTGATCACAATTATCTGTAAATGACTCTCAACCCGTTCTAGAAATTAAAGCACATACATCTGCCACCAATTTGTCACTTGGTATCTTGTGAGGTGCAAAGTAAAAGTAATCGTCTTCAGTTGTAATAACATCACTGTCGCAATGAAGGGCCAACAGAGACAGGAGAATGAGGAAGGCCAGCTCTGCTGTGAGGACAAACTGAAATCACGATTGGAGGGATGACAGTTGAGGTTCATAAAATGGAGTCAGGTGGCCACTGAGGACCAGCTCTCAGACAGGTCTCTGCCCTACTGAGAACCTGAACTTTCTATGAACTGCACCAGGTCCAAGGACACCACCAGCCGTATTCAGAATAGCACTTGCCAGCTGCACCCTTAAGGTCTCAAGCTCTCCCCTTGTAACTATGCAACCATTTCAGATCCCACGCGTCCTTAGTTATTAACAAGCACCCTTACTTCTCGCCAGCTCCAATTCTAATTCTTGACAATTTATGTAACCTTGCAGGTTTTCTGCCTTTATAAGCTTCCCCCATTTTGTAGTCCGGTGGAATACAATTCAAATTCTTTTTGAATCTGTGTCTCCTGGACTGCAGTCCTAACAAACCCCAAATAAACACCTTTTTATTTCAATCAGGTCTCTGTTCTGAAATTTTGGTTAACAGCAGTGACTTAAATATGCAGACCAGGCAGAATGCTTATATACCATCTTACCCCCAAATGGATTTCAGCTGACTTAATAGTATGACACACTGAACATAATAACCTCTAATAAAGTAAAAATAAAAGAAGGGATGGAAGGCTGAGAAGATATGTGAGCCTGGTCTCCCCTCCCTCAGGGCCTTGCTGAGGCAGCTCAAATATCTAGAGATCAAATAAAGAGTGAGAGTGTGTGTGCTTCACTTAAAAATTTTTTGGGAGGTGGGGCTGGGGGTGAGGGGTGGGTAGAAGTATTTTTGCACAAAGAGAGCACAAAGAGGAAGTCCAAAGCCCGAGGCTTTAGGTTCCAAAATTTATGTAGTTGGAGAGAGTATTAGTGGCCCAGCGTGGGAGGTGGGAGTGGGCCTCACCCCTGGGAAGGAGACCTGAGACTCTGGAGCCTGGGACAAGCCCCCCAGCCTGGCCGAGTGACAGACCTCAGCGCGGCAGGAGGGAGGGCGTCCACTGCTCGTCCCCATGGTCCTGGGAGCAGCATGACCTCAGCGAACAATGTGTGCTTCTTCTGTGGCTACTAGACAGACTGCAGACAGGCGCCTGATCTGAGTTTTGAGCCTGGCTTCCTAGGAGTTGGCCCTGGGTCAGAGCAGTGCACTGTGCAGCCCGTGGCTGGTCAGAGGTTGTGCGGGAGTCCCCGGCCAGGGGGCTTCCTGCATCTGCCGATGGATCTGGACATAGCTTGGGGAACGTTCTCGAGTCCTCTCCACACCCTGGTCTGATGGCCCGTGAGTGAGGGCCACCCTCGCTCACCCTGCCCAGCCCCCGGAGGCTCCTTCTCGGCTGCCTGCTCGCTGGGCCACCCCGTGGTCACTCTCTGCATCCCGGAGCTGTGGGTCCTCCTAACTGTCCTCCACTGAGACCTCCACTGCTTTCCACGAGGCCTCCTGCATAGAATTCTCTGTTCCAATAGAGTCGGTCCCCTCAGACGGAGTTGCAACGCTGTGGACAGGATCTCAGGGCTCCGCACGGGAGCTGAAGCCGGAGGAGGGCCTGGGCCTATGTGCCCCAGCGGGGACCCCGTGCCACTCAGCAGGAGCCCCCTTCCCGGAGGAGGGAGGACCTCACCCCGTCAGCCGGGGGTGCATTGAGGAAGGGAGCCCCATCCTCTTCACACGCTTGTCTAGAGCAGGACTTCTCAGCACACAGCGGCTGGAGGGCTGGGCCCAGCCGGGGGAGGACAGCCTGCCCGGAGGCCCGAGGGGCATCCACGGCCGTGGCTCAGATGCCACCACCCGCTGTTCTCACCAAGATGTAGCAGATTTTCTTGAATGAATGATTTCCCATTTGCTGGAGGCCCTTAGAATGTGTTTTAGAAATGTTAAGTGATTGTTTTATATCCTTTTCTCCAGTGAAATGGTTGTTAGTTGGGAAGAGAGTTCACTCTGGAAATCAGTCTCCGAAGCTTAAGTGTTTGGGTGAATCCAAAAGAAGGGGATTTTGAAAAGCCCGTAGGAGGCAGGTTCCTACACATATTTTTAACTCAGAAAATTTAATTATCCTGAGCTGATATCTATACCCTCACCATGTGTGTATTGTTTATTTCACAGATAAGGACACGGATTCAAAAGTTATGGTAAATCCTTGGAGCCACAGCTCCAGCAGTTTGGAGCAGGTGCAGATACACAGATCTGACACCAAAATCTATGCTCTAATAATGCTGCCAGGCGGCCCAATCCCAGATTCAGCAGAGACAGTGAGGAACACAGAATGCACACATAAACACATGCCTGATTCTGAAATCTGACTCTGCTTTCTGCTTCCACCACCCAACATTTTGTAATCTCTGATTATGATAATAATGTGAAAATAACATAGCAATTAACATCTATTAGTCACTTACTAAGTGCTCAGCATCTGGCAAACACTATCTGACTTAATTTTGCAGGGGCCACCCCAGAATGTCTCTTGGGCCTGTGGATTATTTCAAACTGAAAACAATCAAGGACCAAAAGACTCAGGAGGAAACTCTGACCTTGCCCCTAACTGCCTAAAGAACATAGAGAGAGGGTTTGCTTCTGGAATAGAGCTTTCAGCAGAGGTATCTGCAAGAACATGGGGTGGGGGGGCTCTTGGCAGGGCCTGCACATCAGTCCACTCTGTGCCCGTCATCTCTGCTGGCCCAGTAAACACTGGTTTAGCAAGAGTCTGCTTTTCTGTCTCCTTGTGAATTGCCTTCCTCTCCTCTGAAGTCCTAAACCAGTACCACCACAACATCCTCTTTTGTCTTTAGCTGAAGGTGGTATTTAAGTTTTCCTGAATCTCTCCCATGTATACTTGTTATTAAACTTTTCTGTGATTTTCTCCTGTTAATGTGTCTCATGTCAGTTTAATTCTTAGACCAGCCAGAAGAACCTAGAAGGGTAGAGGATAACGTCCTCTTCCCTGACACCTCTCCCTCACCAAGTAGTCACTGCTGTCCCGGGGTTAGGGTTTGGACCCCAAGGCACAGCCATCACACACGACAGGCCAGGGCCACACCGCCTCCTGCAGAGAATTACTACTGACTGCTGTCCAGGTCATGCAGCATTGCTACAGAAATGGCACAGAGACTTAGTTCTTTTAGGAATGTTTCACAGCATCCATAATTCTTACTTTTATTTTTGAATTTCAGAGTTAATTATTTAAATTATAAAGATGACTCTTTTATTAACAACTTTGTCCTTAGCCAGAATTTCTTTCATACAATTAACTGAAATTCCTGCTTCTTATAATTTAAGGTCTTCACCTTGGTTTTCGCTTTGATAGAAACTGGCCAATTCTGTTTACCAATTTGCCTGAAATATAACTATTATGTATGTGATATCTGCTCACAGACATACGGGATCTTGCCTCATAAAGTAATAGCAAAGAACCTCTTTTATCAACATTTTCCCCTCAAGAGTAATCAAATTTCTTTAGTGACTGTGATGGTTAATTTGACGTGTCAGCTTGGTTGGGCTGTGGTAACTGGTCTGGGGTCAAACACCAGTGTAGATGTTGTTGTGAAGGTAGTTTTTAGATGTGATTAATGTTTAAATCAGTAGACTTTGAGAAAAGCAGATGACCCTCCATAATGAGGATGGGCCTCATCCAATCTAGTTGAGGGAATTAAGAAAAAAAGACTGGTTACCCAAATAGGAAGGAATTCTGTCTACAGAATGCTTCCCGACTCAAGATTGTAACATCAACAACATGCAGAATTTCCAGCCTGCTGTGAGCCAATTCCTTAAAATCAATGTCTCTCTCTCTGTAGGTGTGCACACACACACACCCCACACACACACCCACACCCCACACACACACCCACACACACACACCACACACACACACACACACATACACACACCAAACACACCACACACACACCACACACACCACACACACACACACACACCACACACACCACACACACCATATACACAGACACACACACACAACACACACAGACACACACACACACACCTATGGGCTCTGTTTTCTGGAGAAGCCTGACTAGCACAGAGAGGAAGAAGTGGAGAAGATTGATGCAGAGAAGCAGAGAGATTTCTGAGATAATTTTCTACGCTCACCCATGATTGCAAACCTCCATTCTGGAAGTAAGGGTTATGCAAGGGGAACTCAGGGTGCCGGCCCAGCTGTGGAAACTCAATAGTGTCCTATAACCAAACACTTCACCCTTTTTTCTTGAGATAGCTTCCTGCTGTCTTCCTTTCTCTTATATTTCTACAGCGCTAAATCCTATTCTACAGAGAAGATGCTAAGCTAGTCACAATAATTGGATACTTGACAGATTTATATGTCAACCAGAGTTATAAAATAAAAGCCAGAAATCCAATGTATCATCAAAGTGCATATTGAATTAGTTTCTTTCACTTTTATGCTTGAGAATAAAAATTGAGCTAATGATTGACTCCTTGAACTGAAGCACACTAAGCACATTCTAAGTCGACTCTGAGAACAAACATTGAAAGAAAACAATTGCTCACCATTTATGAGTCTCTGTCAGTGAGTTCTCCTCTGCTTCTTGGTCAATTTTAGCTGAAAATGCAAGAAAAGAAACCGAGATGAGATAAATGATAAATGGTTATAACCATCTCAAACAAAACAGATCCAAATAATATGAAATATATTTTAATACATTATTAACGCTAAGGTACTCCAGCCAGAAGTTTATTTTAAATCTATGAAGAGCTATGATTGGATAGGTTATATTTAAATTTCATTAACCTAATACTACTTTCTAAGTAATTTCTTTAGATCAGTCATATTAACCTGAGAAAACAAAACACTAGGAAACTTGATATTCACATCAAATTTGTTTTGTCAAGGATTTAAATGTCAATAATTGGTTGAAAATAATTCTCTCAAACAAAGGTACAAAAACCAAGTAAAAAAACCTAAATAAAAATGGTTTGTGACCTTCTTCACCAGTGCTCTCCACACCAGATCACAAGTGAAGAGATCCAGAGATTATTTCCATGCAGATGTAAGATAAAATGCTAACGCTTTCTAACAATTCCAAGTGATGAGATGACAGTGCATGCATTTATTTGCTATTAGATTTGTCTAAAACTAAAGAATGGTAGCCGGACACAAACCCAAAGATCACATTTGGGAAAGAGATTACACCACCCTTTAAAAATTATTTAAAATAACACAGAAACTCCCATCATATAAAATATGTATGGCAGTGACCTTCACATTTTTTGACCAGTAAGCATTCTAGGAATTTACGTATTAGTTTACACACATACACATGTATTTGACATGAAAGCTTCAAAAATACTCCTACTTCTCACAATGCTAATATTTTTAGCCTATTCCATTAGATCTCAAAATGTAGCCACTAAGTTGATTTCATGCTTCACTAATGATCACTTTGAAAATCACTGAGCTACTGGACAAAAAGTTTAAAAATCAATGAAAAAACTCTGGAGCCAGTGAAAGAAGTTGTCTTCGCATAACCATTCCCCTTTGGGTCACACTCACGGCCATTTGGAGAAATTAGAAGACAAAGAGGAGAAGAGCAAACTGATTCTAAAAATTGGAGCTGTGAATGGAAGCAAACCCCTGGTCCCTTGGAACTGTCAGTGTCTCCATCACAACTTAATGAGTCATCAGCTTGGGCTGGTTACTGTGTGTTTGAAGGTCTGCACAACGTCTGCACAGCCACTGTGGAGTGTTGTGTGGCCCCTCTCTGCAGGACTGTGCCAATTTTTTTTTTTTTAATTTTTATTGGAGTATAGTTGACTTACAATGTTGTGTTAGTTTCTGCTGTACAGCAAAGTGAGTCAGTTATACACATACATGTATCCACTCTTTTCTAGATTCTTTTCCCATATAGGTCATTATGCAGTACTGAGTAGAGTTCCCTGTGCTGTACAGTAGGTCCTTATTAGTTATCTATTTTATATATAATAGTGTGTATATGTCAACCCCAATCTCCCAATTTACCCCTCCCTCCCTTACACCCTAGTAACCTTAAGTTTGTTTTCTACATCCATGACTGTCTGAATTTAACAGAGATCCTTGGAGCTGGCAGCAGAGATTTTTTCCCCCTTTCCCCTTTTGTTCTTTAGAGTGTTTACATAAATCTACAGGTCAATCATTAGTCATATTAAGAAATAGAATAAATGTTCCATGACTTCATTTTGAAAAGTCTCCAACGTTAATATATTTTCTTACAAAACCTGCTCTGGGCTGCTTAGCATGAAAATGGTTTGCTTCCATAAGTAATTCTAGAACCACAGAAAGTTTGTTTAAGGGAAAATAACAAAGCACCACAATGATTATCATTTTCATGAAGGACATTCTCCCAACTGCCGGTGTGTCTTTTTTTTCTTTTGTAAAATATAGAGATTAAGACTGAGAAAGGAAGAAAATTTCTGGACTATTTTAGAACCATCAAATAAATGACATATGAAATTTAAAACACCCTAAATTGAGATTCCAGAGATCTGTGTTCTATTCCTGATTCTACCACTGAAATTAGCTTTTTAATCTTAGGTAAATAGATTAATCTGTTAACATACATAAAATATTTAGCACAGTGCCCCCAAAAGTTAGCAGGGACTAAATAAATGTTCTTTGAAAATGTTGGATCTCAAGCGCTTGAAATTCCTAAAGTGGTGTTCAGGTTTCCAAGTAAATATTGAACATGACATATAAATAAAGTTATTTCCTATAAAACATGCAAACTTCCAATTGCTAATTATTTCATTCTCTGACCTATTTTTTCAGAAACATAAAAGTTACTTTCAGTTAATTTCTAATGGCACAGAGGGCTTTGTTACTAGTTTTGAAAGCCAGTGTTACTTTTAGCAGCATTTTCCTACATGTTTATAATCTTCTATTGATAAAGTTTATTATACAAAAGTATGCAAATTACTACTTCAAGTGAGATTGATTTTCCCTTTCTTTATAGCACACAGATCATTTCTTTTTTGACATTTCAAATGGGGATAGCAGCCTTCTAGTTTGTTCATGACAATTGCTAACTGTAGGAAACCTAAAAAAGCATTTAAAATAGGCCAACAGGGGAGGAGCTTCAAGATGGCAGAAGAGTAAGACGTGGAGATCACCTTCCTCCCCACAAATACATCAGAAATACATCTACATGTGGAACAACCCCTACAGAACACCTACTGAACGTTGGCAGAAGACTGCAGACCTCCCAAAAGGCAGGAAATTCCCCACGTACCTGGGTAGGGCAAAAGAAAAAAGGAAAAACAGAGACAAAAGAATAGGGATGGGACCTGCATCAGTGGGAGGGAGCTGTGAAGGAGGAAAGGTTTCCACACACTAGGAAGCCCCTTTGCGGGCGGAGACTGCAGGTGGCGGAGGGGGGAAGCTTCGGAGCCACGGAGGAGAGCACAGCCACAGGGGTGCAGAGGGCAAAGTGGAGAGATTCCCGCACAGAAGAGCAGTGCCGAGCAGCACTCACCAGCCCGAGAGGCTTCTCTGCCCACCCGCTGGGAGCTGAGGCTTGAACTTCGGAGGTAAGACCCCAGGGAGAGGACTGGGGTTGGCTGCGTGAACACAGCCTGAAGGGGGCTAGTGTGCCACAGCTAGCTGGGAGGGAGTTCAGGAAAAAGTCTGGAGCTGTCAAAGAGGCAAGAGACTTTTTCTTGCCTCTTTGTTTCCTGCTGCGCGAGGAGAGTGGATTCAGAGCACCGCTTAAAGGAGCTCCAGAGACGGGTGCGAGTGGCAGCTATCAGCATGAACCACAGAGATGGGCATGAAACGCTAAGGCTGCTGCTGCCACCACCAAGAAGCCTCTGTGCGAGCACAGGTCACTATCCACACCGCCCCTCCCCGGAGCCTGTGCAGGCCACCACTGCCAGGGTTCCGTGATCCAGGGACAACTTCCCCAGGAGAATGCATGGCGCTCCTCAGGCTGGTGCAACGTCATGCTGGCCGCTGCCGCCGCAGGCTCGCCCCACATCCGTACGCCTCCCTCCCCCCGGCCTGAGTGAGCCAGAGTCCCCGAATCAGCTGCTACTCTAACCCCGTCCTGTCTGAGCGAAGAACAGACGCCCTCAGGCGACCTACACGCAGAAGCGGGGCCAAATCAAAAGTTGAACCCCGGGAGCAGTGCGAACAAAGAAGAGAAAGGGAAATCTCTCCCAGCAGCCTCAGGAGCAGCGGATTAAATCTCCACAATCAACTTGATGTACCCTGCATCTGTGGAATATCTGAATAGACAATGAATCATCCCATATTGAGGAGATGGACTTTAGGAGCAACGATATATATATTTTTTTCCCTTTTACTTTTTTTGTGAGTGTGTATGTGTATGCTTCTGTGTGTGACTTTGTCTGTATAGCTTTGCTTTTACCATTTGTCTTAGGGTTCTGTCTATCTTTTTTTTTTTTTTTAAGCATAGTTTTTAGAACTTATTATCATTAGTGGATTTGTTTTTTGGTTTGGTTGCTCTCTTCTTTCTTTCTTTCCTTTTTTTTTTTACATACTTAAAAATATTTTTCTTAATAATTATCTTTTTTAGTATCTTTATTTTATTTTATTTTTTCCTTTTCTTTCTCTCTCTCTCGCTCTCTCTCTTTCTCTCTTTCTTTCTTTTTTTTTTCCCTCCCTTTTATTCTGAGTCGTGTGGACAACAGGCTCTTGGTGTTCCAGCCAGGGGTCAGGGCTGTGCCTCAGAGGTGGGAGAGCCAATTCAGGACATTGGTCCACAAGAGACCTCCCAGGTCCACATAATATCAAAGGGGGTAAACAGAGATATCCATCTCAACGTCAAGATGCAGCTCCACTCAACGACCAGCAAGCTCAAGTGCTGGACACCCTATGCCAAACAACTAGCAAGACAGGAACACAACCCTACCTATTAGCAGAGAGGCTGCCTAAAATCATAATAAGGCCACAGACACCCCAAAACACATCACCAGATGTGGACCTGTCCACCAGAAAGTCAAGATCCAGCTTCATCCATCAGAACACAGGCACTAGTCCCCTCCACCAGGAAGCCTACACAACCCACTGAACCAACCTTAGCCACTGGGGGCAAACACTGAAAACAACGGGAACTATGAACTTGCAGCCTGTAATAAGGAGACCCCAAACAGAGTAAGTTAAGCAAAATGAGAAGACAGAGAAACACACAGCAGATGATGGGGCAAGGTAAAAACCCACCAGACCTAGCAAGTGAAGAGGAAATAGGCAGTCTACGTTAAAAAGAATTCAGAATAATGATGGTAAAGATGATCCAAAATCTTGGAAATAGAAAGGAGAAATTACAAGCAATGTTTAACAGGGACTTACAGGAACTAAAGAGCAAAGAAACAGTGATGAACAACACAATAAATGAAATTAAAAATTCTCTAGAAAGGATCAACAGCAAAATAACTGAGGCAGAAAAACGGATAAGTTACCTGGAAGATAAAATAGTGGAAATGACTACTGCAGAGCAGAATAAAGGGGAAAAAAAAATGAAAAGAATAGAGGAGAGCCTCAGAGACCTATGAGACAACATTAAACGCACTAACATTCAAATTATAGGGGTCCCAGAAGAAGAGAAAATGAAAGGGACTGAGAAAATATTTGAAGAGATTATAGTTGAAAACTTCCCTAATATGGGAAAGGAAATAGTTAAACTGTCCAGGAAGCACAGAGAGTTCCATACAGGATAAATCCAAGGAGAAACACGCCAAGACACATATTAATCAAACTATCAAAAATTAAATACAAAGAAAAAATATTAAAAGCAGCAAGGGAAAAACAACAAATAACATACAAGGAAATCCTCATAAGGTTAACAGCTGACCTTTCAGCAGACACTCTCCAAGCCAGAAGGCAGTAGCAGGACATATTTAAAGTGATGAAGGGGAAAAAACTACAACCAAGATTACTCTACCCAGCAGGGATCTCATTCAGATTTGACGGACTAATTAAAAACTTTACAGACAAGCAAAAGCTAAGAGAATTCAGCACCACCAAACCAGCTTTACAACAAATGGTAAAGGAACTTCTCTAGGCAGGAAACACGAGAGAAGGAAAAGACCTACAATAACAAACCCAAAACAATTAAGAAAATGGTAATAGGAACATACATATTGATAACTACCTTAAATGTAAATGGATTAAATGCTCCAACCAAAAGACATAGACTAGCTGAATGGATACAAAAAGAAGACCCGTATATATGCGGTCTACAAGAGCCCCACTTCAGACCTAGGGACACATACAGACTGGAAGTGAGGGGATGGAAAAAGATATTCCATGCAAATGGAAATCAAAAGAAAGTTGGAGTACCAATATTCATATCAGACAAAACAGACTTTAAAACAAAGACTATTACAAGAGACAAAGAAGGAAACTACACAATGATCAAGGGATCAACCGAAGAAGAAGATATAAGAATTGTAAATATTTATGCACCCCACATAGGAGCACCTCAATACATAAGGCAAATGCTAACAGCCATAAAAGGGGAAATCGACAGTAACACAATCATAGTAGGGGACTTTAACACCCCACTTTCACCAATGGACAGATCATCCAAAATGAAAATAAATAAGGACACACAAGCTTTAAATGATACATTAAACAAGATGGACTTAATTGATATTTATAGGACATTCCATTCAAAAACAACAGAATACACTTCCTTCTCAAGTGCTCATGGAACATTCTCCAGGATAGATCATATCTTGGGTCACAAATCAAGCCTTGGTGAATTTAAGAAAATTGAAACCATATCAAGTATCTTTTCTGACCACAACGCTATGAGACTAGACATCAATTACAGGAAAAAATCTGTAAAACATACAAACACATGGAGGCTAAACAATACACTACTTAATAACCAAGAGATCACTGAAGAAATCAAAGAGGAAATCAAAAACTACCTAGACACAAATGACAATGAAAACACAACAACCCAAAACCTAAGGGATGCAGTAAAAGCAGTTCTAAGAGGGAAGTTTATAGCAATACAATCATACCTTAAGAAACAAGAAGCATCTCAAATAAACAACCTAAACTTACACCTACAGCAATTAGAGAAAGAAGAACAAAAAAAAAAAAAAACCCCAAAGTTAGCAGAAGGAAAGAAATCATAAAGATCAGATCAGAAATAAATGAAAAAGAAATGAAGGAAATGATACCAAAGATCAATAAAACTAAAACCTGGTTCTTTGAGAAGATAAAGAAAATTGATAAACCATTAGCCAGACTCAACAAGAAAAAAAGGGAAAAGACTCAAATCAATAGAATTAGGAATGAAAAAGGAGAAGTAACTGACACTGCCGAAATACAAAGGATCATGCGAGATTACTACAAGCAACTATATGCCAATAAAATGAACCACCTGGAAGAAAGGGACAAATTCGTAGAAAAGCACAACCTTCTGAGACTACACCAGGAAGAAATAGAAAATATTAACAGACCAATCACAAGCACTGACATTGAAACTGTGATTAAAAATCTTCCAACAAACAAAAGCCCAGGACCAGATGGCTCCACAGGCGAATTCTATCAAACATTTAGAGAAGAGCTAACACTTATCCTTCTCAAACTCTTCCAAAATATAGCAGAGGGAGGAACACTCCCAAACTCATTCTACGAGGCCACCATCACCCTGATACCAAAACAAGACAAAGATGTCACAAAGAATAAAAACTACAGGCCAATATCACAAATGGACATAGATGCAAAAATCCTCAACAAAGTACTGGCAAACAGAATCCAACAGCACATGAAAAGGATCATACACCATGATCCAGTGGGGTTTATCACAGGAATGCCAGGATTCTTCAGTATACACAAATCAATCAATGCCATACACCATATGAACAAAATGAAGGAGAAAAACCATATGATCATCTCAATAGCTGCAGAGAAAGCTTTCGACAAAATTCAACACCAATTTATGATAAAAACCCTCCAGAAAGTAGTCATAGAGGGAACTCACCTCAACATAAGAAAGGCCATATGACAAACCCACAGCCAACATCGTCCTCAATGGTGAAAAACTGAAACCATTTCCACTAAGATCAGGAAGTAGACAAGGTTGCCCACTCTCCCACTATTATTCAACATAGTTTTGGAAGTTTTAGCCACAGCAATCAGAGAAGAAAAAGAAATAAGAGGAATCCAAATCGGAAAAGAAGAAGTAAAGCTGTCACTGTTTGCAGATGACATGATACTATACATAGAAAATCCCAAAGATGCTACCAGAAAACTACTAGAGCTAATCAATGAATTTGGTAAAGTAGCAGGATACAAAATTAATGCACAGAAATCTCTTGCATTCCTATACACTAATGATGAAAAGTCTGGAAGTGAAATTAAGAAAATACTCTCATTTACCATTGCAACAAAAAGTATATAATATCTAGGAATAAACCTACCTAAGGAGACAAAAGACCTGTATGCAGAAAATTATAAGACACTGATGAAAGAAATTAAAGATGATACAAATAGATGGAGAGATATACAATGTTCTTGGATTGGGAGCATCAACATTGTGAAAATGACTAAATTACCCAAAGCAATCTACAGATTCAATGCAATCCCTATCAAACTACCACTGGCATTTTTCACAGAACTAGAACAGAAAATCTCACAATTTGTATGGAAACACAAAAGACCCTGAAGAGCCAAAGCAATCTTGAGAAAGAAAGACGGAGCTGTAGGAATCAGGCTCCCTGACTTCAGACTATACTACAAAGCTACAGTAATCAAGACAGTATGGTACTGCCACAAAAGCAGAAACATAGATCAATGGAGCAGGATAGAGAGCCCAGAGATAACCCCACACACATATGGTCACCTTATCTTTGATAAAAGAGGCAAGAATATACAGTGGAGAAAAGACAGCCTCTTCAATAAATGGTGCTGGGAAAACTGGACAGCTACATGTAAAAGAATTAAATTAGAACACTCCCTAACACCATACACAAAAATAAACTCAAAATGGATTAAAGACCTAAATGTAAGGCCAGACACTATTAAACTCTTAGGGGAAAACATAGGCAGAACACTCCATGACATAAATCACAGCAAGAACCTTTTTGACCCATCTGCTAGAGAAATGGAAATAAAAACAAAAATGAACAAATGGGACCTAATGAAACTTAAAAGCTCTTACACAGCAAAGGAAATCATAAACAAGATGAAAAGACAACCGTCAGAATGGGAGTAAGTATTTGCAAATGAAGCAACTGGCAAAGGTTTAATCTCCAAAATTTACAACCAGCTCATGCAGCTCCATATCAAAAAAACAAACAACGCAATCTAAAAGTGGGCAGAAGACCTAAATAGACTTTTCTCCAAAGAAGATATAAAGATTGCCAACAAACACATGAAAGAATGCTCAACATCATGAATCATTAGAGAAATGCAAATCAAAACTACAATGAGATATCATCTCATACTGGGTAGAATAGCCATCATCAGAAAATCTACAAATAATAAATGCTGGAGAGGGCATGGAGAAAAGGGAACCCTCTTGCAGTGTTGGTGGGAATGAAAATTGATACAGCCACTATGGAGAACTGTATGGAGGTTCCTCGAAAAACTAAAAATAGAACTACCATACGACCCAGCAATCCCACTACTGGGAATATATCCTGAGAAAACCATAATTCAAGAAGAGTCATGTACCAGAATTTTCACTGCAGCTCTATTTACAATTGCCAGGACATGGAAGCAACCTAAGTGTCCATCAACAGATGAATGGATAAAGAAGATATGACACATATATACAATGGAATATTACCCAGCCATAAATCGAAACAAAATAGAGTTATTTGTAGTGAGGTTGATGGACCTAGATTCTGTCATACAGAGTGAAGTAAATCAGAAACAGAAAAACAAATACCGTATGGTAACACATATATATAGAATCTAGGAGAAAAAATGTGGTCCTGAAGAACCTAGGGGCAAGACGGGAATAAAGACGCATACCTACTAGAGAATGGACTTGAGGATATGGGGAGGGGGAAGGGTAAGCTGGGACAAAATGAAAGAGTGGTATGGACATATATACACTACCAAATGTAAAATAGATAGCTAGTGGGAAGAAGCCACATAGATCAGGGAGATCAGCTCGGTGATTTGTGACCACTTATAGGGGTGGGATATGCAGGGTGGGAGGGAGGGAGATGCAAGAGGGAAGAGATATGGGGATATATGTATATGCATAACTGATTCATTTTGTTATAAAGCAGAAACTAACACACCACTGTAAAGTAATTATACTCCAATAAAGATGTTAAAAAAAAAAGACAACAAAAAAATTCATGTTGTATATAAGTCAAATCACTGTGCTCTACACCTTAAACTTACACAGTGCTGTATGTTAATTATATCTCAATAAAACTGGAAAATAAATAGACCAACAGGGACGGCGTGGTTGGTAGTGACCCTCACTTGTCAGCCCATCACCAGAAGCTCCCAGGAATATTTGCCCCCCTTCCACAGAGGCATCCATGTGGCTCCCTGTCCTCAGGTCCCTGGGAATTACCGCATCTCCCACACCTTGCATTAAAGAGCCACCTCCTTGGCAAGGTGCTCTTACCACTCTGCCTCTCACTTTCAGATCCCACCGGGGTCAGTGTCTGGGGCTAGAACATGAGATTTAGAGTCAGGCAGACCTGGGTATGACTACTAGATTAGCCACTAAACTGTGTGAGATGTTAATAACTTTGATAATCACTTTGATATAGCAACTTTTCTTTATCACTAAAACAAGGTAGTGATTTCTTTTTCATTTAATTGCTTGATTAAATGATGTATAAACCACCTGCTGCATAGTCATAATCTTTTTTGTCTTTTCTCTCCTCTGCACATCACCATGACTCTAAGAAAGGGCTGGGATTTGTTGTTTTCAAAATGCAAAAATTCCAGGATGCCAAGAAGGAAGAATATAATGAAGACAAGACGGGAAATATAATGGAAAATAGTTGGCCACAGAGCCGTGTACAGTGTGGACAGAGACAAGTGTGAGAACAAGCAAAGCAGAGGAGGCTGAACTGCATTCATTTTAAACCAATGGACAGAGATGGCCTCTCTGGACCTGATTAAGAAAAACCAAACTTACCATCCTGCTGTAACCACCAGAAAACTGGGTAAAATCTATGAAACTGGATAGCAAGCAGCACAGAACCCTGACCTCTGAAAGAAGGTCAACAAACGAGCTGAGCGCCACAGTTTTCCTGGATTTCCATGTGGAGGTAAGTTCCAGATTGTGGGTCCTGGGAAGCAGAACCCAATAAGCCAACTAGTCTTGCTGAGCTGAAGAAACAGAGAGGAGTTTTGGGGTCTGAAGTGGATGAAAGTGAAGGCAGAATCCCAGAGAGGAAGAAGCCTTGGAGAAGGGAATGGCCAGAAATCTGCATTGAGGTCTCTTTTAGTTTCTGCTGAGTATTAGGGCACAGAAACAGAATGAAACTCTAAGTCAAAGCAAGGAATCAAGAAGCTATCAATTGAACAATTCCCAGAGCTCATGCAGGGCCAAGAGATGCCTGAAGTCCAAAGAAGTAGGGTGGAAAGCAGTTGTTGAACACCTGGGACAGAGTAGTTACTGGAGATGTACAGGGGTGGTACTTTATGAGCAGGACTCAACTGGCACTGGTGTGAAGGGTACTCTAGACTCACTCCAGCAAAGCTTAAAAACAAGTCTTAAAGGATCAAACTGAGCAACAAGTAATGCAAACTCTCTACTCAAACAAAGCCAAGTATTTTTTAGAATAATACACAAAATCCATGCATTCAATGATGTAACAATCAGAGTGCCTGGCATTTAATAAAATATTACTAGACCAACCAAGCAACAGGAAAATGTAATCAATTACCAGAAGATAAATGAGTCAATAGAAACAGACCCAGGAATGACAAGAGATAAACTAGTAAATAAAACTAAAGCAGCTATTATGACTATGCTCGAATATTAATTATACATTAATAAATACTGAAGAAAAGCATGAACACAGGAGAAAAATGGAGGTCTTCATCTGCTCAGTCTGCTGTAACAAAATACTGAAGACTGTATGGTTTAAGCAACAAACATTCATTTGTCACAGTTGTGAAGTGTCAGCATGGTAGGGTTCTGGAGAGCCTTCATACTGGTTTGCAGACTGCCAACTTTTTGTTGTTGGCCTCACATGGTAAAGAGCAGAGAAAGAGGCAAGCTCTCTCATGTTTCTTCCTGTAAGGGCACTAATCCCATTTATGAGGGCTCCACCCTCATGACCTCATCACCCCTCAAAGCCCACCTCCTAATACCAACATTATGGGTGAGGGTTTCAACATATGAATTTTGGGGGACACAAACCTGCAGTATATAACAATGAAATATTTAAAAAAAGAACCAAGTGGAACTTGTAGAGATGAAAAATGCAGTATCTGAAATGAAAAATTCTCTTAAATCGAAAATGAAAGTTCACTTAAAAATGCAAATAACATGAGATTAGAAATTTCAGAAGCAAAAAACAATGAACTTGAAGACAACAACAGGATCTATTCCAACTGAAGCATATAGAAGAAAAGACTAAAAAAACCTCAGAGCAACAGCAAACAGTCCAGCATATGTGTAACTGGAGTACTAGAAGAAAAGGAGAGAGCTAGGGCAGAAAAATAACTGAAGAAATAATGGCCAAACATTCTCCAAGTCTGATAAAACTATACATTCCCAGATCCAAGAGGTCAATTAACTCCTAGCAAGATAAATACACATGTATACACATACACCAATGCACATTATAATCAAAGTCCTAAAACTCAGTAATAAAGACAAATTTTAAAAAACAGCCAGATATAGGAGAAAACACACTTTGTGACAAGAAACACAAATAAAAATTACCGAAGACTTTGCGGCAGACAGAATAACGGCCTTCCGAGTATGCTTGCATCCTAATCATCAGAATCTATGAATGTTATGTTACATGACACAGGGGAATTAAGGTTGCAGATGGAATTAATGTTGCTAACCAGTCGATATTGTGATGAGAAGGTCACCCTGTATTATCTAGGAGGGTCCAAAGTAGTCAGAGGG
Organism: Balaenoptera physalus; assembly: GCF_965194825.1. Taxonomy (NCBI): domain Eukaryota; kingdom Metazoa; phylum Chordata; class Mammalia; order Artiodactyla; family Balaenopteridae; genus Balaenoptera; species Balaenoptera physalus. The sequence continues at coordinate 18,574,482 of NC_138893.1, read as the reverse complement.
TCCTTAAAAGTGAGAGATGGAGGCAAGCAAGTCAGTGTCAAAGTAACCACCAGAAAAGCTCTATCAGCCACTGCTGACTTTGAAGATGCAAGAAGGTCCCATGTCAACCATACAAATCTATGGGACGCAGCAGAAACAGTTCTTAGACGGAAGTTCATAGCAATATAGGCCTTCCTCAGAAAACAAGAAAAATCTCAAGTAAACAATCTAACCTACCACCTATGAGTATTAGAAAAAGAATGAACAAAACCTAAAGTCAGCAGAAGGAACTAACAAAGATCAGAGAGGAAATAAATAGAGATTTAAAAAAAAAAATAGGGCTTCCCTGGTAACGCAGTGGTTGAGAATCTGCCTGCCAATGCAGGGGACATGGGTTCGAGCCCTGATCTGGGAAGATCCCACATGCCGCGGAGCAACTAGGCCCGTGAGCCACAACTACTGAGCCTGCGCATCTGGAGCCTGTGCTCCACAACAAGAGAGGCCGCAATAGTGAGAGGCCTGCGCACCGCGATGAAGAGTGGCCCCCGCTTGCTGCAACTAGAGAAAGCCCTCGCACAGAAACGAAGACCCAACACAGCCAAAAATAAATAAATAATAAATAAATAAATTTTAAAAAAACAATAGAAAAAATGAATAAAACCAAGAGTTGATTCTTTGTAAGGGTAAACAAAATTGACAAACCTCTGGCCAGACTCACCAAAAAGAAAAGAGAACCCAAGTAAACAAAATAATAAATGAAAATGGAGAAATATCAACCAATACTGCAGAAATACAAAAAACCTTAAGAGAATACCGTAAACAATTATATGCCAACAAATTTGCCAACCTAGAAGAAATGGACAACTTTCTAGAAACATACAGCCCACCAAAACTGAATCAAGAAGAAATAGATAATCTGAACAGATCGATCACTAGAAGTGAAATATAATCTGTAATTTTAAAAAAACAAACAGAAAAACACTCCCTACAAACAAAAGTCCAGGACCAGATGGCTTCACAGGTGAATTCTACCAAACATACAAAGCAGAACATAAGAGGGAATTCCCTGGCGGTCCAGTGGTTAGGACTTCGTGCTTTCACTGCCGAGGGCCTGGGGTTCAATCCCCAGTTGGGGAACTAAGATCCTACAAGCCGCGTGGTGGTCTAAATAAATAAATAAAAATAAAAAAACAAGAACAAAGAAGAACATAAAAATGTGGTCAGCATTCATCCTCATGATGGCTCCTAACTGAGTGTCTAGGATATAAGGAAGGAAAGCTGAGGTTTAATCATAAAAAAATATGCAGTTAATAGTTTATTATCTAACATGGAGGGAAAGTAGGAAATATTTTTAAAATATAGTTCAGATATTTGACATATTTTAAAATATATTACCTATAATGTAAATATCACTAAATTATAATAAGCATTCATATACTTTAATAATCATGATAATGAACATAATTCAAGCTTTTCCAGAAGACTTCAGGTTGTTATGAGGTTCACTGGTGATTGTACTATAACAGAATGATAATAACAAGGAAAAATGAGACCTGTTAGGAGAGGATTAGCATCATAAAAACAAGCAATGATTTTTAGCTAGGATATGGCGAATACAATGGGATTAGAGGGAAGCTGACATGTTTTGGGAAATCTGCAGTATTTAGAAAGGATTAGATGAGAGACACAAAGGGAGGAGTATATAGGAAAAGGAGATGTCAAGAATAAGGCAATACTGCTTTTGACCCAGCGGGTCAACATTTAGGAATGTATTGCACAAGTATGCACTATGTGAAATGTACACATTCATCTCTGTGATTTTTTTCCTTTAAAAGAAATGTTGTGGAAAGAAGGTTTATAAGTAAAGAAATGAGCAAAAATGTTTTGGTACATTTTCACAATGTAATACTATGAAGTCATTAAGAAGAATGTACTGATACAAAGTTATCTCAAAGGTATTTTAATTGAAAAAAAAAATCCCAAATAAGCTTCTCTTTTCAACAATACTAAGGATTCAATATCAAAAAGTTTCATAACAAAGCACACAAAGATGCTGGATTAAAACAAAACTTAATGCATGGCCAAGTTAGCTAGGAATTAAAGAACATTCTTTGAGGCCATAAAAAAACGAACAGGAGCAAGACTGCAAAGTCTTGGGGATACGACTAACCCAGCAACCCAGAGCTGTGGTCTGAAAGGCCATCCAGGAAAATTTCGAACAATCCTAGAATCCTCCGTGGTGTCCAAAGAGACCCTCCCTCAGTGAAGAGGGGATGGAAGAGCATGACCCCACTACAGCAGACGTGGAGGAGTGTGACCGACTGGCCCGCGGCTCTGGCAGGGGAACCCCTCACATGGAAGCCATAATCGCAGATAGGCATCGTCCTGCACTGGGCCTCGGTCCCCAAAGGAGGGCAACCATTTGTGTTAAAATTGTCCTCGGTTGGTAGTGCGCCTGATGATTCACCAAAACTGACACAAAGAGAAATAGAAAAACATAAAAGTGCCTGAGAGAAAACTTAGATTAGAAACAAAGACACAAAAATTGAACCGAAGCAGAGCTGCCAAAGCAACGAGGGGAGGGAAGAGTCAGAGGCACCCAGACTCTGGAAAGGCATTTACTTTCAGCCCAGAATTCTATAATGATCAAACCTCTCTCTCAAAAACAAGTGGGATGTATATTTATTTCCACAGACAAAAACAGAGCATTTACAATCCAGTGTCTCATTAAAGTAACTTTTAAAGCATGTACTTCAGAAAGAAGGAAAAAATATCACCTTAGAAGGAAAGCATAGTATGAAGGTCTGAGCAAAGAAGATGGTATTGGTTATAAAAACATAAGATGATACTAAAACACTGGAAAAGAATGGCATAAAGTATAAATGGGTGAGTTTAAGCATTCTAAGGACTTGTATTATTATTTTTATATAAAGTATTTTTTTAAATTTATTTTTTGGCTGCGTTGGGTCTTTGTTGCTGTGCGTGGGCTTTCTCTAGTTGTGGCGAGCAGGGGCTACTCTTTGTTGCGGTGCGTGGGCTTCTCATTTTGGTGGCTTCTCTTGTTGGGAGCACAGGCTCTAGGCACACAGGCTCAGTAGTTGTGGCACGTGGACTCAGTAGTTGTGGCTCACAGGCTCTAGAGCACAGGCTCAGTAGTTGTGGTGCACGGGCTTAGTTGCTCTGCGGAATCTTTCTGGACCAGGGATTGAACAAGTGTCCCCTGCCTTGGCAGGTAGATTCTTAACCACTGAGCCACAAGGGAAGTCCCAGGACTTGTATTATTTTAAACTTTAGATTTGTTAAAGAATTATGGTAAAATATCAAAGGTATATATTAAAAGAATAAAGGTTCAGAATGTAAGTTGCAAAGTAGTAGAGAGGAAATATTGAATGAGAAGAAAACCTTCAATCAATTTGTGGTAATTTCTTTACAAAGATGGCCAAAATAATTTTTTCCATTCCTCTGATCACACCCCTTTGCAATAGGGCATTTCCACACTTCCTACCCACTAAAGGTACCAGCCAGTGCAATACAGCTAGAAAAAAAGAAGCTAAAAAAAAAAAAGTCATTATTTGCAGTGATGTCTACAGAGAAAAAAAATTTTAATACACAAATTACTATATTAATAAGAGTTCAGCAAGTTTCTAGCATGTAACAACTTTATACAATGGTTATTTGATTTTTGTCTTCACATAAGTAGTAGCAACAATAAATGTGATTCACAAAATGTATTATAGTAAAAATAAGGCCTTTAGGAATATAACTATAAAAACTACATGAAGACCTTATAGAAAATTGTAAAACTTTTTATACAGACTTTAAAGGAGGCATAAACGGCAGTCTTTATCATATTCATAGATAGAAAGCCTCAATATTGTAAGATGTCAGTTCTCCCCAAGCTGATCTATAGACTCTATGTAATTGTGTAAAAATCCTAGTAGATTTTTTGGGGTGCAACTTGCCTCAGACATTTTAAACTGCCTAATGGACCATTCAAAGTCTGGCAGATGGATTTCATACAACTCCCTTTATCTCACGGATATAAATTCATTTTAGTCATGGTCTGTATGTTTTCACACTGGACTGAAGTTTTCCCTAGCAGACAGGCTACTGCCTCTTCTTGTGGCCAAAGTCCTTTTGGAAAAGATTATCCCTACCTGGGAAACTCCCCTCAAATGTCAGAGTGATGGAGGAATCCACTTTACTGATGAGGTGCTTTGATAAGTCTGTGCTGTTTTGCCGGTTTTACAGCTTTCACTGCACTTACCACCTCAGTCCCCTGGTTTAGTCCAATGCACTAAAGACATTATCAAGACTCAATTGGCAAAATTTCTAGAGGCCCTCCATACCTTGGCCAAAAGCACTGCTGCTAGTCCCTCTAAATCTCAGATCCACACCCTCTGGAATTCATAAACTCATACTTTGAGGTAGTCAGAGGATGCCGAATGCACTTGGTTCCTGCTTGTTTTGACCCACAACCGATAAAAGGGGAGATAGTCCAATATTGCAAGGGCCTGATTGCTTCTATTAAAAACAACCATGTTTTGGTACAGCAACTTTTTCACAGTGTGTCCTCAGGAGACAAAGACCTTGAGCATCACCTTGCAACCTGGATATTTCATCTATTTCAACCTGGAGATTTCATCTATTGGAAACAATTCCTCCAGAAGGACTCTCCTCAACTTCAATGAAAAGGCCCCTATCAAGTACTGCTAACCAAACCTAGGAAGAGACTCTTGGATTCACGTGACACAACTAAAGAAAACCCCGAATCCTGAATGGACCTGCACATTATACTGTGACCTGAAAGTAAAGATTTCCCAGAATTGGAGCAAATGACATCTGATGAGAGTTTTGCCAAGATCCAGACCAAGTCTGTTGGAAGTTTGTTTCCAAACCTTTGACGCTGATGTAACACCACCAAATGATCTCCAATGTCCTTGGTTTCGATAACATGAGCTTTAGATAAAAAGTGTCTGAGAGTTCTCCATCCTTTCTTGTTACTATATGTGACCTCAGTTGGTTTCCAGTCTTTGCACTTTCCCTGCAACATGGGGCACTACAGTCAGGAAAGGCCCTTACTGACATTGAGGAGCAAAAAGCCACTGAAACTGGAAAACCTGACTCCTGATCAGCGATGTTTTCAGAGGAAGATCTTGATCAAAAGCGGGGAATGTAATAAACAGAAACCACAATTAGATAGATTTGGGAGACCAGAAGGAGGAGTTCTCATGCCCTGTGACAATAGCAGAGCCCACCAGAAAGAAGAAAGACTCCACTTCATTCATGGCAAAGACTCAGCCAATGAAAAGCCATGGAGTCATTATCTTCTGTAGCCCTTTCCACTTCCTTTTCTCCTTTTTAGCAGTGTTCTCCTTCCCCAGTGGCTGTCAATGGAATGAACAGCCAGAGTGATGTGAAATCCAAGATGGCCACTAGATTCTTCCCAGCTCCTTGGCAAACCCCATTTTTCAGTTTTTGCATTTCTTTCTCCACCATAGTGCATTTAAGATAATACAAATTATGAAGTGACATTGGTGGGAAGACTTCCACAAAATTGCAAAAACAGTCTACCAGCAATGTCTATCTGACCTTCCAGCGCCATAGCCTTGGAAATTCATTTTGTCCCCAGAGGCCTCAGACCTCCTCCTTCTGGACCCTTTGAACACCTACAGCTAGATGTCATTCAACCGCCATTTAACAAGAGTTATCAACATGTCCTTGTTCTTGTTCTTGTATGTATGTTTTCTGGATGGGTTGATTCCCTCACAGTGGCAAATAAACTGTTAGAGAATGTTTCCCACTTGGGATACACCTTCCACGATCTCCAGTGATTGGTACACCCACTTCCATGGGCAAATTATACAAACCTTAATGAAAACCTTGTAAACTTCTTGGAATTATCACTGTCCCTATCATCCTCAATCATCAGATAAAGTTGAGAGAGCTAATATGATCCTGAAACTCAAAATTTATAAACTTGCCGAAATTACTGGACTCCCCTCACCTAAGGTATTGCCTTTGGTCTTGCTGACTCTTTGCAGTACCCACTTTGGGATCCATAAACGCCATCCACATGAGACAGTCACCAGCTGACCAATGTCTATTGGCATATGACCTTCTGCTGAGCCCTCGGTGTCTCATACTAGTATGACCAGATACTGTAAGTCATTAATGTCTCATGCTCAAGCCTGTCATCAACAGGTCAAAGAAGCTTTCCTGGATCCCAGTTCAAAGAATCCTGTTGGTCACAGTCTGGAGCCCAGTGACTGGGTGTTCTGGAAACATCATCAGAGGAAGACAGCCCTAAGCCTTGCTGGAAGGGACCTTACCATGTGCTCCTGACCACTGACACTGCTGCAAAACTAGAAGGCACTGAGTCTTGAGAACACAGCTAAAGAAGGCTCCACCTGACATCTGGTCCAGTACAGACACTGGAGACTTCCAAGACAAATTGATGAAGAGAAGTAGCTGACATCATGCAGATTACTTCTACCCAAAATGCCAGATCAAGACTTCAAACTTTAACTAAAAATGAAACCTTTTATTCTTCATTTCTTTCTTTCCTTTTTTCTGACATTGGCCTGGAAAGATAATGACCTCCCTTCAGATTTGTCCTCACTCACTAAGAAATCTCTAAGAAATCTCAAAAGCAACCCCCATCTTTAGGATAACTTTTTATTTTAAGCTAGGAGATTCTCTTCCCACATGTGCAAAAAACCTGACTAACCCTTGGCCTGAACAAATAAACGCAGCCATCCCTAAAAATGATGTCCCTCATAAGGTGATGTTAGCTCAGCACTTCAAGATGACTTCCAATGTTATGACCTTAATAAAATCTAGACTTTGGATAAGAAATGGCCGAGAGTTCTCCTTACTACCCTACCTTGTTACACAAATGTGACCTCAAGCAATTTCTGTCCACAAACTTTCCCTCCTATGTGAGACAGCACACCCAGGAAAGGTCCTTCCTGGGACCGAGGGACAAACCACTAGATGTGGAGACCCTGACTCCTGATCAGTGATGCTTTAAAGAAAGATCTTGTTCAAAAGGGGTAAATGTGAAAATTAATAAAGGAAACCTCGACTAAAATTGGGGTCTGGAAGGCGTGCACAGGGAGCTCTCATGCCTACCACTGGGGGTCAATCACCCAAACAGGAAGAGAGGGTCCTCACACCTCCAAAGGGAAGGGGCCTCTACTTCCTGGGCAGGAGGAAGGGAGATGTTCTTCCTGCCCAGCAACAAGCTCGGCCAATGAAAAGCTGTCATCACCCTGAATTCTCACTTTCCTGAAATGAACTTTCACTTTTCTCTTGCTGATGACTTCCTTGTCCCACCTTCCTCTCTATAAAAACCTTCCATTTTGTATAACTTTCATTCGTAATAGAGTATCTCTTTGCTTGCCAGATGAGATGCTGCCTGATTCATGCATTGTTTAATAAAGTCAATTAGATCTTCAAATTTACTCAGTTGAATTTTGTTTTTAAAAAATTATATATTTAGAGTTGAGGTTTCAACACCCTTTTAGTTATAAACATGTGATTACAGATTTATGCATTTTTTTCTTTGTTCTATTTCTCTAGCTCAGCTACAATTTACGATGCTTTGATTAAGGAAGAAATGTTTGGGAGAAGAGGGGGTGGAGGTACTGAGAGTAAGTCTAATGAAAAATCTCATTAGCTATTTCTGATTTATAAAAATCACAAGGGCCTTAACTTCATTTAATACCATGGAAGGGAACTACTTTTAAAAAATTTTGCCATTCACCCAAAAAACAGCTGTGCTTAAGTCTTAAAATATACCTTTATCAAAGTATAATTATAGGAGTAAAAAGGCTGTGAAGGCCAACAAGAGGGACCTAGGCTCCTATTTCTTTCCCAGTAACCTCAACACGCACAGACATGTAATGGCAATCCACTTTAACTAACGTCCTTTACAGCCCAGAAATTCGGTTATCATAGGCACACTTTGTCCAAAATACAACTTGGATTCAAAAAGAAAGAAAAAAAATTAAAAGGAAACGAGTGTGCTGGGTTCTGGGAGAAATTCTAGCTAAGCATTAAGTTCCCCAGTGATCCATTTATCTCATTTTCTTACCTCTTGTTGCCTACTTCTTAAAAAAAAAAAGGCGGCACAAAAGAAAATTTAACAAAAACTGCAAAAATAAATTTAAAATAAATAAATGCTGCATAACCATCTGGAGATTATCAGTTAGTTTTCTTCATAACAATGCACAAAAATAAAATCATCCCATACGTTGGCATAAATTAGAGATAAGCTTATTATAGCAACTTCAATTAAACAGTGAAGTCAAATGCTTATGCATCACTTACACTTGTCCCACAATAACTTTTAAAACCGTTGCAGAGTTATACTCTACTTTCTCACTTGCCTTCAATGTCAAAAGCTCAGAAAACCGGTTTCTGCCCATGCCAATCCAAGAAAAATGTTCCATCCAGGAACATGTACCACTATGATCATCCCTGCTTCCTGAAACTACCCCTCACTCTGGGTCCCCCACAACTGCCTCTCTCGGTGCTCCTTCTACCTATCTAATTACTAACACCTGTGGGGGCTTCTCTTCCTCTGTTCACCCCAGAAAGGTATTCTCCTCTAGAATTCTATCCCGGAGTCTATTTTCTTATCTTCCTAGGTGATCACATGCACTAAACAATCACCTTGCTGGTGATGGCCAATCTTCCATCTTGGTTCCGCGCCCATGTCTACTGCATACATACACCTGCTCACTTGGAATATCCACCTGCGTGTCCACCTAAGGTGATCATGCTAGCCATTCCAATCTTTCCCAAGATCTATCTTCTCTACTCCAGTGATTCATATCACAACTCACTCGGGAACTCAGACCTGAAATCGGGACACCATCCATCACCTCTACGCTCATTTGGTCACCACATAATTTCCGTGCTGTGTTATTAATATCCCTAGATCTATCCTCTCTCCAGCACTGCTACTATTCCCCCAGAACAGGCCCTTCATTTCTCTAACAGCATGACCCAACAATCTTGGAAGAGGCCTCCTGCCTACAAGTCTGGGCCGCCTCCACTTAGCTCCTCTCCATGGCTGCTAGTGTACCCTCTCTTAAACCTTCAAATCTCTGCTCACGCAGATTCAGGGTAAAGCCCAAGTTCCTCGGCCAGGCTTGCAGATGCAGTGGTGGGTGGGTGTGGGACCATCTGTACAATTTCTTACCAGAGTATGAGGAGAGATTATCATTAGAGCAACAGGTAAATGGAACAGGAAGATTGTGGAGGTTCAAGAGAAGAAGACGGAAACAAATCTCAGAAATTGAGAAAACGAAATTTACACGGGAAATGTTACAGCACTGCTAAATTTACAAGGGAAATGTTCCAGCAGCAGGTGTCCGTCATGACTTAAGGTGACAGCAGTCAGTGTTGTGTAAGGACCACCACCCTGCCAAGAAAACAATGTCGAGCTGCTCTGGTACAAATATGGGCTTAATGAGGGTTGTTGGGCTTTCGCCTGGTGAGCAGGACAGTGTATACTATGTGCAGGCATTTTTCCAGGTGTAAGGATACAGCAAAAAGAAAAGCAAAGCTGCTCTCTTAATGGACCTTACATTGTTTAGGGACGAATAACTAATTCAATCACAGAGAATAGTTAAATGTTACAAAGAATATAAAACTGGCAGGGGGTGGTGAGAACATTATTTATTCACACTATATTCTCAAGTCTCCCAACGATGGCACTCAGCTGGCACCATTACAATCAGTAACTGACTTGTGGTGGTAGGACTCAACTCTAAATCTGCCTATTTTAGGGCAGAGGTGAGGGACATTCCCAAAGAGGTGTTTAAGCAGAGGCCATAAAATCTTGTCTTGAGCAGAATTGGGAAGATGGGAGTGCAAAAGGGGGTGGATCGATGGATAACTGGGCCGGATGAAATCAGAAGCTCTTAGAGTGTGATTCAGAGACTAAATGGCTGAATTACAAGAATAAGAGAAGTCTCTATTATATTGTGAGAGCTAATGCAATTAAAATGTTTGCCAGCATTGGGTATAGTCTCTTGGATTGTCTGAGAGAGACTTTAGCTTTAGAAAATGAAACACATTGAAAAGACTTTGATGGGATATTAAAAAACTTGAATATATCTGTGTAAGGTAATCTGAGCACAAAGGTTAATGTAAGAAAACACTATTATAACTGAGGAAGGCCTAATTATAAACAAAAATTTAATATATATTATTTGTACTAAGTTGGAATGCATTTTTTAGTGTATAAATTTAATTTTAGAATTTTGTCCTGATAACTAGAAAAAATATGGTACAAAAAATTGGCCATATTCTTAGAGAAGTGTATTTTGAAATCCACTGTTTTCACTATATGTCACTGAACACAGGCTCATGAGCAACGGTGTTTAAAGCCGGACCTGTTTTTCTTCCACATTTTAGACACACTTGATCTACATAAGTTTTTCCAAAGGATTTGCTGTTGTCACTCTCTGCCTTCCAGATAATGTACAGTGTAAGGTCCATTAAGACACATACGTTTTCTTCTTCACTGCTGTGACACAGTACCCCAAAGAATGTCTGGGTGGATAGGAGGCATTCAAAAAAATTTTCAACCATACAACATTTGAAGAGGACCAGAGAAGAAATAAAAGGGTAACTGAAAGTGCCGGAGGAGGAGACGTGAAGAAAGACTCACATAATTATGGTTAATCTAATGGTAAAAAGGTGAAGCATTTCACACCTGTAAGAACACACAGGTTATTATCTTTATAAGAGTTATGGTTTCATTTATCATAGATAAGTATAAGAATTACTACTGCCTGAATTTCATACTAAAGGGGATAAACGTCTTCATGGAAGACTGGTAAAATATGAATAGACACTTATCAATTTAGTGTGCCAGGATACAGTCTCCCATGCAAGTGAATTGCCAGACAAATTCTGAAGGTCTCTACCCACCCTGGGAATCATTATAATGATATCAAAAGATATCAGATATAGCTGATCATGTGTGGATTGTGAGCACAATTCATAATTCCACCTGGGGTGAAAAACATAATTTTGTTATTCATTCAAAAAAATGACTTAAGATGGATTCAAAAGAAAATTTCAATGCCTGGTCTATGAAACACAGATTCAAAGTATTATATATGGGTGGTGAATTTTGTCAAAAGCTTTTTCTGCATCTACTGAGATGATCAAATGGACTTTCTCCTTCAGTTTGTTAATATGGTTTATCACATTGATTGATTTGCATATATTGAAGAATCCTTGCATTCCTGGGATAAACTCCACTTGATCATGGTGTGTGATCCTTTTAATGTGCTGTTGGATTCTGTTTGCTAGTATTTTCTTGAGGAGTTTTACATCTATGTTCATCAGTGTTATTAGCTTGTAGTTTTCCTTTTTGGTGGCATATTTGTCTGGATTTGGTATCAGTGTGATGGTGACCTCATAGAATGAATTTGAGAGTGTTCCTCCCTCTGCTATATTTTGGAAGAGTTTGAGAAGGATAGGTATTAGATATTCTCTAAATGTTTGATAGAATTCACCTGTGAAGCCATCTGGTCCTGGGCTTTTGTTTGCTGGAAGATTTTTAACCACAGTTTCAATTTCAGTGCTTGTGATTCATCTGTTTATATTTTCTATTTATTCCTGGTTCAGTCTCGGAAGGTTGTGCTTTTCTAAGAATTTTTCCATTTCTTCCAGGTTGTCCATTTTATTGTCATATAGTTGCTTGTAGTAATCTCTCATGATCCTTTGTATTTCTCCAGTGTCAGTTGTTACCTCTCCTTTTTCATTTATAATTCTATTGATTTGAGTCTTCTCCCTTTTCTTCTTGATGAGTCTGGCTAATGGTTTATCAATTTTGTTTGTCTTCTAAAAGAACCAGCTTTTAGTCTTACTGATCTTTGTACACCCATTTATGATAAAAAGACTCCAGAAAGTAGGCATAGAGGGAACTTACCTCAACATAATACAGGCCATATATGACAAACACACAGCCAACATCATTCTCAATGGTGAAAAACTGAAATCATTTCCACAAGGATCAGGAACAAGACAAGGTTTCCCACTCTCAAGACTATTATTCAACATAGTTTTGGAAGTTGTAGTCACAACAATCAGAGAAGAAAAAGAAATAATGGGTATCCAAATCAGAAAAGAAGAAGTAAAACTATCACTGTTTGCAGATGACATGATACTATACGAAGAGAATGCTAAAGATGCTACCAGAAAACTCCTGGAGCTAATCAGTGAATTTAGCAAAGCAGCAGGATACAAAATTAATGCACAAAATTCTCTTCCTGTCCTATACACTAATGATGAAAAATCTGAAAGAGAACTTAAAGAAACACTCCCATTTACCACTGCAACAAAAAGAATAAAATACCTAGGAATAAACCTACATAAGGAGACAAAAGATCTGTATGCAGAAAACTATAAGACACTGATGAAAGAAACTAAAGATGATACAAACAGATGGAGAGATATACCATGTTCTTGGATTGGAAGCATCAACATTGTGAAAATGACTATATTAACCAAAGCAATCTACATATTCAATTCAACCCCTATCAAACTACCAATGGCATTTTACACAGAACTAGAACAAAAAATTTCACAATTTGTATGGAAACACAGAAGACCTTGAATAGCCAAAGCAATCTTGAGAAAGAAAAACGGAGCTGGAAGAATCAGGCTCCCTGACTTCAGACTATACTACAAAGCTACAGTAATCAAGACAGTATGGTACTGCCACAAAAACAGAAATATAGATCAATGGAAGAGGATAGAAAGCTCAGAGATAACCCCATGCACCTATGGTCAACTTATCTTTGATAAAGGAGGCAAGAGTATACAATGGAGAAAAGACAGCCTCTTCAATAAGTGGTGCTGGGAAAACTGGACAGCTACATGTAAAAGAATTAAATTAGAACACTCCCTAACACCATACACAGATATAAACTCAAAATGGATTAAAGACCTAAATGTAAGGCCAGACACTATTAAACTCTTAGAGGAAAACATAGGCAGAACACTCCATGACATAAATCACAGCAAGATCCTTGTTGACCCAACTCTAGAGAAATGGAAATATAAACAAAAATAAACAAATGGGACCTAATGAAACTTAAAAGCTTTTGCACAGCAAAGGAAATCATAAACAAGATGAAAAGACAACCCGCAGAATGGGAGTAAGTATTTGCAAATGAAGCAACTGACAAAGGATTAATCTCCAAAATATACAAGCAGCTCATGCAGCTCAATATCAAAAACACAACCCAATCCAAAAATGGGCAGAAGACCTAAATAGACATTTCTCCAAGGAAGATATACAGATTGCCAACAAACACATGAAAGGATGCTCAACATCACTAATCATTAGAGAAATGTAAATCAAAACTACAATGATGTATCACCTCACACCAGTCAGAATGGCCATCATCAAAAAATCTACAAACAATAAATACTGGAGAGAGTGCGGAGAAAAGGGAACCCTCCTGCCCTGTTGGTGGGAATGTAAATTGATACAGCCACTATGGAGAACAGTATGGTGGTTCCTCACCAAACTAAAACTAGAACTACCATACAACCCAGCAATCCCACTACTGGGCATATACCTTGAGAAAACCATAATTCAAAAAGTCATGTACCACAATGTTCTTTGCAGCTCTAGTTACAATAGCCAGGACATGGAAGCAACCTAAGTGTCCATCGACAGATGAATGGATAAAGAAGATGTGGCACATATATACAATGGAATATTACTCAGCCATAAAAAGAAACGAAATGGAGTTATTTGTAGTGAGGTGGGTGGACGCAGAGTCTGTCATACAGAGTGAGGTAAGTCAGAAAGAGAAAAACAAATACTGTATGCTAACACATACATGTGGAATTTAAAAAAAAAAAAAAAAAGTTTCTGAAAACCCTAGGAGCAGGACAGGAATTAACATGTAGACATAGAGAATGGACTTGAGGACACCAGGAAGGGGAAGGGGAAGCTGGAACGAAGTGAGAGCATGGCATGGGCATATATACACCACCAAATGTAAAATAGATAGCTAGTGGGAAGCAGGTGCATCACACAGGGAGATCAGCTCAGTGCTTTGTTTCCACCTAGAGGGGTGGGATAGAGAGGGTGGGAGAGAGATGCAAGAGGGAGGAGATATGGAGATATATGTATACGTATAGCTGATTCACTTTGTTATACAGCAGAAACTAACACACCATTGTAAACAAATATACTCCAATAAAGATGTGAAAAAAATAAAAAATATTATATAATATAATCACATATGTGAACAACTATATGAGTGACACACTCATTAACGTTTTAGGATGTGAAATCTAGCAAATTGTTTGACTTCTCTTTTAATGAGTTATAGAATTAAGGACTCCTTTCTACCCATAAGCAAAAAAGAATATTCCATAAAATTACAGTTTCTTGATCCTAAAAGTCCACTGCATGGAAAAACCAAGACTCATTTCATTCATCATTAAGAGCTGAGTGAGCTGTCAGGCCCATCTAATTTGTAATTACAGGACACTGATTTCAGTCAAGTACTATTTAAGACTCCACGGGTAGATTTTCCACTCTAAGTCACGAGGACCTGAGGAAATGGAAATGACAATCACTCTGATACGTGACGGACCAAATTTCTGTTTCTATTGTCATGATTATCTTAAATGATTAAATGGTATTTTCCCATCTAAAAAAGAGCTGTGCTTAATGCTGTATCAAATTCCAGCATAACTCATTCACTGTATATCATCATTAAAGACACTTGAACAGCCTATAAAAACCACAGAGGATGGAGCCAGTCTTCAGAGCACTATTTGGCCTCAGTCTCAGGCCATGTCAGTCTCTGGAGAATTCCTAAAAGAGCAAGAACCTTCCCAGAGCATGGCCTGATATAAATCTGATCTTCAGAAGATATGTATATAACTTTCCAAAGCAGAAATGTTTGGAGTAGTGAACGTTTTGATATGTTTCAAGGATTTCAAACAGCAATAGATTAATAGAATTTTTTATTAAATTTTTTTTGTTTCTTTAATATTGTCTGAAATTTCCCATCACTGCTTATTTCATAGGAATATAGGAAGAATCAATAAGATAACATTTACAAAGTTTTTAAGGTCCCCAGAAAAAATGTGTTAAATATCCAGGGGTATGTATACATCCTATAGAAGATAGAATATAATGTTTTGATGATCAGAAAATCATCAATATACCTTGTTTTGAGCATAATGTTTTGACAAAGCAAATAAATACCAGGTTGAACTGAAGTCATAAGTGTAGATAAAACTTAAAAGAATATCTAACTTTCTATCACAAAAAGATAAAAATTTTAATGCCTTAAAAATATATGCTATTTTATAAAAAATATATATATGCTATTTTAACTAATAACTATTGTATCTGCTGTCATTAGAAAAACAGCAATAAAGAGTATTATTCACAAAACAGCATGTTTAGCCAATTGCTTGTCTGTCACAACTGTGTGATTCGTGATTAAACATCATTTATTTTTCTGTGATGTCAAAATAATCCCTTTTAAACCAATGCATATTTTTCAAAATGCCTTCTACCTTTCTGCTGAACAGGGAGGGAAATGCAACATATCTCTTCCGAATTTACCTTGAATAATAAATTGTTCCATGTTTTCTTTGAATGGCTGGATGTGCTCTTTTGAGGACACCTGGTACACTTTCCCCGCTTCAACCTCACAGGCTGAAATTAGAAAGAAACATTGTTCAGAATGTCACACTGCTAACACTGCATTAAAGCAATTAAAAATATATATTAACTAGTGTAGAAAATCCTGCTAACCACGATAACTGACATATGCGACTACCCATATTTAGAAATATCCAATGCTGACAAAAGGTTTCACTTTAGGGGACTGTAAAAATAAACTTAAAAAAATTAAAGTATAGTTGATATAAAATATTATGTTAGTTTCCGGTGTACAACATAGTGATTCGATATTTAAATACATTATGAAATTGATCACCACGATAAGTCTACTAACCATCTGTGACTGTACAGTTATTACAATATTATTGACTATATTCCTTATGCTGTATATTAAACCCCATTACTCATTTAATATTTTATATTAAATGTAAGATTATACCTCTTACCCACTTCACCTTTTTCAACCATGCCCTCACTCCCACCCCAGCAACTGTGGGTTTATTCTCTGTATCTATAAGCATCTTTCTGTTTGGTTTGGTCATCCGTTTTGCTTTTTGGATTCCACATGTAAGTGAAGTAATACAACATTGGTCTTTCTCTGTCTGACATATTCCACTTGGCATACCCTCCAGGTCCATTCATGCTGCCTTTGTGCAAATGGAAAACTTTATTTTTTCATGGTTGAGTAGCATTCCACTGTGTGGGTAGGTGAAATATGTGGGCATATATATACACACACACATATGCATATATATGAAACATGTATACACACACACATATATATTATGTGTATGTGAAACATGTCTTCTTTATCCATCCATCTATTGGTGGATACTACTTAGGTTGCTTCCAAATCTTAGCTATTACAAACAATGCTTCAATGAACATAAGGGTGTATATATCATTTTCAATCAGTATTTTTGTTTTATTGGTATAAATACCCAGAAGTAGAATTGCTGGAACATACGGTAGTTCTATTTTCAATTTTTTTGAGGAATCTCCATACTGTTTCCCACAGTAGCAGCATGAATTTTCACTCCCAGCAGCAGTGCACGAGGGTTTGCTTTTCTCCACATGCTCCTCGCCAATACTTGTTATTTCTTGTCTTTTTGATAATAGCTATTCTAACAGGTGTGAGGTGATATCTCACTGTGGGTTTGATTTGCATTTTCCTGATGATTAGTGGTGCTGAGCATCTTTTCATGGGTTTGTTGGCTATCTTTTTGTCCTTTGGAGAAATGTCTATGCAGGTCCTCTGCACAATTTTTAATTGGATTGTTTGTTCTTTTTTTATATTAAGTTGTATGATTTCTTTATATAATTGGGATATAAGCCTTTTATAAAATGTATTATTTGCAAATATCTTCTCCCATACAGTAGGCTGTCTTTTCGTTTTGTTGATGGTTTCCTTTGCTGTGCAAAAGCTTTTTTGTTTGATGTAGTCCCATTTGTTTATTTTTGTTTTTCTTACCCCTGCCTGAGGAGACATATCTAAAAAATCATCCCTAGGACTGATGTCAAAGAATATAGTGCTATGTTTTCTTGTAGGTGTTTTGTGCTTTCAGGTCTTATATTTGAGTTTTTAACAATTTTGACTTTACTCTTATACATAGTGTAGGAAAATAGTCCAGTTTCATTCTTTTGCTTGTGGCTGTCCAGTTTTCCCAAAAACATTTATTGAAGGGGCTGTCTTTTCCCCATTGTATATTACTGACTCCTTTGATGTAGATTAATTAACCATGTAAGTATGGATGTATTTCTGGGCTTTCTAATCTGTTCCAGTGATATATGAGTCTGTTTTCCTGCCAGTACCATACTGTTGTTTTTTTTTTTTTAAGTTTCGTGAAAGTTAATACTCATTTTTAAAAAAAATAAATTTATTTATTTATTTTTGGCTGTGTTAGGTCTTTGTTGCTGCACATGGGCTTCCTCTAGTTGTGGCGAGTGGGGGTTACTCTTTGTTGTGGTGTGCAGGCCTCTCATTGTGGTGGCTTCTCTTGTTGTGGAGCACAGGCTCTAGGTGCACAGGCTTCAGGAGTTGTGGCACATGGGCTTAGTTGCTCCACAGCATGTGGGATCTTCCCGGACCAGGGCTCAAACCTGTGTCCCCTGCATTGGCAGGCAGATTCTTAACCACGGCACCACCAGGGAAGTCCCCCCTACTGTTTTGATTACTATAGCTTTGTACTATAGTCTGAAGTCAGGGAGTGTGGTATCTTCAACTTTGTTCTTTTTCAAGATTGCTTTGGCTTTTGGGGTCTTTTGTGGTTCCATACAAATTTTAAGATTATTCTAGTCCTATGAAAAATGCCACTGGTATTTTGATAGGGACTACAATGAATCTGTAGATTACCTTGGGAAGTATGGACATTTTAACAATATTGATTCTTCCAATCCATAAGCATGGTATATCTTTCCATTTATTTGTCTTGGCTTCAATTTCTTTCATCAACATCTTAGAGTTTTCAGAGTTCAGGTCTTTCACCTCCTTGGTTAAATTTATTCCTAGGTATTTTTTTCTTGATGCAATTGGGATTGCAACAGTTCTGTTCTGAGAGCACGTTCATTAAGTCCAATTTGTTCTTAAGTCCAACAAAATTAGCCTAGGTACCCAACTAACACAATCAGCTATATACCACTGCTTTTACACTTGCTCTGGACATCCTGGGCTTTAAATAAAGATACTATACTACTGTACTCTATACAGCACTGTAAAGTACACAAAAGTACAACCACTTGTAGAGGATGCACACACGTGACAATGTACACCAGTCACGTGAACTAACTGATGTGACTGGACATGTGAATGCATGTTCACATCTTTGAAAGTTCACAACTTGAAGGTTCATATGTAGGGGACTTACTGTATTAATTTTGTACCTTTTAACTTTACTAATTCATTTATTAGTTCTAATAGTTTTTTTGGTTGTGTCTTTCGTATTTTTTATATATAGTGTCATGTCATCTGCAAACAGTGACATTTTTACTTCTTCCTTTCCAATTTGGACTCCTTTTATTTCTTTTTCTTGTCTGATTGCTATGGCTAGGACTTCCAATACTATGATGAATAAAAGTGGTGAGAGCGGGCATCCTTGTCTTGTTCCTGACCTTAGAGGAAATGCTTTCAGCTTTTCACCATTGAGAATGATGTTTGCTGTGGACTTATCCTACATGGACTTTGTTATGTTGATGTATATTCTCTCATATCCACTTTGTGGAGAGTTCTTATAAATAGATGTTGAATTCTGTCAAAAGCTTTTTCTACATCTATTGAGAGGATCATATGATTTTTATTCTTCAGTTTGTTAACTGGGGAGGCTTTTCAGAGTCTACCTGCCAAGTCTCACATCCAAGCTATTTTGAAAAGTAATCTCCAAGGACAAGACTCAAAAAAGATTAAAACAGTGATTCTAATGTGCATTAATGTGTGAAGGAGGGAAGGGTAGGAAGGAGGCTGACTGGGTTCATAGCTTGAGTGGCTTGGGGATGAAGAACACAGGAGGAAGAGCATTTTTCAAAGGAAAGAAAATTAATTTGCTTTTGAACTTGCTGGGTTTTAAGATGACAATGGAATATCCAAGTGTAGTTTCAGCAAGCAGTTGGATTTATGAGTTTGCAGATCAGAGTGATACAGGAAAACTCTGAGTAAGACCACCTGAGAACAGAATATCCAGTGAGAAAAAGAGGGGGCCAAGGTTGAACGCCTGAGCAATGCCAACTTTAATGAAGAAGCAGAGGAAGAGAAGGCCATGAAGAAAAAAGACTTAGAAGGGAATGTCAGATATTATAAGGAGAATCAGAAGTGAGTGGGGTTAGTGAGTCGAAGGGAACAGAGACGGCAAACAATACAAAGGTGGAAGTAAAACGCCCCCTCAATTTGGCAAATTGTGGCAACAGTTTCAGCAGTGCCAGGGACAAAGCTGTAACAGTGTGAGGACGGAATGGGAAGTCAGAGATCACGGAAGTGGACCAGGAATCTGTTACTATCTTGGTCAGTGAGCACACATGTTCCAGAACAAGTGTCCAGCAAAGGCAAGGTGTGGACTATGGGAAGAACGAGGGACAAGTGAACACAAACCCTTTACAGCTTCTGGAAAATGCTCCAAATATCCTAGTCTTGCCAACAGTGGGCAAGCAGATCCAGCTGCATGTTAAGAGAAGTGTATAATTCACATGCATCATTCTATCCTAAAGATGGATTTCAGAAAAATCTATCCCTAACAATTAAATATCCATAGATTAATGCCAAAATAGTTCCTTATCATCTAAAAGTAATGAAAGCGGCAGAGATACCACACACACAAACCCCACAATACCTTAGTTTGGGTGTGGCAGACTTAGCATTACGACCAGTGGAATAAGTTACGTTCACTGAGCTCACCACTTTAAATGCCAAAACAAACAGATGTTTCACATGTGTACTCTTCAACAAGAATTTTGAAAGTGAACACTGTTTTAAACTGAAATGAAGGGTTTTGCTCCTTAAATAATCATTCCAATGAGAGGAATTCTCTATTTTTTTTTGTCACTCTCCATACCCAAGTGATGCACTTCCATGGACAAATCCAGTGTACAGGATACAAAAGGATAAAATGTACAGGCTACAAAAAGATAAAACATAACACCTGTAACTTTCAAAATGTAGTCAGCCTTTCTGTGCCTCAGGCTCTTTACCTGTAATACACAAATAGCAACAGAACCTGCCTCCTGGTGTTGTTACAAAGAATAAGTCAGTTAATACACATAGAGCACTTAGAACTGGGCCTGGTACATGCTAAGGTCCGTGTAAGTTTTCACCATCATTGTTGTTATTGTTATCTTTAGTTTTATCAGCAACAGTAGCAGACAAAAAAGCAGGATGCCCAAGAGCTAAGAGTATGGTTTTTGGAGACTGGGTTTGCATCCTGTCTCTTCCACTTACGAGCTGTGTGTCTTTGGCGAAGTAGTTACCCACTCTGTACCTCAGTCTCTTCGTCTGTAATACAGAGTTAATAACAGTGTCTACTTCACTGTGAAGATCAAAGGATTTTACGTAGGTAAAATACACAGAGGACTGCTGGATACACAGTAAGAGAACTATCATGTTTTCTACAATTACTGTGACTGCACAATTACCACCACCAGACACCACCAGAGGTGCAGCTACTAACACACAACAAGAACACAGAACTCCCACCTCCTCAGTCTCAGGAAGCACTGAGGCAATGCTTGAGATTGTGGGAATGACATTTTTTTAAATTAATTAATTAATTAATTTTTTATTTTTGGCTGCGTTGCAACTTCGTTGCTGGACGCGGGCTTTCTCTAGTTGCAGGGAGCGGGGGTTACTCTTCATTGTGGTGTGTGGGCTTCTCATTGCGGTGGCTTTTCTTGTTGTGGAGCACGGGCTCTAGGCATGCAGGCTTCGGTAGTTGTGGCTCATGGGCTCTACAGTGCAGGCTCAGTAGTTGTGACGTAGGGGCTTAGTTGCCCCGCGGCATGTGGGATCTTCCTGGACCAGGGCTCAAACCCATGTCCCCTTCACTGGCAGGTGGATTCTTAACCACTGCACCACCAGGGAAGCCCAATGGGAATGGCATTTATAGTGACAAACTAGGATGTTATCTTTTTTTTCAAACATATTCCTTACTGGTCATCACTAATTTTGACGTATCACACAATTTTTAAAGGTTATAGTCCATTCATAGTTACTATAAAATATTGGCTATATTCTCTGTGTTATAAAATACATTCTTGTAGCTTATTTTATACATAATAGTTTGTACCAACCACTCGCCCACCCTTATTCTGCCCCTACCCCTTCCCTCTTCTCACTGGTAACCACTAGTTTGTTTCTATAACTGTGAGTCTCCTTTTTTTTTCTTTTTAATGTCTTCTATTGATTTATTTATTTTTGGCTGTGTTGAGTCTTTGTTGCTGCACATGGGCTTTCTCTAGTTGCAGCGAGTGGGGGCTACTCTTTGTTGTGGTGCACAGACTTCTCATTGCAGTGGCTTCTCTTGTTGTGGAGCACAGGCTCTAGGAATGTGGGCTTCAGTACTTGCAGCATGTGGGCTCAGTAGTTGTGGCTTGTGGGCTCTAGAGTGCAGGCTCAGTAGTTGTGGCACACAGGCTTAGTTGCTCTGCATCATGTGGGATTTTACTGGACCAGGGATTGAACCCATGTCCCCTGCATTGGCAGGTGGATTCTTTACCACTGCGCCACCAGGGAAGTCCCTGTTTTTAAATTATATTCACTAGTTTATAGTATTTTATAGTTTCCACATATAAGTGATATCATACATTATTTGTCTTTCTGTATGACTTTTTTTCACTCTGCATAATAACCCCCAATTCCATCCATGTTGTTGCAAATGGAAAAATTTCATTCTTTCTTATGGCTGAGTAGGATTCCACTCATCTTCTTTATCCATTCCTCTGTTGATGGACATTTAGGTTGCTTCCATATCTTGATAATTGTAGATAATGTTGCTATGAATATTGGTGAGCATGTATCTTTTCAAATTTGTGTTTTTGTTTTCTTTTTTTCAGATATATACTCAGAAATGGAATTGCTGGATCCTATGGTAGTTTTAGTTTTAGTTTTTTGAGAAACCTCTATACTGTTTTCCAGTGTCTGCACCAATTTACATTCCCACCAACAATGAATGAGAGTTCTCTTTTCCCCATATTCTTGCCAATATCTGTTGTGTTCTTTTTGACGACAGCCATTCTGACAGGTGTGAGATTGCATCTCATTGTGGTTTTGATTTGTATTTCCCTGATGATTAGCAATGTTGAGCATCTTTTCATGTGCCTGTTGGCCATCTGTATGTCCTCTTTGGAAATATGTCTTTCCAGGTCTTCTGCCCACTTTTTAATCAGGTGGTTTGTTTTCTTTGATGTTGAGTTGTATGAGCTATTATTATAATTTTTTAAAAATAAATTTATTTATTTTTGGCTGTGTTGGGTCTTCATTGTTGTGTGCAGGCTTTCTCTAGTTGCGGTGAGCAGGGGTTACTCTTCATTGCAGTGCGTGGGCTTCTCAATGCGGTGGCTTCTCTTGTTGTAGAGCACAGGCTCTAGGCACACAGGTTTCAGTAGTTGTGGCATGCGAGCTCAGTAGTTGTGGCTCCTGGGCTCTAGAGTGCAGGCTCAGTAGTTGTGGCACACAGGCTTAGTTGCTCTGTGGCATGTGGGATCTTCCTGGACTAGGGTTCGAACCCATGTCCCCTGCATTGGCAGGTGGATTCTTAACCACTGTACCACCAGGGAAGTCCCTGTTAATATAATTTGGATATTAACCCCTTACTGGTCATATCATTTGCAAATATTTTCTCCCATACCGTAAGATGTCTTTTCATTTTATTGATAGTTTCCTTTGTTGTGCAAAAGCTTTTAAGTCTAATTAGGTCCCATTTGTTTATTTTTGCTTTTATTTCCTTTGCTTTAGGAGACAGATCCAAAAATAAATATTGTTACAATTTATGTCAGAGTGTTCTGCCTATGTTTTCCTCTAGGAGTGTTATGGTTTCTGGTCTTACATATAGGCCTTTAACTGATTTTGAGTTTATTTCTGTAGATGGTGTTAGAGAATGGTCTAATTTCATTCTTTTATATGTAGCTGTCTAGTTTTCCCAGTACCAGTTATTGAAGAGACTGTCTTTTCTCTATTGTATATTCTTTCCTCCTTTGTTGTAGATTAATTGACCATACATGCATGGGTTTATTTCTGGGCTTTCTATCCTGTGCCATTGATCTATATTTCTGATTTTGTGCCAGTACCATCCTGATTTGAATACCGTAGCTTTGTAGTATAGTCTGAAGTCAGGGAGCATGATTCCTCCAGTTCTGTTCTTCTTTTTCAAGATTGTTTTGGCTATTTGGGGTCTTTTGTGTTTCCATACAAATTTTAAAATTATTTGCCCTAGTTCTGTGAAAAATGCCCTTGGTATTTTGATAGGGATTACATTGAATCTGTAGATTGACTTCAATAGTATGGTCATTTTAACAATGTTAATTCTTCCAATCCAAGAATCTGGTATATCTTTCCACCTGTTTGTGTTGTCTTCAATTTCTTTCATTAGTGTCATTGTAGGTATAGTTTCAGACATGTTCCTGTATTACTGAGAACTTGAATTTTCTTTTTTTAAGTTAATTAATTAATTCACTTATTTATCTATTTTTGGCTGTGTTGGGTCTTCCTTGCTGTGGGCAGGCTTTCTCTAGTTGTGGCGAGCTGGGGCTACCCTTCACTGCAGTGTGCAGGCTCTCACTGTGGTGGCTTCTCTTGTTGCAGAGCACAGGCTCTAGGCACACGGGCTTCAGCAGTTGTGGCACGTGGGCACAGTAGTTGTGGTTCATGGGCTCTAGAGCATAGGCTCAGTAGTTGTGGCACATGGGCTTAATTGCTCTGCGGCACATGGGATCTTCCCGCACCAGGGCTCGAACCCATGTCCCCTACATTGGCAGGCGGATTCTTAACCACTGGGCCACCAGGGAAATCCCAAGAACTTGAATTTTCTGCACTGTATCAAACTCAAGGACACCAGCAGTCATTCTCAAAATAGTATCTGCTGACAGCTGCCAACCTTATGGTCTCAAGGTTTCCCCTTGTAACTAAGCAACCATTTCGGACCCTGTGGGTCCTTGCTTAACAATCACCCTTATTTCTTGCACCTCCAATCCTAATTCTTGACAAACAAATTACATAATTTTGCAGTTCCCCATTTTGTAGTCCAGCAAAACACAGTTGAAGTGCTTCTTGACTTTTTGTCTCCCAGGCTATAGCCCTCAGTTTGGCTCAGATAAAATTGTTTTCTGTTCCTATTGTAAATTGTTTATTGCTTATTTACACTGACATACATAAATGTATTTTCCTGTTTGCATTTTCAATGTTCTGATGTTCCATGCTGAACTGATATTCATTTTAAAATCATAATAAAAAACTATTTTTAAAAAGCTATTGGTTGCATTTTAATTAAGTTTATAACATCATTTTTTCTTTCCTTGAACAAAAATAAATAAAATCAGAAATTTACAATGATAAATACAATTGTTACAAACAAATATAAATCAATACAAACAAGTTTAAGGACTGATTTTTCCTAAATATGTCTGGACAGAGACATTATTTCAACGTCTGTGAAAGATATAGGTAATGAATTTTAAACACTTTCAAGTCAGATACTGAAGGTGGGGGAGGGTAGAGGATACAGGGAGGAATGTGTGTGAGAACATTTTTGCCCAGTCCCAGGAACTTAATTACTCCATGCTCAGTGCATGCGGAATTGTGTCATGTGGCGAGTGGAACTGTTTCGACCCAAGAAAGGAACTGGAACAGAAGCCATCACTTGGCATCCAGAGAAGCTGCTACAAGTTTTGACAGCCAAAATATTTTAAAACAATACTCTTTTCAAAGGGGAAAGATAGAAATACCTATACCTTGTCTAGCATTGTGAATGAAAGTATTCGTAGTCATCCTTTTGGGAGGCTACTAATAATGTTAATCTCAAATAATTTAAGCTCTTTTGCTCAAACCAGCAATTGCCCTGTGGTGAGACCAGTAGCTAATGAGTCTCTGGCACTAGTATTATAGCTTAGCAGATGGTTCTGAACTAATACTCTGGGGCAATGCAAAGAGAGAAAATGGGGTTCTATTTCTGGATATGTTGAATAGCTTTCTTAGAACAATTTTACTTTGATTAAAATTAATTGTTTTAAAGCTAAATGTCTAAAAGGAGTAAACAACTCTGCTTCTTGTTCTGCTTGTTTTTGGAAAATAGTATTAACCACATAAGGTGATCTGTGGGATTGGAGTGAAGGTTTTACCCTACATTAGTTTTATTTTTTTTATTTTTATTTTTTTAACATCTTTATTGGAGTATAATTGCTTTACAATGGTGTGTTAGTTTCTGCTTTATAACAAAGTGAATCAGTTATACATATACATATGTTCCCATATCTCCTCCCTCTTGCATCTCCCTCCCTCCCACCCTCCTTATCCCACCCCTCTAGGTGGTCACAAAGCACGAGCTGATCTCCCTGTGCTATGCGGCTGCTTCCCACTAGCTATCTATTTTACGTTTGGTAGTGTATATATGTCCATGCCACTCTGTCACTTTGTCATATCTTACCCTTCCCTCTCCCCATATCCTCAAGTTCATTCTCTAGTAGGTCTGTGTCTTTATTCCCGTCTTGCCACTAGGTTCTTCATGACTTTCTTTTTTTTTTTCTCCTTAGATTCCATATATATGTGCTAGCATACTGTATTTGTTTTTCTCTTTCTGACTTACTTCACTCTGTACGACAGACTATGCACATTGTGGAAGATGTGGAGAACATCTTGACATGGAAAAGAATGAATAAGTTAAATTTTATCGTACAGTGCTTTCCTAAATAAATTTCTTTGGTTATCATGTTCTTATATTCTGGAGAAGAAAAATTTCTTAAATAATAAATTCATGACTAGGTAGATCTTAAAACTACTAAGGGAAACAAAATGTAGTGAGCCATCTGTGCTCATTATTTGTTAAAATCTAAGTTAAACTTAATCGTGCTGTACACCATCCAAAGACAATGCCCTTATGTCGTCCTGCCTTCTTAGAGCTTGCTTGCTTTATTTTGCTTTATTTTGCTTTTGTATATTTAATAAAAACTGTCTCAAATGTTAAAAAAAAAAAAAAAAAGAGAAGCTGCTAACGGCCAGGAGAGAACAAAAGCTACCTGTCACTGAGCTTGGACAGGCAGGGGAGCTCCAAGGAGCTGCAGGAATCTTGGGAACAAGTACAGACACCAAACACAATGGGTGCTCTTACGAAATGCTAAAATGAGGTTCAGTTGTCTGAGCCATAACGCATTATTTCTTGGTCTTTCTTTTGAAATGAAAATTAAGTCTAGAAGCAGAGGCAGAAACCGTGACAGAGCCAGAAGATGAGTGACTGAATGGTTATAGCTTATCTGTCTTTATCAAACTAGTCACACTGTTTATTCTATTTTTTCCTCATTATAAATAGCTAATATTTTTGGATACTTATTATACTGAAAATATTGTGAAAACTTTTTACATATATTATATCATTTTCTAAGTTTTCTTAAAAAATCTTGCTTCTGAAAAAAAAAAGTGGACAGGCTATTTGAATCTTCTGAAATGAATTACCTAATTTGGTCACTTGAAAGGAATCATTATTTGGCTACATTTATCAAAGTGAACATTATTTTAAGGTAATTATATCCAAAATAACACCTCTCAAAAAAAAATTTCTCTTTTTAGCTCTGCATCTTGTGAGAATCTGCCATTTTCATGACCTCATGTAACTATAGTGAGAAAGCATGTAGATATGAAAACTGAATGAGAAAACATTCCAAAGGGAAGCACCAACCAAAGTCAACATAAATCCACTGTTCATGAGATCACCATTCCACCTGTTTATAAAATCATGTGTAAACTATGAAATCCTGCTTTGCAAGACTGAAGTGGTCAAAATGTTAAGTATTTTCCAGAAACCCCAGAAATGCCCAACACCACATGAGAGAGAGAGAGAGAGAAAAGAAGAGGAAGAAGAAGGAGGAGGAGGAGAAGAAGAAAGAAGAAGAAGAAGAAGAACAAGAACAAGAAGGAGAAGGAGAAAAAAAGAAGAAGAAGAAGGAGAATTTCATAAGCAAACCAAGATACCTGGTATCTTGAAGTATACCTGGTATTTTGAAGTATGATAAATACTACACATGAATGGTTTGGGTTGTGTATTCCTTTAAGATATCATACTTAAATACATAGTAATGTAGCATTACACAATTGTAACATAGTTTTAATTGTTATTTATTTAAAAACAGGCAGTCATTCTTGGGCTCTATCCATGAGCACCCGTATTCGATGCTCTCAGGGGAGCATCTAAACAGCAGGACTTCACCCCTCCTTGACAGTGACGATTGCATCTCTGGTACCCACAGCACCTAGCAAAGGCCTTTCATGCATCAGGCCCATAATAAATGTTAAGTATTTAGGAACTACGGGCAAATTATATAACGTTACTATGTTGATTTAAATCCATATAAACTTATCTGTGACCAGAACATAACAACTCCATAAATTTGATTACAGATCAGTATCTTTAGATAAACATTTCAACACTGGGATAGAATCTCTTAAAAAGTTTTGTCATCTTTTTGGTTTCTGGGGTAACCAAGCCTCTTCTCGTATAGTGATACAACATGAAATGAAAATCTCACATAAACTTACTCCATCTCTGTCTGTGCTTAAAGAGTTAGAAAGATGCTTAAATTGACAGCTGAGGTGTTCTCAACTTCACAGCAAGAAGAAACCTCGTGAAAAGAAGGTAAAAGGGATGAGTGAAATAGGTGAAGGGGATTAAGGGGTACAAACTGGCAGTTATTAATAAGTCACAAGGATGTAAGGTACAGCATAGGGAATAAAGTCAATAATACTGTAATAACTTCGGTACATAATAGATGAAGATATATTGTTGTACACCTGAAACTAATATAATATTGTAACCCAATTGTACTTCATTAAAAAAGGCAGGGGAAGGGGATGAAAGGGATTTTATCTACAAAAATAAAAAAAAACTGTAAACTACTTGCTTTTGTGCTTTTCTTTAAATTTACCATTTTGAAGAATTTCAAACTCTCTTCAAAACGATTTGATATAAGGCTTCTCAACTAACAAAAAAGCATGACACATGCACATGTTTTTTGACCAAATATGTGAAAAAAGATGTTTTCTTCCCAGGAAAGTTTACACGCCACAATATCTCGGACAAGTATAGCAAGGGTGGGTGGGAGGGAATATGTATCTTTTAACAACGACATGATAAATGTACAAATGTTCTTGGCTATAAAGTGAAAGCAAGACAGTCAAATTTGCCCCTCATGAAAGAGGCTGCTATTCAAATAACCAAGATGCTATTCAATAACTAAATTTCTAATACACATAACTTTTTAAACAACAAAAGAATAAGATTATTGGTAAAACTTTTCTTTTGCCACACACACACACAAATGTTTACATGGATGTAAAAGATTTTACTTTCTTTAAAAACACTGAAAACTCTGTCCTCATTAAAAAAGCATAAATAAAAACCATGAGTTTCTTTAACATTGCAGGTTACCTCTCAGGTCTTTCTTGAGTTTTCTGAGGTCTTTTTGAAAATCTTCAAACTTCATCTGCGAGGCCTGAAAGAGGTCCTGGGGTTCCGGCAGTGGAAACACACACTGTTCCTTCCCAGCATCCTAATCAGCAGGAAGCACAGAACGCTTAAATGAATGAGGACTGAACAACAGCAGCAATGACAAAATGAAGACAAACACGGCCAAATCGCTCAACAATGAGGAATAACAATACGTGACTCTATGTAAAAACTGTCTCACCTCATCGAAATTGCGAAGATAATAGGACACGATATATGACAAAAGGCTTCTGCTATTGTCCTAGGCAGAGAGACCAAAGTGAGTAGAAATATATTTTTTAAATTATTAAATATACAATGTTAAATTAAATTCACTCCAGTAAATCCACACATGTAGATGAGAATATTTGGGATGAAAGGTGAAGTTCTCTGTTTCTTCTTACTTTAACGGTCCAGACGGTCTTGTTTTCCCCACTGTTCCCACCTAAGCCCCACGTGGAAGCACAGCTGTTTCAGGGTAGGGTCTCAGATGTACACACCTTTCTGTTTTCACCCTCCTCGACCAGACAATTAGTTCATTAATTTTATGTTTTATTATTGAAAGGTATAACTACTATCTAAACTGAAATGACTAAATATCACCAGCATTTCTGCATGGCTGGACCAACAGGGACCACTCCAACAGGAAGTTTGATTGAGGCTTGTTAGTATGTAGATTAAGAAAGTTTAAGTTAAGTATTATTTCAAGTAAGCTGGAGCTTTAAAAATGCAGATGCATATTATAAATTATGTCAGCAACTGAGATTTAGGAATTAATATCCATGCAGCTATAAATAATGTAATGTATGTAGTTCAAAAAAAATGTTTCATATCTAACAATCTTCAAAGAAGAGCTTTCCACCTTCTTTCTGGAATATTTAGAGGAATTAATTTTTAATTTTTTTCATTGCTCAAAATTAGTATTAGATAATCTGAATGTGTGAAACCAAATACATATTTTAAAAACACACCCTATAATACAAACTTTGTTTCCTGGAATGTTCAATCTAACCATGATTTTTCCCCCATTGATAATAAAAGAACAACATCCCTTTATAATCAAGTTTGACATGACATGATAATATTTCTATTAGACTCCCCATATATACTTCTATATACATATATTACAAGGAAATATATAACTATAATAATAAAAGTAATACATTTCTTAGAAACAGGATTGCTTGTAAAATGATTTAAGCAACTGACTTCCTTTGTCTTTCCTAACTTGCAAATCAGTGAAATGATCAGCAATACCTGAATCAATTAACAAAACACTTATTAAATGCCTGCTGACAGGCATGCTGAGCAGAAGTTAATTCTGACTGATCCAAGGAACAGCTCCATCCATGCAGGTCTATATAACTATATAGATATAGTTATCTTTATTTTATACAGAAAGAACCAAATAGACTTTGCATATAGCTCTTGTGAGAATGCAAGTGAAATTATTTTTAAAAACTTGCTTCTTGATTATTTTTTCCAGATTATTCCTTAATTATTTAAACTAATGAAATTTAACTTATAGGAGGATTGAATAAGATATATCAATCAATACAAAAAATCCCTTATTCATATATAATTATGATCATCAGAATCTATTTCAGATTCATTTTGATAAGTAACATTATATTGATGCTATTTGTATTCCAATGTTATTTGCAAAAACTACTTGTTTCAATCCAACAATCAGCTGTAAGAACTATTCAAAAACTACTATGTGTTTAGAAAAAAAGCTTTTGTTTTTGAATAAATGATTTATCATGTTGACATATTGGAGGTTCCTATGAAAATGTATATCATACAAATAAAACAGCATTTGAAGAAATATAACCATAAAAATCACAAAAATTATATGCTGTTGGTGTTCCAAGCAAGGACTATGTTTTTCCCAATTATGGAAAAGCACACTGTCTGGCATTTCATAGAAGCCAGATGAAGGAATGTTCAATGAACATATGAGTGGATATGAGTGAATAAACCAGTGAGCTGTTGACTGGCAGAGAAAAGCAAAAAAAGTATCTCCCTCCTATCAGGGAGATTATTGCCTTATCTAGGAGGGCCAATTCTCTGTACTTTTATTTTTATAGGCCAATTGTTCACTTAAACTCAATATTTTAAAAACATTTCCTTCATAATTTCCTTCATCATATAGTTCTTTGTGAAGATTCTTTTATCAGAGAAACAGAATTCTATTATTTTCTAAGTTTACAATGTCAGACTTTAACTCTGACCACTGTGGTGGTTCCCCTGATGTTATATTTCTATTGACACTCTCATAATCTCTTAGATGTTAATTTTAAACAAACACAACTACAGAAGTAGAATAAAAAATAATAATTAGGTTTGCAAAAGGGCTTAGATGTTCCCATATATACCAGTATCAAGGAGAGGATGATATAGAGAAAAAGAGGATCATCTTTTAAATTTTATTTATGAACTACTTTCACTCGTCTTTGTTTTGTTTTTAAAACATGGGCCTGTTGGCCTCCATTGCTTAACATGGAGAGAAGAAGAAAGTGATGGGATACACTGTTTAATTTATAGAAATCAACTAGTCCTCAGATGCAAAAAGATAAATATTAGCAGACATGGGGAAGATAGTAAAAAATAATTATTTTTATTTTAAAATATTGTCTTCTCAATTATTCATTAGACAGAGGATTCAAAATTACTCACTTTAGGAAACATTCTTCTTCTCTAGATCACAAATATTTGGTGGCCACTACTTTTATCTAGCTCAGAACACAAAGGAAATTTTGACCTTGGGACGTAAATATTTATCACACTGGTTTACAGTCAAACTTATTACTCAACAAGATGTCCAGTCCTCAGTGTGCTACATTCACTCACCCAAAATACTTACACTGCTTTTGACGTCTTTCAGCTTTGGGAGGATGTCTAACCCGAAACCGTCTGCCTGTCCCCGAGTCTTATTTCCACCATTCATGTAGTTGCCAAAGGCAAGAACCAAACCCAAAACCTGCATGACCCCTGAGCCATTTTTTAATGTCTGTAAAACAGGATAAAGAAGAATCTCTCACTCACAGTATTGTCTGAATTATCTTAAGTCAGTGGCAGATATTCATACTATACTAATAATTTGGGGTCACAACCAAACTTCTTCAGTGCCCATTTTAGTATATTTAAGAGCAGTGTCTCCAAAGATAACTTAGAAAAAGTTGCACCACCCACAAGCATGCAGGTTGTGCTTCTGTAGCTGAGATGTACCAGCCTAGGTCATTTCTGTGATGTAACTGCATGGAAAACAAATATGGCTGTGATATGAGAACCACCACAAAATAATATCACTGCCATCGGCCTAACTGTATCTGCCTCTGTGCAACACAAATTTTTGGCATAAGGTGTAACTACCAAAACGTAGTTATAAAGTTTAATTTCCAAATTTAGATTTATCCCTGAAAGGTTCACACTCACTTCTTCCAAAACACACAGTTTAAGTTGAATTTGTACATCACTTCCTCTGAAAATGCATCTTTCATGACATCTTACTACTTTTCAAAATGATTTACCATAGCCAGGAAGAATGGTGCTTTTTTGACAAATTGTTTTAAATGTTAATATTGGTAATTTCTGCCAAGCCTTTGTTCTTTGTTTTCAGAAGAATATTTATCTTCTGTCGAGTCATACAGCTGTTCCTGAAGCATTTGGTTTGAATCACTAACAATTTGTTGAGGGGCCCTCCCCAAAATGGAGGAAAATAAAGAAAACGCCTTCACGTGGCTTTTGGCTGGCAGTCTGATGGAGGGAGAGGCCCGTGACAAGGGAAGACTGTGCTTTGGCGAAAGCAGGGGGACAGAAGCCTGAGGGGGTGGACGCCCAGTGACCGTGCCCCAGCAGCGCTGTCCCGGGTCCACTCGCCCTCCTGCACATTTGCTTTGACCTTGATGCTCAGTCATCATACATTCTCTTTGGTGGGACTGCTCTCTTTCAAATTTTATGAGTACTTATGGTAAATAAAAGACAACTTGTTTGAAATACGAACATGACTGAACACAATTAAATATCAGAACCCAAGCGTCAGCCCCCCATGGACAAACACCCACCTCACACAACTTCTGTAGCAGCTCCAGTTTGCGCCGAATTGAGCAAATGCTTTCTGAAAATGTGGACTGAAACAGGATGCAAAAGACTCGCTCTGAAAAGTTGGGGATTAGTGACAGTTCATAAAGGAACCTAAGGAAATAAAGCCAAGTTAAGAGGAAAAAGATGATGCACATAAACACGTTCATCCTCACATCATTCATGATACTGATGCACAGAAGATACTTCATTTTCTGAATGGAAAGAGCCCCCCGTGGCCTGGACGCCGCCCGCGGGGCCGAAGCCCTGCTTACTGCTCAGGTTTGTCCAGAGATTTGGTGTTTTCCTTGTCTTTGGAGGACCGGCCGTGTTTTTCAATTTTTTCCAGTTCATCTGACTGTGCTCTCTGGAACAACAAAAGCCAAGCGGTTTTTAGATAATGATGATCTTAAATACAGCAAAACTCTATATATTTTCATATTTCTTAGCATCTGTTTGAAGTAGAGATCATCTCCAAATCTTCCAAACGTTATTGTCTGTTAGTGACATGCAAAATATTTATTCCAGCATGCTTTAAAACAACGCAGTTTCCCTCTCTTGTTTTTTAGTGGTTTATAATACTCTCTAGAATGCAAGAAATTCATTTTAAAGTGTCATTTCTTATTCAGAAATTAATCAAGTTAAATTTGGAAGTAATTTGATCCTAAAGCTGTTAAAGATTTTTAAAGGGAGAAGTGCCTATTTAACTACTGCAATCATTGTTTATATCTATTTGTTTTGGGGAAAGAACAGTACAATTGAATTATTAAGTCATGGAACAAAAATAAAAGATTTTGATTCTCCTGAATTTTCTTTTTGATTCAAAAATGGCTCTAGGCTTTTCTTCCTAGGTGTCTTCTTTCACCTTTTAAACTCTCAAGCTGGGCTTCCCTGGTGGCGCAGTGGTTGAGAATCTGCCTGCTAATGCAGAGGACTCGGGTTCGAGCCCTGGTCTGGGAAGATCCCACATGCCACGGAGAAACTGGGCCCGTGAGCCACAACTACTGAGCCTGCGCGTCTGGAGCCTGTGCTCCGCAACAAGAGAGGCCGCGATAGTGAGAGGCCCGCGCACCGCGATGAAGAGTGGCCCCCACTTGCCGCAACTAGAGAAAGCCCTCGCACAGAGACTAAGACCCAACACAGCCATAAATAAATAAATAAATAAATAAAATTAAAATCTCAAGCTAAAAATTTGTTGTTCAAAGTTTGTTTCTTTATAGGAGAGGATTCTGTGCATTTTAACATAAGGTAGAAGATTTTATAGGCTTCAAGAAACGCAAACTTACTCTTTATGGAGAATATGGATGATTTTGTTTTCAGTCTTGTCTCTGTAATTCACAAAGCTGTTTCAAAACAGCCAAAATACTACATTGTCTAAGTGCATTAAGATGTATGAGTAGACCACCCTGTCTTGGGTTTGAGTCTATCCCTCCGATATTAAAATCCCTTCAACCATTATTTGTTGTTTACACAGAAAAGCAGCTCAGCCATACACTGCTGTAAATGACAGAACCTGACCAATTTCTAGAGACTACAGATTTCCTCTAAACAAAGCATGTTCTGTTTTGAATTCACTGATTGTTCTGAAATGCAGGTTTTTCTATTGATGGGATTAACTAGCAAAGACTAGTTTCTCCAAGGAAGCTTCTTTTAGCATGGAAAGATTTGATGACAAATCGGTAGATCTTCTGAGGGTTTGATCAATTTTGCTTCCAGAATGTAATGTGACAAAAGGATACCGGGAAGTAAAGGTACGACGTCCACCGCAAAGCCTGCTCTGCCCACCTCGACCCTATTATAACCAGTCTCTCTCTAGAACAGCACGGAACCTTGTGTTCGCTCTGTGTTGTGCTACACATACCACAGTGTCTCACTGGTGATGCACACACATGCCTACAAGCTTCTGGAGGAGGAAGGCCGTGTCTCGCTATGGTCCTAGTGACTGGTATGGTTCACTACTGTATGGTCAGCCCTCAGTATCGTGGGTTCCGCATTTGTGGATTCAACCAAATGCAGATCCAAAACATGTGGGGAAAATTCCATAAAGTTCCAAACAGCAAACTTGGATTCACTGTGCTGCAGCAACATTTTACACAGCACTTACACGGCATCATAAGTAATCGAGTGATTTAAAGCATACAGGAGGGTGTGGGGGGTTATATGCAAGTACTGCACAACTTCATTTAAGGGACTTGAGCGTCTGCGGATTTTAGTACCAACCCCCGCAGATACCGAGGGGTGACTGTGCAGTTAGCAGTCAGTAATTTTTTTTAAACATTGAAAAATTAAAACAGTAATTGAATATGAAAAAAGAAGGCCTCCAATTCTGGGGAGAAGAGGGAGGTAAAAGGACGAAATATAATGACAGGACACTTGAAATAAGAACTACTGAGGACATGATGATACAATGCCAACTGTTCAGAATCATCCTGAGAGTACAATGAGAAGCCTTATGAGGTAATTTGAGTCCAAAATAGATACCTATGCCTACATGAGACAGAATTAGTCATTTCAAATGCTAGGACACAAATAGGTAGATAAAGAAATAAGAAAGCTATGTCCAGCAAAAGTACATATGACTTCACTTATCTGTACATCCATTCCACACAACTCTTTTGGGTACCCATCATTCATCTCTTATGCAGGAATACTTATGTGTGTAAAGGTACAAGAAGCAGGACTAAAACATCGTAGGTTTTTAAGCAATATTCATCAAATCTACAAATTCTGCTATTCATCAGTACACCAAGACCAACTGCTTCTTCTTGCCCATCATCTCGGCTTTCTCCTTGCAAAACATGTGGGATCAAGCAAAAGTCAGTTATTTTCTACCTGTTAAGGCCCCAAATTCTTACCCTCATCAGCAACCATCAACTATGTCAAACTAGTGACTACAAATCTGTACCAGAACCTAGAGGTCACCTCGATAATTCTGGCTTTGTTTGACACCCAAAATGAAGTTAGTCTCAAGGGTTCTTCTCTGGTCCACGAGTTTGAAGTAATCATCAGGGTCGGGCTTTAAAAAGGGTGAATTTTAGGGATTTATTCATCCACCAATTCAATCAAAGACCTATTGTTTACCAGGCACTACACCAGACACTGGAGATAAAAATATATACGCTGGGCTTCAGATTCAAGGAAAATCCCACCACACGACACATCATGTTGCTCATAACACCACTCTTATTTGCTCAACCCTGCTACAGCAACCTTCCACTGCTTTTTAAAACTATATATAACCCTCTATAAGAAGGGAATGCTAGTGACCACACTACCATACCAGTGGTGATGAGAGTTATCTATCAAAATAGATTCATTTTTCCTTATGGTCAAAGACACATGGGCAAAGTAACTACACACACACCAATGAACAACATAAAGGAATTTCCAAGTTCCAAACATGCAAGTAGCAAGCCTTCCCTCTCCCAGTCTCACAAGACTAGATCATTTCAGTCTCCAGCACAGGGACTGTCTTTTGGCTACTACCTTCCTTTACTTACTGCACACTCCCCCTTCCCACTCCCACCCCGATTACCTGCAGGTTTGTACCAGGATTTCCTTTTCTCAAGAGTTCCTGTTTGCCTAGAAATGAAATAGATCTATTGCTGCTAAGTTGGAGGCTTTCACCAGTTACCAAAGATTCATGGCACCCAGCACCCAGACACACTCCTCACTCAACCGCTGGCCAGAACCGACCTGGATTCCTGGCTGCCAGCCCCGGAGTTCACCAGGTATTTTGACCTCCATGGCCCTAAACCCACATGCCCTGCAACTGAAGGCTGTTCTTTCAACTCCTGAGAAAAACCATAGCTCCCAGAGAGGACGGGGCTGGGGAGCAGGGGGTGCAGGGGCAGAGGAGGCTGTGGAGAGGGATGATGTGCTTTCCTGATGCCGAGTCTATTGCTGGCATTCAGCCAGTGTTTCTCAATCAGGGTTCCAGGGAACACTGACTTGGGTCCTGAGATTCATTAAGCATTGCTGTGTGAGGACTTTCCCCGGTGGTCCAGTGGTTAGGACTCCATGCTTCCACTGCAGGGGGCGCGGGCAGGGTTCAACCCCTGGTTGGGGAACTGGGATCCCACATGCTGTGCAGTACAGCCAAATATATATATATATATATAAAGTCTAAAAACAAACTCATGTTTTCTTCCCCAAAACACTCAGCGGTCCTGATGACAGCAAAGTGGAAACGAGTCACCCAGCCGGACGCCGATGAGTCACCAAGCCTCAGAGCCACTCTCCCCCACCACTCCCAATGCCATCGTCCTGCCCGGGCCACCACCCTGCCTCCCGCTCTGCCTGGCCCCCGTCACTATCCCCAGCTGTGACACCCGCCCTACACGGCACGCAGTGTCACTCTGTAAAGATGTGGACCGGAGCCTGTGCTCCACGCCACTCCTCACGCCTGTGTCTCGGCTGACCCTCACTCTTAGATCAGCACACAGACCCCGGGTGCCCGCGAATCCCCCGTGGCCCACCGCCCGCCCCCATCTTGTGTCCTGCCCACACGTGCGGAGCGCTTCTGTCCCCGCTGGCTTTCCTCCAGTTCCTCAAGTTGATCCCACTCCTCTTACACCGACGCTGCGCCTTGTGTCTGGAACATTCCCCACATGTCTCACCCCTCAGCACCCCTGCTTCTCTGCTCTGGGGAGGCTGCCCTTCACCTCCTCACCAGACTGGGTCCTCCTGGGGACACAGTCCCGTTGGGCATCGCCACTGGAAATGA
Organism: Balaenoptera physalus; assembly: GCF_965194825.1. NCBI lineage: Eukaryota > Metazoa > Chordata > Mammalia > Artiodactyla > Balaenopteridae > Balaenoptera > Balaenoptera physalus. Next base: position 18,536,837 of record NC_138893.1, on the reverse strand, counting down.
GTCTGGGAGGTGTGGCTCCCAGAGTAAAAAGACAGCTCCATAAGCCCAAGGATAATGTCAATGTTTTCATCATTGCAACCAGGGCACATGCCTGAAATAAAGCAGACATTTAATAAATATCTGATGAAATAATCACAAATGCATGGAGTTTATTATATATAAATTACTCCAAAGTCACTCATTTCTTCCTAACATCCTATCTCCTCATTCAATCTCATCTTTTCTCTCCTTTCTGCAATAGAAACAGTAACTACCAGGCCTTGAAACAGTGGGTGTCTGACTTTGGAGAAGTCAAGGTCACAATGTCTGGTGACGTGAATGACAGCAGCCAGGCAGCCGGTTCTGTGCTGGATGGTGGTTGAGGGGAGACTGTGCCTGGTCTCCAGGAGTTTTCTTTTTTTTATTCCTGTGCTATTGATCCAGCGTCAGCAGCAACCTTCCTCTTCCTGTAACTGACCTGCTTATCTCTCCCTCTCTCTGCTCACCCTTCCCCTCAGCCCTTTCTTTCCTACTTGAGCCTCAAACTCCCTTCTCCCCCACCCATCACTCCCTGAGCCCTTCACAGCCCTCCCTCTCCTTCTCCAGCTCAGAATCTCAGAGGCAAACTGACTTCTCTCATTTGGGCTTGGTTTTTGAATCCCCACGATCTGGCTTTTGTTCTCTCACTAAGCTCAAAAATGATCTTAGAGCCAAGAGTCTCTTTTACCTGTAGATAAAACAAGAGCTCCTATTTATTGAGCCCTTAATAACAGTCAGGCACCGTGCAAAGTGTTCTCCATGTACAATGTCATGTAGCCCTCACAGAGCCCTGACAGGCATCGTTATCACCAACAGCATCACCCCCATCGTATGATGAGAACGCTGAGTCTTAGGTCTCAACTAGTAAGCACGGTGCCAAGGTCCAAGCCTTCACCTATCGTCTCCTGATGTCAAGGGGCTGACACAGATGTCTTTTTTACAGAAGTGTTACTGAGCCCCAGGCTGCCTACTGAAGGGGCCCAGGGCCTTGAAGACCTACATGGGGCCAAGATGAGGACACCCCATTCCTTGCTAGTCCTTCATGTAACTAAAAGTCCTGGAACTAAGACCACAAACAAACATAGGAGTGCTATGAAAAATGCAGGGAAGGCTGACTGGCCGGGAACCTCACAACCTGAGGAAAGCCATAAGTTCCCCAGGTTTTCTTTCCTCCTTCATCCCCAGTGGGGTGCTGGAGAGGCCTGGATGCAGGACCAACTCTAGACAAAGGACGTCTGGCAGAAAAAAACCTCATTCTTAATACTTGTCCTACGCGAGCCAAAAACCAAGAGAAAAACTGACCCCTCGCGGAATCAGTGTGGCCGAGTGAAGAAGCGAACGTCCCCTGACCTGGCAGCAATGCGGTAAAGCTGGTTGGCAGGAGGCAATGCTACTCAGTGACCCTCTTCCCCGACCTCCGCCCTGGTGCCTGGGGGGCAGCTGGTACTTCTCCCACCCCCGGCAGCAACGAGGCACAATGAGGTGGCTCAGAGGGGTGACAGTGAGCCTACAATCTAACTGGAAAATGGGCAAAAGATGTGGACCTTACCAAAGAGAACACACAGAAGACAAACACATGAAAAGACGATCATTTGCCATTAGGAAAATGCAAATTAAAATCACAGTGAGATATTACAATACACCTATCTATTACAACAGCTAAAATTTAAAAGTTGGTGACAGTACCAAGGATGCAGCAAAATTAGATCTCTCCCATATTGCTTCTGAGGACGTTCTGGAAAATAGTTTGGCAGCTTCCTAAAAATACATTCTAAATATACATTTAACATATGCCGGGCATTTATCGCAAAGCTGAGAAAACTTATATCCACACAAAAAACTTAATGTATATGAATATTCATAGGAGTTTTATTTGTAATAGCCAAAACCTGAAAACCCAAATGTCCCTCAATGTAGGAAACAAATGTTGGAGTGTTCACACCATGGAATACTATTCAGCAATGGAAAAAAAATAAGTTTTTGATACACTCAACACTTGGATGGATCTCAAGGGAATTATACTGAGTGAAAATAAGCCAATATCAAAAGGTTACAGGTTACATCCTATATGATTCCATTTATATGACACTCAAAATGACAAAATTACAGAGATGGAAAACAGAATAGTGACTGCCAGGGATTAAGAATGGGGAAAGGGGTCTTTGTAGAGGTGGAACAATTCTGTATGTTTTTTTGGCTGTGCCGCAGGGCTTATGGGATCTTAGTTCCCCAACCAGGGACCAAACCTGGGCCCTGGCAGTGAAAGTGCCAACTCCCAACCACTGGGCCACCAGGGGATTCCCAACAATTTTGTATCTTGATTGTAGTAATGGTTACACAAATCAACACATGTAATAAAACTGTACAGAACTACACACACATAGAGGCATGCGCACGCACACACGCACACACACACATAGGAGTGCATGAAGAACCAGCAAAATTGAAAAAAGGTCTATGGGTCATACCAATGTCAATTTCCAGATTTTAACACTGTACTACACTTTTGTAAGATGTTATCACTGGGGAAAATGGGGTGAAGGATACACAGGACCTCTGTGTACTATGTATGTTGTGTCCTGTGAATCTGCAGTTATTTCAAAATAAAATATTAAAGAAAAAATCAACACAGCCCACTGCTCATCTGTTCTTTTATGTCCCCAAATACGTTCCTCCTTTGAATATCCAATCTTGGTCCAGACACCCAGGAAAGAAGCCGACTTTGGTCTCTCCCCTCCCTCATCCAGTTAGACAACACTTCCTAGCTCATCATCCCTGAAAAAACCTCAGGAGCAGACTTCCCCCTCTCCCATCTCAATGCCACATCCATCCCTGTCAGTCTCAGCCGCTCCCAAATCCAATTCCAACTCTCCTGTGGGCTACCTTCCTCCAACACAAAATTCCTCACCCCAGATCACTCTGCTCCACCTGCTGGGAAAGTCCTCATGTCTACTTTCAAGCTTATAAGAACATCTGCAAACAGCCCCAAACCTTGCCTCTCTATGAAGATTACCCAGGGTTCCCCAAATCAAGTAACTGTCACCTCTTCAGCAACTGTCCTGTTCTTTCCACAGAACTCTATCCCAGCACTTGTCACCTTAGCCTGTAACTATTTAATTATGTACCTGACCAGCAACGTCTGATTTGGCAACCATCCATCTGACGGTTAGTTCCTCTCATTTTATTTGAATAAAAAACATGCATGTTAGGTACATTATAAATGAAATATCCTTTTCTATGTTGGACTGGGGACATCTCACCAATTTCAAGGGGAAATGCTTCTGTATTATTAAATGACCACTTAAAATATACTTTTTACACATTACACATTCAAGACTTTATGGGTGGTCTCTATACTATTTGTTGACTTGTATTTCCTCTAATCGTGAAAAGTAGCTTTTCAAGAGATATACTTTATATAGTCCACAGACTAACATACTACAGTCCAACAGATCTTTCCTCCCAGGTAAAACAAACAACTGGAATTTCGTTAAATGTCAAGGGCTGAGGGGAATTTGCAAAATGATGGTCAAGGACACATAGCAATGGTGGTCATAGACACATAGCAATCTCAAGTTGTATGTCAAGGGCTGAATGGCTCTTCAGAGGACCTGAGATAACACCTAACCATATATTGGCAAATCACCATATATTGGTAAGTAAATAAAGATTTCAGAGCCAAATATATACCTGGAATCATTCAACTTCCTAAATGTCAGCTGAAAAAAAGCCCCACACAACCTAAAAGTTGAGGATTATGTTTTATTCAAGGACCTTACTGAGGACTCTAGCCCAGGATATAGCCTCTCAGATACTCTGAGGAACTGTTCCAAAGAAGTAAGGGGCTTTTTGCTGAAAAAACAAACAAAAAAACACATAGTTGAACGTCAAAACATTACTGCCAATCACAAAAAAACAGACATCTCAAGTTAATGATGTTAGTGCTTTTCTGTGTATGGGAAGATGCCAGAATCTAGGCCCATTGAAATTATTCCTTTGATGTGCACCTCAGCTATCTGGGGCCAGTGTCCTATTTTTCTCCACCCTTAATGTAGGGGGCAGCCACAGTGGCTGATGGCTTGACAATGGGCAACATTCTTTGCTTACTGGAATGGCAGGAGACACTTTTTTTTCCCCAAAGTTCAGTGAAGGAAAATGATAGGAATTTTACATCGTTATGAAAAGATTTGACTACTCCTTTCACTGATTAATCGCTGAGCTAAATGTTAGTTATTGCAATCATGGGCAACAAGGAGGGAAAGATGATACACCCCTCAAGCAGAATGTCAAAACCATCCAATGCTATTCCTGTTCATGAATAATTTCAAGTCAGTTCTCTGCTTTGGAGTAACCAAGGCTCTTAGCAGGTACCTACAACAATCAACATTTGCTACCACTGAAATATCTCTACCTTATATGACCATTCACAGGCCAAACCTGCAACTCTTCTGCAAAAACTATTACATTCCTAGTCTAAGTACACTCCTCTACCATCAGCAGAATAAAGGGATTTAAAGAAGGTATAGCCCCTGAGAAAACCATAATTCAAAAAGAGTCATGTACCACAATGTTCATTGCAGCTCTATTTACAATAGCCAGGACATGGAAGCAACCTAAGTGTCCATTGACAGATGAATGGATAAAGAAGATGTGGCATGTATATACAATGGAATATTACTCAGCCATAAAAAGAAATGAAATTGAATTATTTGTAGTGAGGTGGAGGGACCTAGAGTCTGTCATACAGAGTGAAGTAAGTCAGAAAGAGAAAAACAATACCGTATGCTAACACATACATGTGGAATCTAAAAAAAAAAGTCATGAATAACCTAGGGGCAGGACGGGAATAAAGATGCAGACCTACTAGAGAATGAACTAGAGGACACAGGGAAGGGGAAGCTGGGACGAAGTGAGAGAGTGGCATAGACATATATACACTACCAAATGTAAAACAGATAGCTAGTGGGAAGCAGCCACATAGCACAGGGAGATCAGCTCGGTGCTTTGTGACCACCTAGAGGGGTGGGATTGGGAGGGTGGGAAGGACGGAGACGCAAGAGGGAGGAGATATGGGGATATATGTATATGTAAACTGATTCACTTTGTTATAAAGCAGAAACTAACACACCATTGTAAAGCAATTATCCTCCAATAAAGATGTTAAAAAAATAAAATCACATATACTTACAAGTAAATAAATTATATATATATAATAAAAGAAAGTACAGCAAAGATTTATGGCACCAGGTTGGCACAAACATTCATCGTGGTTGCTAGCCAACGGCATCATTTCTCTAATGCCTGCCTGCTATCATGGAAAATTGCTGGGAAAGGTTTAATGTATGTGTGTCAGGAGAGACTTCCCCCTAGGAGAGCTGAATAGTCTGTAATTGGACCAGAATTTCTCCGGGAAGTGTGAACTCTGGCAAAGGCATAACACAGCAATCATCCCTCTATTCTTGTCTTTCAAGCAGTACCTGTGCTCCCAGCTACAGACATACCACATCTCCCCTCCCCAAACCCAACAGCCTTCATAGTCTACTCTTTTTTAGGAGATAGGACTTAAAGTGTCTTATGATATATATTGTGTTAAACTATTATTTCGTTGAATGTTAACACTTGAATTACTTTATGATTATTAAAAATTTATGCATATTGTACCTACCCCACAAAAGTATATCCTCCTTGCTGGGGGAGGCTGGGCAGCAATAGGTACCTAGCACATTTCTTAGAAGCATACTATAGACAAGAGCATAAATTGGAAAAGAAAATGTGTAAGCATAAATTATTTTTCAAGGTATTAATATACACTATTATTTCTATATACATTATTTTAAACATTTAATTAAATATTCAATACTATATTTTAATAGGCACAATATACATAGCTTTCCAGAAATGGAGCTACCAGTCATATCTAAGAAAAATCTTACTTCAACTTTAGCAAGTGCTCACCATTTTGGAAAATCCTATTAGTGGTGATAAAAGTAATTTTAGCTGCTATATTCAAGGCGATTATAAATAAAAGGACAAATATTGGTCTCTATCGTATCTTCTGGTTCAATAATTTACAAGCATCATATAATATTATAGATTACTTTGTTATTTCTACTTTAGAGTGTAGACATTAGATCTTTAAAGTTATATATGCAGAAAATTTTTTATCCATGAATTTCTTCTCAGGATGGTAAAGGAAATGTGGACAAAGAACGTCGCTGTCATTTCAGTAAACAAAGGATGTTACAGCCATTAAGCCATCCCCACGTGTGCTCCCTGAGGGGACTCAGGATGGAGTAAAGCAGGACACTGGCCCTAGGTAGTTAAGGTGCACATCAAAGGAATGATTTCCATGAGCCCAGACTCTTGCATCTGCCCATACACAGAATAGTGCTGAGGTCGTTAACTTGAGATGTCTGTCTTTGTGATTAGCAATAATCTTTTGAAGTTCGACTACATGTTTTTTTCTCCTGTATATCTTGACTCTTCCCTTAGCTCTTTGGAATAGTCCCTCAGAGTTTTCTGAGAGGCTGCATCCCAGGCTTAAGTCCTCAGTAAGTCTGCCGAATAAAACATAATTCTCAACCTTTAGATTGTGCATATTTTTCAGTCAACAGAAACATAAATATTTGTTAGGAAAAAGAAGCACTGAATGGATAAGATTGAGAATTAACAGCCTGGTCTAAGGGGTACCCATCCGGGATGACTCATCCTTCTGCAGGAAGCTCCCTAAATAAAGAGACTCAAAAGGAAAGGAAAGGAAAGTGGTAACACCGGAGCCTGAAGAGCAAATGTCGCAACGTGAAGCGACGCAGTAAATGTCAAGGGATTACTTCTTGACATCAGTAGTGGGTCTAGTAATTTGAAACAAGAGAGGGTGTGTGGGGGAAAGGAGGTCAGGAGAAGAAAGAAGCACCACAGAGTCATGAGCACAATCTCTCTAAGTCCCCTCACAGATACACAAGGAAGCCAGTGACCTTGACGCTGCTGGCAAGGTGGACCCAAGCAGCTCCCCTCCTGTGCTTTACGTGGGGGAGCGGATTCTGTGATGTGGCTCAGAGACCTGGATTTCTGTCCCGATAACAAGAAAGCAAGAGTCTTTATTTCAAATGTAAAAGTAAAAACTGACCCCAAATTAACTGTGTGGAACATCTGATCACAGTTCCTCTTTCTCCTTAAAATATATGCCATCATTTAAGTAATGATTAAAACCTCAATGTTTTTAAAAACATTCTGTTGAAGAGAACGTGTCAAAGCTAGTGTTATGTTCACCATAAATAAATGCATTCATTTGGTAAATATTTCTTTGTAGTGCTTAGTGGGTTCCAAGGAAATATGATACGAAGGGAAAAAAGTAGACACAGAAGTTCCACGATGTTCCATGGAGGGGATGAGAGTAAATCCTGGGAATGTGTGTGGAACATCCAGGCTAAATGCTCCATAGGCGAGTTCACTCTGCGTTTATAACAGGAGGGTTTGTGACCCGGAAGAATGAGAGAGGGGGAAGGAGGGGATGAGAACAAAGGTTCAGTGATGTTCACTAGGACGAGATGGCGAGTAGAAGTTTCCCATCTGAAGGTGGCTTTGGCAGTGCTTGTTCTAGCGGTGGGACCAGGAGGTTTTGAGAAGCAGAGGCCAAGTGGCTGGAGGGCAAACAGCTGGGAGAGCTGTTCTCTAATGCGTCCACCCTTGGATTTCAGCAATCAAATTAAAATCTAATCTTAAAGTAAGGTGGAAAATGTATGTGAGCATTCCCGTGTCGTTCATTTCCAGTGAAGTTGTGTTAATCATTCTAACTTTCATTTCCCAGGAATTCACTGGAGACAGTTTATCTAAGAGAAGCACAGTTATTGAAAATTCAGCCGATACTTTTATGATGTGACAGGCAATGTCACATTCCAGATGAACAGGAAAGAAACGTAATTTCTGGATTTTATGAAGTCCATAGCATCAATCTGTAAGTGTTTCAAGACTTAAAGCTTTTCTTTTTTAATTCTGAAATTCACCTTAAGCACGTTTATAGTTGAAAATGAGCTACAGGGATTCCAGGAACCAACCCCAAAAAGCAATGAAATATGAGAGTATGGTTTTCAAACAGCTCCGTGAGGAAAGTCAGTAATCCTCTCACATTTGTTTGAAGAAACTAATGATTAAATGCTGCTAAAAACATGAATCCAGTAAGACCTCTAGGAAGTGACAGGAACAGGCAGTTAATCCAGTTCATTTTCGCTAAGGTAACAGAGTGCACACCTCTGAGGACGCTCCATCCTGTAAAGTGTGCCGGTTACTTTTCCAGATTGAAGCTTATGGTCTGTCAACCACGACAGTAAGTAAAGATCACTACCACTATGCCCGTGAAATCCAATCCCCAGAAGTGTAAAGTTAAACCTCTAATTCTTGCTATCTTGCCTGCTTTTTTTTCTCCTTCTAATTGGATTACAGCTGTTTAATTACAAATGGATGGGGATTTTTTTTCTCCTTCTTTTTTTTTTTTTTTTTTTTTCTCTCCTTCTTTTTAATGTTTTTTCTTGGACTGAACTTCTAATAAGATTCACTTCTAAGGTTTGGTTTTGTCTTACTATTTAAGATTTTTTTTTTTCTTGACTATGAGATAAAGGGAACTGAATCTTAAAAAAACAATTCAACTGATAGTTATACAAGGACATTTTTATGGACACATTTCTGAATTGATATTAAATATTTGATTCACTAAAGAAAAAATAAGGAATCTACCTCAACTTCTCCTCCATCCCCACAATCCCCATCCATCACTTCTCACCGGGCCATCTGAGGAGTGTTCACTAGGAATCAGAATCAACAGATTCATTTAACCAACTGTAAATATTACATACTGCTTTTGAAGATATTTTACCCTCAGAACCCAATGGTAGTAAAAAACCCAAAGTTAACTGTAAAGATTTTTGCTTTTAAAAACTCAATGGGATATACTGTATTTAGTATCTCTGTGGATTCACTAGATGTTTTGGGTTTTTTTTAACATCTTTATTGGAGTATAATTGCTTTACAAAGGTGTGTTAGTTTCTGCTTTATAACAAAGTAAATCAGCTATACGTATACATATATCCCCATATCTCCTCCTTCTTGCGTCTCCCTCCCACCCTCCCTATTCCACCCCTCCAGGGGGCCGCAAAGCACCAAGCTGATCTCCCTGTGCTATGCGGCTGCTTCCCACTAGCTATCTATTTTACATTTGGTAACGTATATATGTCCATGTCACTCTTTCACTTCGTCCCAGCTTAACCTTCCTCCTCCCCGTGTCCTCAAGTCCATTCTCTACATCTGTATTTTTATTCCTGTCCTGCCCTTAGGTTCTTCAGAACCTTTTCTTTTTTTTTAGATTCCATATATACGTGTTAGCATACAGTATTTGTTTTTCTCTTTCTGACTTACTTCACTCTGTATGACAGACTCGAGGTCCATCCACCTCATTACAAATAACTCAATTTCATTTCTTTTTATGGCTGAGTAATATTCCATTGTATATATGTGCCACCTCTTCTTTATCCATTCATCTGTCAATGGACACTTAGGATGCTTCCATGTCCTGGCTATTGTAAATAGAGCTGCAATGAATATTGTGGTACATGACTCTTTTTGAATTACGGTTTTCTCAGGGTATATGCCCAGTAGTGGGATGGGTGGGTCATATGGTAGTTCTATTTTTAGTTTTTTAAGGAAACTCTATACTGTTCTCCATAGTAGCAGTATCAATTTATATTCCCACCAACAGCGCAAGAGGGTTCCCTTTTCTCCACACCCTCTCCAGCATTTATTGTTTATAGATTTTTTGATGATGGCCATTCTGACTGTTGTGAGGTGATACCTCATTGTAGTTTTGATTTGCATTTCTCTAATGATTAGTGATGTTGAGCTTTCTTTCATGTGTTTGTTGGCAATCGGAAAATCTTCTTTGGAGAAATGTCTATTTAGGTCTTCTGCCCATTTTTGGATTGGGTTGTTTGTTTATTTGATATTGAGCTGCATGAGTTGCTTGTATATTTTGGAGATTAATCCTTTGTCTGTTGCTTCATTTGCAAATATTTTCTCCCATTCTGAGGGTTGTCTTTTCATTCTGCTTTTGGTTTCCTTTGCTGTGCAAAAGCTTTTAAGTTTCATTAGGTCCCATTTGTTTATTTTTGTTTATATTTCCATTTCTCTAGGAGGTGGGTTAAAAAGGATCTTGCTGTAATTTATGTCATAGAGTGTTCTGCCTATGTTTTCCTCTGAGAGCTTTATAATGTGTGGTCTAACATTTCGGTCTTTAATCCATTATGAGTTTATTTATGTGTATGATGTTAGCGAGTGTTCTAATTTCATTCTTTTATATGTAGCTGTCCAGTTTTCCCAGCACCACTTATTGAAGAGGCTGTCTTGATTCACTAGGTTTTAATTCCTCAGGAAAGAGGTATTGCGCCGTCAGGATTGCTTTTTTGTTTTTTTGTGTGTTTGTTTTTTTAAATAAATTTATTTATTTTATTTACATTTATTTTTGGCTGTGTTGGGTCTTTGCTGCTGCTCGCGGGCTTTCTCTAGATGCAGCGAGCGGGGGCTACTCCTTGTTGTGGTGTGCAGGCTTCTCATTGTGGTGCGTTCTCTTGTTGCCGAGCATGGGCTCTAGGAACATGGGCTCAGGAGTTGTGGCTTGCCGGCTCTAGAGCGTAGGTTCCATAGTTGTGGCACACAGGCTTAGTTGCTTCACGGCATACGGGATCATCCTAGACCACGGCTCGAACCCGTGTCCCCTGCATTGGCAGGCAGATTCTTAACCACTGCACCACAAGGGAAGCCCAGGTTTGTGGTTTTTGAATTTATGTTGTGGCTAGATTTGGAGACTGCCCCAAATTCATTGACATCTGGAAGAGAAAGCACCCTGCTAACCATATGCCACCAGGGAGAACAAAGATTACATTCTAAACAAGGCCGTGTAACAAGAGTGTCCATCTGTTTCACAGAGGTTACACGGTCCAATGACATGGAAACATCTGGAAAAAGCAAGCATGTATTTATAGCAAAGGATTCAGGCTGATAACGTTTATTGTTCTCAAGAATAAGCAGTGGAATGCCAAGTAAGAGTGTTCCTTTGTACACCTGAAACAAATATCTCAACTATACTTCAATAAAAAATGAAAAGGAAAAAATAAAAAGTAAAGTAATTGGTAATAAAAAGATTACTCCTCATATATTTAATATATTTTGTTATTAAGTAAATAGACATTAGTCTATTTTTTCTTGATAAAACTTAAATATCCCTTGGAATACCATCATTAAACTATTAAGGCAAAATTAAGACTCTATTTAGATACCTTTCAAACAAGATTTCAGACCTGAAATGAGTAATTACAGTTATATCAACACAATAAAGGTTTGAAAGATTTCCAAGGAGTCCCCAAGCCAGACCCAAGTGCACACATAAGTTTTTCCTTCCAGAGGCACCTTCATATGAGCAAGACTCATGTCCTATGGAGTGACACGTGACCTGGGAATTACATGCCAAATAAGAACAAGCCTCCCAACTGTCCACACCAGCTATTGGCTCTGGGCCCCTCAGCTTACTGCACTGACCTCATTGACATAGTGGACGGGCCTCAGCACTGTGCCCTTCACCGTGGTGAACAAAATGTTATGCTTTATCAGTAGGGGGTGCTGGAGGCACACGGCAGGAGGAAAGGGGGCTTCTGGTGTGCGGGTGTTGGCCTTTTCCTCCCCACCCGCTGCACAGGTGATCCACAGTGTGGGTGTGTGAGGACATGGGTTGGGGGTCATCTGGCCAGCCATGACTGCAGCCACAAAGCAGAGCACCTAGAGTCCCTCGAAGCTTTGCAGTCCTGGTCGAGGTCCCGTGACCTCTTCAATCCCCATGTGGACACGAAGCACTGTGCACCTGCGCCAGCCATGGCTCACCTGGGCCCTGAGCTCTGTTTCCTGGGCTCTCTCAGTGTGGATGCGGCAGGCTCTGGGCTCTGCCCGTGGGGCATCCTGACGCCGGCACGCCCGACCACAAGCTGTGGCTCACCTGCTGCCCTAAGTTTGTTTTCCACTCGCCCAGAGACTGGGGACAAGGTGTGGTCTGGACAAACCAGGGTGCTGCAGACACACCTAGTCCAGGGAGAAGGTCTCCCTCCAAGTCTCTCCTCGCTTGGGTCCTAAAGCCATCTTCACATCTTTGTACTCTCCCAGCACAGGTTAACCATTCATTATAATAAGTTTCCCTGTTTACTTTACCCTGAGGCTTCAATCCCCTGATTGGACCCCCACTGATAGCACGGCTAATCCAAAGGGCATGACATCCCACTTTCTGCCCTAAAGCAACTAACTCCTATATCCATTTGAATGAATGAGTAGACAACTCAAACCTAACAGGACCAAGACACGTTTTTTATTTCCCACCCTTCACCAAACCACTTCGATGTAGCTCTGAATGGCAACTTTATTGCCCAGGCGAAATTCCTTGGGATCCCCCTTCATTCCTCTTTCTCACAGTCTGTATCCAGACCACCAGAATACAGACACCAGTCCCCTCCACCAGAAAGCATACACACCCACTGAAACAGCCTAACCCACTGGGAGCAGACACCAAAAACAACGGGAACTATGAACCTGCAGCCTGCAAAATGGAGACCACAAACACAGTAAGCTAAGCAAACAGAGAAATACACACCAGATGAAGGAGCAAGGTAAAAACCCACCAGACCTAACAAATGAAGATGAAATAGGCAGTCTCCCTGAAAAAGAATGAAGAGTAATGAGAGTAAAGATGATCCAAAATCTTGGAAATAGAATGGAGAAAATTCAAGAAACGTTGAACAAGGATGTAGAAGAACTAAAGACCAAACAAACAATGCAGAACAACACAATAAATGAAATCAAAAGTTCTCTAGAAGTAATCAATAGCAGCATAATTGAGGTAGAAGAACGGATACATGATCTGGAAGATAAAGTAGTAGAAATAACTACTGCAGAGCAGAATAAAGAAAAAAGAATGAAAAGAATTGAGGACAGTACCAGAGATCTTTGGGACAACATTAAACGCACCAACATTCGAATTATAGGGGTCACAGAAGAAGAAAAGAAATAGAAAGGGACTGAGAAAATACTTGAAGAGATTATAGTTGAAAACTTCCCTAATATGGAAAAGAAGATAGTTAATCAAGTCCAGAAAGCACATAGAGTCCCATACAGGTTACATCCAAGGAGAAACATGCCAAGACACATACTAAACTATCAAAAATTAAATACAAAGAAAAAATATTAAAAACAGGAAGGGAAAAACAACAAATAACATACAAGGGAATCCCCATAAGGTTAACAGCTGATCTTCAGCAGAAACTCTGCAAGCCAGAAGGGAGTGGTAGGACATATTTAAAGAGATGAAAGGGAAAAACCTACAACCAAGATTACCCAGCAAAGATCTCATTCAGATTTGATGGAACAATTAAAACCTTTACAGACAAACAAAAGTTAAGAGAATTCAGCACCACCAAACCAGCTTTACAACAAATGTTAAAGGAACTTGTCTAGGCAGGAAACACAAGAGAAGGAAAAGACCTACAATAACAAACCCAAAACAATTAAGAAAATGGTAAAAGGAATATACATATCAATAACTACCTTAAACGTAAATGGATTAAATGCTCCAACCAAAAGAGACTGGCTGAATGGATACAAAAACAAGACCAGTATATATCCTGTCTAAAAGAGAACCACTTCAGACTTACGGACACATACAGACTGAAAGTAAGAGGATGGAAAAAGATATTCCATGCAAATGGAAATCAAAAGAGAGCTGGAGTAGCAATTCTCATATCAGAAAAAATAGACATTAAAATAAACACCATTACAAGAGACAAAGAAGGACATTACATAATGATCAAGGGAGCAATATTTATAAATTTTATAAACATATACAATTTATAACAATTGTAAATATTTATGCACCCAACATAGGAGCACCTCAATACATAAGGCAAATGCTAACAGCCATAAAAGGAGAAATCAGCACTAACATAATCATAGTAGGTGACTTTAACACCTCAATTTCACCAATGGACAGACCATCCAAAATGAAAATAAATAAGGAAACACAAGCTTTAAATGATACATTAAACAAGATGGACTTAATTGATATTTATAGGACATTCCATCCAAAAACAACAGAATACACTTTCTTCCTAAGTCCTCATGGAACATTCTTCAGGATAGATCATATCTTGGGTCACAAATCAAGCCTTGGTAAATTTAAGAAAACTGAAATCATATCAAGTATCTTTTCTGACCACAATGCTATCAGACTAGATATTAATTACAGGAAAATAATCTGTAAAAAATACAAACACATGGAGGCTAAACAATATACTACTTAATAACCAAGAGATCACTGAAAAAACAAAGAGGAAATCAAAAAATAACTAAAAACAAATGACAATGAAAACACGATGACCCAAAACCTATGGGATGCAGCAAAAGCAGTTCTAAGAGGGAAGTTTATAACAATACAATACTACCTCAAGAAACAAGAAAACTCTCAAATAAACAACCTAACTTTACACCTAAAGCAATTAGAGAAAGAAGAACAAAAAAACCCCAAAGTTAACAGAAGGAAAGAAATCATAAAGATCAGATAAGAAATAAAAGAAAAAGAAATTAAGGAAACAATAACAAAGATCAATAAAACTAAAAGCTGGTTCCTTGAGAAGATAAACAAAATTGATAAACAATTAGTCAGACTCATCAAGAAAAAAAGGGAGAAGACTCAAATCAATAGAATTAGAAATGAAAAAGGAGAAGTAACAACTGACACTGCAGAAATACAAAGGATCATGAGAGATTACTACAAGCAACTATATGCCAACAAGGTGGACAACCTGGAAAAAATGGACAAATTCTTTGAAAAGCACAACCTTCTGAGACTGAACCAGGAAGAAATAGAAAATATAAACAGACCAATCACAAGCACTGAAATTGAGACTGTGATTAAAAATTTTCCAACAAACAGAAGTCCAGGAACAGATGGCTTCACAGGCAAATTCTATCAAACATTTAGAGAGGAGCTAACACCTATCCTTCTCAAACTCTTCCAAAATACAGCAGAGAGAGGAACACTCCCAGACCCATTCTACGAGGCCACCATCACCCTGATACCAAAACCAGACAAAGATGTCACAAAGAAAGAAAACTACAGGTCAATATCACGGAAGAACATAGATGAAAAATCCTCAACAAAATACTAGCAAACAGAATCCAACAGCACATTGAAAGGATCATACACCATGATCAAGTGGGGTTTATTCCACGAATGCAAGGATTCTTCAATATAAACAAATCAATCAATGTGATAAACCATATTAACAAATTGATAGAGAAAAACCATATGATCATCTCAACATATGCAGAAAAGGCTTTTGACAAAATTCAACACCCATTTATGATAAAAACCCTCCAGAAAGTAGGCATAGAGGGAGCTTACCTCAACATAATAAAGGCCATATATGACAAACCCACAGCCAACATCGTTCTCAATGGTGAAAAACTGAAACCATTTCCACTAAGATCAGGAACAGGACAAGGTTGTCCACTGTCACCACTATTATTCAACATAGTTTTGGAAGTTTTAGCCACAGCAATCAGAGAAGAAAAAGCAATAAAAGGAATCCAAATTGGAAAAGAAGAAGTAAAGCTGTCACTCTTTACAGATGACATGATACTATACATAAAGAATCTTAAAGATGCTACCAGAAAACTACTAGAGCTGATCAAAGAATTTGGTAAAGTAGCAGGAAACAAAATTAAGGCACAGAAATCTCTTGCATTCATATACAATAATTATGAAAAATTTGAAAGAGAAATTAAGGAAACACTCCCATTTACCACTGCAACAAAAAGAAGAAAATACCTAGGAATAAATCTACCTAAGGAGACAAAAGACCTATATGCAGAAAACTATAAGACACTGATGAAAGAAATTAAAGAAGATACAAACAGATGGAGAGATATACCATGTTCTTGGATTGGAAGAATCAACATTGTGAAAATGACTCTACTACTCAAAGCAATCATCTACAGATTCAATGCAATCCCTATCAAACTACCAATGGCATTTTTCACAGAACTAGAACAAAAAATTTCACAACTTGTATAGAATCACAAAAGACCCCGAATAGCCAAAGCAATCTTAAGAAAGAAAAACGGAGCTGGAGGAATCAGGGTCCCTGACTTCACACTCTACTACAAAGCTACAGTAATAAAGACTATATGGTACTGGCACAAAAACAGAAATATACATCAATAGAACAGGATAGAAAGCCCAGAGATAAACCCATGCACATATGGTCACCTTATTTGTGATAAAGGAGGCAAGAATATACAATGGAGAAAAGACAGCCTCTTCAATATACGGTGCTTGGAAAACTGGACAGCTACATGTAAAAGAATGAAATTAGAACACTCCCTAGGAGAACAGTATGGAGGTTCCTTAAAAAATTAAAAATAGAACTACCATACGACCCAGCAATCCCACTACTGGGCATATACCCTGAGAAAACCATAATTCAAAAAGAGTCATGTACCAAAATGTTCATTGCAGCTCTATTTACAACAGCCAGGACTTGGAAGTAACCTAAGCGTCCATCATCGGATGAATGGATAAAGAAGATGTGGCACATATATACAATGGAATATTACTCAGCCATAAAAAGAAACGAAATGGAGTTATTTGTAGTGAGGTGGATGGATTTTGAGTCTGTCATACAGAGTGAAGTAAGTCAGAAAGAGAAAAACAAATACCGTATGCTAACACATATATATGGAATCTAAGGAAAAAAAAAAAAAGGTCATGAAGAACCTAGTGGCAAGACGGGAATAAAGACACAGATCTACTAGAGAATGGACTTGAGGATATGGGGAGGGGGAAGGGTAAGCTGTGACAAAGTGAGAGAGTGGCATGGACATATATCCACTACCAAATGTAAAATAGATAGCTAGTGGGAAACAACCGCATAGCACAGGGAGATCAGCTTGGTGTTTTGTGACCACCTAGAGGGGTGGGATAGGGAGGGAGGGAGATGCAAGAGGGAAGAGATATGGGAACATAGGTATATGTATAACTGATTCACTTTGTTATAAAGCAGAAACTAACACACCATTGTAAAGCAATTATACTCCTATAAAGATGTTAAATAAAATAAAATAATGATAAAGTTGAAAAAAAAAACACTCCCTAACACCATACACAGATATAAACTCAAAATGGATTAAAGACCTAAATGTAAGGCCAGACACTATAAAACTCTTAGAGGAAAAGATAGGCAGAACATTCCATGACGTAAATCACAGCAAGATCCTTTTTGACCCACCTCCTAGAGAAATGGAAATAAAAACAAAAATAAATAAATGGGACCTAATGAAACTTAAAAGCTTTTGCACAGCAAAGGAGACCACAAAGAAGACGCAAAGGCAACCCTCAGAATGGGAGAAAATATTTATAAACGAAGCAACTGACAAAGGATTAACCTCCAAAATTTACAAGCAACTCATGCAGCTCAATATCAAATAAACAAACAACTCAATCCAAAAATGGGCAGAAGACCTAAATAGACATTTCTCCAAAGAAGATATACAGATTGCCAACAAACACATGAAAGAAAGCTCAACATCACTAATCATTAGAGAAATGCAAGTCAAATCTACAATGAGGTATCACCTCACACCAATCAGAATGGCCATCATCAAAAAAATCTACAAACAATAAATGCTGGAGAGAGTGTGGAGATAAGGGAACCCTCTTGCACTGTTGGTGGGAATATAAATTGATACAGCCACTATGAAGAGCAGTATGGAGGTTCCTTAAAATCTTAAAATAGAACTACCATACGACCCAGCATTACCATTACTGGCATATACCCTGAGAAAACCATAGTTCCAAAAGAGTCATGTACCACAATGTTCACTACAGCTCTATTTACAATAGCCAGGACATGGAAGCAACCTACGTTCCCATCGACAGATGAATGGATAAAGAAGATGTGGCACATATGTTCAATGGAATATTACTCAGCCATAAAAGTAAACGAAATTGAGTTATTCATAGTGAGGTGGATGGACCTAGAGACTGTCATACAGAGTGAGGTAAATTAGAAAGAGAAAAACAAATACCATATGCTAACACATATATATGGAATCTAAAAAAAAAAAAAAAAAAAAAAAAAGAATGGTTCTGAAGAACCTAAAAGCAGGACAGGAATAAGGATGCAGACGTAGAGAATGCACTTGAGGATACGGGGAGGGGGAAGGGTAAGCTGGGACAAAGTGAGAGAGTGGCATGGACTTATAAATACTGCCAAATGTAAAATAGATAGCTAGTGGGAAGCAGCCGCAAAGCACAGGGAGATCAGCTTGGTGCTTTGTGACCACCTCGAGGGGTGGGATAGGGAGGGTGGGAGGGAGACGCAAGAGGTAGGAGATATGGGGATATAAATATATGTATAGCTGATTCACTTTGTTATAAAGCAGAAACTAACACATTACTGTAAAGCAATTATTCTCCAATAAAGATGTTAAAAAAAATTGGGGGGGGATTTGAAATATATGTAGAATGAAGCAGTATGACAATAAAAGTCAAAGGTGAAAGAAATACGTAGTGCTAAAGTATTCTTAGGTTCTATCATTCCTGTAGAAATAGAAAAGTGAAATATTCTGGTATTGTTAATGAAGTGGTTAAGAATTATTTGTGTAAGACTGTGATAAATCAGTAATGATTTTAATCTCTAAGGGAACAATCATTAAAAGTTAAATGGAAAAGACACAAGCTAATATATGGTAATGTTTTAAATAGGAAACAAAAATGATTAAACCCAAATAAAACATAAAAGGGAAGAAATGTTATACTACAGAAACACACGTTTGTATAAAATGAAAGATGATATAGCTATACTACTCAGACACTTTAAGGCTATAAACATTAGAGATGAAGACAAAATGGATCATCATGATTAAGCTGTCAATCCAACAGGAAGATATGAATCCTAAATCTCTATTTGTCAAATAGTCAAATTTCACAATATGTAGAGCCAAATTTGACTAAATGTAGACTTGAAGAATCCGTATTTGTAATGTGAGACTTTAACAAGCCTTCCCCACTGCTAAAAAAAAAAATCAGTAACGATAGAGACTTTAAATACATGATTAGCAAACTTGATGTAATTTATATATATATATATATATATATATATATATATATATATAGACTACTGTACTCTATTTAAAGGTGTATGTGAGGCCACTCTCAATTTCTGAGACAGACCACATTCTGTCTTTGGAATATATATCTCTCTAAATAAACCTGCTTTCACCTTAAGAAAAAAAAGAAAGTAACATTACTTTTTACAGTGATCTTTCTAAAAAGTACAGCATTTGAAATAGTGATAGTCACCATTTTAATCTCTTTCATTGATAAAATCACACCAAGAGCAAACATAGTACAAGTCTCAGGTCATTCTTTAATTAATCAGTAATTATGATGAATATTATATATAAGCCATAATGCTAAACATGGAATATGAAAATCCTACTGATAAGGAATTTATAGTTAAGTTGAAAGATAAGACATATGCACACATAACAATAATATAAATCAAAAAGAGGCAAGTGCCCAAGGAAAAGAAGATATAAAGCACAACAAGACTCCAAGGATGTCCTACCTACAAAGGACATTATTGGAACAACAAGCAAAGCACTGGGATCTGAGGGTTAGAGGACAGCAGTATATCAATGTCAATTTCATGATGGTGCTGGTTGAATTGTGGTTAAGTGTGTGCTACATTGTAGGAAATACACACTAAAGTATTAACAGACTATCAAGCATAATGTTGACAATTTATTTGCAAATGATACAGAAGAATTGTTCTTCATAGTGTACCTGCAACTTTATTGTACCTCTGAGACTGTTTCAAAAGAAAAAAATTCAAATTTTTAAATAATGATTGTAAATAAAGTGGTATCATTCTAAATTTGACAAAAGTTTTAAAAATGTATTCCCTGTTAATTCATGTTGCCTATAAACACACGGGTATTTACTCTGCTTCGTTCGGCAAAATCTTCAGACCCTTGAGGGGAAGGTCCAGTTTTAATTTAATTTACATGGTGCACAACCTTTGGTACCTTCAATCCTACCAGCCTTAGAGACAGTTATTTGTTGTTTGACAATCTTAGATATTTTAAGTTCTATGCCCACATTTATTTTTATTTAAAAAAATAATAGTGTTGAATGCCCTAGAAACTTCTTTTTACATCCATTTGATGGTGACAAAAAGTTGATGTTCTCCTCATGAATTATTAGAAACCCTATTTAAAAATGAGGAAATTGAAGCTGAGGAAGGAAGCATCAATAAGTCACTGGAGGTATCCATGAGCTTGTGGTGCTGGAACCTGGGCCATGTTCCTCTGACTTTTCACCCGAGTTCCCTCCATCACATGGTGTGTCTTTCACATGCTCCTCCTGGAAGGTCCTGTCCAGGTCTCCCTGAGAGTCAGGAAATTCTGTGCCTCAGAGCACAGTCATCAGGAGGGGACCAGGGTCACCCCCAGTGCTGAGCTGACAACCTCTCTGGGTCAGTTCCCACTTTTCTAACAATAGTACCTCTTCCTCCTAAGTTGGGGGTAAGGCACTTGGAGGATTAAATATAAGGCACTTAGATCAGTGCTTGGTGTATAATAAACATTAAATTATTACTATTCTAAAAATCAGATACCTTGATTTTTAAATGATCATGGCTTTTTAAGGAACTTAAACAACTGGAATGAAGGGATTTGAACAAATGCATTTTTTTACTACTGGGGAATATGTATCTCAATTTTCTTTTAATTTAGGGGGAGCTCCTTGGTTTGCTAGAAGCACATTCATCACCTAACTGGAGAAGCCTTCATCCACCACTGTTGTCTGTCAGTCAGAATGTAACAGATATGTCTCAGTCTTCATCTCTAGAAAACTGAAGACCCTTATATGCCAATAGGTCCCTGGGAGTCTATCCTTAATGACCCAGAATTCTAAAAATATGTAAAAATTTTAAACTCTCATTTACCCTTTTCAAAGTTTCAAACATTCCGCTTCTCACCACTTTTTGTGTAGAGCAGGTTACAGTAAGCTACTACACCCTCCTAAAAAGAATCACTCATTACTTTGCACATGTAGTCCTGTTATCACAAAGAAGTAAAAATAGAACAAACATGTTCAATAAGGAACCTTACTCATGATCCTATCAATCAGTCTGAAGAGGCAAAAAGTATTTGAAAACCATATAACAGAAAGTCCAAAGAGGTCTTAGAACCAAGCCTACCATCAGATTCCACTCATCAATTCATATATATATTCATTTAATGTTTACTGAATACTTCCTAAGTGCCCAATACTACCTAAATCTAAGCGCTGGGGACGTTGTCATGGACAAAAGAAATAGTTCTGCCTTCTTTGGGCCTGTATTTTAATGGATGTTACTCAGGAATTAGCATGGGTTCTGTCTGTATACAAGGCATATACAATTACCTGTTATTCGTAATGGGTGCTTTAAGTTCCTCTACTGAAGATGGTGATCAAAACAATCCAGCCCATTCGTACCGAAACTAGTATCACCGTGAACCACTCCCACCAAAAAGTGATTGTTTTCCTGACACAGTGGAAGTCTGAACCATCAAATTTAAAGACATCAACAATATAAAGAAAACCACAAGTGTAACCAGTGCCGTACGGTACTGGTTCTCCTTTCACGGGGTATGACAGTAAGAAATTCTGGGTAGCTATCTGGTTTGTCCAGAGTCAGAAATTTATATTTTGTGAAAGTGATTTACTTTGAAAGGCTAAAAACTCCCAAATAAAATACTCTAAATCACTGCAAAATAAACTTCCCTCATAAATATAGCTGTCCCCAATGTTCTCTATTTTTTCTGTATATGTTTCTGCACATGGATATACCAGCTTAAAATAAAACGTTCATGTGTCTTCATATAATATACAGACATGTATATTATGTATCTACATAAACGCATGTACATAGTATATGGAATGTGTGCACGAGATACACATTTACACGCACACCGACGTCACACCGTTAAGACCTGTTGAAGGCATTACTCTCCCTGGTGTTTCCTCCTTTCTTCCACCTGGCTCTTGGTTGAGAAAGGGCTGACAGGAAACACTCGAGGGAAATGAAAGTTCTCTGTACCTCCAAATGGTACCATTTTTTCCAGTTTCCATCATGTATTGACTACCAGGTAACAAAACACTCATGCCCTCCCTTTCCACCTCGTGATCAAGTCACGTGTCTGCACCCACGATGGGGACCAGGCGCCAGCGCTACATCACCCACAGACTGGGTGACACGCCAGGAGGAATCCCGGCCTCAAAGGGACACCGCACGGACGCACGCTTTAGAAGTACCAAATCCAAGAACGGACAAGCAGGTGGAACACATTCTCCTCAAGGGGGTGGTCAGGGCCGGGGGTCTGACTCCTGCCCACCACACATGTCTCCAGAGCCAGAAATTACTTGACTGGGCACAGAAAAGCCCAGGACCAACCAAGACCAGGCCCCAGAGAGCACAGAGGTTTAAATACCAGCCAGACCACAGGCAAGAACAGAAACAAAATGAAAAAAATAGGGGCACACGGAGACTTTCTCCCAGATACAATCCAGCACACTGAAAAGAGAATCTCTTTCTCACTACGTGAATCAATGTCATTTAATGCTGTGCCCCAGCTACAGCCATTTCATGCAGCCCTGCCCGGACTGAACTTCTGAGAGTACCATGCCCTGGTCATTCTCCTCACTCCCCTTCCCTGCCAACTTCTTAAGAGAAAGTGCTACTAGAAGAAAGACACAATGCCCTGCCACTCAGTGAATGAAACTCCGGCAGACAGAGAAACAGAGTCAGAATGAATTAAATCCCAGGCTCAGCACCAACACAGCCTCTGTGACCTTGGGCAGGATGTGTGGACTCTCCATGCCAAGTTTCCTCATCTGTAAAATGGGTAATAATAGCAGCTACTGATAGTTTCCATGTGAAGATTAAATGCATCAGTGCATCACACTATACTCCTCTCAAATTAGCCTCCGCCTAAGTATTGATTATATTTCAAAAGAGGGAATCTGAAAGACCTCATGTACAGCATGGTTTGAATCACAATTTTTAAAACTATGAGACCACACATTTATTCAATATTTTCCTAGAAATTATTTTTACAAACCCATAGTTATGTAAATTCAGTGCCCCCGTAACAAATTTCCTCAGAGGACATGGAAGCAACGAGCCTGGACGTATATGTTGTTACATCCTCACACATAAAATTTCCCTGTTACTCACATTCTCATAGAGAGCTTGAAGGGTCTCCAGGTCAACCACAGAATTGTCCAAGTTCACCACAGCTGCGCAAAAAAGACAAAAGAAAGAATATAAATTGCCATAAGCCAGCTGTGAAAAGCTCCAACCACCTCAAACAATAGTGACCGTCCACAGAGTGCAGTTCATACCCGGCAGGCAGAGGATGGGGGCTCTGCCTTCATGGCAACCTCCTGTCGGGCGCCCCCCCCAGGCCGAGCTGGCATTTCAATGGGTCGGGTGTCAAGTGTCAAAGCTTTCACACGCTCCACAAATACAAAATCCCAGGAAGAGGGCCCAATGGTCACAGAGAAACTGTGAGTCTGTCTCTTTCATGACTCACCTGAATGAATTTGAAAAATCTGCTTAATACCAGAAAAATAGGCAAATCACTCATGTTACTGCCACATCCTGGTTTTACGCCAATAAATGCACATATCTGCCAATTTATGTAAAGACATTTGGCAAAGGTTAAATCTAATCACTAAACTGGTAGACTAATATGGAAACAGCAGGTGCATTTCCTGTTGCAACTCTTTAAATTGTTATAATCGAAGGATAATTCTTTGATCATGGTATTGAGATTGGCACAGATGCATCCCTAAAAATCCATCTTTAATATACAAACTGCCCTGCTTATACAAGGAAGAAGTGGAATGGATAATTAAAAACTGGAAATATGTTCTTAAATGCATTTTTTGGCCTGGGAAACGTATTGAATTTTGGAATTGGTGTGTTTTATTACTTAATTTAGGTGTAGGTTAACCAAAAGCATTTTGCATTAGTTGTGCAAAAATTAGCCAGAAATGAGGTGAATTTGCTCTGATCAAAAGTAGTCACTGAAGCTGTTGTGGGATTAAAGATTCCTGGGAGAAAAATCACAGAGTGGATAATTAAAAAGTGGTTAGACTTACTTTGATAATTGTGGCATTTCACAATGCTTTTTTCCTCAAAGCTTAAAGTACATGACACATTTTCTAGTTGACTCTGGCAAAATCCCAAGAAAGAATTAAGAAAGCCAAATTCGATACTGAAACACAGGATGGATAAGAAACCTCACCAAGATAATTTAGCATTTCTGTCTGGAGCTGGGAAGTGAGTCCAGATTCACCAAAAAATATCATATCAACTAGAATATAATACTTCTAGCCTAATAATATTCCACTATCTCAATCTCCAAAAAAATTAGGTCTCAAGTTTAAATCTAAGAATTAAGATTTGCAATCAAATACTTTTTACTCTTTAGACCATATAAGACAAACATACCACAAACTGTTTAATGTTTCAAAGTAGCAAACCATAGCCCAACTATGACTAAATTTCAAAAGCTAATTAAAAGGGATTAACAAATGATTTTCACTAGAGGTAATATGGTTAAAAATAATGTAACAAAATACATAAAACTAAAATAAAGATAGCATCTTCACACATGGAATTATCACTTTTAGATTACAAATCTTTATATTCGTGCAGAGTCTAGCCCTTAAGGAGACTCTTAGAGTGAATCCAAAGTTCTCTAACTTTGGAATTCATTAGCTAATAATCCAGTATTTCTATATTCCTTGGGAAATACACCGAGAGATCGACGGGAAACTATGGAGGAAATGCTAGTTGTCCACTTAACACAAGGTTTCATTTTCAGAACAAGGAAAAGAAACACAATAAAATCATTCATGCTCAAGTCAAAACTCATAAAAGATATGATTAATCTCTGACTTTACTATTTTAAAACATAGTATTATTTCCCCAAGTTTTCCCTACATGAAATGTTACTTGTAAATATACTGAGGTTTCTCATATTTTATCTCATGCAATGTTACGTGCCAAAGAATATTTTTATAAATATCACGTGGTCCTAAGCAATTCCTCAAAAAGTCCTAATCCATGAAATGTCATTTTTTAACCATCCACAGGAAATCTCAATGGAAAGCAACACTGCTACTACTTTACCACATAATTTTGCCTTAATTGGCTTCACACGTGAGAAATGAAAGACACAGGGACTAGATGAGGAGAAATATCATTCATTCATGTTTGTTTATAAGTTAGTCCTTCCCCTCCTTCTCCTCCCCCCCACCAGCTTAAAAGTTTGGCTCATTTTAGGCTAATATAGAGAGTGATGTCAGCCATTTGTTTAATGTAGTGATGAGATATTTAAAATATGAATCAATTCTTGACAACTAGTCACTTGACCATATGGCAAAAGTGTTAAATATATCTGTACTGGTTAAAAATTGCTTTCAGCTGTAAAAAGGATGTCTGAGTAAATAATGACAAACAAAATTGAGATAGGTTGATACTGATTCCGTGACTACAAACAGGTTAGAGCCAACATTTTTTTAATGGTCTTTTCCTCAAGTGGAAAAATGGCAGCCATGGCTCCACGGATCACTCTCACATTCCAGGTAAAACGAGGAAGGAAGAAAGGAAGCAAAAAGAAGGCATGTGTAATGCCTATTCATAGCAGATGTCTCCTTATGTCTCTCTGGCTAGAGTAGTTTCCCATGATCACCTAGAACTGAGGAGAAGCTGAAAAGTGTAGATAATGTGGACAAACTGCTGTCTCTAAGAAAACAGTGTTTTAAAGCTCCAGCCTAAGTAATCTCTGAAACACTCCCTAACTTCCATAGCTCATCCTGACCTTCCCAGACTCTTGATTCTACCCTTTAATACAAGTCACCTGATACATTTCAGACATTCCCTCTTTTGTATGTGAGTATGTGTTCTGTCCCTCCAAGGAGATTTTGAAGAGTGTGATAGCAAGGATGTGTCTTAGGTATTATCAGCTTACGCCAGAGTGTTCCACATATAGTAGAAAACTGAAAAGATTACAGTGCAAAAACCAAAAGTCATTACTGAACCTTCGGAGAGAAGACATAACAGCCAAGCTTAAGAAAGAGTCACTAGGGCTTCCCTGGTGGCACAGTGGTTGAGAATCTGCCTGCCAATGCAGGGGACACGGGTTCAAGCCCTGGTCTGGGAAGGTCCCACATGCCGCGGAGCAGCTGGGCCCGTGAGCCACAATTACTGAGCCTGCGCGTCTGGAGCCTGTGCTCCGCAACAAGAGAGGCCGCGATGGTGAGAGGCCCGCGCACCGCGATGAAGAGTGGTCCCCACTTGCCGCAACTAGAGAAAGCCCTCGCACAGAAACGAAGACTCAACACAGTCATAAATAAATAAACAAAAGAACGTGAATTTCTTATTAAAAAAAAAAGAAAGAGTCACTAGAAGCCACGTATTTGCATTATCGGTTCCATAAATCCACAGAGGCAGCAACACCCAAGACAGCAAAAGGCAAATACCAGCACGGGTATCAGTGCCGCTCACACAGTACCACGAGCGTAACGGCCCATGTGATGATGAGGGAATCTGGCACTGAGTCCTACAGGGTAAGAGAAAGCTGTTTCTTGGGGGGAGAGGTCTCCTCTTCCGCTTCCCATCTGCAATCTTTGGGGGATGAAAATGGTCAGTGTTTACTCACTCAGGAGTTTCTAGCACTGTCTTTAACTGTCCTGCCAGGGGATATAAAAAGAAAAGAGAAAGAAAAAACACCAGTTTGGTAGAAAGGCCTAGAACTGTTATCTCTAAATTTTTACTTGAAACTCAGTAAAGCACAGAAACGTCGGCTGCGGGCATGCCGCTGTACCACATGATGGCAGTGGAGCCAAGGGTCACACGCAGCGTCCCTTTATACGGAAAGACGATGGGCTGACATCTGCCTGAGAATCTGGTCACCCAGGAGTTACTCTAAAAACTGTCCAAATGTATGACTTAACAAAACTTTCCTAAAGATGCAGTCAAGCAACTTTTAAAATTGTGTTGGCTTTGCTTGGCTTAACTGAACAAATCCAACAATTTATTAAAACTAGCATTTTTCAGAGAGAGGAAGGCACCTGGGGCCATCTTCATCTGAATATTTCACACTTGAAAGTGAAACCAAGCAGGACCCTGCGGGGCCCTCCCCGGTACAAAAGCCTTTCCGTGTCCCCCGTTTCTTGTTTGTAGGAGAAAGGCTTCAGCCTCCGAGACCTTCCCTGAGTTACTAATGAAAGTGAGAGCACAAAGGAAAGGCAGTTGGGAAACAGGAGTGCAGCTGGTGCAGCGACGGGGCAGGGTCGCAATTCCTCCTCAAGGGAGGTACTTAACAATCTGACACACACAGATCTCTGAGCTCTTCTACAGGGACTGGGGGCCCACCCGGTGGAGGATGGTGACTTCAGGCTGAGTACAAGCACAGGGACCCCAGACTGGTTGGAACCACAAGGCTGATGATGGAGATTCCTGGAGCCCCACCCGGTTATCTCCCCACCAACCAATCAGAGGAGGATCACACACCCGGCAGCCCTCCCCCCAGATTTTGCCTATAGAAACTCTTCCCCCCAAAACATCAGAGATTTTTGAGCACAAGCCACACATTCTCCTTGCTTGACCCTGTAACGAAACTTTCTCTGCTCAAACTCCAATGTTTCGGTTTGTTTGGTTTGTTTGACACATGGACTTGGGTCCGACAACAATAAGATGACAGGAAACACTACATTTGCGTTCCTTACACATCCCAGCACCAAACACGCTTGAGCTCCTGGTCACAGGTGCACAGGCACACCCTTCAGCGGGAAACTAGCCAGAAGACACATTGGGTTAAGGTTTGGGAAACACACAAGCTCTTGAATAATACTTGAAGCAATTCTGGATTACCTAAACAATACAAAACATTTGTATTCATCTATGAAGAAAACAGAGTATCTTCTTGAAAACATTTTCATCCATTCATTGAACAAATATTCTTAGAGTCCTAAGTCTGGACCAGACACTCCTCTCAGCCCTGACAGACATGCTTCTTGTCCTTGAAGAGTTTACACTTTATTACCAAGCAATTAAAATGCTGTATGCCCTGGAAAGGAAGAAAATTGTAGTTTTATAACATCCTGTAATTTAGGAATCATATTCATTTATACAATCTTCTCTTTTCAGGCAGCTTAACCAGGTGGCAGACAATAAAATGCCAGAATTCTATAGATTTTGTACTTAGGCTACGTAAAGAAAGGCTTTCCTGTTGGAAAAATTAATCTGACACCCAATCCACCACTGGTGCATCTCAAACACACCTGCTTCTACAAGGTTAACAACCTAAGTGACTAAGTCAGTGGGCCTCACTGACAAAAGCTGCATAAGTTAAACTGTCAGCAAGTGTTTTTGCCTAAGTCAGTATGACACCTGCTTTTATGGGCAGGGGAAGAAGACGAATATCAAGACTATGCTTCTGGAATAAAATCTTTAAATGTAAACATGACTGCCACTGTAGACCTTCTGATCTAGCGATACTGTATTTCACTTCTGTTTTTGGAGAGATGTGTTGACTGGACCACACTGGTATGACTCAGGGCTTATCTCAACTATTTAGATAAGATTTACTTGGGGACTTCCCTGGTGGTCCAGTGGTTAAGACTCCGCACTTCTCCTGCAGAGAATGTGGGTTTGATCCCTGGTTGGGGAACTAAGATCCCACATGCCACATGGTGTGGCCAAAAAAAAAAAGAAAAAAGTAGACTTACTTAAAAAAAGATTTACTTGACTTTGGCAGGTGACAAAATCTAGGCTGTGGGATAAATGAGGAAGAAGAAAAGACTGGCACATCCCAGATAGTGTTTATGTTAAGCATAGTGTATAAATGACCAAATAGTTTCAAACAATGCATGGCACTTTGTGTAAAACAGCCACTGTCTGTTGAATGTTTTCCATAAACCAGCACTGCAAAACGTCCTTTATTGCCCATGGTCCTTTATTGCCCCAAATGGACTTCACCTTCCAGCTTAGGTAAACATTTATACTCATAAAATAGAGCTTAGTGAGTCTCCCTTGATTAGGACCCTAACTCTGGGATCACATTTGCCACTGTTTTCTAACACAAGCTCCAAAAGAGCAACAGTGCAAAATTTTACTTTGAATGTAAGCATACATATTGCTCCATAAGTAGAGAACATATCAGAAATTTAAAATTCCTTACTCCAAAATAACTTTCACACAGATAATCATACTTTTTTCAGTGTAATTTACACAAGTACATCTGACTTTGAAAGAAACCCAGAACAGAAAGATTGAATTTACAAACACTATAAACAAACATTATAATTATGATTTTAGAGAAAAAATTTCCTTTTAAAAATAATTCACCTAAACATACAGTTAAATACCTTCCTTACTATATTATACATGAGCAACTATATATTGGCACACAGGTTAAGGTAGGGGAAGTTTAATCACTGAAAATTAAAAATGTATCAAAAAATAAATATATGTATATTTACAACTAAATAATTCAGAAAGGCTAAAAAATGAAGAGAAGTGAAATTATGCCCAGCACATGCAAATCAAAAATGCAAGGGTTATGATCTTGATACTTGACAACTTAAGACTCAGGCCAGGAACATTATGTGAACAACAAAACAATGAAAAAAGACATTTTTAATGCTAACAGTTACAATTCCTAATGAAATTATAATAGATATGAATTTATGTCCCCCAAAACACAGGTGCAACCTTCATAAGAAAGAAACTACAAAATATTGACAAGGAGAGACAGACAGACAGACACACTAACAATGGGTAACTTTAATAAACCACTCTGGTCAAAACGGATCAAGAAGAAAAATACAACTAAGGATTTAGAATATATAAACAGAAAAGAGTTTCATCTTATAGTTACATACTGAACTTTGTATTCTAATAAAAGAGTATACACTTTCTTTTCAAGGCACATGAAATATTTATGAATATTGACTATTAAGTCACAACAAAAACGCCAAGCAATGTCATAATACAAACTTATTTCCTAATCCCATGTAATAAATGGATTAATGGATTTTAAAAACTCAGTTGTGAACTTGTAACCTATGCCTGAGAAGATTAGAGCTTACACACCAGAACTTGACATGTTACGGTCGTTCCTTTCATTGTATTACAGATGGTTTTGACTAACAACTTGGGTCTCAGGACTACTTTTCCAAAATATTTAAATGTATGAAAAATCTAAGGAACATATATGATATTAATCATGATCCACTGGGAATAATTTTGGGTTTACTTAACTCAACATGTAATTAATATGTGCAAAATGTGAGGGGCTGGTTCATGTGTGTGTTAAATCACATTTGGTCATTTGTTCAGTTAATGAAGGTTTTCTGTTTTCTCTGTCAATGTCTAAATTTGCGTGTAAGGGTTAGTTTGATGTTTCATTGTTCAGAGAAATGAGGGGTCAGTAAAATAACTGATAATCATGGGAGGAGTTTCCAACATTAGGATTTCTTTGATGTGATTTTAATAAATAAAAAGTTGCTTCTCAATATAACACTAAAATTTAGAAACTTTCTCCACGTCCACACTTACTGCCTCACTGACCAGTGACCTCTTCCAACCATCACAAAAATTTGCTAAAGTCCTTTCCTTACCTGCTTCTGTACATAAATAATTCCATGAAAAATTCAACCATTAAAAGCAATCAGACTTTGAATTTCACAACCCACATAAAGATTCTTCTGCTTCCCACTAGCTAGCTATTTTACATTTGGTAGTGTTTATATGCATTTCTGTTTGTTTCTTCCTTTCAAGGGGACAGAGTCCATCTGAACCTGTCTGTATAGGGAAATGAGTGCTTGTGGCTAAAATACTTTGTTAAACACTTAAGAATTCAGTCTCAGCTGCAATCACAATCTTCACTGTTCCCTTAAGAAGCCACATGCCCCATTACCCGATGGTTCTAGGAATGCAATCCCAGGTACCCATGAGCCCAGGGTCATGATAAATGGCTGAAGTACCAATCCTCCTGCTCTGCTCACCCCAGCACTCTCAGACCCTCACTCATCTCAAAGGATAAAGACCAGACAGCATCTGCAGAGCGACCTCTTTGGGCTAAAATAGCACATGTCAAGACACAAACGACTTTATAGAATTCAGTTTTAAAATACAACCATGACTCCAGTTATCCAAGGGGCTTTCCCTTGCCCCCAAATAACAGTCCAAATCCCCACCCATCTCATGGATTATGCAAAAGATATATTTTTGCAAAAACAACAACAACAACAAAAAGACTAGCATATGGAACCTCTCCATCACAAAGCTGCTGTGATTCATTATGTGCTCACAGCTGGGGCCCCGCGGCCCTGGGCCAGCAGTGCCTTCAACCAGCACCCATGATTGTAAAGAAGAGACTCGGGTTACAGGGGAGGTGCCTGAGGGAGGTGCAGAGGGGACTGCAGGCCTCACAGAGCTTACATCTGGGAGCAGAGGGGCAGGAAAAACAAACACAAACAAGACTTGATAGTAATTCAGACAGTACGTGCAGTGAAGGAAAGGAAGACCCACACCCAAAGCTCATTTCTTCAGAAAAGACCCAGGTACTGTGTTTCTCCTTCACACAGAAGTATAATTCAGAAGTCCAGTTGTGGAACAACGTCATAAAATATAAGCTAAGTGCAACCTAAGGGTTTTTGCTGGGCCTGTAATGAAAGGCTTATAATTCATTTTACCTTGATTTAATAATCTACATGTGACTTAAAATGATGAAGTCTTTCTTCTTATAAGAAACTCTAAGTAATGAATTTATATTGTAAATTAAAACATATTCTCAGCAACATGGATGAACCTGGAGATGATCATACTAAGTGAAGTAAATCAGACAGAGAAAGACAAATACCATATGATATCATTTATATGTGGAATCTGAAAAAATGGTACAAATGAACTTACAAAACAGAAACAGACTCACAGACATAAAAAACAAACTTATGGTTACCAAAGGGGAAGGGGGGGAGGGATAAATTAGGGGTTTGGGATTAGCAGATATACACCACTGTATATAAAATAGATAAACAACAAGGTCCTACTGTACAGCACAGGGAACTATACTCAATACCTTATAATAACCTAAAAGGGAAAAGAACCTAAAAATGTATATATATGTATAACTGAATCATTTTGCTGTACAGCTGAAACTAACACAACATTGTAAATCAACTATATTTCAATAAAAACTTAAAGAAAACCAAAGTTTATCAGAAAAAAAGACAACTGCTATAAACACTAAAGCAACCACTAAAGAGAAAATAAAAAGTTCTATTGCCAATAAGCAAATAAAGGAGATCATTTGAATCTTTTAAAAATAATTCAATTAAAAACATGTTCTGACATTAAATTTCTGAAAGTAGGTTTCAATAAAAGTGTCTGTATCTCACATGCACTTTTCTCCCCAACGAGGCCATATCAATGACAAGGTCACACCGATGACAAGGTCACACCGATGACAAAGTCATGGAGCCCATTGGGTGGAGCCCACTTTCTTCTCAAATTTCTGACCCTTAGGGACTCTTCATTTCAATGAAAACTGTTCACTAAGCCACCCAACAGCATTGACTACATTTTTAATGTCTTGATAACTATACTAAATGGATCTTAAAATTCCATACACCATATGAAGAAAACACTTAAATGTTAAAAAAAAAAAAAAAAGAAGCATGATGCAATTTCCAAGTGAACCTTGTAAACCTGAGTTTCATAAAGAAACCAGGCACTAGAAAACCTACTGGGAAAAAACAACACTGGCCACACTGAACCCAACTTCTGAGACTATTACAAAAATAAACAAAGGATTATGAATAGCCTTTCTTATTGTGGACAGAAAATGTTGCTAGCCAGTCCAGTCAACAATGAATGTGGCCATGAGCCACTGCAACTGCCCCCAGCGGTGCACCTCAGGGGACTCGAGGTGGAGAAAAACAGGACACTGGCCCAGACAGCTGAGGAGCACATCAAAGGAATGATTCTCATGAGCCCAGACTCTGGCATCTTCCCATACACAGGAAAGCACTATAATCATTAACTTGAGATGTCTGTTTTTTGTGATTAGCAGTAATATTTTCATGTTTGACTACATGTGTTTTGTTTTGTTTTGTTTTTCCAGCAAAAACTCCTATATGCCCCGGCTCCTGCCTTACCTCTTTGGACAGTTCCTCAGAGTATCTGAGAGGCTGTTTCCCAGGCTCTAGTTCTCAGTAAGGTCCCCAAATAAAACTTAACTTGCAACTTGTAGGCTGTGCATTTTTCTTCAGTCGACATTATGGTAATTAATAAACAAGTGAAAAAGCTTGCATTTTCAAGAAAGAAATTAGAAATTCTATTAAAAGAGAAACCTGGAGTCTGTAATCTACAACTTATTTGGTAGAAATTTCATAAGAAAACCATTATTCAGTGGCAGGCAGTGGGGTAAAAAACTGCCCCAAGAGTAGGCTACCAGAATACTCGGGGAAAGAGTTACCACAAAACATTCTACAAAGTTCCAACAGTTCAGAAAGGGTATTTCCAGGTTTTTTAAGTGTTCTTATACTTTACACTCAAAGCTAGAAACTAGTTCACCTTTCAGGAAAATAGTATTTCAAAGCAGGAAACAGAAGCTTCTGTCTGTGCGCTTAGATTCTTCTCATGTCCATCATCAAGGTTCATTTCACCACCAAAGCCTAAATCCTTCCCTCCGCCATCTTCCCTGCCACCAGGACCCACCAGCAACGCATGTGGAATGTGGGTGACACAAAGCACAGAGAAGATAATAAGAAAGTACATGGTTAAAGGGGACCCCGGGCTTTAAAGACCCAAACAAACTGCTCTCCTTGCAGATAAAGCACCAGCCAAACACGCAGCCACACTTAACTTCTAAGAGCTGCTATTACACCTAATTCTCATATTTGTCTCCATTCAGAAAAGAGAAATGGACACAGCCCAGTACTAAGTCAGCATTTCAGTAATACTGATGGAAAACCCAAGCTAAGAACGATTGAATCTGCCGCGGTTACTTGCCCCCTGAACATGAGCCCCCATTTCTCCCCTCCTACCTCTCACTTGAGAATCCCACCACAGGGCACAGCTCCTGCATTCTCCTCCCTCTGCTGTCTCCTGGGCAAGGCTTGTAGTGGAACCCCCCAGAGCCACGAAGGAGGAAAAAGACCTTCACATCCTCCCAGCTCCCTGGGTGGCCAATCTGGAGTTTCAAGCACTCCCAAAGCCTGAAAACACACCTCATCCCCTAAGAATCCCAGGAAGGGGAGGACAACTAATACTGATTGTGCGTGTGTGCTCATGTGCACGCATGTGTGAATGTGTGTGTGAGTATCTGTGTGTGTACATTTGCGTGTGAACGTGCATGCATGTGTTTACAGGAAATAACTCATTTAATAGCCCTTTTTACTAGTGAGGAAAGTGAGGAACAGAGATGAAGAAATTTGCCCAGGTTTACTTACCTAACCAGTGGCAGAGCTGAGATCCAAATCTGTCTTTGACTGGGTGGCTTAAACAACAGGAATTCAGATCTCAAAGTTCTGGAGACTGGAACTGGGGCAGATTTTCTTCCTGGCTCACAGAGTCTTGGTCTCTCCTCCTCTTCTTATTAGGATGCTAATCCCATCATGGGGGCTCTGCCCTCTTGACCTCATCTAAACCTGATTATGTCCCAAAGGCCCCACTAAACAGCATCACATTTGAGGTGAGGACTTCAACGCAGGAATGGGGGTGGGGTGGGATGGGTTGGGGCATGAACATTCAGTCCATAACAGAATCCAGGGAGCCTGGCCCCAGAACTCACACCCTCATCATTGCTAGGCTACACTAGAAAGTAGAGGGAAACCCAGGGAAGCAAAGACACTGAGAAGAAATAATACGCTTAGACAGTGAGTCTGAATGAAAGCAAGCACCCCGAAGGACCACACTAGGGGGATATCCTGTATTTCCCTACATACTCTCTGAGCAACTGGTACCTAAAAGAGAGGCACAGAAAGTTCCACCTCTATGTACCACCAGACTTACAATAATCACAATATGTTTCAGTTATTTGATAACCTTAGCCCAGATTGCTTTTTCTATAAAAATTTTGTTTGGTTCAGTCAAGAACAAGCAACTCCACTAATTAATAATTTTCTTTAAAATATTTTTACTCACTTAATTCACAGATGTGAAAAAAATCCCACAACTTCATTTCTCTAAGGAAGAGAGTCAATAAGCAAACAAGGGAATTTGTATAAAATGACACTTAAAGCAAGAAACCAAATTTGCTAAATTTATATGGTGCAAAGTTTTAAAACTCCATATTGGTAGGAAAAAGTATTATGTACTCCTGCCAGTTCTGTTTTTGCATATTATTAGATAACACAGGTCCTCACTCTGAAACAAGCTAACATGAACTCGGAGTCAGGGGGACAGATGCCCTCATTAAGGGGAAGTCACGGACACACTTGATCTATAAGCCTCAATTCCCTTCACTGCAAAATGGAAATTAACCCCCTTCCTCTGGACCATTTTACACAACTATCAGTAATAATCGGGGGAGGGGGTGGGGGTAAAATTCAAACCAATACTGAGTGCCGTCTCTTTGGATCCTGATAGAAAGGTTTCAGAATGGGTATCCTGCTTGTCAAGAGCAATTATCTTTCTAAGCACCTGCTGCCTTACGTAATTCCTTCCTATACAGTTATCAGGAGGAGGCTTCTCAGCTCTGAGACCCTTTGAGCCAGTGACCGAAGAGCAAAAGATAAGCAACACGATGCGGTTCCAACGAGGGGTGGAGGCAGGCAGACGTCACTGGAATTTCTGATTTAAATCTAAAACATGTTATTGTCCTTGTAAGGTATCCTTAACTACATTTTTTAAAAAATAAAAAAAAAGTGCTTGAAAAGCAATCATTAGGCTTACAGACCAAAAATAAAAACAACCATGGTTTCATTTACCTTATCAACTATATTTCTAACAGAATACTACTTAGTTTTACATAATTATCGCCTTTAATTTCAAGTCATATAATTTTGATAAATCACGTTTGAACAGGATAGAAATTTCAACAAGGACACAATTTAGTATTCACTGCCCTTGGCTCACAATACCAGCTGGCTTTAAACAGGGCAGACATTCAAAGGAGGGAAGGAACCTGGGCCTTAACAGCCTGGGGCGGCTACTCCTGGGTGGAGAGTGGCACTTGTTTCCATGGGCGGGGCCATCAAACACTTTCATAGGTGTCCCTTGCTACTGAATCTGTCATCGATGTTGACATACATGTGCCAAGGGACTGTAACAGGGTACGTGAGCCAGTTAAGGGTTCAGTGCTTGGGGCACCTGCACCTCAGGGTGGCTGGTGGCGCCCCTGTGGCCTGTAAGAAGGCCACACTCCAGAGGCAGCTCCTGCAAGGTCCTCAGCCCTCCGATAGCTGAGGCTTGCTCATTCGTACACGAATACGTGAAACTAAGGGTATATAAGGCCTGTGGATTAGCTGAAATCTCTTAGACATGCCCCAGCCACCTCCATCCACAGGCTGAGCACGAGAAACCCCCACGGAGTGAGTCTACAGCTGGGGTCCTTAAGGAGGCCACACAAGGCTTTGTCCCGAACAGCCCTGGTTGCGGCCCTGGCTGCGCCGTATTTCCAGCACCTCCAGCAGACTGAGGGCAAGAGATCCCTCCCTCTGTGATGGGTCTGTATCGGTGCAGAGCAAACCTTTCAGACAAGATATTGGTGAGAAGACCTCCAAAGACAGAAAGCTAGACAACCTCAGGGTTACGGTAACCCTGCTGGCCAGGGTTTAATAAATATCTAAACGAGAGAGAATTAGATCAGAAACTGCTTTGTTTGATCCGGTGGCAGGGTCACCTTACTACTTGTGTGCCTGCAAAATGTCCACTTAGCACTTGCTGTCCAGGCAGTATTATTAATGGCACCCCTTCCACTCTCAAAAGTATCCCAGTCTGGATGATGAACCACGTGGATCTTCTACCCAGGAGTGAGACTGGGGATGGGGGGGAAAGCTGAGCCTGATGAAATTCAGAATTCCTTTACAGCTACTATGATCTACCAAAATGGACCTAAGAGTTGCGAAGACCACACTGACTCCTTACGGGTCAAAAGCTATACAGAAAATTCAATTTATTTTCACTAAACTACAAATCTGTAGATACTCTCATAACACCAATTTCTGGGAATAATACTAGATTATTTAAAGGAATCCTCCCATTGAGAACAATTTAAAATGCTGGATAAAATATATTTGTAAAATATCTTAAAGTCCTCGAAGAGCTGACGAGATAGGAATTAGGATTCTAATCAAAAGGTGAGAGAGAGCCCTGAGACAGGAGCCAGCTCAGAGCCTGCCTTTGCCCTGCCTGACCCAACAAATCTGAACTTCGTGCTGACAGTTTCTGGGGCCCGGGGCTAAATACGAAAGCTCAAGGCCCACCCAAAGTACAGGTTCTAGACCTTCTTGACAATAAACTGGGACTCGAATGGCTACACACAGGGAAATCAACTCCTGCAGTGATGGACAGTTAGCCCTGCCTGACGGGGCCTCTGGAGCCTGATTTAAGGAGATCCTAAACCCAGAGTTGCTCGGAGCCCCAGCACAGACTAGGGCAAATCTGTTCTGAAAAGTACCTTCATCCTAGAGTTTAAATTATTCTAAACCCTTGGAGTGGGAGTTTTCAGAGGTGCACACCATTTTCACTCTTCCCACCTAAAAATTGTTACAATATGCAGGATAATTTAGTTTACCAGGCATGTTCACAACTGCATCACAGCAGCTCAGGCCTCCATTATAAGTGCCACACACACACACAGACACGCACACACACACGGATACGGTGACAACAGAAGGATCAGACCTTTGGCACCTATGACCCAAACCCTAATTACTCCAATGCGGCACTTTACAATAGAAACATTACAAAGGAAACTCAGCTCTAAGCTTTCCTAGAGTTCTCTGACAGGGAAGAAGACAGAGAAGAAAATTCCTGCAGTTTTCACCATCTTACACATGCTTTGTTTTGAGATGCCAATGCTGGTGGTAGGAAAAACACGATCTTCGAGGAGCAGCATGTGTGGATGGGAGAGGAGGAGCAGTTAGTGAGGAGGGCTGAGGGCAGGTCAGTCTATCCTATTGACAAGCTGCATGACACTGAGCAAGAGACACAACCACTGAAAGAGCTTAGTTTGCTCTTGTATAAGGTCACCCCGGAGGTCTGGATACATCCTGTGGCCACTTCCACATCCAAACCAATTGGTGTTTACACGTCCGTGGACTTCTCAGTGGAGGCACATCCTGACAGAAGTCAGTTTTACTATGGAGGCCGCATGTGATTTGCTCACGGACACTGTGGTCCCGACAACACACAGCAGACCCGGGCTTCTGGCACCGAAAGGCACACCCTCGCTCCTGCAGATCTGCAAGCCAGCCTTGCTTTAGAAAACCGTGGGCAGGGTCTCAAAGTGACTCCAGGCAATCATCTGACATCCTAACAGGATGAAGCTTATGGAACTTTCAAGTGCTGCCAGCCACACCCGGCCCGTGAGCTAACCCGGGAGGCTTCCAATGACCTCTCGCTGGCTTCACACACACACACACACACACACACACACACACACACACACACACACGTTAGGCGACTCCTTTGCTCAGAAGGTTCTCATTACTAACTCAACCCAGGCAATATCCGACTGAAGGAAAGGACCATAGCATTAATTTCAGATTTCATTCCATGGCTTGACTGGGCTACATCTGCCAGCTTTAGAAAAGCAAGTACTTCTTGTTGCCGGCCTTGGCGTCCTGTTCTATGACAACGACCCCCAATGCTCCCACTTGAGAAAGCCTCCTCACCACCAAAGCAGCTTAATAAAAATTTAAATTGTGATTGTGCTACTCATGGATTGACAGGGCAGGACAAGCTTGTGCTATTTATGAATTATTCCACACATTATTTTAAGCTGACCAAATAGAATCCACATTCATAAAGGGGTAAGCCGGAAAGCCAGGTAAATGTTTTCATGATTTTTAAACCATATTTTGTTAACAGGTAAACTGGCATTCCATTGGATAATTTAATCTGCTTTAAATCTATTCTAAGGCTCTGAACAGCTTCAGGGACATTTTGAATATAAATTTAATTCCTCTATTCACCTTTGGGCAATATTTTTCAGCACAAATGTGATAGGACAATATAGCATAGGGATGCCTGTCAATAGTAAAGTATTAAAATACTGACATGAAAGCCATTTTGAAAATGGTAAAAAATCACCCTATTTCCAAATACAGAAAATATTTTATAAGCCTGGTTAAAGATATAAATTAAAACAACACCATAAAAAATAACAAAATGTCATGCTATTACTGCTTCCATGGGTCTGGATCACCAAGAATAACATAAACGGGTAAGAATAATTTGAAACTATCTTTGATGCTTATTAGAAAAATAATTCGGTTTCCGCATGTGGAGAGAAGCCTGGGTGTTACACGCTAGTCATCCCAAGGAACTGAAAAAAGAGGGACCAGTTGTCCAGCCTAAAAAGTTACACATAATAAAGCTGCTTGAGTGATTCTTTCAGCATCTCACAGCCTCTCGGAACAGGAGGATGAAGAGAATACGTCCCATCACCTACTCAGTGCTTTAAAGGCATCTGAGACAAGTGGTCATGCAGCCTCTTCAACAGTTTTGAGTTTTCATTTAATCACTATACACAGCAATCCAGTCTACTCTTCCACGTCTCTCATCATAAGGAAATTTTAAAAACAACAACAATCAAAACAAGCTTTCATGTAACTCTGGTTTTAGCTGATCTATTAGAAAATCTTAGGTTTACTTCCTCTTCTTTATGTTAGCTCAGCAAACATCTGAGATTCACTCTCAGCATATTGTCCTCTCCTGTGGACCATCCTCCCCAGGTATCGTCAGGGGCTGAGGAACAGCCCACATCTGGATCTCACCAGTGTTCACCAGTCCCTCTTTGGACATGGCACAGAGAAGTCAAATCAGGTACAGAGCACAGTGGGACTAGTATTTCTCATGAGTTAAAAATTAAATATTTGCTAATGCACACTAAACATGTCACATGAGAATCATGCTCTTAGCAAGATACAGAAATAACACAAAAGCCAAATTACTCGTAACCTTTCCAGCAACAATCATGGTAGAAAGTTTGGTAACACTTACAGGAAACATACTCACCTCAATCTACACAGAGAGTCTAAGTATGAAATAATTTTACCACTAAGCAGCACATCTTTTGGCCCAAATTTGAGTATTCAAAAGTTGAATTTTAATTTTTCACTTACCATGTTGTATATCTTTCATATCTAAGTGAAGGCTAGACATCAATATTCCAACTGCTTGTGACCTTTTGTTGCTTAGTAACTTGACAACCTGTTCAAGAAAGAAAGGAAAAGGGAGAAATGTTATTTGAACTCAGTGATAGGCTTAATAGCATGTTATTTTTATCCTAAATGAAGAACAAATAACTTAGAACAGTTAAAGTACCAGAACTGATGTGAACAAGCTTTTGGGTTTTGTATCTCCCGTCTTCAAAATCCCCACCTTTGCCCTGTTGTTCACCAGCAGCCTAAGCATCAGGCTCTTTACCTGCCTTGCAAGAGCCTGATCTGCCATCACTGAAATTTCTAACCATCTGGGAAGTTAGCTTGGTCTCTGTAAAATAACAATTACACACCTGATCATTTGCAGCCTGAGATTTAAAAAGTGTTCTTTGCTTTTAAATGCAGAACCTTGAAACACTGGCCAATAAGTAAAGGGAAAAATAAAAGTACGCAGAGAATCTGTTAGAACAGATTAGTTTGACCACAAAATAGAAAATGTGCTTTTATGAAGGTTTTTTAGAAAGCTCACTATTTTACTGGCATTTGCTCTCGTTTTGCATTTGGCCCACATTTTGGGAGGAACGTTCCAACTAATTAATAGTGATACAATCATCAAATCCAAGGGGCTGTGTTAGCTCAATCTCAAATCTTTCCAGAGAGTCTGGAAGAGTCAGTTCATACAACCC
The DNA here is from genome assembly GCF_965194825.1 of Balaenoptera physalus. Classification (NCBI taxonomy): domain Eukaryota; kingdom Metazoa; phylum Chordata; class Mammalia; order Artiodactyla; family Balaenopteridae; genus Balaenoptera; species Balaenoptera physalus. Next base: position 18,495,593 of record NC_138893.1, on the reverse strand, counting down.
ATGAGAAGTTTCCTAACACAGATGTAGGCATGTTTAAATTATGTTTTCTAGACAATAACACATCACTGATAAATTCTGCTTATGACACTATTATCTCAGACACTGATCTTACGTAGAGCAGCAATTTCTACTTACTATCAGCATTTTGTTATAAATTTCCTTAGAAAAACACTGGAGGAAAAGAAAAAAGTTAAGGTCAAATTCCAGAAGTGACAGCTGCCCTAAGTTGATCAATTAGGAAACTAATAAAATAATCATGCCCAGCTGTCAAACAAATCACAGTGTAAGATAATATTCTCAACAGGAATAATAGCATTCTTGGTTCCCTATCAGGGATACAGGTGGAGAAAATGACAAATCCATTCCAGGAGAACCAACCTCAAAAACCCCACAGTCATTTCTGAAAGCTTCTTGAGGAAAGGGACATTAACACCCCACAAGAAGCAGTGCCTCCTAATAGGAAAGACATAGGAACTGATTCGCAGTTTGCTCTTTAAACATTTTATTTAATTCAGCTTAGAACTTGAATTTGAATCCATTCATACCTAAACTATTTTTATCAATAACAATTTCCTCTTCCGATGTGAAAAAATAGAAACTTAATTTCAGAAAAGCAGAGGTATGTATTCTGTTCTAAAAATATTTCTAACTTCAAATAAATAGAATCTGGGTCTCATCTGTGCTATGCTGAAAAAACTGTTTTTCCTAAGGTTTCCTATCTCTCCCCACCCCCTGATTCCTAATTACAATGGGCACGTCTGCATCCATATGTCATCTGACCTTCCTGCTGTGTTGACATGTTTATTACACGCTTATAAAAACTCTGGTGAAAATTAATTTCTAACCCTCAATTAAAAGTGGCATCTGGAAGGCCTGCACAGGGAGCTCTCACGCCTACTGCTGGGGGTCAATCACCCAAACAGGAAGAGAGGGTCCTCGCACCTCCAACAGGAAGGGGTCTCTACTTCCCCGGCAGGAGGAAGGAAGATGTTCTTCCCGCCAAGCAACAAGCTCAGCCAATGGAAAATGTCGCAGCTCAGCCAATGAGAAACCTGAACTCCCACTTTCCTCCAAGGAACTTTTATAGAGGGCAGCCCCGCCCACTGCCCCTTTTCTCTATAAAAGCTCCTGTCCTTTGTTCTCCGCATTTCCCTGTGGTCAAAAGCTTGAATTTATTTCCCCAACTACGATTCCCCTGGTTATTCCCAAATAAACTCATGCTGCTGAGATAACTGGCTATTTTATTTTTAAAGTTGACACTCTCTACTCCAGGGTTCCTGCTAGTCTGGCTCAGCCTTTTTTAAGATGAACTATTCTGATTTCACATTAAATATTGGTATATCCCAGAGTTCTGCTCTCAGCTCCATATTCTCTTCAATGTATGACCTATATTTTCTCCTCCATCAACATGTATGCCTGCACTTATATAACTGTGTTCTTTTAACAGCACCTTAACCTCAGCAGTATCCTATTTTCCTAACAAATATCTCCGCATCAATTACCCACATAAACCTCCATCTGACATGTCTAATACCAAACTTGTCATCAAGCCCACCCCAAAAACCTACTCAGCTTCTCCTCTTTTATTCCATATGTTGAGATCATGCACCACCATTTTCAGTCCACCATCAAAGTTAGAAATCCAGAAATCATTCTAGATCCACCCCCCCCCCCCTCCTTCACCTGCATGTTCTGGTCTGACAAGTCCTGTCAGTTGTAAGTCTGCTATATCCTTGAAATCCACCCCTTCCTCCTTAACTCTACTGTCAGCATTTACTTCTGTATTATAACTTGCAGAGATCAATGCAAAGGATCCTAACCAGACTTCCCAGTTCTAGTCCAGTGGTTCCCAAGGTATATTTCCTGCAACAGGGGGCAGCATAATCACCTGGGAACTCATTAAAGATGCAAAATCTCTGTCAGAAAGCTGTTAGTCAGAAGATCTAGGCAAAGAAAGACTCAATCAGCATTTTAAAAAGCCTTCCAGGTGATTATAGAATAAACAACGATTCTCATGTCTTCCTATCCATTCTCCAGTATCACCTCTAAAAGTGCCGCTATTTGCAAGTCACTCCCTTGCCTTTTAAACCTGAGAGGCCCATAAATAAGGGTAGGTCACATAGCCTCTTCACAGACTGTTTCACAGTTCATACCTGAAACTTGCTTTTCCTCTTATAATTGAAATGAACTTGACTATAAACTGTATGTTACATTTAAATGCCAAAGATTATAGATAGGAATAATAATTATTGATCACCTTCCAAAAAGCACACATACAGGAGAGAACACATGTCTAAAAGGATCAATTCCACAGTTTCCTGGAGTTATTCAACCTAATGTAAAGAAACCACCATCATCACTTCCCTCTCTCTCTCTCTCTCTCCCAATCTCTCTTTAATAAACTGAATAACAAGAACTTGAAGCTATCAAACTACAACATTTTTAGAATCCAGTGACTATATATATAAAATGGAGATGAAGGAGTTAACTCTTACAAAATGATCTTAAAACGCTTAGATGAAAAGCAGAAAATACAGATTTAGCAAATTTGAATATTCCAGAAGGCAATCTACAGATTCAGTGCAATCCGTGTCAAAATGCTACAGGCATTTTTCACAGAAATAGAACAAATAAGCCTAAATCTGCATGGAAACACAAAAGATTCCAAATAGCCAAAACCATCTTTAGAAAGAATGAAGCTGGAGGTATCACACTCCTTGATTTCAAACTACACAACAAAGCTACTATAATCAAAACAGTATTGTACTGGAATAAAAAAACAGACACATAGACCCATGGAACAGAATAGAGAGTCCAAAAATAAACCCAAGCTTATATGGTCAAATTCATCTACAACAAAGGAGGCAAAAATATACAATGGAGAAAAGACAGTATCTTCAATAAATGATGTTGGGAAAACTGAACAGCTACATGTAAAAGAATCAAAGTGGACTACTTTCTCACACCATATTCAAAAATAAACTCAAATGTATAAAGACATAAATATAAGACTGGAAACCATAAAACTACAAGGAAACACAGGCAATATGCTCTTTGACATCAGTCTTAGCAATATTTTTTTGAATATGTCACCTCAGGTAAGAAAAGCAAAAGCAAAACTAAACAAATGGGACTACATCAAACTAAAAACCTTTTTCACAGTGAAGGAAACTAAGAACAAAAACAACAACAAAAGGCTGCCTAATTGAATGGATGAAGATATCTCCAAACAATGTATCTGATAAGGAGTTAATATCCAAAATATACAAAGAACTCATACAACTCAACAATAAAAAACAAAAAACAAGGGACTTCCCTGGTGGCACAGTGGTTAAGAATCTGCTTGCCAATGCAGTGGACATGGGTTCGAGCCCTGGTCTGGGAAGATCCCACATGCCACAGAGCACTAAGTCCGTGCACCACAAAAACTGAGCTTGAGCTTTAGAGCCCGCAAGCCACAACTACTGAAGCCTGCACACCTACAGCCCATGCTCCGCAACAAGAGAAGCCATGGCAATGAGAAGCCTGCGCACCACAACGAAGAGTAGAGAGCTGCCTCAACTAGAGAAAGACCGTGTGCAGCAACAAAAACCCAACAGAGCCAAAAATACATAAATAAATAAATTTATTTAAAAACAAAACAAAACAAACAAAAAAACACCAACCAAACAACCTGATTAAAACATGGGCAAAGGACCAGAATAGACATTTTTCCAAAGAAGACATACAGATGGCCCCCAGACACATGAAAAATGCTCAACATCACTAACCATTAGGGAAATGCAAATCAAAACCACAATAAGATAACATCTCACACCTGTCAGAATGGCTATAAAGTCTGCTACTGTTATTTACTGTCAATTTCTCCCTTTTTGTCTGTTAATATTTTCTTCATGTATTTACATGGACCTACGTTGGGTGCATATACACTTACAATTGTTGTATCTTCTTGGATTGATCCCTTGATCACTATTTAATGTCATTCTTTATCTATTGTTACAGTCTTCATTTTAGTCTATTTTGTCTGATGTAAGTATTAGTATCCCAGCTTTCTTTTCATTTCCGTTTGTACAGAATACCTGTTACTCCCCTCACTTTCAGTCTGTGTGTGTCTTTAGATCTGAAGTGAGTCTCTTGTAGGTAACATATATATGGGTCCAGTTTGTGTATCCACTCAGCCGATCTATGTCTTTTGATTGGAGCACTTAGTCCAGGTACATTTAAAGTAATTATTGATAGATATGTACTTACTGCCATTTTGTTAATTGTTTTTTAATCAATTTTCATTGGACTATAGTTGCTTTACAATGTTGTATTAGTTTCTGCTATACAGCAAAGTGAATCAGCTATACGTATACATATACCCCTTCTTTTTTGGATTTCCTTCCCATTTAGGTCTCCACAGAGTATTGAGTAGAGTTCCCTGTGCTATACAGTAGGTTCTCATTAGTTATCTATTTCATACATAGTAGTGTATATGTCAATCCCAATCTCCCTTATTAATTGTTTTTATAGTTCTTTTTTGTTCACTTCCCTTGTGATGTGATGACTATCTTATGTTTGGATACCTTTCTCATTTTTTCTGTGTTATCTATTATAGATTTTTGAGTTGTGGTAACCATGAGGTTTATAAACAACAATAACAATTTCTCTCTCCCTCTCTGTATATATTATATATTTAAAATATATACACATATATATGTGTATATGTGTGTGTGTTTATTTTATTTTTAAATTTATTTTTATTGAAGTATAGTTGCTATTCAATATTATATAAGTTACAGGTGTACAATACAGTGATTCCCAATTTTTAAAGGTTATTCTCCATTTGTAGTCACTATTAAATATTGGCTATATTCCCCATGTTGTATAATATATCCTTGTAGCTTATTTTATACCTATAGTTTGTACCTCTTACTCCCCTACCCCTTTATTGACCTTCTCCCCTTCCCTCTGCCCACTGGTAATCATTAGTATGTTCTCTATATCTGTGAGTCTGCTTCTTTTTTATTATATTCACTAGTTTCTTGTGTTTCTTAGATTCCACACATAAGTGATATCATACAGTATTTGTCTTTCTCTGTCTGATTTATTTCACCTAGCATAATGCCCTCCAAGTCCATTCATGTTGCTGCAAATGGCATTATTTCATTCTTTTTTATGACTGAGTAGTATTCCACTTTATATATATATATATATATATATATAGAGAGAGAGAGAGAGAGAGAGAGAGAGAGAGAGAGATACATCTAGAAATGTGACACATATATATATGTCATCTTCTTTATCCATTCATCTGTTGATGGGCACTTAGGTTGCTTCCATATCCTAGCTATTGTAAACAGTGTTACTATGAACACTGCAGAGCATGTATCTTTTCAAATTAGCATATTTGTGTTTCTTTGGATATATACCCAGGAGTGGAACTGCTCAGTCATATGGTAGTCCTATTTTTAGTTTTTCTGAGAAGCCTCCATATTGTTTTCCACAGTGGCTGCACCAACTTACATTCCCACCAACAGTGTACAAGGGTTCTCTTTTCTCCACATCCTTGCCAACATTTGTTATTTGTGTTCCTTTTGATGATAACCTTTCTGACAGGTGTGAGGTGATATCTCACTGTGGTTTTGATTTGCATTTCTCTGATAATTAACCATGTTGAGCATTTTTAATCTGCCTGTTGGCCTTATTTGGAAAAATATCTATTCAGGTCTTCTACCCATTCTTTAATCAGGTTGTTTGTTTTTTTAATGTTGAGCTGTATGAGCTGTTTATATACATTGGATATTAATCTCTTATGGGTCACATCATTTGTAAATATTTTCTCCCTTTCAGTAAGTTTTCTTCGTTTGGTTGATGGTTTCTTTTGCTGTGCAAAAGGTTTTAAGTTTAATTAGGTCCCACCTGTTTATGTTTGCTTATATTTCCTTTGCTTTGGGAGACAGATCCAAAAACAATATTGCTAAGGCCAATGTGAAAGAGTGTTCTGCCTATGTTTCCCTCTAGTTTTAGAATATCCAATCTTACATTTAGGTCTTTATCCATTTTGAGCTTATTTTTGTCTATGGTGTTAGAGAATGTTCTAATTTCATTCTTTTCCATGTAGTTGTCCAGTTTTCCAGCACCACTTATTGAAGAGACTGTCTTATCGCCATTGGGTATTCTTAACTCCTTTGTTGTAGATTAATTGACCCTAAGTGCATGGGTTTATTACTGGGCTTTCTATCCTGTTCAATTTATCCAGGTGTCTGTTTCTGTGCCAATACCATACTGTTTTGATTACTGTAGCTTTTTAGTTATAAGTGATTATTTTAAATTTCTGATCTCTTAATTCAAATATCTTTTAGCAATCCTGAATTTTTACTCCCCCCACCAAGTTTACTGTTTTTGACATCATATTTTACATGTTTCTGTAACTACTTATTGTGGATGCAGATGATTTTACTATTTCTGTCTTTTAACCTTTCTACTAGCTTTGATCTATTACCTTTAATGTATATTTGCCTTTATCAATGAGATTTTTCCTTTTGCAATTTTCGTATTTCTAGTTGTGGCCTTTCTAGAAAAGTCCCTTTAGCATTTCTTGTAAAGCTGGTTTGGTGGTGCTGAACTGTTTTAGCTTTCGTTTGTCTGCAAAACTCTTTATATCTCCTTTGAATCTGAATGATAGTTTTCCCTGGTACAGTATTCTTGGTTGTAGGTTTTTTCCTCACATTGCTTTAAATATATCATGCCACTTCCTCTGGCCTGCAGTTTCAGCTAAAAAGTCAGGTGATAGCCTCATGGGAGTCCCTTTGTATGAACTAGTTGCTTTTCCCTTGCTGCTTTTAATATTCTCTCTTTATTTTAATTTTTTCCATTTTAATTACAATGTGTAGACATCTTTGGGTTGATCTTATTTGGGACTCTCTGTGTTTCCTGGACCTGGATGTCACCTTTCTTTCCCAGGTTAGGGAACTTTTCAGCCAATAGGTTTTCAAATAACTTCTCTGTCCCTTTATTCCTCTCCACTCCTCCTGGGGCCCCTATAATGTGAGAATCAGGATGCTTGGTGTTGTTCCAGAAGTCTCTTAAACTCTCATTTTAAAAGATTTTTTTCTTTTTTCTATTCTGTTTGAGCAATTTCCACTATTTGGTATCCCAGTTTGCTGATCCATTCCTCTGTATCATCTAAGCTACTATGGATTCCTTCCACTGTATTTTTAATTGCAGTTATTGTATTCTTCAGCTCTTTGGTTAGTTATACTTTCTCTTTCTTAGAAACTTCTAACTTTTTACAGGGTTCATCCATTCTTCTCCCGAGTTCTTTGATCATCTTTACCTTCATTATCTTGAAGGGAGGTTGCTTATCTCCACCCGACTTAGTCCTTCTTCTGGGGTTACATCTTGTTCCTTCATTTGAAACATGTTCCTCTGTCACCTCATTTTTCCTAATTCTCTTTACATTTCTATATATTTGGTGGTTGGATACATTTCCCGATGTTGGAGAATTGACCTTAAGCAGGAAACATACTCCCCTAAATGCTCCAGGGGTGTCCCCTCTGTGGGTCATGTGGGTGCTTTTGTTGTGGGGGACTGACTGCTGTGGGGCCACTGGTAGGTGAAGTTGCACCCTGGCCCATTTGGTTGCCAGGCCCTGCCTAGAGTGGAGGCTGCACCTGCTGTTGAGCAGGGCTGGGCCCAGGCACAGCTTGCTGCAGGGCCCAGGGAGTCCTGGTCCTGGTGCTGGCCCAGTGGTGGACAGGGGAGGTACTGGGGTGGATGGCTGTGGGCTAAAGGTTTCCTGGAGCTAGTGTTAGCCTGCCTGTGAGTGAGCTTGGGACCTGGTGTGGAGGGTCAGGTGGAGGGAGCATGCAAGGCCTGGTTTTGGCCCGCTGATGTGTGGGGGCAGTTCCTGATGCAGTTGGCTGAAGTGTCCAGTGTTTCTTGGAGCTGATGTCAGCCCACTGATGGGTGGGACCAAGGCCCAGGGCATCCTGGGGCTGGTGCAGACACTCTAGTGGGCAGAGCCAAGAACCAGGCTCTCTGGCTGTGGGGCCCGGTGATTCTGGATCTGGTGTCAGCCATCTGCTGTGAAGGACCAGGACCCAGGTGGTCCCAGGGCTAGTGCTGGCCCACTGGTGGGTAAAGCTGTGTCCCAGGATCTCTCCCTGCAGGATTCTAGGGGTTCTGTAGCTGCTGTCAGCCAGCTGGTGGGTGGAGCTGGGCCTTGGGGTCTTGAATTCCAGACCTATGGATCTGGTGTCGGCCCACTTATGGGCATGTCTGGGTCCTGACAGCTAACTGCAGGGCCCTGGGTGTCCCAGCGCTAACGCTGGCCCACTGGTGGGTGGGGCTGATTCACGCCCCCTCTGTTGGTCAAAAAAAGGTCCTGGGCAACAAGGGGATGAGGGAGCTGAGGGCCGGTGGCCTGTTGGTGGATGGGTCTGTGTCTCTGCCCAGTTGGCTGCTTAGCTGGGACATGCCAGGACTGGTGCTGACCATTGGTTGGGGGACCCAGGTCCCGGCACTAATAGGCTAGAGGGAGGACTCCAAAATGGCGCCTACCAGCTCCAGTGTCCATGTGGAGAAAGAGCTCCCAAAAGGCTGTGCCACTGTCCTTGTACCCAGGGTGAGCCCCAGCTGCCTCGGCCTGTCTGGATACTCTCCACCATCAGCAAGAGGGTCTGTCCCAGTCTCCTTTCAACCTCCTGACTCTGCCCTTTAAGGACAAAGTGTCTTTTCCCACAGCCCTCTGGGACTCCCTAAAGCAAGGCTTGCTGGCCTTCAAAGCCAAACATTCTCGGGGCTCATCTTCCCAGTGCAGGACCCCAGGGCTGGGAGCCTGAAGTAGGGCTCAGAGCCCTCGCTCCTTGGGGAGAACCTCCGCAACTGTGATTATCCTCCTGTTTGTGGTTCACCTGCCCACAGGCATGGGTCTTGACTAAACCTCGTATCCACCCCTCCTACCTCTCTTGTTGTGGCTCCTTCTTTATGCCTTTAGTTGTAGATGATCTCTTCTGCTGGTCCTCAGGTTGTTCTCATAGACAGTTGATCTGTAAATAGTTGTAATTTTGAGGTGCTCATGGGAGGAGGTGAGGTCAGGTCTTCTTACTGCATCATCTCAGCCATTCCAAGTCGATTTTAATTTTTTTCTTTTCCTTTAATGTTTTCTCTAAGAGATGATGGATGTTTGCTAAACTTATTGTGGTAGTTGTTTCTTGATGTACGTGAGTCAAATTATTATGCTGTGCACTTTAAACTTATAAAGTGCTGTATGTCAATTACAGCTCAATGAAACTGGAAGAAAAAATTTATTTGAAATCCACAAAATTTGGACATATAACCAGAAAAAAGGGATTATTTTAAGTCTCTACAAATTCATATCAGATTCAGTTAATATTCTTAATGAAGTTTTTATCTTAGACATCCCTTTGACGAAGGACTGTGTAGGAATTATGAACATGGAATCTGTAAAATAAAGCATTATTTCTCAAACTTCAACATGCACATAAATTACATGGGATCTTTTCAAAATGCAGACTCTGCTTTTCAGCAAGTGGAGTTGGGAAAGCTGGACAGCCGCATGTAAATCAATGAAGTTAGCACACTCCCTCACATCATACACAAAAATAAACTCAAAATGGCTTAAAGACTTAAATATAAGACATGATACCTTAAAACTCCTAGAAGAGAGCATAGGCAAAACATTCTCTGACATAAATCATACAACTGTTTTCTAAGGTCAGTCTTCCAAGGCAATAGAAATGAAAGTAAAAATAAATAAATGGGAACTAATCAAACTTACAAGCTTTTGCACAGCAAAGGAAACCATAAACAAAATGAAAAAACAACCTACACACCGAGAGAAAATATTTGCAAATGATGTGACTGACAAGGGTTTAATTTCCAAAATATAAAAACAGCTCATAAAGCTCAATAACAAAAATAAATAAATAAATAACCCAATCAAAAAATGGGCAGAAGACCTAAATAGACATTTCTCCAACAGGCACATGAAAAGATGTTCAACATCGCTAATTATTAGAGACATGCAAATCAAAACTATGAGGTACCACCTCACACCAGTCAGAATGGCCATCATTAAAAAGTCTACAAATAACAAATGCTGGAGAGGATGTGGAGAAAAGGGAACCCTGCTACCCTGTTGATGGGAATGTAAGTTGTGCAGCCACTATGGAAAACAGTATGGATGTTCCTTAAAAAACTAAAAATAGAGTTTCCATATGACACTGCAATCCCATTCCTGGGCATACACCCAGAGGAAACCATAATTCGAAAAGATACACACGCCCCAAGGTCATTGTAGCACTATTTACAACAGCCAAGATATGGAAACAACCTAAATGCCCATCGACAGATGAATGGATAAAGAAGATGTGGTACATATATACAATAGAATATTACTTAGCCATAAAAAGGAATGAAATAATGCCATTTGCAGCAACATGGATAGACCTAGAGATTATCATACTAAGTGAAATTAAGTCAGACAGAGAAAGATAAATATCATATGATACCGCTCGTATGTGGAATCTACAAAAATGATACAAATGAACTTATTTACACAACAGAAACAGACTCACAGACTTAGAGAACGAATTTATGGTTACAGGTGGGGAAGGGTTGGGGGAGGGATAGATTGGGAGGCTGCTATTAGCAGATGCAAACTATTATATATAGGATGGATAAACAACAAGATTGTACTGTATAGCACAGGGAACTATACTCAATATCCTGCCATAAACCATAATGGAAAAGAATCTGAAAAAGAATGTATATAAATGCATAACTGAATGACTTTCCTGTACAGCAGAAATTAACACAACATTGTAAATCAACTATACTTCAAAAAAATAAATTTTAAAAAATAAAAATGCAGACTGGTTCCTAGATCTGGGTGGGGCTGAGGCTCTCCCAAGTTCCCAGGTGATGCCAGTGCTTCTGGCCCATGGATCACAAGGGCCTACGGCTATCCTGTTTGCTTTTTATGCTTTCTGGAAAAGCTGCTCCAACCTCCTAAAATCTCAGTTTCCTTATCTAAAAAAATACCAACAGCATCAACTTCAAAAAGCTGTAGCAGATATTCAACATGATAATGCATATGAAACTTAGCAATGTCCTAGCAAATAGTGATAACTACAGAAGTTAAATATTTAAGAAGGCATTTTAAATGTTTTGTCATAAATAAAATATTTGGCTTTTTTTTTTTAACTGAATTTAATTCCACAAGATAATTAATATTATCTTTCTTTCCTCCCATGTAATTTCCTAAAAAGAAAAAAAACAATCAGACCCCAATTAGCTTTGAGTAGTTTTCCAATAACTGTAAATGATTTCTCCATTTAAATTTGCTTCCCTGGCATTCTACATGATGAATGATACATCTGTCCAGACAAGGAACAATCTTAGGCCTTGGAACAGAGTAAAACCAAAGTGTTCATATATGTGACCAGAGACAAGACTTTCAGGACCCTAATACAGTTAACATAATTAGGCTGCATAACTGGAAATGTGTTTAAAATTAACATTAACTAACTTTTGGTCTGAACAATTACTGCAACAAGGAGATATCTTTGGTCTATTTCCACTATCTATACATTTCTTTATTTCTTCATGTAATTTATAACTGAGCCAGTACTGGTAACTCATGGTAGAAGTATGGTGATAGAAGCAGCTAGGACAATGGGAATCTATTCATAAATATTTTTGTAGATCTTTCAATATTAATTTATTTTCTCTGTTATCTTGAACCCTTTTTACCTGGCTGAATGTGCATGGAAACTTTTTTTTAATTGTATTTATTTATTTTGGCTGTGCTAGATCTTTGTTGTGACACATGGGCTCTTTGTTGCAGCAGGCAGGCTTCTCTAGTTGTGGTGCACAGTTAGTTGCAGTATGTGAGAACTTAGATCCCCAACCAGGGATCGAACCTGGGCCCCCTGCATTGGGAGCATGAAGTCTTAACCACTGGACCACCAGGGAAGTCCCTGAATAGAAATTTTTTTAATCTTATTCATTTTTTTAAAATTTCATTGAGTATAGTTGATTTACAATGTTGTGTTAGTTTCAGGTGTTTAGCAAAGTTGTTCAGTTATACATATACACATATCTATTCTTTTTCAGATTCTTTTCCCATTTAGGTTATTACAGAACATTGAATAGAGTTCCCTGTGCTATACAGTAGGTACTTTTTAGTTATCTATTTTATATATATTAGTGTGTATATGTTATTCCCAACCTCCTAATGTATCCCTCCTCCCGCCTTTCCCCTTTGGTAACTATAAATTTGTTTTCGATATCTGTGAGTCTGTTTCTGTTTTGTAAATAAGTTCATTTGTATCATTTTTGTTGTTTTTTTTAAAATTAGATTCCACAGAAAAAAGCACCCTCCTGGTTGTGTGGGACTTGGGGGCATAAGAGGGAGGTCAGGGGAGAACAGGAGAGGCAGGTGGGAGAGGCCATCCAGGACCCGAGGAGCAGGAGAGGAGCAGAGGGTGATTGCCCCACTCACTCTGGCACAGGAAAACTGATGGGCTCCTAGGTGGGGTCACTCACCCTCTGAGACCAGAGGCACATCTGGGCCCCTTCAGTTCCACTGAGCCTAAGCCCCACTCCCCACCCGCCCCCAAGGACTTTTTCCAGCCCTATGAGTCCTAAGCATAGGCCCCACCCACCACCCAAACCCCGCCCCTGCTTAGGCTCACCCTCCAAAGCCAAGGCCTTTTGCACCCTTCTTTTTTTTTTTTTTCCTTTCTTCTCCTCTTTTTTTACTATTTTGGTTCTGTTTTACCTTCCGGTTGTTGTTTCATCTATATTTTTATTTTTATATTCTTTCTAACATATCTGTTAGTTTCCTAGTCTAATTTTATTTTTTACTCTTCATTACTGTTCTCTTTATTTTTGGTTACCCTGCACGGCTTGTGGGGTCTTGGTTCATGAGCAGGGGGTTGGGCCAAAGCTCCTGCAGTGGGAGCTCCAAGTCCAAACCACTGGACTAACAGAGAACCTCAGACCCCAGGGAATATTCATTGGAGTGAGGTGTCATAGAGGTCCTCATCTCGGCACCAAGACCAGTTGTACCCAACAGCCTACAGATTCCAGTGTTGGAAGCCTCAGGCCAAACAACCAGTAAAACCGAAACATAATCCCACTCATTAAAAAATATAAATAAATAAGATGGCAAAAATATATGTCACAGATGAAGGAACAAGGTAAAAACCTACAAGACCAAACAAATGAAGAGGAAATAGGCAATCTACCTGAAAAAGAATTCAGAGTAATGATAGTAAAGATGATCCAGAATCTCAGAAATAGAATGGAGGCACAGATTGAGAAAATACAAGAAATATTTAACAGAGATCTAGAAGAACTAAAGAACAAACAAACAGAGATGAACAAGACAATAACTGAAATGAAAAATACACTAGAAGGAATCAATAACAGAATAACTGAGGCAGAAGAATGAATAAGTGAGCTGGAAGACAAAATGGTGGAAATAACTGCTGAGGAGCAGAACAAAGAGAAAAGAATGAAAAGAATTGAAGACAGTCTCAGAGACCTCTGGGACAACACTAAATGCAACAACATTCGAAAAATAGGGGTCCCAGAAGAAGAAGAGAAAAAGAAAGGGTCTGAGAAAATATTTGAAGAGATTATAGTGGAAAACGTCCCTAACATGGGAAAGGAAATAGTAGTCACCCAAGTCCAGGAAGCACAGAGTATCCCACACAGGATAAACCCTAGGAGAAACACACCAAGACACATATTAAGCAAAGTAACAAAAATTAATTTCAAAGAAAAAATATTAAAAGCAGCAAGTGAAAAACAAAAAATAACATACAAAGGAATTCCCATAAGGATACGAGCTGATTTTTAAGCGGAAACTCTGCAGGCCAGCAGGGAGTGGCAGGATATACTTAAAGTGTTGAAAGAGAAAAACCTACAACAAGATTACTCTACCCAGCAAGGATCTCACTCAGATTCAACAGAGAAATCAAAAGCTTTTCAGACAAACAAAAGCTAATAGAATTCAGCACCACCAAACCAGCTTTACAACAAATGCTAAAGAAACTTCTCTAGGTGAGAAACAAAAGAAAACAAAAAGACCCACAAAAACAAACGCAAAACAATTAAGAAAACGGTAATAGGAACATACATATCAATAATAACCTTGAATATAAATGGATTAAATGCCCCAACCAAAAGACACAGACTGGCTGAATGGATACAAAAACAAGACCCATATATACGCTGTCTACAAGAGACCCACTTCAGACCTAGGGACACATACAGACTGAAAGTGAAGGGATGGAAAAAGATATTCCATGCAAATGGAAATCAAAAGAAAGCTGGATTAGCAATACTTGTATCATATAAAATAGACTTAAAATAAAGACTGTTACAAGAGACAAGGAAGGACACAACATAATGATCAATGAATCAATCCAAGAAGATATAACAATTATAAATGTTTATCAACCCAACATAGGAGCACCTCAATACATAAGGCAAATGCTAAAAACCATGAAAGGGGAACTCGACAGCAACACAATAATAGTAGGGGACCTTAACACCGCACTTACACCAATGGACAGGTCATCCAAACAGAAAACAAATAAGGAAACACAAGCTTTAAATGACACAATTGATCAGATAGATTTAATTGATATTTATAGACCATTCCACCCAAAAGTGGCAGAATACACTTTCTTCTCAAGTGCACATGGAACATTCTCCAGGGTAGATCACATCTTGGGTCACAAATCAAGCCTTGGAAAATTTAAGAAAATTGAAATCATATCAAGCATCTTTTCTGACCACAACACTATGAGATTGGAAATAAATTACAGGAAAAAAATCTGTAAAAAACACAAATACATGGAGGCTAAACAGGGCACTACTAAATAACCAAAAGATCACTGAAGAAATCAAACAAGAAATTAAAAAATACATAGAAACAAATGACAATGAAAACACAATGATCCAAAACCTATGGGATGAAGCAAAAGCACTTCTAAGAGGGAAGTGTATAGCAATTCAATCTCATTTCACAAAATAAGAAAAATCTCAGATAAACAATCTAACCCTACATACACCTAAAGCAACTAGAGAAAGAAGAACAGGAAAACCCAGTCAGTAGAAGGAAAGAAATCATAAATATCAGAGCAGAGATAAATTAAATAGAAACGAAGAAAACAATAACAAAGATCAATATAACTAAAAGCTGGTTCTTTGAGAAGATAAGCAAAATTGATAAACCCTTAGCCAGACACATCAAGAAAAAAAGGGAGAGGATACAAATCAATAAAATTAGAAATGAAAAAGGAGAAATCACAACTACCACTGCAGAAATACAAAAGATTATAAGAGACTACTATAAACAACTATATGCCAATAAAATGGACAACCATGAAGAAATGGACAAATTCTTGGAAAGGTACAATTTTCCAAGACTGAACCAGGAAGAATTAGAAAATATAAACAGATCTATCACAAATAATGAAATTGAAACTGTAATTGAAAATCTTCCAACAAACAAAAGTCCAGGAACAGGTGGATTCACAGGCGAATTCTATCAAACATTTGCAGAAGAGCTAACACCCATCCTGCTCAAATTCATCCAAAAAGTTGTAGAGGGAGGAACACTCCCAAATTCATTCTACAAAGCCACAATCACCCTAATATCAAAACTAGAAAAAGATATCACAAAAAAAAGAAAATTACACACCAATATCACTGATGAACATAGATGCAAAAATCCTCAACAAAATACTAGCAAACAGAATCCAACAGCATAATGAAAGGATCATACACCATGATAAAGTGGGATTTATACCAGGAATGCAAGGATTCTTCAATATATGCATATCAATCAATGTGATACGCCACATTAACAAATTAAGGAATAAAAACCATATAATCATCTCAATAGATGCAGAAAAAGCAAAATTCAATACCCATTTATGACAAAAACTCTCCAGGAAATGGGCATAGAGGGAACCTACCTCAACATAATAAAGGCCACATATGACAAACCACAGCATACATCATATTCAATGGTGAAAAACTGAAAGCATTTCCACTAAGATCAGGAACAACACAAGGATGTCCACTCTCGCCACTCTTATTCAAAATAGTTTTGGAAGTCCTAGCCACAGCAATCAGAAAAGAAAAAGAAATAAAAGGATTTTGCATAATTGGAATTTTTATAATTTGTATAATCTGTATACAATTTGTACAATTGGAAAAGAAGTAAAACTGTCACTGTTTGCAGATGGCATGATACTATACATAGAAAATCCTAAAGATGGCACCAGAAAATTACTAAAACTACTCAATGAATTTGGTAAGGTTGCAGGATACAAAATTAATGCACAGAAACTTCTGGCATACCCATACACTAACAACAAAAAATCAGAAAGAGAAATTAAGGAAACACTCCCATTTACCATCACAACAAAAATAATAAATTACCTAGGAACAAACCTACCTAAGTAGTTGAAAGACTTGTAATCAGAAAACTATAAAACACTGATGAAAGAAATCAAAGATGACATAAACAGATGGAGAAATATACCATGTTCTTGGATTGGTAGAATTAATATTGTGAAAATGACTATACTACCCAAAGCAATCTACAGGTTCAATGCAAACCCTATTAAACTACCAATGGCATTCTTCACAGAATTAGAACAAAAAATATTTATAATTTGTACGGAAACACAAAAGACCCTGAACAGCCAGAGCAGTCTTGAGAAAGAAAAATGGAGCTGGAGGAATCAGGCCCCCCACCTTTGGACTATAATACAAAGCTACAGTAATCAAGACAGTACAGTACCAGCACAAAAACAGAAATATAGATCAATGGTACAGCATAGAAAGCCCAGATAAACCCCGGCACATATAGTCACCTAATTTACAATAAAGGAGGCAAGAACAGACAATGGAGAAAAGACAGCGTCTTCAATAAGTGGTGCTGGGAAAACTGGACAGCTACATGTAAAAGAATGAAATCAGAACACTATCTAACACCATACACAAAAATAAACTTCAAATGGATTAAAGACCTAAATGTGAGACCAGACACTATAAAACTCTTAGAGGAAAACATAGGAAAAACAACCTTTGATGTAAACCAGAGCAAAATCTTTTTTGACCCACTTCCCAGAGTATTGAAAATAAAAACAAAAATAAACAAATGGGACCTAATTAAACTTAAAAGCTTTTGCATGGCAAAGGAAACCATAAACAAGATGAAAAGACAACTCTCAGAATGGGAGAAAATATTTGCAAATGAAACAATGGACAAAGGATTAATCTCCAAAATATACAAACAGTTCATGGAGCTCAATATCAAAAAACAAACAACCTGATTAAAACACGGGCAGAAGACCTAAATAGACATTTCACCAAAGAAGACATACAGATGGCCAAGAGGCACATGAAAAGATGCTCAGTGTCACTAATTATTAGAGAAATGCAAATCAAAAATACAATGAGATATCACCTCACACCGGTCAGAATGGCCATCATCAAAAAATGTGGAGAGCAGAAGCAAGAAAAACTACAATCCTGCAGCCTGTGGACCAAAAACCACAGTTACAGAAAGATAGACAAGATGAAAAGGCAGAGGGCTATGTACCAGATGAAGGAACAAGAAAAAAACCCAGAAAAACAACTAAATGAAGTGGAGATAGGCAACCTTCCAGAAAAAGAAATCAGAAAAATGATAGTGAAGATGATCCAGGACCTCGGAATAAGAATGGAGGCAAAGATTCAGAAGATGCAAGAAATGATTAACAAAGACTTAGAAGAATTAAAGAACAAACAAACAGACATGAACAATACAATAACTGAAATGAAAATTACACTAGAAGGAATCAATAGCAGAATAACTGAGGCAGAAGAACGGATAAGTGACCTGGAAGACAGAATGGTGGAATTCACTGCTGCAGAACAGACTAAAGAAAAAAGAATGAAAAGAAATGAAGACAGCCTAAGAGGCCTCTGGGACAACATTAAATGCAACAACATTCGCATTATAGGGGTCCCAGAAGGAGAAGAGAGAGAGAAAGGGCCAGAGAAAATATTTGAAGGATTATAGTCGGAAACTTCCCTAACGTGGGAAAGGAAATAGCCACCCAAGTCCAGGAAGCACAGAGAGTCCCATACAGGATAAACCCAAGGAGAAACACGCCGAGACACAGTAATCAAAGTGGCAAAAATTAAAGACAAAGAAAAATTATTGAAAGCAGCAAGGGAAAAACGACAAATAACATACAAGGGAACTCCCATTAGGTTAACAGCTGATTTCTCAGCAGAAACTCTACAAGTCAGAAGGGAGTGGCATGCTATACTTAAAGTGATGAAAGGGAAGAACCTACAACCATGATTACTTTACCCGGCAAGGATCTCATTTAGATTTGATGGAGAAATCAAAAGCTTTACAGACAAGCAAAAGCTAAGAGAATTCAGCACCACCAAACCAGCTTTACAACAAATGCTAAAGGAACTTCTCTAAGTGGGAAACACAAGAGAAGAAAAGGACCTACAAAAACAAACCCAAAACAATTAAGAAAATGGTCATAGGAACATACATATCGATAATTACCTTAAACGTGAATGGATTAAATGCCCCAACCAAAAGACATAGACTGGCTGAATGGATACAAAAACAAGACCCATATATATGCTGTCTACAAGAGACCCACTTTAGACCTAGGGACACATACAGACTGAAAGTGAGGGGATGGAAAAAGATATTCCATGCAAATGGAAATCAAAAGAAAGCTGGAGTAGCTATACTCATATCAGATAAAATAGACTTTAAAATAAAGAATGTTACAAGAGACAAGAAAGGACACTACATAATGATCAAGGGATCAATCCAAGAAGAAGATATAACAATTATAAATATATATGCACCCAACATAGGAGCACCACAATACATAAGACAACTGCTAACAGCTTTAAAAGAGGAAATCGACAGTAACACAATAATAGTGGGGGACTTTAACACCTCACTTACACCAATGGACAAATCATCCAAAATGAAAATAAATAAGGAAACAGAAGCTTTAAATGACACAATAGACCAGATAGATTTAATTGATATATATAGGACATTCCATCCAAAAACAGCAGATTACACGTTCTTCTCAAGTGCGCACAGAACATTCTCCAGGATAGATCACATCTTGGGTCACAAATCAAGCCTCAGTAAATTTAAGAAAATTGAAATCATATCAAGCATCTTTTCTGACCACAACGCTATGAGATTAGAAATCAATTACAGGGAAAAAAACGTAAAAAAGACAAACACATGGAGGCTAAACAATACGTTACTAAATAACCAAGAGATCACTGAAGAAATCAAAGAGGAAATCAAAAAATACCTAGAGACAAATGACAATGAAAACACGATGACCCAAAACCTATGGGATGCAGCAAAAGCAGTTCTAAGAGGGAAATTTATAGCTATACAAGCCTACCTAAAGAAACAAGAAAAATCTCAATTAAACAATCTAACCTTACCCCTAAAGAAACTAGAGAAAGAAGAACAAACAAAACCCAAGTTAGCAGAAGGAAAGAAATCATAAAGATCAGAGCAGAAATAAATGAAATAGAAACAAAGAAAACAAGAGCAAAGATCAATAAAATTAAAAGTTGGTTCTTTGAGAAGATAAACAAAATTGATAAGCCATTAGCCAGACTCATCAAGAAAAAGAGGGAGAGGACTCAAATCAATAAAATCACAAATGAAAAAGGAGAAGTTACAACAGACACCGCAGAAATACAAACCATCCTAAGAGACTACTACAAGCAACTCTATGCCAATAAAATGGACAACCTGGAAGAAATGGACAAATTTTTAGAAAGGTATAACCTTCCAAGACTGAACCAGGAAGAAACAGAAAATATGAACAGACCAATCACAAGTAATGAAATTGAAACTGTGATTAAAAATCTTCCAACAAACAAAAGTCCAGGACAAGATGGCTTCACAGGTGAATTCTATCAAACCTTTAGAGAAGAGCTAACACCTATCCTTCTCAAACTCTTCCAAAAAATTGCAGAGGAAGGAACACTCCCAAACTCATTCTATGAGGCCACCATCACCCTGATACCAAAACCAGACAAAGACACTACAAAAAAAGAAAATTACAGACCAATATCATTGATGAATATAGATGCAAAAATCCTCAACAAAATACTAGCCAACAGAATCCAACAACACATTAAAAGGATCATACACCACGATCAAGTGAGATTTATCCCAGGGATGCAAGGATTCTTCAATATATGCAAATCAATCAATGTGATACACCATATTAACAAATTGAAGAAAAAAACTATATGATCATCTCAATAGATGCAGAAAAAGCTTTTGACAAAATTCAACACCCATTTATGATAAAAACTCTCCAGAAAGTGGGCATAGAGGGAACCTACCTCAACATAGTAAAGGTCATATATGACAAACCCACAGCAAACATCATTCTCAATGGTGAAAAACTGAAAGCATTTCCTCTAAGATCAGGAATGAGACAAGGATGTCCACTCTCACCACTATTATTCAACATAGTTCTGGAAGTCCTAGCCACGGCAATCAGAGAAGAAAAAGAAATAAAAGGAATACAAATTGGAAAAGAAGAAGTAAAACTGTCACTGTTTGTGGATGACATGATACTATACATAGAGAATCCTAAAACTGCCACCAGAAAACTGCTAGAGCTAATTAATGAATATAGTAAAGTTGCAGGATACAAAATTAATGCACAGAAATCTCTTGCATTCCTATACACTAATGATGAAAAATCTGAAAGAAAAATTATGGAAACACTCTCATTTACCATTGCAACAAAAAGAATAAAATACCTAGGAATAAACCTACCAAGGGAGAAAAAAGACCTGTATGCAGAAAAGTATAAGACACTGATGAAAGAAATTAAAGATGATACCAACAGATGGAGAGATATACCATGTTCTTGGATTGGAAGAATCAACATTGTGAAAATGACTATACTACCCAAAGCAATCTACAGAGTCAATGCAATCCCTATCAAATTACCAATGGCATTTTTTACAGAGCTAGAAAAAATCATCTTAAAATTTGTATGGAGACACAAAAGACCCCGAATAGCCAAAGCAGTCTTGAGGGAAAAAAATGGAGCTGGAGGAATCAGACTCCCTGACTTCAGACTATACTACAAAGCTACAGTAATCAAGACAATATGGTACTGGCACAAAAACAGAAACATAGATCAATGGAACAAGATAGAAAGCCCAGAGATTAACCCACGCACCTATGGTCAACTAATCTATGACAAAGGAGGCAAAGATATACAATGGAGAAAAGACAGTCTCTTCAATAAGTGATGCTGGGAAAACTGGACAGCTACATGTAAAAGAATGAAATTAGAATACTCCCTAACACCATACACAAAAATAAACTCAAAATGGATTAGAGACCTAAATATAAGACTGGACACTATAAAACTCTTAGAGGAAAACATAGGAAGAACACTCTTTGACATAAATCACAGCACAATATTTTTTGATCCACCTCCTAGAGTAATGGAAATAAAAACAAAAATAAACAAATGGGACCTAATGAAACTTCAAAGCTTTTGCACAGCAAAGGAAACCATAAACAAGACGAAAAGACAACCCTCAGAATGGGAGAAAATATTTGCAAATGAATCAACGGACAAAGGATTAATCTCCAAAATATATAAACAACTCATTCAGCTCAATATTAAAGAAACAAACACCCCAATCCAAAAATGGGCAGAAGACCTAAATAGACATTTCTCCAAAGAAGACATACAGACGGCCACAAAGCACATGAAAAGATGCTCAATATCACTAATTATTAGAGAAATGCAAATCAAAACTACAATGAGGTATCACCTCACTCCTGTTAGAATGGGCATCATCAGAAAATCTACAAACAACAAATGCTGGAGAGGGTGTGGAGAAAAGGGAACCCTCTTGCACTGTTGGTGGGAATGTAAATTGATACAGCCACTATGGAGAACAGTATGGAGGTTCATTAAAAAACTAAAAATAGAATTACCATATGACCCAGCAATCCCACTACTGGGCATATACCCAGAGAAAACCATAATTCAAAAAGACACATGCACCCGAATGTTCATTGCAGCACTATTTACAATAGCCAGGTCATTGAAGCAACCTAAATGCCCATCGACAGATGAATGGATAAAGAAGATGTGGTACATATATACAATGGAATATTACTCAGCCATAAAAAGGAACGAAATTGAGTCATTTGTTGAGAAGTGGATGGAGCTAGAGACTGTCATACAGAGTGAAGTAAGTCAGAAAGAGAAAAACAAATATCGTATATTAACGCATGTATGTGGAACCTAGAAAAATGGTACAGATGAGCCGGTTTGCAGGGCAGAAGTGGAGACACAGATGTAGAGAATGGACATATGGACACCAAGGGGGGAAAACTGCGGTGGGATGGGGATGGTCGTGTGCTGCATTGGGCGATTGGGACTGACATGTATCTACTGATGTGTATAAAATGGATGCCTAATAAGAACCTGCAGTATAAAAAAACAAACAAACAAAACAACTAACACTAAACTTTTATTGGGTTATTTGTATGGAAATATGTTAATATAAATGTTTCAGACATTACATGAAATTTCTAAAAATCTTATATTTGTATTTGTATGGAAATACGTATGGAAATATGTTAATATAAATGTTTCAGACATTACATGAAATTTCTAAAAATCTTGTATGTTCTGGTATAATGTTATAAGTAATAATCCTAGTTATTACTTTAAAATGTATAGCTCAGAAATAACTAATTTTCTTGTCAACTGCATTATTATGAACTTTCATCAAATCTTTAACTGTGGTCATTTTTAAGTCTTTTGTCATTTACAGACAGTTCTGGGTGTACTCTGATGCTTTTGCAAATATGTTCCTATAAAAGGGTTTCATCTTCAAGAAATTCATGGAAAAGACTCTGACAAGTACAGGTTTCTGGTAACTGACTGTACTGCTGAACTGAATGAATAAGCATTTTCAGAACTCTAATGAAAAACTGATGAACTCATAAAAGTGCTAAAAAAAGATCAAGATGAAAAAAAAATTAATTACATGGGACTGAGTGAACTGATGAGGATGAGTATAATTTTTGTGACTTTCTGTCTGAATTTAAAAAAAAAAATCCCACAAGGTCTCAGAGGCAAAGAATATACAAATCAATTTTCACTGCAAAGTAAAGGAGCTGTTACAGTGGAGGATTACTGGACTGAATGTCAATATTATGACATAGTATGGGTGTGTTTCATGTTTGGTAATTGCAATCATTGTTGCTTTTGTTGTGGTCATCCATGTACAATGCTTGGTGTCAGTCTATTTATCTCTTGTAAAAATAAAATACAGTGTGTGTGTGTGTGTGTGTGTGTGTGTGAAAAAAAAAAATCTGGAAACAATAAATGCTGGAGAGAGTGTGGAGAAAAGAGAACCCTCCTGCCCTGTTGGTGGGAATGTAAATTGATACAACCACTATGGAGAACAGTATGGAGGTTCCTTTAAAAACTAAAAATAGAATTACCCTATGACCCAGCAATCCCACTACTGGGCATATACCCTGAGAGAACCATAATTCAAAAAGAGACATGCACCAGAATGTTCACTGCAACACTATTTCCAATAACCAGGACATGGAAGCAACCTAAATGTCCATCAACAGATGAATGGATAAAGAGGATGTGGCACATATATACAATGGAGTATTACTCAGCCATAAAAAGAAACGAAACTGAGTTATTTGTAGTGAGGTGGATGGACCTAGAGTCTGTCATACAGAGTGAAGTAAGTCAGAAAAACAAATACCATATGCTAACACATATAAATGGAATCTAAAAAAAAACAAAAAAGGTTATGAAGAACCTAGGGGCAGGACAGGACAAGAATAAAAATGCAGATGCAGAGAATAGACTTGAGGACATGGGGAGGGGGAAGGGTAAGCTGGGATGAAATGAGAGCATAGCCTGGACATATATACACTACCAAATGTAAAATAGATTGCTAGTGGGAAGCAGCCACATAGCACAAGGAGATCAGCTTGGTGCTTTGTGACCACCAAGAGGGGTGAGATAGGGAGGGTGGCAGGGAGTCACAAAAGGGTGTGGATATGGGGATATACGTATGCATATGGCTGATTCTCTTTATTGTACAACAGAAACTAACATGGTATTGTGAAGCAATTATACTCCAAGAAAGATATATAAATAAATAAATAAATTAGATTCCACATATGAGGACAATTGGAGTCCCAGGACAATATACAGTAATTAAATTGACAGGCACTCCAAAAGCTTAAGGTTGAACACAACTTGAAAGCCAGCAATTTTCAATAACGTTTTTTGCTTTTTCAACTTCAACCACCATTCTGTGAAAACGCACAATAAAATGACAAAGAGACAAGTCTCGGTGCCCCTTACCCTGTCTTCCCACTGCCCCCTTCCGCCCTTCTATCCTGGGGAGGGGAGGCTGGGCACATTGGAACAGGGTCCCATCCTCCAACACAAGCACAGAGGGAAGGCGGGAAGCCAGCCAGCCCTGGGGTAGGGACACTGCTCCTAATTCCACCAGAGACCCCTGTGGGTTAGCAGCAATTCTGGGTCAGAATTCCAGCTCCAGGTCTGTCATATCCTTGAGCATCTTATTACATCACTCAGATCCTTGTGTCCTGACCTGTAAAATGGAGGATACACATCACAGAGTGGGTGAGATAAGGATGACCGAAGATACAAAGCAGTGCTACCTGCTCAAAATGTGGTCACAGGCTGCGGCCAGTCCTGTGTGTTACCTGTCCCCCTAAGGGATAAATATGTACAGAAATTGAGAGAAAGTGTTACAAAAACCCAAAGAGAGACATGAAATCTATCTTCAACAGGTAAAACATTCCTCCATTAAATTGCTATAAAATTTCTAATTTCATTTTTCTAGTAATTCATACATATCGTATTTTCCAAAAGTGTCAGGACATAATGAGTTGGGGATTTAAAGAAAGACTGGCCCTTCACTAAGTTTGAGAGCCACTTGGGCAAAGAACTTCCCAAGGCACAAAGGACAGTACCAAGATGCTACAGACTGAATGTTTTTTCTCCCAAAATTAGTATGTTGAAACCTAATGCCCAATGTGATGGTACTTGGAGCTGGAACATTTGAGAACAGATTAGGTCATGAGGGTGGAGCCCCAATGAATGGGATTAGTGCCCATAAAAGAGACCCAAAGAAACCCCTCATCCCTTCAACCACGTGAAGACACAGCAAAAGGACAGCCGCCTATGAACCAGGAAGAGGGTCCTCACCAGACATTGAATTGCTGGTGTCTTGATCTTGGACGTTGGGCCTCTAGAACCATGAGAAACAAATCTCTGTTGTTCATAAGCCACCAAGTCTAGGGTATTGCGTTACAGCAGCCTGCACAAACTAAGGGACTTGGGAAGCAAGACCAGAATGATAATGAAGACTCTGAACCCAAGTCTACTCATAACACCCCACTCCTTCCCCTACAGCCGCAGGGCTTAATGACCGAAGCAGGTCCCAGTGAGGCCGCGGGGTTCCAGGGGCCCTCAGCATCCTACATGGAGCCTCAGGTTCAATATTAAAGCCATTTTAAATCACAGATTATTCTTCTAAAATAAGTCAGAAAAAAATTATTGTGAGGAAAGCAAGAGAGGTCATGTAGAACAACACAGTCAGGAATAATTTAACAGTTTTTTTCATCTTAAAGAAAACCAAGTCAAAAGCAGTAATTTGATCACCTTAGGTGATCCCTTTTACCTCTGAATAAGTGATACAGGAAAAAGAATTAAATGATAAAAATAATCTTAAAAGAAACTATTATTACTTACTTCTTCGGAAATATATGTTAATTTTTTTTTAGATTTGATAATTGATTACAATAACAACAAGGTGATAGCCAAGCACCTCCATGAAGTGAAATAAAGGCTGTCTAAATTATTTAAAGGAGCATCTGAGTCTAGCCTGGCAGGAAAATGATAACTCCTCCCCTCTTCTCACGTGACAGCCCCAAAGCCATCACAACAGAGCAGACAGTGAAGCTCGCATCAACTGGAGAAAGAAAATGTAATGAGTGAGAGAAACTTCACTCTTCATGAACCCACCCACTAGTAATTTTAAATATAATCGAGAAATCTCAGGTCACATTGAAAGTCAAGTGCTTTGGGAAGGAAAGATAGGCCCTTAGTTCCCACTCACATGCTGTAGGGCCTAACAGTGAAAGAGTAAAACAATGTAACACTAATTCACTAAACATGCCTATCAGAATTAGTGGCCAGTGTAACTCCCATAATTAAAATTAGGGAGAAACTCTTAATGAGTCCTTAATAGAAGACCTGCAAGCAGCAGACTAGCGTCCACATTTCAAATGAAAAGAACAATGAGTGCTCAACACCAAACAGCTGCACACGCGGCCGCCTGGGTGCTTCGAACACGCACAGACTTGAAAGGAGAATAATGCAAAATAGCTTGTTAATTTTTATATTTATTATGTGTTCAGATGACGGTATTTTAGATGCACTGTATTAAATTTGTCATCAACATTCATTTCACCTATCTGTGGATTTTTAATGTGGCTACTAAAACATTTAGAACTGCATTATATTTCTATTGGGCAACACTGATCAAGAAGATCTAACAACTCCAGACATACTGCTAAACTCATTTAGCCTGGACAGTAAAAAACAAAAACAAAAACAACCTCCCTCAAAAAAAAACCAAAAAAAAACAAAAAAACAAAACTACATGCCACTTTGTTCCCTATTAGACAGTGTAAGTGTAACAGGTCAGAAGTAAACACAGAGGGACCATGTAACACAGATGCCAGAATCTGAGCTCCCTGAGTGAGTCTGGGAAGATTCTCCTTTCCACCAAACGCAGGACTCCAGAGAATGAAAAATGACCTATTCAAAATCCTTTCTTTTTAGACTGGGTTTGAACTTTCCTACTGACCAGATGTGGTTCACAAGACTTGCTGATTACAAAACCTAACCTAAATGAACTTACTTAGAGAAATTAAAATAATGCCTTTTTTTTTTAACTGTTGACAGAAATCATACCTGATGTTTTTTAAAATGTCAATTTCAGCATCAAAATAGTAGAAGGTAAATAATTGGCTATAATATCAAGTCTCAGCTACAAGCACCGCCTCCTGCTAAGTGGACACATTTCCACACCCATCACAGAACCTGCCCCTACGACGTGTTCCAAGGGTTCCCCTATGGAGCAGGGCATACGCCCTCATCTGACCCGACGCTCGGAAGGAGCCTAACACTGGCAACAGTCAGTTCTCTCCCCTCAGACACACTCCTTGGACCCTACATCTTTTATTTCGTCCTCTTTAATGTTTTATCCTTTCCCCAGTATCATTTCATCCATTTCTACTGTCGCTCAGGAAACAGTATCTCTCGGGGTCTTTAGACATCAATCCTCCAATTATTTCTCAGGATTTTCCCCCCTAACCACGGCCTGACCTATAAGCAGTCTCTGCAAGCCTCGCTCCTGCTTTATTCTCTACATTCTACCCAGACGTCCACAGCTTTTGGAAAGGCCTCATGTTGAGTGTGTGGGCAGCTCATGGTTCTGAGTCCTCTCTGTGTGTTTCACTAACCCCTGGGGGTCCCACCTCGGGGGAGGTCTCCCTCCTCCTTCAAGTCAGCAGGGCCCAACTCTAACCCATTCATTCAACAAAACTAAGGACTCTGTGGCAGGTCCCATGCTTAAGAGCTTAGGCTGCAAAATCCTCTTCAGCTTTTAACAACAGAACGTCTGCATTTCAGCTGGGGATGTGTCTGGCCACTAACAGCATTTTCCACGGCCTACGTTACACCGAGGTGTAGCCATGCCACCAAGTTACGGGCAACGGAGTGCAGGGAGCAATGAAGCACAGCGGCAGAAAGGAATGCTGTCTTGGACTCAAAGACAGAATGAAGGAACTGAGCCACCCTCAGCGTGCTAAACCCTGGGGGTGTTGAGACAGCAAGAGGTAGAAAACGAAACCCTGGACAAGCCGGTGGAATGGAAGCACTCGACCTCCCGGGCACTCGCCAGTGCAGACTTCCCCTGAAAGAGGGAAACTGACTTTCCACCCTTGTAAGTCACGGTGGAGGCAGTCAGAACGCCACTGTAACTCGTACACCCACCAAGCAAAGGCGTCCTGCACACACGGCCAAAGTGATGGGCAAACTCAGCAGCCCTCAGCAGCCGGCTCGAGGAGACCACCCCCGTCACTGGTGCGGACCCGGGCTCGGGCTCGGTCCCAGATCGGTCACACATCAAGGTTCCCATATTTCCTCAGCTTCCCTTCCTCTCTCGCCCAGCCTCTGGGGCAGGTCCTTATCTCCTCCTCATAGAAAATGCAGGAGGCTTCTGCCCCCAGGACACCAGGCCGGCCCCAGCCCACATCCTGTAAATGCTGCCCTTTTGTCATTCCTCCTTAAGAAACAGTGAATGGCCCCTTACCGTCTGCTCTGTTCTCCACTGTCAACAGCACTGACCCTCACTGCTACCCGGTCCTGGCATCAGTCTCAGGGCTGACTTAGGACCCTCTTCCTACTATGATCAGAAGTGCACTCTCCTCCCATCATATACACGAGAGTATATAGAAAGTGAACTTATTTTCACTCAAAAGTGAAGGATGCTTATATGGGATTTAGCAGAGCAACAGGTGGTCAAGGTTCTTAGTGCACACACACAGGCAGGGAGAGCTGCCCTTCTGACTCACAGCACCTCCTTCTCTGATGAATGTCAAGCCTCAGGGCAGGATCCCCAGCCTCCCGGGCATCGGAGCAGCCTCCCAAGGCCCTGCAGACCACAAAAGGCATGGACACTCCATGCCCTGCAGTGATTTTCACGGAAATGCGAACTAATTTCTCTTGGATAAACACACATAGAAGCAACACTAGTGGGTTATGTTGTATATATATTAAACTTTAGGATTTACTACCAGATAGATTTCCATTTGTGTTGTCCTTGTTTGCAACTTCAGTAGACTAACTAATGAAATGAACAAATAAAACTTCACACTTTTCAATAGTATTCATACAAACATAGATGTGATAAAAAATTAAGTATCTCAGAACAAAATCACAAGGTTAAATAAATTACCCAGGAACCTCGAAACCAGTTAGGTGTTTTGGAAAGCATTACTCATGTCACTGGTGTCCACAGAAACACACACATGAAGGACACACAACACTAAGTTAGATATTCACCAAATAAATTTTCATTTCTTTACCCAAGAACATCAGCTGAGCATTTAGAAGCAGTGGATATAGAAATACAGTATCAGACATATTTCAGGTGTCCAAAAAACTACTGAATACATTTCTAGTGGATAGCTAAATCATGTCAGCACTACAGTCAGCTGCATAGAGATGTTGATTAAAAGTAATTTTGAGTGATCTGTAAGAATACAGCATCCTTGGAAAGTACTATTGGCAAATGTTTACTTCTAGATTAGATTTTTCTAGCCAATTCACTCTGCATCACTCCTACAATCTGTGGGTAATATGTTCATAGAATACAAACTAAATCAGATCAAAATAATCACCTTTTTAAAAAAATTCATTTAGAAGTCAAATAAAAGCAATTTCAGAGTCAGATGGTATTTGGGATTATGAAGGTTTGTTTCTCCCAGCTCAGCGTTACTCTCTTGACTTTTGGGCAGCGAGAAGGCAAAGAGACTCGAGTAGCCTTTGGAATTGTACACGTATAACTCAACTCCGACCTTCTCACAAACCCTAGGCTTATTTCCCTATCTCCTTGTCCTACCCTACGGAGCTAAAGTACAAAGTTCAGTGCTTCACAGATAGTCAGTATTCAATAAAGAGCCATGGAGTGAATTAACGCGGGTGGAATCTCGTTATCCTACTGCTTCTATGAAATCCCCTACATCACTGCACAATGACTCCACCTCAGGGGAAGCCATAGGTTACAGCCTGTATTTCATTTGTCTATTTCTAAAAAATCCAGAGACAGGAAAGATATTGAAAATGCCGAGTGGTAAACAAAAGCATAACAACAATACCTCAGGGCAGGAAACTGATAAAGGGCAAGATCCAGATGCAGGAAAGCCCATGGTCTGTACAAAGGGCTGAGCCAGGGGCGCCAGCAGCCGACGTGCACAGCGGAGCCAAGACGACCTGTGTGGCTCTTATGAACATCCCTGAACATTTGCTAGGCTGGTGGCAAGACTCATGCACCAAGAGAGTCCACCAGCAGTCAAACAAATGGATTAACTCCTATGAAAACAGAATGGTTACCCCAGCCCTCAAATCACTTCTTTGTTTTATGAGACAAGACCCAAGATCCAAACCCCAGCCCCTCCTAAGACTGGCCCCATTTGTGTATAAGACGACATCTCTCCAACCTCAGCTGCTCCTAATGGAAGCAACACTGATTTGCTGCAGACATGGAAAGAAGTGCCACTTTCAACTTTCTAAGGCAATCCCATGAAAAGCTAAGCCCAGAGTAGCAAACAAGAAGAAAACAAAACCCCTGAAAGAAACCTCTAGAACAGTTTAATATACATATGGCCTTTTCAGAAAGTCTAATAATTAGAAAACACATCACTTTAAGGCTGGTAATGGACCCAGGCCATTGTCTTACTGCATTAGGGCCTGAAGTATCAGTTAAAGGCCTGGCTAGATCCCCTGAAGATTCTCTAAAGAGGACGGATGATGCCACTGAGGGAAGAGAAAAGTCCATTTTCAGGTAATCACCTGAAAGGAAATCACTCTTCTTCTACCAATGGAACCAAGAGGACATAAAGAACTAAAGCCGTGCAAAAAAGGAGTTCACTCTCAACAGAAACTCACACCTAACTTCCACAGTGGCTCACTCGTGGGCTAAGTCTGTGTGAGCTCCAGACATGACCCCACATCCTTTATGCCCATCTCATTACCAGCACAGGCTGATTCTACACCAAAAACAACCTCCCAGGGGAAAAGGGAGGGACCTCACACATGACATAACAAGCATGAGTAACCTGAAGAATTAAGATATAGACACCTTAAGAAGAGAAAATATGAATAATCAGGAGCTAGTAATGATTAAGGTACCAGCCTTTCAGGTATGATTCTTTCTGCCATCCCATTCTTTCCTTTCTGACATTGGGGAGGGTGTCAGAGCAGAGATGGGTCCTTATTCTTAGAGAGAACAGTTGACTTCTACCACCTGAAGACAGGAAAACCTTAGGCTCACTGATGTAAGATTATGTACTTAACAAATCAATAACTCATCTAAATGAAAAGGCACTTTTAAAAGAAAAGCAAATGAGTACACGAGCCATTTTACAAATACATGTTCTTTCACGTCTTCTCAGATTGCTGCCTCAACCTAGAAGCTCCTCTATCTCATCAGGCCAGGATGACAGCCGATCTCAGGTTCTCAGCTCATGTGCAGAGGGACCCCGGGACAGTAAGGCGTCATTCCTGACTCACTGCATTATCTCAGGCTTCCTCGTCTTCTCCCTTTCCGATTTTTGAACTGGAAGCCGAAAAACCAGTAACTAAAGTACAGGCAGGAAAGAGAAAGATTCGAGTTTGTATGACTGCTTTGATAAAACATGACTGGGGAACTAAGGTCAGGAAGTAAAGGACTGAGTAACTCCTTGTTTTCTCAGAAGGACCACAGGGAACACAAGAGTTACCCTCGTCTGATTCAACACGAGTTTCTAATTATAACTCATCCATGGGGAGATTGACACACACATATCTTTTTGGTAATGAGAGAAGGTTTTCACACACCTCCTAAAACAGAAGTCTTGATTATTCTCCAACATCACAATAATGATAAGCATGACATATGTCTCCTTGTGGTAGAAAAGAAACAGACATGCAAACTCAGACTGGATTTCAGCTCAAAGAGACACAAATTGGCATCTTCACATATAATGCTCGAGTGCACTCACCCTTCCAAGGCCTCTTTCCCTTTCTTCTACAATGGGTTTTCCCTTTTCTGGAAGTTCTCTACACCCTTGGTATCTTCTCCAACAGAAGTTCTGCCCAGTGTGTAAAATGTCTTTGGCCCTCCTCACCTTTTCCTCCTCTTTTCAGGGGTCATCGGGAAGAAGGTTAAGGATCATGGCGAGGGTAGGGGGTTCAGTGCCACCTGAGGAGGTTGTTAATGCAAAAATAATTCAATAATTTGTACGAATTTTTTCTGCCCTTTTGTTTTTCTTTGTCCCCCTAGAAAAAACAGCTGACACTATGGGCTAAAGCAGGGGTTCCCAACCCCCCAGCCACAGACTGGTACCAGTCCATGACCTGTTAGGAACCTGGCTGCACAGCAGGAGGTGAAGGGTGGGTGAGCAAACGAAGCTTCATCTGTATTCACAGCCACTCCCCATAGCTCCCATTACCACCTGAGCTCCGCCTCCTGTCAGATCAGCAGCAGCATTAGATTCTCACTGGAATGCGGACCCTACTGTGAACTGCACATGCGAGGGATCTAGGTTGTGTGCTCCTTATGAGAATCTAATGCCTGATGATCTGAGGTGGAGCTGAGGTGGTGGTGTTAGCACTGGGGAGCGGCTGCGCATACAGATCATCGTTAGCGGAGAGGTTTGACTGCATAATAAATCAATTGCTTGCAGACTCATATCAAAACCCTATCAGTGAGTGGCAAGTGAAAACAAGCTCAGGGCTCCGACTGATTATGCATTATGGTGAGTTGTATAATTATTTCATTGTATATTACAATGTAATAATAATAGAAATAAAGTGCACAATAAATGTAATGCGTTTGAATCATCCCAAAATCATCCCCCCTTGCCCCGGTCCGTGGAAAAATTGTCTTCCACGAAACTGGCCCCTGGTGCCAAAAAGGTTGGGGCCCGCTGAGTAAAGGACAGTCTGACCGGGATAAATGAAAAAGAATGGACCTATTATAACAGCTACCAATCAGTTTAAAACCACCTTATCGAAGAAAAAGATCCAGGGAAGAAATGAATCCATGTACTGGAGCAACTGCATCCCCACCAACATCTCTTTCATCCATTTGAAAGGCTGACTTACATACACCCCAGACCTTAGAGAAACTATGAAATATAGAGACTGTGGCCAGCAGCTATCTCAATAGTTGTCAGGAACCTATTTTCAAAGTTCCAGATCATTGGATGTGCAATGTTTGAGAAGATCTGCCCCTTCCTTCTCTTTCTTTGTATGAAAATACAGAATGAGGGGTATGTAAAAGTCTGCTTTCACCCCTAATTAGTAAGGGAGTCTGGGTCTTACTCCAAGATTACTTTATTGAGTTTTCAGAATAAGTAATATCTTTTCAAATGTAAACTTTTCTGTGAAACTTGGGGTGAGTCTTCATAAAGATATGTTATTCCTTTCAAATGACTTCTGTGTAGTTTAAAAAAAACAACAATCTTAGCAAGAGAGATGGTTTCACATGCTTTGAGGAGAAAATTTAAAAAGAAGATAGACCCATACTCAGTAGTTTTCTAATAACTTCAGTTTATTAAGTGCCTGTAAAAGCTGAATGAATGAAAAAAGTGTGGGCAATACATAAGCCTCTGAAAATTTACAACAGGTTATATTTTTTAAAATTCAATTTCAGTGTAAGTAAACACACAGAAAAGATAAAATTAATATATGGGCAAAACAGCAAGACTGCAATAAGTTAGGCAAGAAAGATGGTGATAACAATGACAGATTCCATATACATAGTCCTGGGTGACCCGGTGTAGCTGTGGAACAAGGGGAAATGGGATGGTTCTCAAAACAGGGAGGTGAAATCTGTAACCTCAACAATGGCAAACGTGATTCATGAAGCTGAATCAAGATAAACAGAGGGAAAACTGGAAGCAAACAACAAATCACTGTTTGGTATGAGTTGTGTGTTAACTACCTTTTCTATAATTTTGTATTTTGGCTGCAATACATGAAATGCTAATTTCACCTCAACATGGAATATAGGAAAGAGTGCAGATTCTTCAACAACATGAAATTGTAAGTACAGTTAAGGTAGCCATGCTCATGCCTTAGACACATCAGCAGCTCACATGGCCCTGCTAAAAAGAGGTGTATAAATACATGAAAAAGATTTTGCAAGTAGGCTTCTAATTCCATAGTGTTTTATGATTTCAAACGAGGTAAAAGAATAAGCAAATGGAAGAGACCCAGGAACACAGATGTTCAGATACTCGTGGTAAACACAGGACATGGGTAACGACGTTTCCTGAGAATGTGGGGAAAATGTATGGAGTGTGTTACCAGGAAGAAAACACGCAGTGAGCATAAGTGAGGTCAGGCAGTGCCTGGGGCTGCTCCGGAGAACAGGGGCCTTGCCCACAAGGAGAAACTCAGAAGGGTGATAAAGACCTGATGCAGATTCGACAAGAGGACTTACTCCAAACCACTGTTTCTGGCCCTTGAAGACGTCTGCTGGATAAATAACACCAAAGAGGATCACCTCACACCGGGCTTTACTCTGTTTAGGTGGAAAATCTCTCAATAAACCATGTCTTAAATTTGAAAATACAAACTGTCAAATAAGTTGAAAACCAACTTATTATTTCAAGTCATCCCTGGAACGACTCCAAGCCCCTCAGCCATTCCTCCAGGTTAAACAACAAAGGGTCTCAAATCTCCGGGCCTTCAAATCTCTATTCAGAAGTTGTGTTTTTTCCTCCAAGTTATATACACTATTCTAATTTCACCAACAGTATAATTTGCTTTTAAACTGTACATTTTACACTAACGCCTCCCTTCCTGTTTCATTTTTTGCATCACCAAAACATTGAGAATAAACTAAAACCATGTTGCCATTTGATTATTTTCTTCATGTGCATTTTATAATGATCAGACTTTGAAATTAAAACAAGCTTTAGCCATACTCGGTAGAAAAAAAGGGGAAATATTTCTTATCTTTTTAAAAGGGGAAATTTGGTTTGGTCTTATATTTGGCTGCTTTGTATTTTGGGGAAGACTTAATCTGGAATCCAAAAAGCCAGTCTAATGAGTTTCTGGAATGTGAGTCCTCTCCATCTACCTGCTTCCTATGCGGCAGTATTCAAAAGCAAGCTGGTATTACTGTAATAGGAAAGTTCATACTTAATAGAAGACAGCCAAGTGTGTCTGGCGTTGCCAGGGTAACACTGAAACCTAACTTTCAAACAGCAACAAAATGTTACTTTTTCTTCTCTCGCCACTTAGAGGCTGGAGACTTGCTCAGTTTCTATCAAGCCCTGTGCCCATCTGGGCTTCAACAAGTGTGTCTCACCTCAAACTCCAGCTTCTAGTGCTCCTTCAAAAACATGATCATTTCTAGAACAAAGCAGGAGACATTCCATCCTAATATGAAAAACTTTAGTTATAACACTAATTGATTAAAGTACAGAAAACCTTAGTAAAAGGGGCCGCAAGTAAAGCCACCAACATTAGGTAGAAAGGTACTAAAAAGAGATACTTTGTACTAAGAGCTAAGAAGTTATAAAGAATCACCTGCTTATGTTCTATGGAAAGTTTTAATGACATTAGAATGAATTCATGTGGAGAAGTACACAAAACACAAAACCATGCATAAAGACGACCATGCAGATCAATTAAAGAAAAACTTTGCCTACATTCCCCAAAACACAATGATTATTATGATTATACAGGGAAAAGCGATAAGAAAACATGCCTGACCTCTGCAAAGCCGTGACTGACTGCGGCCTACGCTCAGTCTTCCTTTTGCCCTCGTTCAAGTTCACTGACATCACTCTCAGTATATTTCCCCATAACTTCTGGGTGGTAAGGTTTATATTAGTTTCTCAAAATATTTTGTAAAACTGGCTATTTTGAAGTCATTTTTCCTACCCTAGTTAAAATTTGTTAATTATGAAAGGATAGGCATTTCATTCACTTCTAATCCTGACACAACCTCATAGAAAACAATTCAATACAACCACCAAACTTAAGTCACTTTTTTGGTTTTGAGGCTAAACATATGTAAACAATGGTTTACAATGGTACCATAATTAGCAGCAAATTAAGTCCTGCTGCTTCTTTGGAGGCATCATTAACTAACAGTTTTTGGTCTGAATTCACTCTCTTCATGTGTGTAAAGGGTAAGAACTCACAGGAGCAAGAGCACATGGGACCTCACACATCACATTCCTGCACATGGCGTGGGGGGGGGGCGAGGGGGGGTAGAGCTGAAGGTGCCAGGATGGCCAATTTAGTTTATGAACCGAGGTTTAGGCTTAATAATGCAAATCTCCTCTACCTCACGTGTCTGTTCGGCACACAAGTTAAAAACACAGAGGGCCTTAGATTTTGCTTTCAATCCTCTTTCATACATAAAGACTTGAGGGAAGAAAAATCCTCTGAAGCTTCCACTGGTACAGGTGGTAAACCAGTTTATAATCAAAGTTAAACCAATAGTGGATGTAACCTTCATAAACACTGTCCCGGAGTGTCCGCGGGAGGGCCGGTGGGTCTCCTAAAGGGGTTTCCATTATGTTCCCAGGGCCCATGTTCCTAAAGAGAAAAATCAGTCCATAGCTTTAGCATTTTCATCAAGAGAATAAAGACATCAATTTCTCCTTCAGAGGTGAATGGACTCTTGCCTATAAAACTGTTTTGTTCTGTAAGTCAAAAACAAGCTTATACTTTTGACGATACACTTTCGGGGAGGTTACCTTAAAAGATTTTTAAGCTTGAAAAAATTATTATTTACCCAGAAAATTATAGTCTGGCATGATTATTCTATGGGTAACTGGAGCTACCTGAAAAAATATTTACTTTCTCATAAAATAAGATTTTTACTGGTAATTACATGAATAGGAAATTAAGACTGGGAATTTGCACTGAAATCCAGAGCTGCAGCTTCCCCACACCCTCTGCACACCGGTTACTGTCTTTCCTTTGAATTCCAGCTGTCCTAGTACAGGTGAAGTGTGTCACATGGTGGTTTTGAGTTTCATTTCTATTCACGTCTTTGCCCATCTTTCAGTCAGGCTGTGTTGTCGTCATTTCATTGAGCTGTAAGAGTTCAGCATATATTCAGCATATTAACCCCTGATCAGATACGATTTGCAAACACTTTCTCCCATTTTGTGGGTCATCTTTTTTATTTTCTTG
Source organism: Balaenoptera physalus (assembly GCF_965194825.1). Classification (NCBI taxonomy): domain Eukaryota; kingdom Metazoa; phylum Chordata; class Mammalia; order Artiodactyla; family Balaenopteridae; genus Balaenoptera; species Balaenoptera physalus. The sequence goes on along the minus strand of NC_138893.1, from coordinate 18,458,433 downwards.
ATAATATTGTTTGCAGCACAGATATTGTTCATCTTGATGTTGTCCAACTGGTCTATTTTTTTCTCTTGCCATATGTGCTTTGGGAGTCTATCCAAGAAACCACTGCCCAACCCATGGTCATAAAGATTTACTCCTATGTTTTCTTCTGAGTTTTATAGTTTTAGCTCTTATGTTTAAGTTTATGATCCATTTTGAGTTAACTTTTGTTCACAGTAGGAGTTAAGAGGTACAAATTCCTTTTTTTGCATGTGAATGTCCAGTTGTCTCAGCACCACTTGTTGAAAAAACTTATCCTTTGCCCTTGAAATGTCTTGGTACCATTGTCAAAAATCAATAAACCATAAATGACACTATTTATTTCTGGGCTCTTAATTCTATCCCATTGACCAATACATCTACCCATATGCCTGTGCCACACTGTCATAATTACTGTATCTCTGTAATCACTGTGTAATCAGGAAGTATAACTCCTCCAACTTTATTCTTCTATATTGTTTTTTTTTAATATTTATTTATTTATTTTTGGCTGTGTTGGGTCTTCGTTTCTGTGCGAGGGCTTTCTCTAGTTGCAGCAAGCGGGGGCCACTCTTCATCATGGTGCACAGGCCTCTCACTATCGTGGCCTCTCTTGTTGCAGAGCACAGGCTCAGTAGTTGTGGCTCACGGGTTCTAGAGCACAGGCTCAGTAGTTGTGGTGCATGGGCTTAGCTGCTCCGTGGCATGTGGGATCTTCCCAGACCAGGGCTCGAACCCGTGTCCCCTGCATTGGCAGGCAGATTCTCAACCACTGCGCCACCAGGGAAGCCCTTCTATATTTTTTTGAATATTCCGAACCCCTTACATTTTCATATGAATTTTCAAGATTGGCTTGTCAATTTCTGAGGGGGAAAGGCAGTTGGGATGTTGTCTAGACACCGTGTTGAATCTGTGGAACAATTTGGTGGTGTCTTCCATCTATAAATACAGTGTGTCATTCTGTTTATCTGGATACACCTTAACTTTCTTCAGGGTCTTCTAGTTTTCAGTGTATAATAAGTCTTAGACTTCTTTTGTTAAATTTATACCCAAGTATTTTATTTTTTGATGCTATTATAAAGGAAATTGTCTTCCTAATTACATTTTCAGTGTTAATTGATAGTGTCTAGAAATAGAATTGATTTTGGTACACTGATTCTATATCTTGTTCAACCTCATTGAATTCCTTTATTATTTCGAATAGTTTTTTAGTGGATTCCTTAGGTTTTTTATATACAAGATCATGTCACCTACAAAGAGAGACATCCCAATCTAGATGCCATTTACATATTTCCTTTTCTTGCCCAACTGCCCTGATGAGAACCTCTAGCACATTGTTAAACAGAATTGGTGAGAATGTACATCCTTCTCCCCTTCCAGATCTCAGGGCAAAACATTCAGTCTTCCCTGTGAGCTGTGGGTTTTTCACAGACACTTTCTATCAGGTTGAGGAAGTTCCCTTCTATGCCCAGTTTCCTTCGTCTTTCAATCATGAAAGGCTGTAGGATTTTGTCAAATGCTCTTTCTGCATCTATTGAGATGTTCCCAGGGCTTTTATCCTTTATTTTGTGTATTACAGTAATTGATTTTCATAGATGAAGCCTTGCATTCCTAGGATAAATCCCATTGGCCATGGTGTATAATCCTTTATATGTCCTGCTGGATTCAGTTTGGTAGCATTTGGCGAGAATTTCTGTCTATATTTGTAAAGGATATTGGCCTGTACCCTTTTTTTTCTTGTGATGAATTTGCCTGGTTTTGATAGCAAAGTGGTCTCACAGAATGAGATGGGATGTGTTCCCTCTTATTTCATTTTTTGAGATTGTGAATGACCAGTGGTAATTCTTCTTCGAATGTCTGATATAATTCACCAGTGAAGACATCTGGGACTGGGTTTTTCCTTGTGGGTAGTTTTCTTGGGGTTGTTTTGTTTGTCTTTTACTAAGTCTCTACTTTCTATTCAGATTTTCTATTTCTTCCTGAGTCAGTTTTTCTAAGAATTTGTCCATTTCATCTAAGTTAACTAATGTGCTGTCATATGATTGTTCATAGTACTCCCTTATCCTTTTTTATTTGTATAAGGTCAGTAGTGATAGCTTTTCTTTTATTCCTGATTTTAGTAATTTGAATCTTCCTATGTTTCATGGTCTAGCTAAAGGTTTGTCAATTTTGTTATCTTCTCAGATATTCAACTTTCAGTTACATTTGCTTTCTCTATTATTTTTCTATTATTTATTTCATTTATTTCCACTCTAGTGTTTATTATTTCCTTCTTTCTACTTGCTTAGGGCTTACTTTGTTCTTCTTTTTTATTTTTTAAGGTGGAAGGTAAGATTGATTTCAGATATTTTTTCTTTTTTAATAAGATATTTACCACTATAAATTTCTCTGAGCACTGATCTACTTGCATAGTACTAAATATATCTAATATATTATGTTATATATAAAATATGTATATATTTATATACAATATAAAATTTAATTTATTGTGATTTCACCTATATTCATTTCAAAGTATTTTCTAATTTTTCTTGTGATTTCTTTTTTGAATCATTTGTTATTCAAGGGTTTAATATTTACAGATCTGAAAATTCCCCTAATTTTTTATTGATTTCTAATTTAATTCCATTATGATCAGAAACCACACTTTGTTTTTCAATAGTTTTAAACTTATTAAGGCTTTGATCTCCTCAAATTTTTTAAGGTTTTTTTTTGTGTGTGTCCTAGCATATGGTCCATCCTGGAGAACATTCTACAAATGCTTGAGCAGTATGTGTGTTCTGCTGATTCTGCAGATGCTGAGTGGAATGCTCCATGTCTCTTAGATCTAGTTTGTTTATACTGTTGTCCAAGTATTCTATTTCCTTGTTTATCTTCTGCTTAACTTTCTATCCATTAATAAAAGTGGGCTATTGTAGTGTCCACATAGTATTCATGTCTCCCTTAAATTCTGTCAGTTTTTTCTTCATGTATTTTGGGACACTGTTGTTAGATGCCTACCTGTTTAGAAATCTTCCTGGTAGATTGACACTTTCATTATTATGGAATGTCCCACTTTACCTCTGCTAACATTTCTTTTAAGTCTATGTTGTGTGATATCAGTATAGCTACTCCAGCTCTTTTATGGTTGTTTAAAGTTGTTCTTTTTACTTCCAACCTATTTGTATCTTTGAATCTGAAGTATGTCTCTTATAATACAATATATACTTAGATTTCTTTTTATCTAATCTGACAATGTCTGCCTTTTGAGTGAATTATTTAATACATTCACAGTTAAAGTTATTATCCATATGGTTGAATTTATATCTGCTATTTTTCATTTTGTTTTCTGTATATCTCATGTCTTTTTTGTTCTTCTGTTCTTCCTTTATTGCCTTCTTTTGTAATGGATGGATACATGAATTAAGTGGATATTTAATTCCTTTAGTGATTTCATTTTATACAGTCTTTGAGTCTTCTTAGTGGTTGCTCTAGATCTTACAATATTTATCTTAATTTACCAGAATCTACTTCATATTTACACTGACTTAATTCCAGAAACATAGAAACTTCACTCCTCTATACGTCCATTCACTCACCACCTGTTTATGTTATTACTGTTACACATACTGTCTGTGATTTATATATGGTACAAACTGTTATCATCAGTTTATGTAATTATACATCTTTTAAAGAAGTTGAGAGAACGAAGGAGAGAGATATATTCATATAGCTTGTTATATTCACCTTCTTGTTTACCCTTTATTGTTCTCTTCACTGTTTTCTATAGATTCGCATGCCACACGGTGTCAATTCCTGACTGTAACAACACAGCTTTTGTTTCTACTAGTTTCCTTTGTTCTCAAATATATTTCATTTCTGGGTGTCACAGGCTCAAGAACATACAAATTGTTTTATGCAGTTGTTTTAAAGTCAGTCAGAAGAATCAAGGAGAAGAAATACACAGTATTTTGTGTAGATGAAAATTATGTTTACCAGTGGTGGGTTGTGTGTGTGCATGTGCACGCAGGTCTGATGTAATTTACCTTCAGACTGAAGAACACCCTTTTAGTATTAGAAGGCAGGTCTGGTAGCAAGAAATTCTCGCAGTTTTTGTTTATCTGAGAATGCCTTTATTTCACCTTCATTTATGAACACTTGTTTTGCTAGATGTAAGATCTTGGTTGGTCGTTATCATTTCAGCATTTGAATATGTCATCCCACTGCTTTCTGGTCTCTGCTAGTTCTGGTAAGTCTGCTGCTAACATGGCTGCAGTTTCCTTGTATGTGATGAGTTGTTTCTCTCTCACTGCTTTCAAGAATTTTTCCTTTACCTTTGGCTTTCCACATTTTGACTAAGATATAACTAAGATCTCTTTGTATTTGCCTACTTGAAGTTCACAAAACTTAGATGCGTATATGAGTGTTTTCATCAAATTTGGGAACTTTTCACCCATTACAACTTCTAATAATTTTCTGCACCTTTTTCTCTCTCCTCTCCTTCTGATACTCACATTTCATGTACATCGGTCACTTAATGGTATCCCACATTTTTCTGAGGTTTCAACTTCCTTTTTTCTGTTTTTCAGACTACATAGTGTCTATTGATTTATCTTCAAATTTGCTGATAATTTTTTTCTGCCACCCGTCACAAACCAATTGTTCAACCACTTAGTGCTTTTCTTTTTTCATTTTAGTTATTGTATTTTTCAGCTCTAGAATTTTTAAATAATTTCTTTTTACTGATGTTCTCAATTTGATGAGACATTATCATCATACCTTCCTTTATTTCTTAGAAACTGTTTTCTTCAGTTCTTTGTAGACATTTAGAATGGTGCTTTGAAGTCTATTTCTGTTAAGTACAACACATGGGCCCCTTTGAACAAAGTTTCTGTTGCCTGTTCATTTGCTTCTCTGTATATGGGTCACATTTTTTGCTTCCTTGTATGTCTCATTTACTATTGTTGAAAACTGGACATTTCAGATAACATAACAGCAGCTCTGGGTATGGACTTCCCCTTCTCGGCCCCAGAGCTTATTGAGTTTGTGTTTGCTTGTTCATTTGCTCAGTGACGTGGTCAAACCCGCTCAGGGAAGTCTGTTCCTGCTGCAGTGTGCTACCTGACCTTCCTGCACACACGCTTCCCCATGTTTTTATCTAAAGCGAAAGCTAAAGAGTGTGCTTCTGCTCCTTTAACCACTTAAAGCTTTACCCTTAACCACTCTGTGGGTGAGATACAGGGCACGCCTTAGAGCAGGGATCCCTAAACCCCCGTACCAGTCCGTGACCCACCAGGAAATGGGCTGCACAGCAGGAGGTGAGCGGCAGGTGAGCAAGCGAGGCTTCATCTGTATTTACAGCCACTCCCCATCGCTTGCATTTCCACCTGAGCTCTGCCTCCTGTCAGATCAGCGGTGGCATTAGATATTCTCAGGAGTGCGAACCCTACTGTGAACTGTGCATGCAAGGCATCTAGGTTGCGTGCTCCTTATGAGAATCTAATGCCTGATGGATGATCTGAGGTAGAGCTGAGGCAGTGATGCTAGCGCTGGGGAGTGGCTGCAAATACAGATTATCATTAGCAGAGAGGTTTGACTGCACAGAGACCATAATAAATCAATTGCTTGCAGATTCATATCAAAACCCTATCAGTGAGTGGCAGGTGACAATTAAGCTGCATCTGGTGGTAGGCTTTATAGTGGCAAGTGAATTGATGTACTTCAATTGTACCGCTGCATTTGGTGGAAGGCTTGAAGTCAGAATCCAACACTTATTTTAGTCCACGTGTGTCCCGCCCATTATTTTATTTACCACTTCCACCCGTACCTCTTTCCTGCACTGTGCACTTGCTCAGTCATGGTTTTCGTAAGCCCACAAGCTAACCCTAGCCGAAATGAGTAAAAAAATAAACATCACTGGAGAGCTTCTTTGAAAAGGGGAAAAGACCCAGTGACGAGACAACAGAAGACTCTAAGACTACCAACAAAAAGAAAGCTGCATTTAAAAGAAAGTACAAAGAGTCCCACTTAAATTATGGGTTCATTGCAATAGGTGATTCACATTCTCCAAGCCTGCTTTGTATAATATGTGGTGACTGGCTATCCAACAAAGCTATGAAACCTTCAAAATGGCTTCACCACATGGAGACCAAGCACCCTGCATTAAATGACAAGGCTTTGGATTTTTTCAAAAGAAAAAAAAAAAAAAACGTGAACACAAAGAACAGAAGCGATTATTGAAGGCCACCACTTCATCAAATGTATCTGCACTGACAGCATCATTCTTAGTGGCTAACCGCATTGCTAAATCTAAGAAGCCCTTTACTACTGGAGAAGAGTTGATCCTGCCTGCTGCTAAGGACATTTGCATGAACTTTTAGGAGAGGCTGCAGTTCAAATGGTGGCACATGTTCCTCTTTCGGCTAGCACCATAAGTAGATGAATTGATGAAACAGCAGAGGATATTGAGGCACAATTGTTGGAGAGGATTAGTGAGTCTCCATGGTACGCCATCCAGGTTGATGAGTCTACCGATGTTGACAACAAGGCAACAATGCTTGTTTTTGTGCAACATGCTTTTCAGGTGGATGTGCCTGAGGATATATTATGTGCACTTTTGTTGCCAACCAACACCACAGCTGCAGAACTATTCCCAGTCTTTGAATGATTACATATCAGGAAAACTGAATTGGTCATTTTGTGTCGGTATATGAATGGATGGAGTGGCTGCCATGGCTGGACGGCTTTCTGGTTTCACTACTCTGGTCAAAGAGGTCGCTTCTGAATGTGAGTCTATGCACTGTGTCATCCATAGAGAAATGCTGGCTAGCTGAAAAATGTCACCTGTTAACAACGTTTTGCAGGATGTGATTAAAATTATCAACCACATTAAAGAACATGCCCTTAACTCATGTCTGTTCATACAGCTTTGTGAAGAGATGGACGCAGAGCACACACGTCTTCTCTTATACACAGAAGTGAGATGGCTTCCCAAAGGTAGAACACTGGCCAGAGTTTCTGAGTTACGAGAGCTGCTCCAGAGATTTCTTTCAGAAAAACAGTCACTACTGGCAGCACATTTCAGTGACACAGAATGGGTGGCAAAACTTGCTTACTTGTGTGACATATTCAACCTGCTCAACGAACTCAATCTGTCACTTCAGGGGAGAAAGACAACTGTATTCAAGTCGGCAGATAAAATGGCTGCATTCAAAGCCAAACTGGAATTATGGGGCCAACAAGTGAACATTGGGATTTTTGACATGATTCAAACATTAGCAGAGATTTTGAAAGAGACTAAGCCAGGGCCTTCTTTCTCCCAGCTGGTGCATGATCACCTATCTCAGATTTCAAAAGAATTTGAGCATTACTTCCCACCCACAAAAGACCCCCAAACTGGGAAGGAATGGATCCACAACCCATTTGTGAATAAGCCAGGTGAATCGACTTTGTCCGTGCTAGAAGAGAATCAACTGCTCGAGATCGCAAATGACGGTGACCTTAAAAGTATGTTTGAGACAACTTCACATCTCCATACGTTCTGGATTAAAGTCAAGGCGGAATATCCTAAGATTGCCACAAAAGCACTGAAAAGCCTGCTTCCATTTCCAACATCCTATCTTTGTGAAGCAGGGTTTTCTGCAGTGACAGCAACCAAAACGAGATTATGGAGTACAGTGGACATAAGGAACACACCTCGGGTATCACTGTCTCCCATCCCTCTCAGATGGGACCATCTAGTTGCAGGAAAACAAGCTCAGGGCTCCCACTGATTCTGCATGATGGTGAGTTGTATAATTATTCCATTACATATTACAATGTAATAATAATAGAAATAAAGTGCACAATAAATGTAATGCGCTTGAATCATCCCCAAACCATCCCCCCACCCCGGTCTGTGGAAAAACTGTCTTCCACGAAGCTGGTCCCTGGTGCCAAAAAGGTTGGGGCCTGCTGCCTTAGAGGGCATTTACAGAATTTTTTTCCCACACTGATCCAGGAACTAATAACTTGGATTTTCTCTAATTGCTCCTGAAAAGTTGCAGTCTTGGGTATGCACACAGCCTTCAGGTTGCCAGACATGACGGACTTTATTTTTAAACCTGGATTAGGAGTTGTCCCCAGGTCAATATTTGCACAAAGGTGTGTTTAAGACACTTGTGCAATGAAGATCCCACTCAGTTCTGATGAGTCTGATGAGGTTTAGGGACACTGTCCTGGTGCCCGTGTCCTGCCCTGACGGCTCCTGAGTGGGGGCAACGTGCACGGCCTTCCTGACATCCAGGGCTGACTGTGATCTGTGGACGGCCCTTCTCGGCTGTTTCCCTAGTTCTCCGTGGTTGACTGGAACAGAGCTTCTGCAACAGGGGACTGAGGAGAGTAGAGATGCCAGCTTCCTGCCCTCCCAAGGTAGGGCCACAGCCACAGACAGAGCCCGTCCAGGCTGCACACACCAGAGGCTGGAACGGAGCATCTTGGGGCTCAGACGCTGTGGGTCTCACTGTCCTAACCGAGTTTCAGGATGTCTTTTTGAGTGGGTGTTTCTCCATTTCCTCTGTGCCCTGAGGACAATTTCCAGAGACTTTAAATGAGTATTTTTGTTATAATCCTCACCAGTTAAACTGTTGTTTTGCTGGGAAGAGGACCTGTCAAGCTGCTGGTCTGTCAGTCTAGAAAGCCCATCTCCAAAGAAATTTTTAACGTGATATTTCAGATGGAGTTTCAAGTTACAAGTTTAGTAATTTTAAAAATTCACTTATTAACAAAACCAAAAAATAAGCAGAAATGTTAGAAATCTTCCATTACGAACATCATTTTGAAAAAGAAACATACATTTACTTGTATTTTGGTTTAAATAAGAAAGGTTTAAATAAAAAAACTAGAGATATAAATAAGAACATTAATTTTTCTTCTAAGTCTTAAATTTGTGTCCCCAAATAACTGGGAACATTTTTCAGCTTAGGTCACAGGAGGTACAGTGGGAACAACCAGTCTACTGTCAGCATTATCACCTCCCACGGGCAAAGGCAGGAGCTATCATAATGGTAACTGTGTAAGTCAAACGAGAAATAAAATTCTCCTTTGCTCTGGGATAGTCCAGAATCCTGCCACTGTCCATGGTATAGAAACGTACATTCCACTATGTAGCACCAAGACATCAAAATTAACTTCAGGTCTAATTTACCTAAATTCAATTCTCACTCTTATGTCTAATGAGAAAAACCTAAAGACTTTTGCTGGAGGATGAGAAGGACACATAGTCAGCGAAGGGAAATGGCTGTCAACAGCCCACGTCCACATCCCTGAAACCATCAGACAGGAGCTCCCCACACACAGAAGCCTGCTGCTCTACTGTCTGATTTTCTAGGGTTTTAAACAAGATGCAGGGAAATCTCTGCTCACGGTGTTATTTTCAAAATCCATCCCTTATTTCTCTGTACATGTCTGAATGAAATACATTCTTCAAGGCCCACTTCAAGCCTCATCTCCTCCAACAACCTCACCCTAAGTCCAGCCAACTCGCTCCATTTCAGTCCTGACCACGGGCAGCGCCCACTGTGACCGGAGTGGTTAGTGCTGGCTCTCCCTGGCATGGCTGCTGCTTTTCTTTGCTGCATTCCCGGCTGAAATGGAAAAACCCTGTTCCCATCGGATCAAGAAAGGGATGCAACAATGAACGTAATTTGTGCCCCACTTCCCTCCAGTTTTCCGGGTTCTCCACACTAGCAGTACTGATAAAACACTCTCCCCTCATCTGACCAAAAATCCTTCCTCACTTTTGCAAGGATGAGTTTTAGTTTCCATAGATAATCATAAAAGGTAATGAATCTCAAGTATATTTTCCAAACAACCCTTTTTTCAATGTCCATGGGTCATAATAAACAGAACACCCCAGCCGTTAAAAATTAATACCCTTTTCTAATATACCTAGTCCAACAAAATCTTAATATCATCATAGTATGCAAATATGAAGTCCAAAAGAATTAAACTTCAGCATCATGATTAAATTTTTGCAATTCCAAAGCACAATTAATCAGATATAATTTTCCTAATACATCTAGCAAGGTCAAGGATCATTAGCCTAATTATATTTCCTTTTTATTATGTCATTAGGCTCTTTGCTTATTTGTTTTGTAGCCATTTACTTACAAGTATAAAAATAATATTTTGACGAAAAGAAAATTTTTTAAAAAGAGGTTATTATTGTGGCATTCTTTGAATTGACTGAGTATGCTCTACAAATAATTATAGGAAAAGCATCTCCAAAAAAAATAATGAATCTTTCAACATCTAAAACAAATCTAGGATCCACAAAACGTATGTTCGTCTAAATATAGCCTTGTATTTTGATGTGGTTTTCTACGTAAATACACTTTTAAGGCTTGCAATAGAAATGTATTCTATTATTGATAAAAACAAACATCCTGTTAAAAATTACAAGGTACCAAATGTTTATGATGTATTCCCCAAAACAGATCTAAATTGTCTTATTATAAGATATTTGGTATTTAAGACATTATTTTAGGTCTACGAGACAAATAGAACCATCCAATCAAAACACACCCTTGCCAGCTACGACAGGAAAACTTAACACCAATACAGACAACTAGACTTATACCTCTCAGATGATCATTCAGGCCATCAGCCTGTGAACACTGAAATATCAACTGATTATGATAAAACATATTTTTTAATCTAAAGATAAATATTTGCACTTAGTAAAAGTAAGCAGAGATTCACAGGTAAAAAACATACGCTTTTTTTCTTTTCCAACCAACAAATCTTACAATAGTATTTGAAATACAGCTCACACATTTTCCCAGCACCCCAACATAGTAGGAAAAATCCTTTTAATGGCAATTACTATTTCACGTAAGAATACTTGGAGGCATTACATTACACACACCTGCACATAAGAACATTTAAGTAATGAATGCTTCTCTTCCATTGTTATTATGAACTTTTACAATACACAAAAAAGCCTTTTTAGAAGTTAGGTCAGCAACCACAATGGCAAGATTGAATAAAATACCAAATGTCTTTTATTAACTCCCCTAATAATAAGTAGCAGATTTAACTATTTTTCTAATCATATTTCCAGAAGCTGAAGCCAAACAAACATTTAACTATCATGAATTCTTTTTCTCCCCCATTCTTTGGGCAGAGCATTTTAATCTGATAAATAGAACAGAAGAAACCCAGGAAGAAATTCATTTGTTGCATTAAATGGTTATATAAATGGCAATTATGTATTTAAAAAGCAAAACAGATTCTTTTCATTCACTCTTGTTAAGTTCTGTGTGCAAATTTATATTGTGGGAAGCATGTTCCTTTACACACCTTTTAAGGATTATTAGACATTTTTGACTTAAGGCATATTTTAGAGAGACGTCCCTTTTTGTGGAATCAAAACTATCTCCAAAACTATCTCCAAACTCAACATTTGGTGGGTTTAACAACAGTGGCTGTACCTCCACCCACTATTTATTTGCCACACAAGCAAAAGGCCCTCATTTTTACTGCTTACAAAAGCTTATGTGTCTAAGGCTCACATCACTCTGATAAACTTTTATTTAATTGGACAAATGTCATATTTGGTGGTATCATAGTTTATGTACTTATCAAAATCTGTTAGAATACAGAAAAGGCTTTAAAAGTATCTCCACATACAATTTTATAAACGTAACTAGTCATTTAAATATGGAGCACATACGAAAATCAGTACAAATTCAGATTCTTTTCAAAAAGGATCTATTCGAGTCTTCTTATAAATCCCATCCCACACTTGCCCTCATCTATAATATTTCACATCCACACCTATGGCTAATGATGAGGAACACAGGCTCTGCAGCCAAACGGCTGGGTCTGCACCCGAGCTCTGCCCCTCACTGCGCTGGGAGCGTGAGATAGTGCCTGCATCTCAGCTTTGGGTGCTGTGCACCAGGGGTACGGGGTCCCCTTCACAGGATTAGGGGGTAGGATGAGCCAGCTTGGGGCTGCGCAGACAAGGACCACGCGCCTGCAGGCTCCGTGGCATCCGGGGCTGCTGCCATGATCCCCGCTGGTACTAGTACTACTGCTGAAGCTGCTGCTGCTACTGCTGTTTCCCAAAGTATCTCTGCTCGGACCTCATCTGACACTGGATTAACTAGAAACCTCTTTGTCAGGGAATTCCTACTGTCAAGATCACTCCAGTGTAAATTCTCCCACTTCCCTGCTCATAAACTTGGGTTAATTTAATCTTTCCTTGGACATGAAGATCCTGAGGTGACTTAGGGTCGCTCTCAACTTTAACAGGCACTGAACTCGCCTGTGAGACGCAGGACATGGGTCACCACGTACTCGCTCTGGGACGTTCCTTAAAAATTGGCAGGTGCGTGTGTGTGTCATGTTTCAAACAGGGACCTCATCTTCCTCTTGATTCCGTGGGCGACAGGGTTGTTGTTTCACCGAGTGAGCAGCTCGATATTTAATTCTGACCTATAAGCATCACGCTCATTTGCTAAAGGAGAACTACGTAAAATCATAGTTTGATAAAACTATACCTTCTCAGCGAATCTCCTTATGCTTTCATAACCTCACAATGAAGACCAGTGAGCTAAGAGCTAAGACGTAGGCACACAACTTAAATACAGGTTCCATGAAAAAATAAGGAAAGCTCTGTGTTGGGTTCCCCGGAGGACAAAGGGCTGAGAGACACCAGACATGCCTCACTGCAGCGGCTCCAGAGTCCAGAGAGCAGCCCCTTCTCTTTATGCCACAGAGCAAGCTGTCCAGGTGGGGGACCTCTGTGGTCACACAGAAGACATATCTCCAGAGAGAGCTACTAAAGACCAGGGCATCCAGCCGCAGACTTACTTTCAAGAAGAGGACGGATCACAGAAATATTATCCAGATATTTTAAAGTATTTGGAGAAACCAGAGCTCTTGGCTTCCACCGTGTGTGACAAGAGTGGCTAGAAAAACCTCCATAAACACAAGCTATAGCATCAACGGCAATCAGTCTCACTGGAAGTCAGTGTCCACAAAACAAGGGCAGCCACAGCATCTATGGCTCTCAGTCCCACTGGAAGTCAGTGTCCACCTATAACAAGGGCAACCACAGGTCAATGGTTTGGACTGTGCAGGTCCGCTGACACACAGAGTCTTTTCAGTAGTAAATATTGCAGCACTACACGAGCTGAGGGTGGTTTTGTCCATGGATGTGGAACCTCGGATATGGGGGGACCCTGAATACGAAAGCCTGATTATAATTTGTACAGAGATCTTGGACTGCGTGGAGGTTGGTGCTCCAAGTCCGTGTTGCTCAGGGCTCAGTGTGCTTGCGTGCATATGGAAAATACGTTTTCCTTAAATGAAATTTTACATGTCTCAAGTAGTTGGAATGGGTAAATTTTTCTTCCAAATACAGCAGAGTTAAATAAAACTGGCTTTCTTCAGCCATCTAACACTTTGTAGCAGATTTTTCTCTTACCAACATACTGGAAAAATTACCTTATCCCTCCCAAAACAAACCTGTATAGCAGAGCTGAGTACAAGACCCTGGCCAAGGATATGCTGACAAGCTCATCAGGAGTCAGGATGGAGACTGGTCCAAAAACCCTCTTTAAGCTGCAGGTCAATAGCTGTGTCACCACCAACGGGTGCAAATGACAGCACTGGCAAAGGCTCATACCCACAGTTTACTGATGGGCTCACGACAGGGTGAGGCCACTGTGCAGACATGATGCTGCACATGATGGTCATGTGCAAGGGGGCCATCTCATGCCAGCTAGCTGAGTCTGAAGTCTTCATGATTTGGACAGAAATCTTATTTCAGTATGCTTAAAAACTGAACGCTACATCAAAAAAAATCATGAAATCCTATTCTTGCAGGTAACATGCGGCAGCTTCCTCATCTCTGTTCACTTAACAGAAAAAAAGTGGTGACAAGAGATATGGAGGGCGTGCTTGGCGTTTTGGAGAATTTCATCCCTAGACTAGTGACGTCCACATCACCCCTGCCCTTCATCATGAGACAACACCGCTGCCTCGCTCTACCTGGCCTCTGTGCTCCCCACCCATATTCCCCACCCAGACAGCGTTTCCATTTCTGATACAGTCCATGAGAAGAGGTGTGATGACTCAGCCTACATGTACTATGTGCAAACATGCCGTTTAGAACATTTACCTCTGCCAGAAAAATGTGGTTTTCCATTTACCTTTATTCCACTGACAAAGCCACCTTGGCGACATTGCTTATAATGAGATGAGTTATTTTCTTGCTTTTAATCATTACTGGGTATAGCCACTGATATGTATAAAGCCCTCCTCCTCCAGCCAGCTGGCTTATTTGTTAAACAAATATTTATTCAGTGCCTTTTCTGATCTAAAGTCACCAGCAACCAGCTGTGTCATCATAAATGGTTCTGAAAAATGCAACTGCATCACATTTGGGTTTGCATCGTCGTCAGATTAATAGAGATGCCTGTGGTGAGGCTGCCCCCAGCTCAGCTAGAGGTTCCGTTCAAACCCACCCCTCCCGTCTGGATTCCACAGCACCCATCTGGGGGCAGCTGTCTGCTTCGAAATAAATATGGATGGAAATATCTCTGGGTCAGACTTCTAACTACATCTTCCAGGTCAGTAGCAAAAGTTCACAGAATCACATCACCCCTTAGTTCCCACTCGCCTTGGGAAGCTGTGCCAGCTTCAGGCCTCATTTCTCTCTATTTCTTTCACCCAAAAAGACGGAGCTGCCCACCATCCCCCTGCTTCAGGGTGAAGGATGGGCACCAACAGCAATACCTTCCTTCTGGGCTCATTGTTCTAAGACTTTACTACACTTTCCTGAATGGCCGCCTTGAGAAATTTACAAAATCATTTCATGATCAAGGCCACTGGGTGGATCAGTGGAAAAACATTGCATGAAAATGTTTTCCTCCAAATGTACTCTTCCTTCTCTTTAGGACTCAGGTGTCACAGGATAGATCAAAGGTGCTGACACAGAATGGAGATGTTGGAACTGGATACAAGAGTCTCTTCCCTGTGTTAAGTACAAGGTGACTATTTAGCTGGGTTCTGCAGGTCATCCACTCAGGTATTACAATAGCAACAAAATACCAAACACACGATTGGTTACTAAGGACTGGATTTCTTGCTTGCTTTCCTTTGCTCACTCTTACCTTTCTTTCCATCCATACTAGCACTAATATGGATTTCAATCAAGTGACAGTTTGTTTCTAGACAACTAATTCTGTAAACAAGCAATTGCTGAAATTTTGGAAATATGTATCATGAAGCTACAAATAAAGTAGTCAGAACATGATCACTTGGTGGAGATGATTATTTGTTGTTCTATCTGGGAAAGTCTTACTTAAGTTCATGTTCTAAAATGCTAACCTCTGCTACCTGCTTACAGACTGTGGAGGGTACACAGCCCAGCCCAGATTTACTTTTATAAGCTATTTATCGGAGTGAGGTACACAGCCCAGAAAACAATGTCAATGTTTTTCTCTAATGAAAGTTCACATTTATGCCCAAAACACTGTCCAATTTCAGAAAACACATGAGTACTCACTTGTTTAGCCTTGGTCTTTGTGATGGTGTCAGAAATCGGTTTCTTCCTTTCCTTTACAGTAGTTTTAGAAAATAATTCCTCAAATTCATGACAATCTATGGATGGCTCTTCAATTTTTTCCCAAATAAGTGAAGTACTGGAGTCTCTAAAGTTAAGCAAAAGACCCATGAGAGAGCCATCAAACCAAACTGCAGGACATTATAGTGAGCAGGGACAGATGGGGACAGGGAGGACAGAGGCATCAGAGGAACAGGGAGAGGACGGCAGGCAGTGGAGGATGGAGGGAGATAGGGGGGAAGATGCTCTTTTCTGTACAATCACCATTTGCTTAATCAACATGATGAGAAACAGCATCAATACAGAATGAGACATTTGCCTGGAAAGAATCATTTCCAGGAATTCTCAGTCATCAAGTCGCTATATAAAAACATAAAAGAAGAACCCCTCTCTGTATGGCTCTCAAGGCAGGAAATGTCTGATATCTCACAAACCCAACTTGACCCATCAGCTTTGTGGGTTATTTGTGGGTTGAAAATAAATCACTTCATGCCCACAGAGGCACCTTTGTCTCCCCACCGCTGCCCATCACTGCATGTCACCTTACTCTTCAGTGACTGTGGAGTCATGTAGTACCACCTAAAAAGGGGAGATCCATTCAAATAAAGCAAAACAAAAAGAACTTTATATACTACATATGGATAAAATGAGTTTGGGGCACATTTGGAAATGATGCCTTGGCACATAGAAGTAACCCAGCAAATTACTCAGGGCATGAGCTGCAAAGTCAGAAGTAGTCAAAATAGATAGGTTCTTCTCCCACTATGATTCAGTGAAGAGAAAATTAATATAAGAAATGAAAATGAACCTGGTAAATATCCTATTTCTAAATCTGTGCCACATCACACACACACACACACACACACACACACACAAATTTAAAGAGTCACGAGAACTTGGGACAAGGAAGTCCAGTGAAATTTAAAGGGCATGTTTTTTTCTCCCACTGGCACATTCCACAGCCATGTCCCAGTACCGTCCCAGGGGTTGGGGAACCAGGTTATGGACCATCCATGGATAAGTAATACAGCAGCAGCGTACCTGCTAGGAGGCATTCTTTTACAAATATCATATCTTTTATAAAAATCATATAAGTTTGTGATTTTATGACCTCACAGTTTTGCATATCATCTACAGAAGTGCCATGAAATGCTCAGAACTAAATCATTTCACACATGGGGTGTGGATGTATTTCTGTGTAGCACATTTCTGAATAGTAAAACAAGACCGTGCCTTCAAAAGGATGCAGAAAACATCCTCAAGAGTCAGTCTGTCTAAGGATTTGATTTACTTTTATAAGCTATTTATCGGAGTGAGGTTCTGCAATGAGGCAACAGAGCATGTATGCTAAGAAAAATATATCCCTCTATCGATAAAAGTCAGTCAAAAACTATATAGACAGAAATCTGTACATTGATTCATGTCATTTGTTTTATCCCTTTGATACTTCTGGAAAAAAGTCTAAAATTGCTTCACCAAATATTGATGTAATCATCTACAGGCGAGTTTTATTTTTATTTATTTTATTTTTACTCATTTTTCTCCTGAGTTTTAAAGGAAAATGCTTCCCTCGTATTGACAATATTGTGCAAAGATGAGCCCGTGTTCATGTTACCTTTTACTGTGCAGTTGAATTCTCGTCCAATACAGAGGTTTCATCGGTCGACAAGGCTCTATTGGCTGCTTCCTGCTGCCTCTGTCCTGGTTCAACCCGAATCCAAACAAGCCAGCTGGCAACGGTGGAGGAAGAAATCCACATGCCTGCAGTGTTGGTGAAGTGGTACTCCCAGCTTGTGGTGGGAGAGGAAGGCCGGATCCAGGAAGCAGAGGGGGTGGGGGGGGTGGGGGGACACCTGTTCCAGGAGGGGGAGGGGCTAGAGGAGGCGGAACCCTCACACCTGGCAAAGGAGGAGGAGGGGCGGGAGGAATTCCTTCACTGGGAAGAGGGGGAGCAGGAGGAATTCCTTCACTAGGAAGAGGGGGAGCGGGAGGAATTCCTTCACTGGGAAGAGGGGGGGCGGGAGGAATTCCCACGCCAGGAAGAGGGGGAGCAGGAGGAATTCCTACCCCGGGAAGAGGGGGAGCAGGAGGAATTCCCATGCCGGGAAGAGGGGGAGCAGGAGGAATTCCCACACCGGGAAGAGGGGGGGCGGGAGGAATTCCCACACCGGGAAGAGGGGGGGCGGGAGGAATTCCCACGCCAGGAAGAGGGGGGGCGGGAGGAATTCCCACTGTGGGAAGAGGGGGGGTGGGAGGAATTCCCATGCCGGGAAGAGGGGGAGGGGGAGGAATTCCCACGCCGGGAAGAGGGGGTGCGGGAGGAATTCCCACGCCGGGAAGAGGGGGTGCGGGAGGAATTCCCACACCGGGAAGAGGGGGAGCGGGAGGAATTCCCACTGCAGGAAGAGGGGGGGCGGGAGGAATTCCCACGCCAGGAAGAGGGGTGGCGGGAGGAATTCCCACACCGGGAAGAGGGGGGGCGGGAGGAATTCCCTCACCAGGCAAAGGTAGGGGAGGGGGTTGCAGCATCTCTGGACCAGGCGGAGGAGGAGGTGAGGGGCACGGTGGGCTGAGCAGTGCAGGCTCAGGCGCGACATGGGGCGGGGGCCGTGGAGGAGCCACGGTGCCCAGACCAGGCATCTGGTGGGAAAACGTGGGAGACAGAGGCAGCGCAGTGGGGATGTCATGGCTGTTTTCAGAGGAGGGGAAAGCAGAGTGCTCGTGGCTGGTTTCAAACTCCGTGTGAAAAGAAGGATGGGAAGGCTGTGAGCTCGCCTGTCCTTGACCGTCAGACCAGGGCAGCGACGTGGGTGGTGGAGCCTGCAGGGATGGATGTGCGTCGAGCTGAACTGATATTCGCCTTGGAGACACGACCAAAGAAATCTCTGCACTGAATTTGGTCTGAGGTCCGGGAGGTGAGGACGGCCCGGCTGAGTCTCCATTTGCGGCCTCAGGCAGGGCGCCCGTGGGAGGACGAGTCAGCGACCCACCCTCCTCTGTCGGGGACGTCTGGATTGACTTTGCCTGTAAAATCCTTTGAGGCCCTACCTCCTTTTCTCCCAACCTGAGAGCTCGCAGACACGCGTCTCCAGAGGCGGCCACCTCCATGTCTGTGGCTGGGTACTGTTTCTCTAGCTCAGCTATTTTGGTCCTCAGATCCTCAATGGTCTGCTCCAGCTGCTGAATGACAGTAGCCTGACCCTCAGATTTCATGTCACAAACTTCCTGAGGGGAAACAGAGACATTACAGTTAAATATAAAATAAGGAATACTCAAAATACCAAAAACTAGTCTTACAAAATTAAGCAAAATGTATTTGTTTGTTATAATAATTCTAAACGCTCCCTCCATAGAAAGACACTATTACCACTTCCACTTGTCCCTTCTTTTCCATCCTCGGATTTCAAACTGGTTTACACACGTGACCATGAAGTCCTAAGGCCCCTGTCTAATCTTCGAATTAAATCATGGAAGATTGGCAGACCACTGAGAAGAGGGAAGAAGAGGCTGAGTGACAGACCCACTTAATGTCACCATAGGTTACTCTCTTCCTGTCCAGTAACATCTGTTATTAGGACGTTCCTTAAAGACATTTTAAATCCTGAGTTTTAAAGTTAATCACAACCTTTAAAAGGTAATCTCTAAGGGGTGGGAAAGTGTCCCAAAGAGAGCTACAATATGTGAGCAGGGAATGTGAACTTGGGAGCCTGAACCGAGATGGCAGAGTAGAAGGACGTGCTTTCACTCCTTCTTGTCAGAACACCAGAATCAAAACTAGCTGCTGGACAATCATCGAAAGGAAGACACTGGAACTCACCAAAAAATACACCGAACATGCAAAGACAAAGGAGAAGCCGCAGTGAGACAGTAGGAGGGGTGCAATCACAATAAAATCAAATCCCATAACTGCTGGGTGGGAGACTCACAGATTGGAGAACACTTATAACACAGAAGTCCACCCACTGGAGTGAAGGTTCTGAGCCCCACGTCAGGCTTCCCAACATGGGGGTCCGACAATGGGAGGAGGAATTCCTAGAGAATCAGACTTTGAAGGCTAGTGGGATTTGATTGCAGGACTTTGACAGAACTGGGAGAAACAGAGACTCCACTGTTGGAGGGAACACACAAAGTAGTGTGCACATCGGGACCCAGGGGAAGGAGCAGTGACGCCATAGGAGACTGAACCAGACCTACCTGCTGGTGATGGAGGGTCTCCTGCGGAGGCGGGGGCTGGCTGTGGCTTACCGTGGGGACGGGGACACTGGCAGCAGAAGTTCTGGGAAGTAATCCTGGACATGAGCCTTCCCAGAGTGTGCCATTAGCTCCAACAAAGAGCTCAGGTAGACTCCAGTGTTGGGTTTCCTTAGGCCAAACAACCAACAGGGAGGGAACCCAGCCCCACCCATCAGCAGTCAAAAGGATTAAAGTTTTACTGAGCTCTGCCACCAGAGCAACACCCAGCTATACCCACCACCAGTCCCTCTCATCAGAAAACCTGCACAAGCCTCTTAGAGAGCCTCATCCACCAGAGAACAGACAGCAGAAGCAAGAAGAACTACAGTCATACAGCCTGTGGAACAAAAATCACATTCACAGAAAGGTAGACAAGATGAAAAGGCAGAGGGCTATGTACCAGATGAAGGAACAAGATAAAACCCCAGAAAAACAACTAAATGAAGTGGAAATAGGAAACCTTCCAGAAAAAAATTCAGAATAATGATAGTGAAGATGATCCAGGACCTCGGAAAAACAATGGAGGCAAAGATCGAGAAGATGAAAGAAATGTTTAACAAAGACCTAGAAGAATTAAAGAACAAACAAACAGAGATGAACAGTACAATAACTGAAATGAAAACTACACTAGAAGGAATCAATAGCAGAATAACTGAGGCAGAAGAACTGATAAGTGACCAGGAAGACAGAATGGTGGAATTCACTGCTGCAGAACAGAATAAAGAAAAAAGAATGAAAAGAAATGAAGACAGCCTAAGAGACCCCTGGAACAACATTAAACGCAACAACATTCGTATTATAGGGATCCCAGAAGGAGAAGAGAGAGAGAAAGGACCTGAGAAAAATTTGAAGAGATTATAGTCGAAAACTTCCCTAACATGGGAAAGGAAATAGCCACCCAAGTCCAGGAAGCGCAGAGAGTCCCATACAGGATAAACCCAAGGAGGAACATGCTGAGACACATAGTAATCAAATTGGCAAAAATTAAAGACAAAGAAAAATTATTGAAAGCAGCAAGGGAAAAATGACAAATAACATGCAAGGGAACTCCCATAAGGTTAACAGCTGATTTCTCAGCAGAAACTCTACAAGCCAGAAGAGAGTAGGTATTTTATACTCATATACTTAAAGTGATGAAAGGGAAGAAACTACAACCAAGATTACTCTACCCAGCAAGGATCTCATTCGGATTCGATGGAGAAATCAAAAGCTTTACAGACAAGCAAAAGCTAAGAGAATCCAGCACCACCAAACCAGCTCTACAACAAATGCTAAAGGAACTTCTCTAAGTGGGAAACACAAGAGAAGAAAAGGACCTACAAAAACAAACCCAAAACGATAAAGAAAAAGGTCATAGGAACATACATAATGATAATTACCTTAAACATGAATGGATTAAATGCTCCAACCAAAAGACACAGGCTTGCTGAATGGATACAAAAACAAGACCCATATATATGCTGTCTACAAGAGACCCACTTCAGATCTAGGGAGACATACAGACTAAAAGTGAGGGGATAGAAAAAGATATTCCATGCAAATGGAAATGAAAAGAAAGCTGGAGTAGCAATACTCATATCAGATAAAGTAGACTTTAAAATAAAGAATGTTACAAGAGACAAGGAAGGACACTACATATTGATCAAGGGATCAATCCAAGAAGAAGATATAACAATTATAAATATATATGCACCCAACATAGGAGCACCTCAATACATAAGGCAACTGTGAACAGCTGTAAAAGAGGAAATCGACCGTAACACAATAACAGTGGGGGACTTTAACACCTCACTTACACCAATGGACAGATCATCCAAAATGAAAATAAATAAGGAAACAGAAGCTTTAAATGACACAATAGACCTGATAGATTTAATTGATATTTATAGGACATTCCATCTCAAAACAGCAGATTACACTTTCTTCTCAAGTGCTCACGGAATATTCTCCGGGGTAGATCACACCTTGGGTCACAAATCAAGCCTCAGTAAATTTAAGAAAATTGAAATCATATCAAGCATCTTTTCTGACCACAACGCTATGAGATTAGAAATAAATTACAGGGGAAAAAACGTAAAAAACAAAAACACATGGAGGCTAAACAATACGTTATTAATTAAGCAAGAGATCACTGAAGAAATTTAAAAATACCTAGAAACAAATGACAATGAAAACACAATGATCCAAAACCTATGGGATGCAGCAAAAGCAGTTCTAAGAGGGAAATTTATAGCTATACAAGCCTCCCTCAAGAAACAAGAAAAATCTAAAACAATCTAACCTTACACCTAAAGGAACTAGAGAAAGAAGAACAAACAAAACCCAAAGTTAGCAGAAGAAAAGAAATCATAAAGATCAGAGCAGAAATAAATGAAATAGAAACAAAGAAAACAATAGCAAACATCAATAAAACTAAAAGCTGCTGCTTTGAGAAGATAAACAAAATTGACAAACCATTAGCCAGACTCATAAAGAAAAAGAGGGAGAGGACTCAAATCAATAAAATTAGAAATGAAAAAGGAGAAGTAACAACAGACACTGCAGAAATACAAAGCATCCTAAGAGACTACTACAAGCAACTCTATGCCAATAAAATGGACAACTGGGAAGAAATGGACAAATTCTGAGAAAGGTATAACCTTCCAAGACTGAACCAGGAATAAATAGAAAATATGAACAGACCAATCACACATAATGAAATTGAAACTCTGATTAAAAATCTTCCAACAAACAAAAGTCCAGGACCAGATGGCTTCACAGGTGAATTCTATCAAACATTTAGAGAAGAGCTAAAACCCATCCTTCTCAAACTCTTCCAAAAAATTGTGGAGGAAAGAACACTCCCATACTCATTCTATGAGGCCACCATCACCCTGATACCAAAATCAGACAAAGATACTATAAAAAAAAAAGAAAATTACAGACCAATATCATTGATGAATATAGATGCAAAAATCCTCAACAAAATACTAGCAAACAGAATCCAACAACACATGAGAAGGATCATACACCATGATCAAGTGGGATTTATCCCAAGGATGCAAGGATTCTTCAATATACGCAAATCAATCACTGTGATACACCCTATTGACAAACTGAAGAATAAAAACCATATGATCATCTCAATAGATGCAGAAAACGCTTTTGACAAAATTCAACACCGATTTATGATAAAAACTCTCCAGAAAGTGGGCATAGAGGGAACCTACCTCAACATAATAAAGGCCATATATGACAAACCCACAGAAAACATCATTCTCAATGATGAAAAACTGAAAGCATTTCCTCTAAGATCACGAACAAGACAAGGATGTCCACTCTCACCATTATTCAACATAGTTTTGAAAGTCCTAGTCATGGCAATCAGAGAAGAAAAAGAAATAAAAGGAATACAAAGTGGAAAAGAAGAAGTAAAACTTTCACTGTTTGCAGATGACATGATACTATACATAGAGAATCCTAAAGATGTCACCAGAAAACTACTAGAGCTAATCAATGAATTTGGTAAAGTTGCAGGATACAAAATTAATGCACAGAAATCTCTTGCATTCCTATACACTAATGATGAAATATCTGAAAGAGAAATTAAGGAAACACTCCCATTTACCATTGCAACAAAAAGAATAAAATACCTAGGAATAAACCTACCTAGGGAGACAAAAGACCTGTATGCAGAAAACTATAAAACACTGATGAAAGAAATTAAAGATGATAGCAACAGATGGAGAGATATACCATGTTCTTGAATTGGAAGAATCAATATTGTGAAAATGACTATACTACCCAAAGCAATCTACAGATTGAATGCAATCCCCATCAAATTACCAATGACATTTTTTATGGAACTAGAACAAAAAGTCTTAAAATTTGTATGGAGATACAAAAGACCCCGAATAGTCAAAGCAGTCTTGAGGGGAAAAAACGGCGCTGGAGGAACCAGACTCCCTGACTTCAGACTATACTACAAAGCTACAATAATCAAGACAATATGGTACTGGCACAAAAACAGAAACATAGATCAGTGGAACAAGATAGAAAGCCCAGAGATTAACCCACGCACCTATGGTCAACTAATCTATGACAAAGGAGGCAAGGATATACAATGGAGAAAAGACAGTCTCTTCAATAAGTGGCGCTGGGAAAACTGGACAGCTACATATAAAAGAATGAAATTAGAACACTCCCTAACACCATACACAAAAATAAACTCAAAATGGATTAGAGACCTAAATGTAAGACCGGACACTGTAAAACTCTTAGAGGAAAACATAGGAAGAACACTCTTTGACATAAATCACAGCACAATATTTTTTGATCCACTTCCTAGAGTAATAGAAATAAAAACCAAAATAAACAAATGGGACTTAATGAAACTTAAAAGCTTTTGCACAGCAAAGGAAACCATAAACAAGACGAAAAGAAAATCCTCAGAATGGGAGAAAATAGTTGCAAACGAATCATCGGACAAAGGATTAATCTCCAAAATATATAAACAGCTCATGCACCTCGATTTTAAAAAAACAAACAACCCAATCAAAAACTGGGCAGAAGACCTAAATAGACATTTCTCCAAGGAAGACATAAAGATGGCCAAGAAGTACATGAAAAGCTGCTCAATATCACTAATTATTAGAGAAATGCAAATCAAAACTACAATGAGGTATCACCTCACACCAGTTAGAATGGGCATCATCAGAAAATCTGCAAACAACAAGTGCTGGAGAGGGTGTGGAGAAAAGGGAACCCTCTTGCACTGTTGGTGGGAATGTAAACTGATACAGCCACTATGGAGAACAGTATGGAGGTTCCTTACAAAACTAAAAATAGAATTACCATATGATCCAGCAATCCCACTACAGGGCATATACCCAGAGAAAACCACAATTCAAAAAGACACATGCACCCCAATGTTCGTTGCAACAATATTTACAATAACCAGGTCATGGAAGCAACCTAAATGCCCATCGACAGATGAATGGATAAAGAAGATGTGGTACATATATACAATGGAATATTACTCAGCCATAAAAAGGAACGAAATTGAGTCATTTGTTGAGACGTGGATGGATCTAGAGACTGTCATACAGGGTGAAGTAAGTCAGAAAGAGAAAAACAAATATTGTATATTAACGCATATATGTGGAACCTAGAAAAATGGTACAGATGAACCAGTTTTCAGGGCAGAAATTGAGACACAGATGTAGAGAACAAACGTTTGGACACCAAGGGGGGAAAGCCGCAGGGGGGTGGGGGTGGGGCTGTGATGAGTTGGGTGCTTTGGATTGACATATATACACTGATGTGTATAAAATGTATGACTAATACGAACCTGCTGTATAAAAAAAAAGAAAAAAAAGAATTACATAACCTTCCAATATCAAATCTCCCTTCCTTGAAGTGGAGATAATAATGGTGCCTTATCTCTGATGGTTGTGACGAATGAGATAAAGCCTGTAAGTTACTTAGCACAGTGGGTAGTGTATTATGAACACCCAATAAATGTTAGCTATTATTATTAAAAAAAAAAAAAAAAAACTAAGGGAATCTGAATCAACTATGAACTTTAGGTAATAATAATGTATTGATATTGGTTCAATGACAAACGTACTTCCTAATATAAGATGTTAATAATAATTTTTTTAAAATCTCTAAAAGAGTCCCCAGTAAGATCATGGGAAATATTTCTGATATCCATATGGAAATATTCATATATCTTAAGTGCATGTACACAACTTACATCACATTACTACAACTCAAATATTTTATCCAAGGCATTTCAGAAAGGGGTGCCTTTGGTCACCACAATTTATGAAGATGGCTGAGAGCAACTGTGCCCCTGTGTGGGTCACCCTCACACCCACACAGTGTCTTCCTCTCCCAAGGGGACACTTTCAGGAAAAAGTGTTTTGGGAATAGAAAAGGGGGAAGCCCTCTGGGTAAATTGATTACCAATAACAGGTGAGTAAGAAGAAAAGACAAGAGAGGAATGGGTAGAGAAAAAGGAGGAAAGCAGGGACAGGAGGTAGGAGGGAAGGGGGGACAGACTCCAGCTTACTAAAGCTCAGGATCACACACCTGCTTACACAGGCTCAACTGCTCCCTTAAGGCTGGAATGAGAGGGGAGGGGGCAGGGTCCCTGTGCTCCAAACTGCTTCTCCAGAGTGTCCAGGGCTTTTCACAGATGACCCCAACAGAGGCCAACATGAGGAGCCACCATCCACGGCATGGACACCTACTACCTTCCCCTCTCTTCATCTACTGTGGAGGAATAATTAAGATGTTAATACAAAGATGACACAAACTACTGGGTTGGCCAAAAAGTTCATTCGGGTTTTTCCAGAATTTCATTTTTTTTTTGTAGCTGAGTAATATTCCATTGTATAAATATACCACATCTTCTTTATCCATTCATCTCTTGATGGAAACCTAGGTTGCTTCCATATCTTGGCAATTATAAATAATGCTGCTATGAACATTGGGCTGCATGTATCTTTTCGAATTAGTGTTTTCTTTTTTTCTTTTTCTTCAGATAAATACCCAGGAGTGAAATTTCTGGGTCACATGGTAGATTTTAGTTTTTTTGAGAAACCTCCATACTGTTTTCCGTAGTGTCTGCACCAATGAACATTCCCACCAACAGTGTATGTGGGGTCTGTTTTCTCCACATTCTCACCAACATTTGTTATTGTGTTCCTTCTTGTTTTACATTTTTTTTTTATTATTTTTTCAAAAATTTTATTGAAGTATACTTATTTACAACGTGTTAATTTCTTCTGCACAGCAAAGTGACTCAGTTATATATACATATATATATATTCTGTCATTGTGTTCTTTTTGATGACAGCCATTCTGACAGGTGTGAGGTGATGTCTCATTGTGGTTTTGATTTTCATTTCTCTGAGGACTAATGATGTTGAGTATCTTTTCATGTGCCTGTTGGCCATCTGTAGGTCATCTTTAGAAGAAAGCCTATTCAGGGCTTTTGCCTATTTTTAAATTGGCGTTTTTGTTTTGTTTTTAATATTTGTTTATTTATTTAGGCTGCAGTGGGTCTTAGTTGCAGCATGCAGGACCTTTGTTGTGGCATGTGGGATCTTTAGTTGAAGCATGCATGTGGGATCTAGTTCCCTGACCAGGGATCAATCCCAGGACCCCTGCACAGGGAGCACAGAGTCTTAGTCACTAGACCACCAGGGAAGTCCCAGGGGTTTTGTTTTTTGATGTTGAGTTGTATGAGCTATTTATGTATTCTGTATATTAGCCCCTTATCAGTCACATAATTTGCAAATATTTTCTCCCATTCAGTAGGTTGTCTTTTCATTTTGTCGATGGTTTCCTTTGCCATGCAAAAGCTTTTCAGATTAATTAGGTCCCATCTGTTTATGTTGGTTTTTATTTCTTTTGCTTTAGGAGACAGATCCAAAAAACTATTGCTATCATTTGTGTCAAAGAGTGTTCTGCCTATCTTTTCTTCTAGGAGTTTTATGGTTTCTGGTCTTACATTGATATTTAGGCCTGTAATCCATTTTGAGTTTATTTTTGTGTACAGTGTTAGAGAATATTCTAATTTCATTCTTTTACATGTAGTTGTCCAGTTTTCCCAGCACCACTTATTGAAGAAACTGTCTTCTCCATTGTATACTCTTGCCTCCTTTGCTGTAGATGAATTTGACAATATAAGCTCAGGTTTATTTCTGGACTCTCTATTCTGTTCCATGGATCTGTGTGTCTGTTTTTGTGTCAGTACCATATTGTTTTGTTTTGTTTGTTTTGGGGTTTTTTTAACATCTTTATTGGAGTATAATTGCTTTACAATGGTGTGTTAGTTTCTGCTTTATAACTAAGTGAATCAGTTATACATATACATATGTTCCCATATCTCTTATCTCTTGCATCTCCCTCCCTCCCACCCTCCCTATCCCACCCCTCTAGGTGGTCACAGAGCACTGAGCTGATCTCCCTGTGCTATGCGGCTCTTCCTATTAGCTATCTATTTTACATTTGGGAGTATATATAAGTCCATGCCACTCTCTCACTTTGTCCCAGCTTACCCTTACCCCTCCCTGTGTCCTCAAGTCCATTCTCTATGTCTGCATCTTTATTCCTGTCCTGCCCCTAGGTTCTTCAGAACCATTTTTTTTTTTAGATCCATATATATGTATTAGCATACAGTATTTGTTTTTCTCTTTCTGACTTACTTCACTCTGTATGACAGACTCTAGGTCCATCCACCTCACTACAAATAACTCAATTTCGTTTCTTTTTATGGCTAATAGTCCATTGTACATATGTGCCACATCTTCTTTATCCATTCATCTGTTGATAGACACTTAGGTTGCTTCCATGTCCTGGCTATTGTAAATAGAGCTGCAATGAACATTGTGAGTACCATATTGTTTTGATTACTGTAACTTTGCAGTATAGTCTAACGTCAGGGAGCCTGATTCCTCTAGTTCTGTTTTTCTTTGTCAAAATTGTTTTGCCTATTTGGAGTCTTTTGTGTTTCCATAAAAATTTTAAAATTATTTGTTCTAGCTCTGTGATAAACACCCTTGATATTTTCATAGGGATTGCATTGAATCTGTGGATTGCCTTGGGTAGTATGGTCATTTTAAAAACGTTAATCCTTCCAATTCATGAACAATAGTATATCTTTCCATCTGTCTGTGTCATCTTCAATTTCATTCACCAGTGTCTTATAGTTTTCCAAGTACAGGCCTTTTACCTCCTTAAGTCGGTTTATTCCTAGGCATTTTATTCTTTTTAATTTGATGGCAAATGGGAGTGTTTCCTCAGTTTCTCTTTCTGATAGTTTATTGAGGTGTATAGAAAGGTGACAGATTTGTTTATATTAATTTTATATCCTTCAGCTTTACCAAATTTATTGATGAGCTCTAGTAGTTTTCCAGCAGTGTCTTTAGAATCTTCTATGTGTGGTATCATATCATTTGCAAACACTGAGAGTTTTACTTCTTCCTTTCCAATCTGGATTCCTTTTATTTCTTTTTCTTGTCTGATTGCTGTGGCTAGGACTTCCAATAGCATGTTGAATAAAACTGGTGAGAGTGGGCATCCTTGTCTTGTCCCTGATCTTAGAGGAAATACTTTCAGTTTTCCACCACTGAGTATGATGTTAGCTGTGGGTTTCTCACATAAGGCTTTTATTTTATTGAGGTATGTTCACTTTATACCCACTTTCTGGAGAGTTTGTGTCATATATGGATGTTGAACTTTGTCAAAACCTTTTTCTACATCTCTTGAGACAATCATATGTTTTTATTCTTCAATTTGTTAATGTGGTATATCACATTGACTGATTTGAGGATACTGAACCATCCTTGCATCCCTGGAATAAATCCCACTTGATCATGGTGTATGATCTTTATGATGTATTGTTGGATTCAGTTTGCTAATATTTTGAGGAGGACTTTTGCATCCATGTTCATCAGTGATATTGGCCTGTAATGTTCTTTTTTTGTGATATCTTTGTCTGGTTTTTGTATCAGGGTTATGCTGGCCTCATAGAATGAGTTCAGAAGCATTGCTTCCTCTGCAATTTTTTTTTTGGACTATTTTGAAAAGGTTAGGTGTTAACTCTTCTGTGAATCTTTGGTAGAATCCACCTGTGAAGCCATCTGGTCTTTTGTTTGTTGGAAGCTGTTTTTTTGTTTTTGTTTTTTAATTACTGATGCAACTGCATTATTGGTAATTGGTCTGTTCATATCTTCTATTTCTTCCCAGTTACAACTTGACAGATTGTACCTTTCTAAGAATTTGTCCATTTCTTATATGTTGTCCATTTTATTGGTGTATAGTTGCTTTTAGTAGTCTCTTATGGTCCTCTGTATTTCTGTGGTGTCAGCTGTAAGTTTTCCTTTTTCATTTTGGATTTTATTGATTTGGGCCCTCTCTCTTTGTTTCTTGATGAGTGTGGTCAAAGCTTTATCAATTTTTAAAATATCTTTTCAAAGAACCAGATACTCTTTTCATTGATCTTTTCTATTCTTCTTTTACTCTCTCTTTCATTTATTTCTGCTCTGATCTTTATGATTTCTTTCCTTCAACTAAATTTGGGTTTTATTTGTTCTTCTTTTTCTAGCTCCTTAAGGTATAAGGTTAGGTGTTTTATCTAAGATTTTTCTTGTTTGATGAAATAAACTTCTATTGCTATAAACATCTCTCTTAGAACTGCCTTTATTACTGTGTTACTGTTGATTTCTCCCTTCATGTCTGTTAATATTTGCAGTATGTATTTAGGTGCTCCTATGTTGGGTGCATATATATTTACAATTCTTATATCTTCTTCTTGGATTGATCCCTTGATCATAATGTAATATCCTTCTTTGTCTCTTTTAACAGTCTTTATTGTAAAGTCTATTTTTTTTCTGATATAAGTATTGCTACCCTGGCTTTCTTTTCAATCCATTTGCATGGAATACATTTTTCCATCCCCTCATTTTCAGTCTATGTCTCCTTAGATCTGAAGTGAGTCTTATTGGCAGCATATATACAAGACTATATATATCTATTTATATATATATTTGTATATATATGATTGTTATAAGTTTACTGATCTCTTAATTTCAAGCACATTTTAAAAACCCTGCATTTGGGGCTTCCCTGGTGGTGCAGTGGTTACAAATCCATCTGCCAATGCAGGGGACATGGGTTCGACCCCTGGTCTGGGAAGATCCCACATGCCACAGAGCAACTAAGCCTGTGAGCCACAACTACTGAACCCTGAAGGCCTAGAGCCCATGCTCTGCAACGAGAAGCCACCACAATGAGAAGCCTGCACACCTCAATGAAGAGTAGCCCCCACTCACCACAACTAGAGAAAGCCTGCATGTAGTAACGAAAACCCAACACAGCCAAAAATAAATAAATAAGTTTTTAAAAATAAGTAAACAAATAAAATAAAAAATACAAACCCTGCATTTGTACTCTCCTAGCCTCCTGATTACTGTTTTTGATATATTTTACATTTAATTGTTTTGTGTATCACTTAACTGCTTATTGTGGATATGGATGATTTTACTACTTTTGTCTTCTAATATTCCTACTAGCTTGTGTGGATGACTTCCTATCTTTACTATATGTTTGCCTTTACTGATGAACTTTTTCCTTTCATAATTTTCATATTTCTAGTTGTCGTCTTTTCTTTCTCACTTAGAGAAGTTTCTTTAATATTTGTTGTAAAGGTGTTTTGGTGGTGCTGAACTCTTTTAGCTCTTGCTTGTCTGTGATGCTTTCAATTTCTCAATCAAATACCTGAAAGAGAACCTTGATGGGTAGAATATTCTTGGTTGTAGGCTCTTCCCCTTGATCACTTTAAATACATCATGCCCCTGACTTCGGGCCTTCACAGTTTCTTCTGAAAAGTCAACTGATAGCCTTATGGCAATTCCCTTGTATGTTACTTGTTCCTTTTCCCTTGCTGCTTTTATATTTTCTAATTCTTTTTTTTTTTTTTTTGGCCCACTGGTAAGTGCAGCCTGATCCTGGGGTACTGTCTAAGGGGCCCAAGTTGTCTCAGAGATTTTATTGTCCCCCTGATGGTTGGCGCTGAGGACCAGCAAGTCCTGGGACTGGTGCCAACTGCTGGTGGCTGGGCCAGGTCCTGGCATAGCACGCTGTGGTTGTTCTGGGGCTGGTGTCTGTCTGCTGGTAGGTGGGGTTATATTTCCACCCAGCTAATTGCTTGATCTGAGGTGATCTAGTACTTGTGCCTATAGGCTGGTGAGTGGGGGCAGGGCTGGGGCTGGGTCCCACGCCTAATAAGCTAGAGGGAGGATTCCAAAATGGTGCTTTGCAGTGCCAGTTTCAGTGTGGTAGAATTAACTCCCAAAAATTGTTGCCACCAGTGCCTGTGTCCCCAGAGTGAGCTCCATTTCCTCCTGCCTCTCTGGAAGACTCTTCAAGATCACCAGTAGGTCTGACCCAGGCTCTGTTCAAATTACAGCTGCTTCCCTGTGTCCCAGAGCATGTGAAATTTTGTGTGCACCCCCCCCCCTTTAAGAGTGGGGTCTTTCTTTTCCACAGGTCTCTGGGTCTCCTGAAAGTAAGTTCCTCTGACCTTCAAAACCAAACATTCTGGGGTCTCGTCTTCCCAGCACAGGACCCCTGGGCTGGGGAGCTTGATGTGGGTCTCTTACCTCTTGCTCCTTCTGGAGAACCTCTATACTTATAATTATCTTCTCATCTGTAGGTCTCTCACCTCAGGATATGGGTCTTGACTATACTGCAGTTTCTCCCCTCCTACTCATCTACTTGTGGTTCCTTCTTTATATCTTTAGTTATAGAAATCTTTTCTGGTAGGTTCCAGTCTTTCTCACTCGTAGTTGCTCTGTAAATAGTTGTAAGATTTGGTATGCCCGTGAGAGGAGGTGAATTCAGGGTCCTCTTAGTCCACCATCTTGGGAACTCTTCAACAATAATTTCTTATTATATGACTCTCCATTTGGTAGAATTCTAGTCCATTTAATTCTGTGTCATGCTGGCTGGAGTGTGACCTGCACTGGGGCTGGGGGCACAGTGCACCAACACTAACCAGACACCAGAAGACCACTCTTGTCCTCTCAAGCATTATTTCCTTGTAGCAGAGTCATCCAGTTTCAGCTCTGTGTAGTGTTTTCTGACTTCATCTTCAGACTTATCAAAGGTAATTGTGAAAACAATGTCTTATTAGCAGCTGTGAGGCCCAGGTCAGTCACTGTAAAATGGGGGCAATGGCATCGGCCTCGAATCCTTGAAGAATGTCCTCAGGTTAGCTGTGGAGGTCACCTGGCCAGGTGTGTGACGTCCAGGAAGCAGGCAGTGCCCGTTCCCCTCTGGGCCCTTCCTTCCTGCCCTCAGGAACACTTCCCACCTTCACTCCCTATTTTCTAATTCTTTGTTTTAAAAAAAAAAACTTCTAATTTTCACTCTGTACATCCATTCTCCTCCCGAGTTCTTTGATCATCTTTATAATCATTACCCTGAACTATTTCTCAGATGCATTGCCTATCTCCATGTCACTTATTTCTTCTTCTGGGATTTTATCTTGTTCCTTCGTCTGAAACATATTCCTCTGTCACCTCATTGTGTCTAAATTGCTATTTGTATTTTTACATATGTGGTAGGTCATTTACATTTCTTGACCTTGGAGAAGTGACCCTCTGTAGGAGACACCCTATGCATCCCAGGAGTCAACTCTCCTCTCGTCATGCAAGGGCCAAGGGCCAGCTGGTCCCAGGGTAGTATCTGGCCTGCATATGCGGATTCTATCTGCAGGCTGCAGGACCATAGTTTTCTTGCTTCTGGTGTCTGCCCCCTGGTAGGTGAGGCTGGTCTAGAGGCTTGTGCAGGCTTCGTGGTGTGAGGGGCTGGTGCCTGCCCACCAGTGGGTGGAACTGGGTCTTGATCCTCTGGTGGGCAGGGTCATGCCTAGGATGTGTCTAGAGGTGGCTGTGTCTCTAGCCTGCCTGCCTATGGGTGGGGCTGTGTCCCTCCCCCGAGTTACTTGTTCGGCCAGAGGTGTCCAAGCACTGGCGCCTACAGGCTCTTGGGTGGGGCCAGGCCTTGATGACAATATGTCAGCCTCCAGGAGAGCTTGCACAGGTAAATGCTCCCTGACACATCCACCACCAGTGTCCTGGTCCCCAAAGTGAGACAGAGACACCCCTTCCTCCCCAGGAGACCCTCCAAGACCAGCAGGTAGGTCTGTCACAGGCTCCTATGAAATTGTGGCTTTTGCCCTTGTTCCTGGTGTGCGTGAGATTTTGTGTGCGCCCTGTAAGAGTGAAGTCTCTGTTTTCCCCAGTCCTGTGGAACTCCTGTGACCAAGCCCCACTGGGCTTCAAAGCCAAATGCTCTGGGGGATCCTCTTCCCAGTGTCAGACCCCCACACTGGGGGGCCTGACATGGAGCTCAGAACTCTTACTCCTGTGGGAAAACCTCTGTAATATAATTATTCCCCAGTTTGTGGGTCACCCACCCAGAGAGTATCAGATTTGATTATATCACAACTCCAACCCTCCTACCAGTTTTGTTGTGCTTCCTTCTTTATGTCTTTAGTTGCAGAGATCTTTTCTGGTAGGTTTCAGACTTTTTCAATGATGGTTGTTCTGTAGATTTTAGTGATTTTGGTGTCCTCATGAGAGGAGGTGAGCTTAGGGTTCTTTTACTCCACCATCTTGGCCACTCCCACAGGATTCACTTTCCCCTTTGCTGAGTTTAATATTCTCTCTTTGCCTTTTGTTTTTGCCAATTTAATTACAATATGCCTTGGTGTGTTCCTCTTTGGCTTAGTCCTCTACAGGACTCTGCACTTCCTGCACTTGGCAACTGGTTCCTTTTCCTAGGTTAGGGAAGTTTTCAGCTATTATGTCTTCAGTTATGTTCTCAGCCCCTTTCTCTTCTCTCTTCTCCTTCTGGGACCCCTACAGTGCAAATATTAGTATGCTTGATGTTGTCCCAGAGGTGTCTTAAACTGTCCTCATTTCTTTTCATTCTTTTTCTTTTTTCTGTTCAGCATCAGCAATTTCCACTGCTCTGTCTTCCAGCTTGCTGATCCATTCCTCTGTATCATTTACTTTACTATTGATTCCTTCTAATATATTTTACATTTCACTTATTGTATTCTGCATCTGTTTAGTTGTTCTTTATATTTTCTGACTCTTTGTTAAAAACTTCTAACTTCTCACTCTGTGCATCCATTCTTCTCCCAAGTTCTTTGATCATCTTTATGGTCATTACCTAGAACTCTTTCCTAGGTAGATTTCCTATCTCCACTTCACTCAGTTCTTCTTCTGAGGTTTTATTTTGTCCCTTCATCTGGAACATTTTCCCCTGTCACCTCATTTTGTCTAACTTGCTGTTTTTATTTTTATGGGTCTGGTGGGTATGTTTCCCGACCTTAAAGAAGGGGCTTTTTGTGAGAGACAGAGTTCCAGCAGCACACTCCCCTCTCGTCAGCAGAGCCATATGCTCTAGGGGTCCCCCCTATGACGTCTGTCTGGGTCTTTCTGTTGTGGCAGGCTATGTGGGTGGTCCAGTAGGCCTGGTGGCCCCCAGTCTATTTAGTTACCTGGTGTGGCTTGTGCAGAGGCTGCTGGCCACTGGTTGGCAGAAGTAGGTCACGAGGAAGCTGACTGCAGAACCCCAGGGAAGCCTGGGGCTAGTGCGGGCTCTCTGGTGGGCGGATTCAGGGTCCAGGTGATACCAGGGCTGTTGCCCACCCACTGGTGGGTGAAGTCAGGTTCTAGGGCAAGTACCAACCTACTGGTGGGCAGAACCAGGTCCTGAGTTCTGGTTGCTGGGCACCAGGGGTCCTAGAGCAGGTGTCAGATCACTGGTGGATGACATCAGTTCCTGACAAAGATTTCTGTGGGTCCCGAGTTTTCTTGACACTTGTGTTGGCCTGCTACTGGACAGGGCCTCCTCTCTAGTGGGATGGCCAGTCCAGACTGCAGTGCTGTGGTTTTCTTACAGCTGGTGTCTGCACTCTGGTGAGTGGAACTGGGTCCAGAGGCAGCTATGGGCTCAAGGGTTCTTAAGGCAGCCTGTCTGCTGTTGGATGGGGCTCTGTCCATGCCCAGTCAGTTACTTAGCCTGAGGTGTCCCAGCACTGGAGCCAAAATGTTCCTTGCCAGCACCAGTGTCCATGTCCATGTGGTAGAACAAGCTCCGCAAACAGCTGCCACCAGCATCTATGTCTGCAGTGTGAACTGCAGGGAGAGGAGGTGAGCTTAGGGCCTTTCTACTCTACCATTTTACACATTCTCTCTCAAACTTCTTTTTTTTTTTTAATTGAACCATAGTTGATTTACAATGTTGTGTTAATTCTGCTGTAGAGCAAAGTGACTCAGTTATACATATATATACATTATTTTTTATGTTCTTTTCCATTATAGTTTATCACAGGATATTGAATATAGTTCTCTGTGCTGTACAGTTGGTCCTTGTTGTTTATCAATTCTCCATGTAATAGTTTGCATCTGCTGACCCCAACCTCACACTCCATCTATCCCCCACCCCTGCCTTGGCAACCCCAGGTCTGTTCTCTATGTCTGTGGGTCTGCCAAACTTAATTCTTAAATGCTATTACCTCAGCCAGCTATTTTTCATCATAGGTTTAGGTATAATAAAAGAATGTATAAAACTTAAAAGCCAAGAAGAGGAAGAGGGGGAAGAAGAAGAAAAGGAGGAGAGACTGATCCTAAATCAGATTCTCACTAAAAATTAAAGTTTTAAAGGGAGAGAAGGGGGGAACTCCAGTGGTCAGGACTCCGCGGTTCCACTGAAGGGGGCAAGGGTTAGATCCCTGGTCAGGGAACTGTGATCCCACATGCTGCATGGCACAGCCAAAAAAAAAAAAAAAAGAAAGAAAGAAATTAAAAGAGAAAAGGAAAAAAATTGATGTTTTCAATTCTGTACAGAATCTGTGAGTGAATCCTTATAAATGGAGGAAAGATAACAAATCTATTTTAGTCAACACAGTAATATATTTTATATACCACCAATTTTGAGATTATTTATATTTTAAAATATTGCTTCAAACTTCTAAATCGTTACAAGTGGTAGAGTCTGCCACCCTCTTTGGCCGAACAATTATATACTATAAGTCAGCCAAAATTCTTCCATTTCTGTATAATCTTATATGTGGGTGGTGTTGGTTAATTCTTATAAATTGTTTGAATACTTACATGTCACAAAAGACAAGTTGTTGTTAAAAATAGTATGTTCACAAAAGTATTTTTCAAAATACAAGATTATCTTATTCGCAGAAAAAGAAACATTACTGTATTAAGGCTAAAACTGTGAAAAAGAAAGCCAAGATATGTCCAAGGAAAGCTTTTGCTGAAAAGTTAATTTGCTCATCTTTGAAACTTTATTATGTTTACTGTGTAAGCAAGATACTTTCAGAGGCTAGAATATAAAACCACTTATTGGTAAGTTAACACCATGGGAGTTTATTCTATAAATGTTAATATGAGATATGCAATTCATTTTCTACAATATTCAAATTTTCAAGTTCTGCTAAATCCTAAGGCCACATTACTGGCAAGTTAGGATACCTCTAGACATCTGTAAAATTTAAATTCTGCTCTTCACAGAAGCCTACAAATTCTCTGTCTCATGCTCTAAATTCTAAAACATTCTATGGCTTTGGAGAAAGCCAACGAGATTCCAGATTTACAATAAGACAACACATGCTGTACATAATGTTATAGGAAAAGAAACCCAGATTTTAAATCGATAATATTATGCACAGAAGTAAAGTGCTATCGATTTCAAGTTTGAAAAGAAATTTCAAGAAATAAGGAAATATCAGAACATATGGTGACTGTTAAATAACTCACCTCGGACTCCTTAAAGCAGAACATATTATGGAAAAGAAGAGTGTCACACAGAGAGCTAAAATAGCATCTCTGCAATCCTTACAATGAAAAAGATAAGGAATTACTGAAAATGGAATATTTCTGAACTGGAATGGAAATGACAAGTGTCTTCCAAACCCTTCGTTGCATAGATGAGAAATATGGGGTGCAGGGGGGGCAGAGTTCAGCTAGAAATCATCATCGGCAGTGTAACTTCTGACGTCTATGGCACTGATTGATCATTTCATTGATGGGAAGGTACAGTCACCGTCATTAGTGTATAACCAGAGTGGAAGTAATAAACAACATGTCTGGGAAAGGGGTCAGAAAAAATGGAAATAAACAACCTTTTTGGTTTCCTCACATCTTCTGAATGCTCTCTCTCTTTACCTGAGTCACGGCAAGGTCCTGCACTAACTCTAAAGCAAAATATTCCTCAACTCTCCCAATTAGTGCAAGGAAGAAAAACAGTCTTGTCTCAGTTTCCCTTCAGTGATGATCCATGGATAAATGTCTCACCTTCTAACCACCCTCTGCGTCAACACGCAACTAGCCTCTAAGGTCATTAAACTTCTAAAGAACAGCGCTCACAGCAAGTCTGGTGGAGTGGCTCAGGGGTGTATGCACGTGTCTGCAAATGAAGGGAAAGCCCTGCAAGCAGTGATCTGGGCGCTGTAAATAAATTCTAGCTGGTTGTCAGGTTTGCAAACACAGAATCTATAAATAATGAGGATCAACACTACATCAAGACAGTGACTTTGGAAGCCAAAGTATTGCCCAGACATAACGACAATAATGACAAGGCAACAGCTAACATTTGCAGTGCCCTACTATGTGCCAGGAGCTCTTCTAAGCACTTTATAAAAATTAATGCATTTAAATCGCACAAAACCCTATGAGACCAGAGTTATCATTATCCCCATTTCGTAGAAGAGGAAATTAAGGCACGGAGAATATAATACATTGCTGAGGTTCCTCAGGTAACAGTGGGGTAACAGGGATTTGTGCCCAGGAAAACTGGTCCAAAGCCAAATCCTCAGTGACTATGGGGTGAACAGAAGCAGGGTTTCTATGACTCCACAACCAGCACCTCTGCTCTAGTCAGTGTGGTCCCTGATATATTTCTTCATTCATCAAACATTTTCTGATCTGCCCAAAAATGTCAGGTGCTATGTTAGA
Source organism: Balaenoptera physalus (assembly GCF_965194825.1). NCBI lineage: Eukaryota > Metazoa > Chordata > Mammalia > Artiodactyla > Balaenopteridae > Balaenoptera > Balaenoptera physalus. The sequence continues at coordinate 18,420,051 of NC_138893.1, read as the reverse complement.
TATTGGAGGGACAAGTAGAATAAGGAGAGTCTTAGCTTTAAGGAGGTCAACTGTCTATGAGACATGTGTAACACAACAATTATGGAAATGCAAGGTAAGTATAGGGTCCCAGAGCGGAGGTATCAAAAGGGGTCTCTAGATGGAGGCCTCTCTGGGGACGTGTCTAAGAGGGAGTGAAGTTTGATATGAGTTTAGATTAAGAAATAGGAATTCAGTGAATTAAAAGGTGGCAGTAGGAGTGAGAAGGAAAAGATATCAAAGACAGTTATGAAGGATGCTAATGCCTAGAAAACAAGGGTGTCATTTTTAAGGCTGTACGAAACCAAACACGTAGGAAATAGTGGGTGATGTGGCTAAAGGCAGAGGATGGCAAGGGAAAGACTTGCATATCACCCGGGGGTCTGACTCTTCTCTCAAACACCATGAGCAGAGAGCAGGCATGAGTACATTTGGCTCCTAGAAGGAGAGCTCTGGAGGGCTGTGGAGGGCAGATCAGAAGGGACTGAGACTGGAGTGACCAGACCTGCTGGGAGACCACTGCGGGGACCCAACAGGGCTGTGGCGAGCCTGGAGGGATGCGGGGTGTGACCCCTCACGTCACCAGGACTCCCACGCCTGCCATATCCTCCCATCACTATGCATGCTCATTCTACATCTGGATCTTCAATCTCTCCTCCATCTGAAATGCTCTCTCTCCTCCCTTCCTCTGTCCAAAAATGATCACTTTGAGGACTTGCTCTAAATTTCCCCTTTCCTAAGAAGCTGTCCTTAATTACAGTTCTCAACAATGTTCCCATTTTTTAAATTCTGTAATACAACATACACTAAATACCTTGGCCGAAACACATTACAGCTTGCAGATCATTTCATATACACGGACGGGCCCAAGACTGTACAATTCTTTGTATTTCCTTGAAAACCTACAACTACCTTGCAAACGTCATGTCAGCACACGTCCAAGAAGCATCCTTTATAAGCTATGAACTTTTATCAGCTCAGCTATCCCTTTAGAGCAGGTGTCCCCAACCCCCAGGCTGTGGACCGGTACTGGTCTGCGGTCTGTTAGGAACCAGGTCACATAGCAGGAGGTGAGTGGTGGGAGAGCGAGCAAAGCTTCATCTGCCGCTCCCCATCACTCCCCATCACTCACATTACTGCCTAAACACCACCACCCCGCCTGAGGAAAAACTGTATTCCACGAAACCAGTCCCTGGTGCCAAAAAGGTTGGGTAACGCTGCTTTAGAGCAGCTGCTTGAACTGTTTGCCCTTCTCCACAGGTCATCAACCATGTTGCCCAGCACAACGGGATTTTACACCCGCTAAAGCTCAGTAGAACAAAGACACAACTTCATTCACCTGCAAGTCCTACTGCCCCAGAGAAAAGCAAAAACACTGTGTGACCTCTAATGCTTTTCTGACATTCTCACCGCAAACTGTAACTGTTTTCCAGATGCCTACTGTTTTTCACTCTTAAAACTGACAAACCAATTTCTATTTTTTCTTTATTTCTAAAATTAAAATGTCTAATTTTTGTCCTCCCAGCTGGGTGGAGTTTCCATAAAATGAAAATGTATTTTCCAGGGGGCTTCCCTGATGGCGCAGTAGTTGAGAGTCTGCCTGCCATTGCAGGGGACACGGGTTCGAGCCCTGGTCTGGGAAGATCCCACGTGCCACGGAGCGCCTAGGCCCATGAGCCACAATTGCTGAGCCTGCGCGTCTGGAGCCTGTGCTCTGCAACGGGAGGGGCCGCGGCGGTGAGAGGCCCGCACACCGCGATGAAGAGTGGCCCCCACTTGCCGCGACTGGAGAAAGCCCTCGCACAGAAACGAAGGCCCAGCCATAAATAAATAAATAAATAAATAAATAAATAAATAAATAAATAAAAGTTTAGAAAAAAATATATATATATATCTTCCAGAAAAACCCTGTCTTCCCCATAATGCATCATGGTGAACACCTTGCTAAAATATCACCATTTTCCAAGTTGGTGCCTCCACAGGCGTTTCACTGTGTCTTGCCGCTTCCGACTACGTCCCTTTAACTGTGCCAAAGTGTTTACCATGGCACCTAAGAACGTTCAGAGTCTGAGGCAAACTTCAAGGAAGACTAAACCGTAATTTTGGACCGCAACCACGTCTTTCCCCCTCCCCTTTAATCCTTCTTTTTCTTACTCTGGTCTATATATATATATATAGTTTTTAAGTGAACAGGCATTGTTATTTATTCCTTCTACACATATTAAGCTAGGCATGGGTATGAAAAAGTAAACACAGAGATTTAGTCCCTTCCTTCTTTTTTCTTTTTTAACATCTTTATTGGAGTATAATTGCTCCACAATGGTGTGTTAATTTCTGCTTTATAACAAAGTGAATCAGCTATACATATACACATAACCCTATATCTCCTCCCTCTTGCGTCTCCCTCTCACCGTCCCTATCCCATCCCTCTAGGTGGTCACAAAGCACCGAGCTGATCTCCCTGTGCTATGCGGCTGCTTCCCACTAGCTATCTATTTTACATTTGGTAGTATATATAAGTCCATGCCACTCTCTCATTTCGTCCCAGTTTACCCTTCCAGCTCCCCGTGTCAAGTCCATTCTCTACATCTGCATCTTTATGCCTGTCCTGCCCCTAGGTTCTTCAGAACCATTTTTTTTTTTTAGATTCCATATATATGTGTTAGCATACAGTATTTATTTTTCTCTTTCTGACTTACTTCACTCTGTATGACAGTCTCTAGGTACAACCACCTCACAACAAATAACTCAATTTCCTTTCTTTTTATGGCTGAGTAATATTCCATTGTATATATGTACCACATTTTCTTTATCCATTCATCTCTCAATGGACACTTAGGTTGCTTCCATGTCCTGGCTATTGTAAATAGAGCTGCAATGAACATTGTGGTACATGACTCTTTGAATTATGGTTTTCTAAGGGTATATGCCCAGTAGTGGAATTTCTGGGTCGTATGGTAGTTCTATTTTTAGTTATTTAAGGAACCTCCATACTGTTCTTCATAGTGCCTGTATCAATTTACATTCCGACCAACAGTGCAAGAGGGTTCCCTTTTCTCCATACCCTCTCCAGCATGCATGCATGTATGCATGTATTTATTTATTTATTTAAGCAAGGAAGCCAGCCAGTACTTCACTTTCATTAATAAAAAAAGAAAGAAAAAGAGATCAGATTGCAGCAGCACTTTCTATGGGAGCTTTTAGACCATACTGCAAAATATCTAATAACCTTGTGCCTCCCTTCAATTTTTTCATGCATAGAGAGACAATTTACCTCCTCTTCCAGGGGAGTCAAGTGCTTAGTTGGTATCAGTTCCTCACCCCTCCTTGTTGCTTGGGTCACATTGTAATATATGACTTGGATTTTATTTTGTTTGTTTGTTTTACATTTTTTTAAACATCTTTATTGGAGTATAATTGCTTTACAATGGTGTGTTACTTTCTGCTTCATAACAAAGTGAATCAGTTATACATATACATATGTTCCCATATCTCTTATCTCTTGTGTCTCCCTCCCTCCCACCCTCCCTATCCCACCCCACTAGGTGGTCACAAAGCAACGAGCTGATCTCTGTGTGCTATGCAGCTGCTTGTCACTAGCTAACTATTTTACGTTTGGTAGTGTATATATGTCCATGCCACTCTCTCACTTTGTCACAGCTTACCCTTCCCCCTCGCCATATTGTCAAGTCCATTCTCTGCTAGGTCTGTGTCTTTATTCCCGTCTGTCCCCAGGTTCTTCATGACCTATTTTTTTTTTCTTAGATTCCATATATATGTTAGCATACGATATTTGTTTTTCTCTTTCTGATTTACTTCACTCTGTATGACAGACTCTAGGTCCATTTACCTCACTACAAATAACTCAATTTCATTTCTTTTTATGGCTGAGTAATATTCCATTGTATATATGTGCCACATCTTCTGTATCCATTCTTCAGTTGATGCACACTTAGGTTGCTTCCATGTCCTGGTTATTGTAAATAGAGCTGCAATGAACATTGTGGTACATGACTCTTTTTGAATTATGGTTTTCTCAGGGTATATGCCCAGTAGTGGGATTGCTGGGTCGTATGGTAGTTCTATTTTTAGTTTTTTAAGGAACCTCCATACTGTTCTCCATAGTGGCTGTATCAATTTACATACCCACTAACAGTGCAAGAGTGTTCCCTTTTCTCCACACCCTCTCCAGCATTTATTGTTTCTAGATTTTTTGATGATGGCCATTCTGACCGGTGTGAGATGATATCTCATTGTAGTTTTGATTTGCATTTCCTAATGATTAATGATGTTGAGCATTCTTTCATGTGTCTGTTGGCAATCTGTATATCTTCTTTGGAGAAATGTCTGCTTAGGTCTTCTGCCAATTTTTGAATTGGGCTGTTTATTTTTTTGATATTGAGCTGCATGAGATGCTTGTAAATTTTGGAGATTAACCCTTTGTCAGTTGATTCATTTGCAAATATTTTCTCGCATTCTAAGGGTTGTCTTTTCATGTTATTTACAGTTTCCTTTGCTGTGCAAAAGCTTTTAAATTTCATTAGATCCCATTTGTTTAATTTTTGTTTTTATTTCCATTTCTCTAGGAGGTGGGTCAAAAAGGATCTTGCTGTGATTTATGTCATACAGTGTTCTGCCTATGTTTTCCCCTAAGAGTTTTATAGTGTCTGGCCTTACATTTAGCTCTTTAATCCATTTTGAGTTTATTTTTGTGTATGGTGTTAGGGAGTGTTCTAATTTCATTCTTTTACATGTAGCTGTCCAGTTTTCCCAGCACCAGTTATTGAAGAGGCTGTCTTTTCTCCATTGTATAGTCTTGCCTCTTTTATCAAAAATAAGGAGACTGTATGAGAGTGGGTTAATCTCTCGGCTTTCTAACCTGTTCCATTGATCTATGTTTCTGTTTTTGTGCCAGTACCATACGGTCTTGATTACTGTAGCTTTGTAGTATAGTCTGAAGTCTGGGAGTCTGATTCCTCCAGCTCCGTTTTTCTTTCTCAAGATTGCTTTGGCTATTCGGGGTCTTTTGTGTTTCCATACATAGTGAAATGTTTTAGTTCCAGTTCTGTGAAAAATGCCAGTAGTAGTTTGATAGGGATTGCATTGAATCTGTAGGTTACTTTTGGTAGTAGAGTCATTTTCACAATGTTGATTCTTCCAATCCAAGAACATGGTATATCTCTCCATCCGTTTGTATCATTTTTAATTTCTTTCATCAGTGTCTTATACTTTTCTGAATACAGGTCTTTTGTCTCCTTAGGTGGGTTTATTCCTAGGTATTTTATTCTTTTTGTTGCAATGGTAAATGGGAGTGCTTCCTTAATTTCTTTCAGATTTTTCATCATTAGTGTATAGGAATGCAAAAGATTTCTGTGCCTTAATTTTGTATCCTGCTACTTTACCAGATTCATTGATTAGCTCTAGTAGTTTTCTGGGAGAGTCTTTAGGATTCTCTATGTATAGTATCATGTCATCTGCAAACAGTGACAGCTTTACTTCTTCTTTTCCAATTTGTATTCCTTTTATTTCTTTTTTTTCTCTGATTGCTGTGGCTAAAACTTCCAAAACTATGTTGAATAATAGTGGTGAGAGTGGACAGCCTTGTCTTGTTCTTGATCTTAGAGGAAATGGTTTCAGTTTTTCACCACTGAGAATGATGTTGGCTGTGGTTTTGTCATATATGGTCTTTATTATGTTGAGGTAAGTTCCCTCTATGCCTACTTTCTGGAGGGTTTTTATCATAAATGGGTGTTGAATTTTGTCAAAAGCTTTTTCTGCATCTATTGAGATGATCATATGGTTTTTCTCCTTCAATTTGTTAATATGGTGTATCACATTGATTGATTTGTGTATATTGAAAAATCCTTGCATTCTTGGGATAAACCCCACTTCATCATGGTGTATGATCATTTTCTCTTTGCTAGTATTTTGTTGACAATATTTCCATCTCTGTTCATCAGTGACATTGGTCTTTAGTTTTCTTTCTTTGTGACATCTTTGTCTGGTTTTGGTATCAGGGTTATGGTGGCCTTGTAGAATGAGTTTGAGAGTGTTCCTCCCTCTGCTATATTTTGGAAGAATTTGAGAAGGATAGGTGTTAACTCTTCTCTAAATGTTTGATAGAATTCGCCTGTGTAGCCATCTGGTCCTGGGCTTTTGTTTCTTGGAAAATTCTGAATCACAGTCTCAATTTCAGTGCTTGTGATTGGTCTGTTTATATTTTCTATTTCTTCCTGGTTTCATCTTGGAAGGTTGTGCTTTTGTCCATTTGTTCCAGGTTGTCCATTTTATTGGCATATAGTTGCTTGTAGTAATCTCTCATGATCTTTTGTATTTCTGCAGTGTCAGTTGTTATTTCTCCTTTTTCATTTCTAATTCTATTGATTTGAGTCTTCTCTCTTTTTTTCTTCATGAGTCTGGCTAATGGTTTATCAATTTTGTTTATCTTCTCCAAGAACCAGCTTTTAGTTTTATTGATCTTTGCTATTGTTTCCTTCCTTTCTTTTTCATTTATTTCTGATCTCATCTTTATGATTTCTTTCCTTCTGCTAACTTTGGGGTTTTTTTGTTCTTCATTCTCTAATTGCTTTGGGTATAAGGTTATGTTTTTTATTTGAGATGTTTCTTGTTTCTTGAGGTAGGATTGTATTGTTATAAATTTCCCTCTTAGAATGGCTTTTGCTGCATCCCATAGGTTTTGGTCATTGTGTTTTCACTGTCATTTGTTTCTAGGTATTTCTTGATTTACTCTTTGACTTCTTCAGCAATCTCTTGGTTATTAAGTAGTGTATTGTTTAGCCTCCATGTGTTTATATTTTTTACAGATTTTTCCTGTAACTGATATCTAGTCTCATAGCGTTGTGGTGGGAAAAGATACTTGATACGATTTCAATTTTTTTAAATTTACCAAGGCTTGATTTGTGACCCAAGATATGATCTAGCCTGGAGAATGTTCCATGAGCACTTGAGAAGAAAGTGTATTCTGTTGTTTTTGGATGGAATGTCCTGTAAATATCAATTAAGTCCATCTTGTTTAATGTATCATTTAAAGCTTGTGTTTCCTTATTTATTTTCATTTTGGATGATCTGTCCATTGGTGAAAGTGGGATGTTAAAGTCCCCTACTATAATTGTGTTACTGCCAATTTCCCCCTTTATGGCTGTTAGTATTTGCCTTATGTATTGAGGTGTTCCTATGTTAGGTGCATAAATATTTACAATTGTTATATCTTCTTCTTGGATTGATCTCTTGATCATTATGTAGTGTCCTTTTTTGTTTGTTGTAATAGTCTTTATTTTAAGTCTATTTTGTCTGATATGAGAATTGCTACTCCAGCTTTCTTTTGATTTTCATTTGCATGGAATATCTTTTTCCATCACCTCACTTTCAGTCTGTATGTGTCCCTAGGTCTGAAGTGGGTCTCTTGTAGACAGCAAATATACGGGTCTTGTTTTTCTCTCCATTCAGCCAGTCTATGTCTTTTGGCTGGAGCGTTCAATCCATTTACATTTAAGGCAGTTATCGATATGTGTGTTCCTATTACCATTTTCTTAATTGTTTTGGGTTTGCTATTGTAGGTCTTTTCTTTCTCTTGTGTTTCCTGCTAGAGAAGTTCCTTTAGCATTTGTTGCAAAGCTGGTTTGGTGGTGCTGAATTCTCTTAGCTTTTGCTTGTCTGTAAAGGTTTTATTTTCTCTGTCGAATCTGAATGAGATCCTTGATGGGCAGAGTAATCTTGGTTGTAGGTTTTTCCCTTTCACCACTTTAAATATATCCTGACACTCCCTTCTGGCTTGCAGAGTTTCTACTGAAAGATCAGCTGTTAACCTTATGGGGATTCCCTTGTATGTTATTTGTTGCTACTCCCTTGCTGCTTTTAATATTTTTTCTTTGTATTTATTTTTTGATAGTTCGATTAATATGTGTCTTGGCATGTGTCTCCTTGGATTTATCTTGTCTGGGACTCTCTGTGCTTCCTGGACTTGATTAACTATTTCCTTTCCTATATTAGGGAAGTTTTCCACTATAATCTCTTCAAATATTTTCTCAGTCCCTTTCTTTTTCTCTTCTTCTTCTGGGACCACTATAATTCGAATGTTGGTGCGTTTAATATTGTCCCAGAGGTATCTGAGACTGTTGTCAATTCTTTTCATTCTTTTTTCTTTATTCTGCTCTGCAGTGGTTATTTCCACTATATTATCTTCCAGGTCACTTATCCGTTCTTCTGCCTCAGTTATTCTGGTATTGATTTCTTCTAGAGAATATTTAATTTCATTTATTGTGTTGTTCATCATTGTTTGTTTGCTCTTTGGTTCTCTGGGTCTTTGTTAATCGTTTCTTGTATTTTTTCCATTCTATTTCTAAGATTTTGGATCATCTTTACTATCATTACTCTGAATTCTTTTTCAGGTAGACTGCCTATTTCCTCTTCATTTGTTTGGTCTGGTGGGTTTTTACCTTGCTCCTTCATCTGCTGTGTGTTTCTTTGTCTTCTCATTTTGCTTAACTTACTGTGTTCGAGGTCTCCTTTTTGCAGGCTGCAGTTCGTAGTTCCCATTGTTTTTGGTGTCTGTCCTCAGTGGCTAAGGTTGGTTCAGTGGGTTGTGTAGGCTTCCTGGTGGAGGGGACTAGTGCCTGTGTTCTGGAGAATGAGGCTGGATCTTGTCTTTCTGGTGGGCAGGACCACATCTGGTGGTGTGTTTTGGGGTGTCTGTGAACTTATTATGATTTCAGGCAGCCTCTCTGCTCATAGGTGGGGTTGTGTTCCTGTCTTGCTAGTTGTTTGGCATAGGGTGTCCAACACTGTAGCTTGCTGGTCATTGAGTGGAGCTGAGTCTTAGCATTGAGATGGAGATATCTGGGAGAGCTTTCGTCTTTCGATATTACGTGGAGCCAGGAGGACTCTGGTGGACCAATGTCCTGAACTCGGCTCTCCCACTTCAGAGGCACAGGCCTGATACCCGGCCAGAGCACCAAGACCCTTTCAGCCACACAGCACAGAAGAAAATGGAGACAATAAGAAAGAAAGAAAATAAATAAATAAATAAATAAAGTTATTAAAATAAAAAATAATTATTAAAAAATTAAAAAGTAATAAAAAAGAAAAAAAGAAAGAAGAGAGCAACTAAACCAAAAAACAAATCCACCAATGATAACAAGTGCTAAACACTATACTAAAAAAAAAAAAAAAAGACACACAGAACCCTAGACAAATGGTAAAAGCAAAGCTATACATACAAAATCACACAAAGAATCATATACATACACACTCTCAAAAAAAGAAAAAGGAAAAAATATATATATATAGCCTTGCTCCCGAAGTCCACCACCTCAATTTTGGCATAATTTGTTGTCTATTCAGGTATTACACAGAAGCAGGGTACATCAAGTTAATCGTGGATATTTAATCCACTGCTCCTGAGGCTGCTGGGAGATATTTCCCTTTCTATTCTTTGTTCACACAGCTCCTGGGGTTCAGCTTTGGATTTGGCCCCATCTCTGCCTGTAGGTCACCTGAGGGCATCTGTTCTTCACTCATTCAGGACGAGGTTAAACTAGCAGCTGATTAGGGAGCTCTGGCTCACTCAGGCTGGGGAGAGGAAGAGGTACAGAATGTGGGGCGAGCCTGCGGTGGCAGAGGTCAGTGTAACATTGCACCAGCCTGAGGCATGCCATGTGTTCTCCTGGGGAAGTTGTCCCTGGATCACGGGACCCTGGCACTGGCGGACTGCACAGGCTCCTGGGAAGGGAGGTATGGATAGTGACCTGTGCTTGCACACAGGCTCCTTGGTGGCTGCAGCAGCAGCCTTAGTGTCTCACGCTCATCTCTCGTGTCCGCACTGATAGCCGTGGCTCACACCCATCTCTGGAGCTTGTTTAGGCCGTGCTCTGAATCCCCTCTCCTCGTGCACCCCGAAACAATGGTCTCTTGCCTCTTAGGCAAGTCTCAACTTTTTCCTGGACTCCCTCCCAGCTAGCTGTGGTGTACTAGCCCCCTTCAGGCTGTGTTCACACAGCCAACCCCAGTCCTCTCCCTGGGATCTTACCTCCAAAGCCAGAGCCTCAGCTCCCAGCCCCCACGTGGCCAGGCAGGTGAGCACACAAGCCTCTCAGGCTGGTGAGTGCTGGTTGGCACCAATCCTCTGTGCAGGAATCTCTCTACTTTGCCCTCTGCACCCCTGTTGCTGTGCTCTCCTCTGTGGCTCTGAAGCTTCCCCTCCAGCCACCCCGCCCATCTCTGCCAGTGAAGGGGCTTCCTAGTGTGTGGAAACTTTTCCTACTTCACAGCTCCCTCCCACTGGTGCAGGTCCCATCCCCATTCTTTTGCCTCTGTTTTTCCTTTTTCTTTTGCCCTACCCAGGTAAGTGGGGAGTTCCTTGCCTTTTGGGAGGTCTGCAGTCTTCTGCTAGCATTCAGTAGGTGCTCTGTAGGAGTTGTTCTACATGTAGATGTATTTCTGATGTATTTGTGGGGAGGAAGGCAATCTCCATGTCTCACTCCTCTGCCGTCTTGAAGCTGCCTCTCTCTGGTCTATATTTTAGTCGTTCACTCATCTTGGAAATTGTTGTGTGCTGGGTTTATAATTAACATGTGAGTTCATATCACTTTTTGCCTTAGAGTTCAGAAGGAACATACGTTTGTCCCCCAACCTTTGATATGTCTAACCCATTCTCATGTAATTTAAGTGGCTTGTTTCTGTTTCTCCATCACTATTCCTTCAGAACTACATTCCCCACACCTTTCTTTTGATCTGACCAATTCTGTTTTACTCTCTGAACTTGCCTCTGCCAAGACACAGGTGAGTAACCCTCAAGTGCCATCAACCAGGCCACCCCACCTCGTTCATACACATTCCTTGATTCGCTCCTAAATAAACACGTTTCTGAAACTAAGAATAAACTGTAGTGTGTGGTCATTGTATAAAGTGCATTAGAAAAGATACTCTAAAAGGAGGACCAATAGAAAAGAGTACTCAATTCCTCAATTAAGTTTGTAACCCAATTAGGCACTGAGAAGACCGGGGAGGACTGATCAGAGCAGGATCCTGGGGGAAGAGAATTAAGCCATTTTCGAAGGAGGTTAAAACTGGACTTAGATAGGATTTTGCCACTCACCTCAAATCATACACATTTTTCTGGCCTTTGAGAATTTAGTTGCATACAACATATGTGGTAAGAGAGTGTTGATCTTGGTTAATTTATTTTCATTATCCAACACTTTGTAATAGACGTGGCTGTTCTCAATTAATCCATACCGTAATGTGTAGGAAGACCCAACTTTCAATTGCTTTGATGTACCAATTCCTACCCAAAGCTAGCGTTTTCAAAGATCAAATTCTACTCTATTTGCCTTTCAACTAGTCCATTTACATTAGAAAGATGTTGAGAGTTTTAGGAAAATACTTCGAAGCACACATTTTATATATAATTTCAAAATCATTAATTATTATTAATTTAAAATTATCTATATAATTTAAAAATAAGTTTAAAACTGGGTGGTAACCAGTTTAACTACCATATATTAATCTTTAGCATAGGAGTAAATGTAAGAGAATATAATTGATATTTGGCTATTTATATATTGTAGAATGCAAAAGGATTTACAGTTTAAATAGTATTTCAAATGCCAAAGAATAAAAAACAGAATTGAGAACAGTCCTGTTTCGTTTTATGAAATAACTCTTGAGATAGAGCAGATTTCAGAGCATATTATTTGAAATTAATCAGTAAGTGAGGTCTGAAGAAAGCAGTTTTGTTTTACAACTTCCTGATCCCATGAGACCATGGATGACAATGCTCAGGGGTGGCCGCACGTCTCCCTCCACAGACGCAGAGGATCCCCGCACCTTCCACTCCTTCCAGCTGAGAAAAAGGTTTAGGAATCATGTGTTTTGTCTAGGGATATGAAGCTCTCGGAATTATTAATTACAGGGAGAGAGCAAAAGACAAAACCAATTCCGTAAATTCCAGTGCGTTTGGATGGAGAGAACAGGTGCCTGGACGCACACCTAAAGAAAACCGAGAGTACAGGATGCACTTCACCTTTGCGGAGGGCCCCACTCTCTGCGCGCATCGCTTTCATCAGTCACAGAGCAAACCCGCCGGAAGCGCCCCACTTCTTCTGCAGGGGCCGCTCACAGACAGACAGACTGCCCTCTAGTAACTAAGAAGCAAGGCACTCTATGTACAAAACAGAACTGTACGGTTTTTTTTAAAGAGTAGTGAAGCACTAACGTTAGTAATATCGACACAATTTAGCACAAAGTTAAACATTTGTCTGTGATCTAATCAGCTTCAATCTATGCCTCTAAAACATATCTTGACATCAGTCTCTTATAAATGGTATAAATACAATAGAATAACTTAAAATAAACTTCTCACCTCATCCATTTGATGATTTTGGCATGAGATGGTATTAAACAGCTGCAGTTTGATTACACGTGCAAAAGTCTAATTTTTTTCATAGTGGAGAGAACAGGAGGTGTAAAGTCAAACAGACCTATGTTCATACCATGGCTCTCACCCTTTATCAATTTTTGATCTGAAGCAAGTTCACTCCTATAAACATCATTTTCTTATCAGTTAAATATACATTATAATAGTTACTTTAAAGGGTTATTAAAAGAATCACATAAGATAATGCAGTAAAAGAACAGGTGCACTGTACACAGGTAATTAATTCTAGTTTCCTGAATCCCTTTTAAGGTGGTTACTTTAGGCTCTCATGAAAGAGACATACATCATCTCAGAAACGAATGAGTCCCTAAGTAAACTTATGATAAAGAGTCACTGACAGTGATTAAAAACCTTCCAACAAACAAAAGCCCAGGACCAGATGGCTTCACAGGTGAATTCTATCAAACATTTAGAGAAGAGCTAACACTTATCCTTCTCAAACTCTTCCAAAATATTGCAGAGGAAGTAACACCCCCAAACTCATTCTACGAGGCCACGATCACCCTGATACCAAAACCAGACAAAGATGTCACAAAGAAAGAAAACTACAGGCCAATATCACTGATGAACATAGATGCAAAAATCCTCAACAAAATACTAGCAAACAGAATCCAACAGCACATTAAAAGGATTATACACCATGATCAAGTGGGGTTTATTCCAGGAATGCAAGGATTCTTCAATATACACAAAACAATCAACGTGATACACCATATTAACAAATTGAAGGAGAAAAACCATATGATCATCTCAATAGATGCAGAGAAAGCTTTCGACAAAATTCAACACCCATTTATGATAAAAACCCTCCAGAAAGTAGTCATAGAGGGAACTTTACTCAACATAATAAAGGCCATATATGAAAAACCCACAGCCAACATTGTCCTCAATGGTGAAAAACTGAAACCATTTCCACTAAGATCAGGAGCAAGACAAGGTTGCCCACTCTCACCACTATTATTCAACATAGTTTTGGAAGTGTTAACCACAGCAATCAGAGAAGAAAAAGAAATAAAAGAAATCCAGATCGGAAAAGAAGAAGTAAAGCTGTCACTGTTTACAGATGACATGATACTATACATAGAGAATCCTAAAGACTCTCCCAGAAAACTACTAGAGCTAATCAATGAATCTGGTAAAGTAGCAGGATACAAAATTAATGCACAGAAATCTCTTGCATTTCTATACACTAATGATGAAAAATCTGAAAGTGAAATTAAGAAAACACTCCCATTTACCACTGCAACAAAAAGAATAAAATATCTAGGAATAAACCTACCTAAGGAGACAAAAGACCTGTATGCAGAAAATTATAAGACACTGATAAAAGAAATTAAAGATGATACAAATAGATGGAGAGATATACCATGTTCTTGGATTGGAAGAATCAACATTGTGAAAATGACTCTACTACCCAAAGCAATCTACAGATTCAATGCAATCCCTATCAAACTACCACTGGCATTTTTCACAGAACTAGAACAAAAAATTTCACAATTTGTATGGAAACACAAAAGACCCCGAATAGCCAAAGCAATCTTGAGAATGAAAAATGGAGCTGGAGGAATCAGGCTCCCTGACTTCAGACTATATTACGAAGCTACAGTAATCAAGACAGTTTGGTACTGGCACAAAAACAGAAATATAGATCAATGGAACAGGATAGAAAGCCCAGAGATAAACCCACACACATATGGTCACCTTATCTTTGATAAAGGAGGCAAGCATATACAGTGGAGAAAAGACAGCCTCTTCAATAAGTGGTGCTGGGAAAATTGGACAGATACATGTAAAAGTATGAAATTGGAACACTCCCTGACACCATACACAAAAATAAACTCAAAATGGATTAAAGACCTAAGTGTAAGGCCAGACACTATCAAACTCTTAGAGGAAAACATAGGCAGAACACTCTATGACATAAATCACAACAAGATTCTTTTTGACCCAGCTCCTAGAGAAATGGAAATAAAAACACAAATAAACAAATGGGACCTAATGAAACTTAAATGCTTTTGCACAGCAAAGGAAACCATAAACAAGACCAAAAGACAACCATCAGAATGGGAGAAAATATTTGCAAATGAAGCAACTGACAAAGGATTAATCTCCAAGATTTACAAGCAGCTCATGCAGCTCAATAACAAAAAAATGAAAAACCCAATCCAAAGCTGGGTAGAAGACCTAAATAGACATTTCTCCAAAGAAGATATACAGATTGCCAACAGACACATGAAAGAATGCTCAACATCATTAATCATTAGAGAAATGCAAATCAAAACTACAATGAGATATCATCTCACACCGGTCAGAATGGCCATCATCAAAAAATCTAGAAACAATAAATGCTGGAGAGGGTGTGGAGGAAAGGGAACCCTCTTGCACTGTTGGTGGGAATGTAAATTGATACAGCCACTATGGAGAACAGTATGGAGGTTCCTTAAAAAACTACAAATAGAACTACCATACGACCCAGCAATCCCACTACTGGGCATATACCTTGAGAAAACCATAGTTCAAAAAGAGTCATGTACCAAAATGTTCATTGCAGCTCTATCATTGCAGCTCCATCATCGGATGAATGGATAAAGAAGATGTGGCACATATATACAATGGAATATTACTCAGCCATAAAAAGAAATGAAATGGAGGTATTTGTAATGAGGTGGATGGAGTTAGAGTCTGTCATACAGAGTGAAGTAAGTCAGAAAGAGAAAAACAAATACAGTATGCTAACACATATATATGGACTCTAAGGGAAAAAAACAAAAAGGTCATGAAGAATCTAGCGGCAAGACGGGAATAAAGACACAGACCTACTAGAGAATGGACTTGAGGATATGGGGAGGGGGAGGGGTGAGATGTGACAGGGTGAGAGAGTGGCATGGACATATATACACTACCAAATGTAAAATAGATAGCTAGTGGGAAGCAGTCGCATAGCCCAGGGAGATCAGCTCGGTTCTTTGTGACCACCTAGAGAGGTGGGATGGGGAGGGTGGGAGGGAGAGAGATGCAAGAGGGAAGAGATATGGGAACATATGTATATGTATAACTGATTCACTTTGTTATAAAGCAGAAACTGACACACCATTGTAAAGCAATTATACTTCAATAAAGATGTTAAAAAAAAAAAAAATAAGTCACCGATTCCAAGAGTACATGATGTCATTACTGAGGGCTAGGCTTCAACTGCTTCCCAACAATCTTACCACCCAATTAATTTATTATATTTTCTAGCTTCTAGACACTTCACTGGCAACGAGGAAATGAGAAGGTGTGAAATTTAAATCAATCTATTTCCCCCGTGAGTTTCCAAGCTGTAACATCAGGTGTTTTAAAATCACCCAGTTCATCAGGTTTTCCACTTATTATTGGTTCAGAGCTCAAGAAACATAGAAAATCACTATAATTTTACACAGATGAATATCTACCTTGAATTATTCCAGCTGGAATCTTAATACACAAAGCAATGTTGTTGGTGTTTGGTCACTGTTGATAGTATAGAATACTTTTTGTCCAGGTTTTCTTTGGCGTTATCAATATAACAGAGAATTCAGTAATATACGCCCTGGAAATAAGAACTAGAAAGATCTAACATATTATCCCAGATCACAACTTAGTCATGCCAAAAAAAGTATTGCAAAAATAATGAGAAAATATTTTGAGGGCACTGTTTTTCTTAATTATTTCTCACTTTATTTCTCTTAACCTCTTTTTATTTTTCTTCATTGTATTCACTACTGGCTAATCATGACACAGTTAATGAACTACCAGCTAAGTCCACCAGGGCCCTTCAAGTGCCCCAGCCTGATGGAAGTCTCTTCTCTTAAAAAAAAAAAAAAAAGAAGAAGAAGCTGGGAAAACCTGTTTTATGACATTATCCTTAAGAGCATCTTTACTCTTATGAAAGTGACCAGAATAGCTATATTTCTGAAAAGCACCAGATAATTTATAAAACGAAGTTCTCAACCAATTTATATCCTTATTTATCCTCCAGGAGGAGCAAACTCTCATGTATGATGCAGGGCTGCTTCTTTTGAAAAGGGAAGTTATTTTATACTTGGAAAGTTCTCAAAAATCATCAGATTCTTTGATTTTACAGAGAAGAACACTATGTCCCAGATAGCCTGAGTATGTTGTCACAAACTGACCAGAAACTGACCTGAGCCTGGAACTCGGGAAGCAGCCGTCTCATTTTCTACTCAGACCCCACTCCAGAAAATACACTTCTTGGTGGTAATTTCTAACACTAAGTTATTTTCAAAGGTAGAGTTGGGAGAATGTATAAATAAATTTTAAAAATGGTTTTATATCCAAAAGAGCAACTGCTAACCACAATTACTATTTCATATAAGTGTTTCCTATTTTTACAGGGAGTGCATTTTGGTGCAAGAAAAAAAGGCATAAAATGTGTCTTCTTTAGTAACAGAATAAGAAAGTTTCTGTGGAAATTAAACAGACACTAACTAATGTTTCATCCACCAAAGCAACTTAAGAATATTATTTGGTTTTAGAAAAGTCCTGGCACATCTTATAAAAAATCATATCCACGTGACTATTAGTGCAACCAGGCCCGTCTCTATACAACACCTGAGCAGCTGCTGTTTCCTGCTGGAGCCAGCACTTGTGGTCCCAGCTCTCCGGCAGGACATGGAACAACATGGATGCTGAGGAGTTTGTGCCCAGTGCCACTTCCTGGCTGATTTCCTTCACAAAGTCTGAATGGAAGAAAACCCCCTCCCACCTGACTGGAGTCCCCTGCAGGCTGAGAAACATGGCCACCTAGCTGGCTGGGCAGATGGAAAGATAAAGCAGAGGCAAATAAGAGAGAAAGGGATCTGACATCCTAATTAAATCTTCTTACCTGCTGAGCAGCATCTGAACCTTTTTTCGGAGTTTCTAAAACAGCAGATTGAGACTCTGGGTTGAAAAGGAAGAAGACAGGCAATACGTTAAAGAGCAAATTTTCCCATTTCTCCGATCACAAAGTGAAACTAACTATAATATACCTTCAGCCATAATAAGCACCCAAATACCCAGGTTATACCTCCGTGTTATGAGGACATGATTGTTTTTGAGTACATGTAACACAAAAAATAACACACTCATGTCATTAGGTATTTTTTAAATTAGATTATCTCTACACCTGTCTTTACACATCAGTCATGATTATTTGTCTCAATTACTAGTTTCTACTTTGTGCCATGAAGTATCTGTCAAGACATTCACTGTTCGTATTATTCACTTAAGTCTGTACAGTGACAGAAGCCAACTCCCCAGCATGGAAGTGTGGGATCTTGGATGCCTTACGACAACTGACCTTCCACTTTCAGTGAGAGGTAATGAGTGCTCACCAAGAGGCACTGAGTAATTGTCATTTGAGAACCTACGGGACTGAAAATTCTTCATGCTGGAAAACCTAAGGGATAACCAAGACCATGTTTTCTTTTCTTTATTAAGCTAGGGGATACTTTCTTCTAGGTGAAGCTTGCACGGGAGTTACATAAAAACCTAAGAGAGCCTCCAGGAACCCCCAGCGCTCTGTGGATGGGAGTCTGAGAACGACTCCCCTTCCCCATCCTGGGCATCTGCAGTGAGGAACCGAGGCCTCGACACAGCGGCTGGTGGCGAGACAAAGACACGAGACAAAGACGAGTCTGTCTCCTGACCTTCATGCTGCTCCCTGCCCCCGACTGGCATGCAGACCAGACACCTGACAGCACACAGCTGTCGCTCTGGGGGATACTTCAGACCTTCCCAATTCAGCAGCATTTTAGTTCACGTATGTGACAATGCATAGAAAAAATAAAAGGCAGTCGTGGTTTAAATCGTACAACATATTGCTAAACTACATTGAAAGTTCTCATTTCACTTGGATTAAATAAAGCACAGTCTCCACCTGGACCCACGGACCTCCTTCCATCTGCCCACACCCCTACCTCTCTGGCTCCACACCCGCTCACAGGGCTCCAGCCACACTGGATTTCCTGCCGCCCTGTAACACGCCAGTCCCGCTCCGGCCACAGGATCTCCCAAGGGGGCAGGGGAAGAATGTCTGCCCCCGCCCCCACCCGCTCGCGGGAGCACCCCCGTGGCCCCGCCCCCACCCGCTCCCTGGAGCACCCCGTTCCCTCTCTCTCTCCACAGCGCGGATTCTCTAAGGAATGCCTGCAGAATTCACTTATTTGCCGACTTCGCTCTCCCATCGACTAAGTCAGACGCTGTGAAGAGAGACTTTGTAGATTCTTCCTTAATGAGTCCCCAGCATCCACAACAGTGCCCGGCCGGCGCACCGCAGATGTTTAAAATATGTGTTGAGTAGTTGTGGGAGGGGATGAAAGGAGAGATCAAAGAATGAAGAAACCATGGAAGTGAAGCAGCAGCCCCAGGAAAGTGAGTGCTGGGCCGTCACTAGGCCTGAACCTGAGCTCAGAGAACATCTTTCAGAACAAAATCACTGAGAACAGCATGACGTAATCACTCACCAACACGTGTCACTGTGGCAACAGAATATTAACAATGCAGGCCTTTTCCCAAATACTCCATTTCACTAAGTTAATCAAAAGGTTTGTCTCTTACACTGACAAATTTCTACTCTGAACACAGCACCAGAGTTGGCCAATTTTGAAGAAAGAGCTTTAACATCAAAGTGAGGACAGTTAATATTAAAGCAAATCCAGACTCTTGAACGCTTTTGTTTTCTGCTGGTTTTAGTCACCTCCAAATCCTCCCAAACACAAGAGACTTGAGACAAGGTCCTGGGGCTTTGTACAGACTAGAATATTTTCTCTTCCTGTCTTTCTATGTAGATGGTGCAGGAAGAGCCCACAGGGTCTCCTGGGGGGTCACGAAAGGTTTTTTCCCTTAGAGATGCATACAGGGTTTCCCAGCTTTTCTCTATAGCCCTAGACCTTGTGACCTGCCCAAAAAAGCAAACCTCTGGCTCTGATGGTAAAAAGAATATGTACACCCCACCAGAACAATGAACTAGAAAGACTTATCAATATTACAATTTTTTGATCACCTACACTTAAACTTTGAGTTTCTCTCTATCTAATTCAATGGCTACCTGAATTGAGTTCATTCTCCCACCCTCACCTCTTTCACTACACTTACTTCCTTGAATCAGTGTGTTATGACATCTAGGAGAAATTTATACATCAAAATATTCTCTTCAAAATCATAAGCTGTAGTACAGGAGTTCTAGAGGGTCAAGATGTTAAGGTGAAAGAAATGTATAGAATAACTACAAAGCAAGGGGAAAATGAATGAGAATAATCAAGAGAAGAAAGAAAGAAAAATAAACGTCAAGGTGAAAGAAAACAGGGGAGAATAAAAGTAAGAAAGAGAAAAAAGAAGGAAGGGAAAGAGAAAGAGTAAAGAGAAGCACGAAAAATCGCAAAAAGCGCTGCCCGTAGAGGGAAGCCACAGGCCCGGGCTCTGCCCAGTGAGCTGCTTCTGAACACCGGCCAAGTCGGGATTCCGTGGGCAGGCAGGTAAGAAGCCCACTGGGTTCCAGCATCCTCAGAGCGATGACCCCTCATGTGAACCCCCGGGCCCTTGCGCCGACATCCTCCCCGCAGGGCCCGGAGCTTTCGGGAGCCACTCCTCCTCAGCCCCGCGTCTGCAGACAGTTCAGACAGCCCCCTTCATCAACAGGACGGCTGCTTTCGGAGTGACCCAGGGAAGCTCTCAAGGACACATCTTAACTGCCAACTCATCCACTCACCCGCCCTAAGGATTAAGAAACTAGACTGGTTTTAAAACATTACTGTGAAGCAAAGTAGGAGAAAGAACCGCCCTGACAAAACTTCAAATGTTCCATGTTTTTAAAGTTACCTCACAAACAGTTCTGGACTCCCCACAATTCCAAATATGTTCTAGAAATGATCTCTCTATCATCACAAATAAGCCTATGACTTATAAAACAAAACATATGTGGATGAGTTTTACATTTGTAGAGGGGACAGCAAGAAAAATAAGCGGGACATGACACTCTGGTAGGAAGGGAAAGTAAATCAAATCACCCCTTTAAATATACAAAATATGCCTTCTGAAAAATGAACTAAGAAGTCTCTAAAAACTTTTACATTTTAGTGAGAAATGCACTTATATAAAATAATTAAATTACGCTTCTTTAATGCTATACATCAACTTGATTCAAATCTAGTCAATTTAATTGAAAGAGAATTCATTAAATTTCATTTAAATAGCATGACTTACAATTAGTGGCCTAACAAATGGTAGATGTCTTTACTTCTGGTATACCCTGTCCTTCCACAAATGAAGATGGGATTAAACATGTAATTTTCCTAAAAGGAGTCAACACTATTCTGCATATTTGATTATTTAATAGTCTGGATCTGCCCGTCATTGCCAACAAAGGTTGTCCACACATGGGCGTTAGCTTGCATATATAAGGGGGAAATGCGGGCTGATTAAAAAAAAACTTAACATGGAGAATCATTTCCAGGAGACACAGTTGATCTGTTCTAGAGCATTTTATTCCTTGAGAGACGAATGCCATCAAATATCCCCTAGCCCCTTACAGAATCTCTGCTTTACCTCAAGTGAACGTGTGTTAAAAGCACTGGGACAAACCTGGAAATAGGGTGAGGATGCTGTTATTTGCATTTCATCCCACAGAATCTCCTTTATTAAGAACCAGTAGAAACCCTTCTTTTGGATACTAGAGGACAGCAAAGTTGTCCTTCTGGGACTGTTGCTTTTCATTTCACAGATACACAAGGCATGATACAGACTTGTTTCCACTTCCCTTCTACCTTAAACCCAAGGCATAAATTTCAACTACCTTTAAAAACTGCAAGTCCTTCTGAAATACACTTCAGCATGCTAGTTCACCCCAGCCTCATTTTATTGCCCCATCCTAAATTCCTTTCAGTTTAATCTGTTTTCCTTTGTAATCCTTTTGTACACCTCACATATTCATAAGGTGCTCACATCTTTTATTTTGGAGCCAAGGTGGGTTACCATTCTTTCAGCCAGCATGTAAACGGATATTTTAGGATTTCTACACAAAAAGCTTGTCATGTTTCTACCAGCTCTCCTTCCATATTTTCCTCCAGGATTTTTTGTGTCCAGAACTGCCTTTCTAAAATCAGTCCTCCTTTCACTCTCTTGATCATTCACATTTTTAAAGGAAGACAAGGGCCTTGATTTTCCAAAGACACACCAAGAATGATCAAGTCTCTGTTCACACCTAGACCCTGTTCTCCACACATTCAAAACTAAAGTTAATTCTCTCTTTGTGTAAATCTATTGAATAACTTTTGAAGCTTGGTAGTGAGCCCCTAAAATGGTCCTCAAGCTGTTTCAGCACACAGCACTCCAACAGATACTTGCATTCATATGCTGAGTAGATATTTTATTTATTTTTATTGTTTGCAACAAAAGGTCTTCATTTATTCACTCAAATATTTAAGTATATACTATGTGTCCAAAGCTCTTGAAATGTTGGGAGTCTACACAGAAGACAGATATGTAGAGACAGATAAATTACATATCTAAATAATCCACATGATAGAGATATGAATAAAATGCCATGGGGCTCCAGAAGAAAGAACCACCGTGGCAGGGAGGTGGGTTGTATCAAATAAGTAAAGGAAAATGAAGAGAACAAAGAGAAAGAGAAAACAAGGTAACTAAAAAGTTTTCTTCTTATTACTATTTCTGCCACAAACTTCTGGAGCAAGCACATTGCTTCCTAACTTCCCTTCCAGCCTTGTCCTTCCAGGAAACATTCTACAGACTTCAGACGGTCAGGCTCCACTGTGGAGGCAATGTAGACAGGCTGCAGGGAACAGGCTGGGAGCCGAAGATTCCCAGGAATCCACAGCCCTTGAGGTTTCACTACAGCCTCTGCACTCACACTCACATAGCAGAGGGTCCATTTCTACATCAATAGATGAAGGTGGAGAAAAACCCGTTTCACAAAATGGATCGTGGAAAAACAAAAGTGAGGTTCCCGAGAAAGGCAGCACCACGAATCTGAATTAGCTGGACATGTGGATTAGTAACCAGTGTGGAGAAGAGCCAAAAAGGAAAAAAAAAAAAAAAAAAAGGCAAAGAAAAACCAAGCTGTCAATTTTTTAAGATGGGACCACAAGTCTTTCTTCTTCAAAAAGAAAAAAAGCCATTGAGCTCTTTAAGTCAAAACTGAAAGGGACCAGATGCTGCAAACAGTGATTTTAGCCGTGACATCCTTGCACCAATCACAGTCAAGTGCACTGGAAATAGCTTATCACTGTTAATAATCACATTATCAAAGATTACAATTCATACCTATTTTTTTTAAACAGTAGGCTCTATGCACAGTTTTTACTACATTATCTACATTCTCACTCTTACAACTGACTGCTTGCCTATGACAGGGAAGGTGAATGCCCCAGAATGAGAATGCCCCATGGAATCACAGCAGGAAAAGTTTAGAAGGACCATTAGACAATTTGGACAAAACAGCTGTTGGGCTGTTGGGTTTAAAAGAGATCAATTGAAGAAAAACAAGTCACTACATTAAACTATTTTCTACTTACCTCCATCATCCTCTTCAAGAAGGCATATTTTAAAAGGAGACAAGTTGCTATATTAAAAATTGCTGCTCTGGCATTTTGCAAGCTACATCAAATAATGAAGAAAAAACTAGGTTACAAACTTCCTGACATCAATTCTGACTATCATCTCCTACCAAACTAAAATTCAGATGATCACTAATTAACTTTCCATCTAATGTTCCTCCAGTATACAATAAAATCAGTAACATAAAATGTTTCAGTTAAAGTTGAGAGAAGTAGACACACTAGGGAAGAAAAAAATGAAAACATCATCCTAATCAATGATGTAAAAACAAGATATGAACAACTGTTAAAATAACTTGTTGAAATTGACCGATTCTACTATATCTACACCTAGTTATTTCCTAACCAGTAAGTAATTTTTAATGTAAACAAATAAAGTAGTGTATTTAATGGGATCATTACTTTTAGTTATATGCTTTTCCTTTTAAAACTAAATATGCTCTTATGTGCTTGTTTTTTTCAGGTGTTATTATGTCAGCACCCCCTCATCTCTGAAGGTCTACCTTGGCCCTTGATCAACTGTTCTCTGCACCACAGGAAACTCAGAGCCCTACACAGAACACGTGTCCTACACTGCATCTCTCGTATGTGGTTCATTTCAGGGAGTACAGTCCACCAAGTAAACACTAAGCAGTGTTTCAAAAGCATCAGACAGTAAAAGGGGGACATGCAGCATTAGATGTGGGCCCCCATTCAGTGCCTCAGTGCAAAGAAGAAACAGATAAATGCATTGCTCCAGGACTGGGAGAAAAACAGAGGTTATAAGCACTAGGCCCCTCTGCAGACCTTTGGGCAGGAGCCTAGAATAAAGTCCCTGACAGTGTGGGTCATTGTTGGCTTTAAAGGGAACTCATGAGTTAGATAATGATAAACAACCAAATTCCATAAAAACATTGTTACAAAAATAGGATTCTTAATTCAATACAATAAATACAAAGTGCTTTCCTAGCTTCAGGCCCCATATAAAGCTGACATTAATCTCATGTTACCTTCAAAATACTTCAAAAATAACACAAAATACTTTAGGATGACACAAGGGACAAAGAGAAAAAACAACCAAAAAGAAATATTTGTTAGAAAACTATTACATCTGAACACTGAACAATTTTTTTAATTACATAAAATTTAGATTTAGTAAAACATGTTTCTCTATTTTGCCTCTGTCAGTTATCTCTGAAGGCAAAGAAAAAAACGAAGAAAAGTTCAAAGAAAGCAGTAAGGGAAGAGACAGGGGAAAGAGGTATGGTGGCCACCACCCTTGAAGCCAGTAGGCAGAAAGTTTCTTTCCGAGCTCTCAGCCCATGCAGAATGTGCAGCTTCCCACCGGGTGGTGGCCACAGCTGGACCCCGAGGCAGTGGTTCTCAGACTTTATATACACTGTAGTAACTGGACAACCCAGTGTCCCGTTCCCCAGAACTCAGCAGCCTTGAAGATGGGGCATAAGAATTTTCAATTTAACAAGCTTCCCGGTGATTTAGCTTGAGTTATATGCAGATTATAATTTAAGAAATACTTGGAAGAGAAACCCAGTCTCAATACCCAGTAGGTGCTGCACAGTTATTCGATGTTACTTTCAGAATATTCACTCTTCCCGGGGGCCTACCTGTGTCAGCATCCTTGGGCCTGTGTTCTTCGTCAGGAGGTTTAGACGGTGGCCAAGCAGCTGGGACTCTCCTGGGAAACTGCCCTTCTATATAATCCAGTGAGTGTGTGGGTTGACTAACTGCAGCCCAGGTGTAAAGTTGATCTTGCTATATTTCAAAAAAAAAAAAAATTTAAGCTATTTTAATTCAATCATGAAAAAAATGGAGTCTTCTTGATTGATATTTGCAACATCATTTCTATCATAAACATACGTGTGGTGTGCATATATATACACACAAACATCCATAAAACATTAAACAGCATTTTATACTAGTCAATGTAGATTCATCACATAAACATTCCTTCACATGGTCTTTCCATTTTCATAACCATACGTGTTTCAACTTCTATTCTATGGTAAGATTTAAGTCTCTTTCTTTGGGGGTAGGAGGCCATGTGGGTCTACAGGGAATTACAAGGTCAGAAAATCCACTTAATCACAGAGCCCCCTGACGAGGCATCTTCAATGCACTGGAATACGATGTCCCTTTGAAATCTGTTTAAATACTTGTGGCAAAGTCAGAGGACAGGCAGCACTGGGCATGAAGGACCATAACAGCTTCTTCACCTTCAAGAGCAGGAAGCCCAGGAAACTGATTATTGTGCGTCCAGTTTGAGGACTGTTTGGGAGACAAACTATGAAAAAAAAAAAAAAAGTAAATGAACCTGCCAAGAAAAAAAGAACTGGGCAGTGATCTGGCAAAGAAAGCTCTTCCCAGCTGCAGACCAACAGAATCCAGACAGAATGAGAAGCAGGCTCGTAACTACACCTCGTGCGAGGAAGCCAAGTGGGAACCTCACAAAGGACGCCACACCGAGACCTGTGAACACCTTGGGAAACTGCCCGCTAGGATTTCAGGGTGACAGCTGCTTCAGGATGCAGGCTCGCAATGTACACAAGCCCTGGGTTCTCTTCAGGACGTCTTCCTTCCTTACAGGTATATTTCCCTAAACCTTTTGATCAACATAAAAAGTAAAGCAGAGAGAATAACAAAAAACATGCTGTAAGCACCACGCTGAAATTGTGAACTTGAGTGAAAGGATGGAGAGGCACTAATATTTCTGTAATTTGTTTAACAAGTTAATTTAAGAACTTCATAAAATATTCTTCAGTGTCAACAGTAAAATACAATGTATAGATCATTTAGTTTAAACTTCACCTTTAGGGACAGTCACTGGCCTTAACTGAGAACTCAGATTCCTGGGTCAGTGGTATTGAATCGGAAGGGTCCCAATGCAGACCTGGCCAGCATTTCAGCCAGTCACATCTTTCAAGTATTCATACCTTGATTGACACCAGAGGCTTTGCTATTTGGCTTACTGAATATTAAAAGTAGCTTTTCCAGCACTGTTGACAATAGCCAAAACATGGAAACAACCTAAATGTCCATCAATGGATGAATGGATAAAGAAGATGTGGTACATATATACAATGGAATATTACTCAGCCATAAAAAGCAACGAAATAATGCCATTTGCAGCAACATGGACAGACCTAGAGATTATCATACTAAGTGAAGTAAGTCAGAAAGAGAAAGACAAATATCATATATCACTTATATGTGGAATCTAAATCTAAATGAACTTATCTATGAAACAGAAACAGACTCATAGACAAAGAGAACACACTTGTGGTTGCCAAGGGGGAGGAGAGTGGGGGAGGGATGGATTAGGAGTTTGGGGTTGGTAGATGCAAACTATTATATTTAGAATGGATAAACAACAAGGTCCTACTGTATAGCACAGGGAACTATATTGAATATCCTGTGATAAACCATAATGGAAAATAATATTTTAAAAAAGTCTTTATGTGTATAACTGACTCACTTTGCTGTACAGCAGAGATGGGCACAACCTGTAAATCAACAATACTTTAGTAAAAAAAAAGTAGCTTTTCATTGGCAAAATGAGTGGTTTAATTAGCATGATATTAGAAATGAGCTCTCGTTGGTAAAATAAAGGAATTCAATGAATATGGACCAGCAAAAACATCAGACAATATCCTCATTCTTACAAGAACAAGGTAAGACGTGAGCAAGGGGCGATGTCAAGGCTCGATGCCCTGACGGTGCTGCATCCAGCGCTGGTCTAGGAAGCAACTCCCAGGCTGTCGGCAACCACTCGGCACAGAATCCTGCCGCCCTCATGTCCGCATCAAGTGAACCTCCCACGTAAGGAGCAGTCAAGCACTCGCTGCCAGGGGAGCGAGACGTATGTTTCCTAAAAGGGGAAATCTGACTTAGCGTCACCATCCTAATAGTAAACCCATTCAGCCTCGGACTTCATCTGCTCCATATAAAAGAGGCAGCACCAGCAGCTAGGGGCACAAATGGTTGCACTCAGGATTTCATCACTCACTGAAAAACGAAGTTTGCTACAAGCACTCTGCAAAAGCCAGAACAGCCCGGCCAGTCCTGCAGTCTTTCAGCCCCACCCCAGGACTGGAATACATTACAGATCTGTGATGACAAAACCTCTCCTTTATCGTGTGGCTCCACGAGCAGAGAAGAAGCAAACACAAAGCTCTTGCATGGCTCTTTACCATCTACAGAATCAGATGTCAACTCTTTGACCTGTCGTTTAAGTTTTTCTATATTCCTCCCATTCATCCTCCCAGATTCATTTTCCCGCATTTCCTAAATCAAGCTCCACTCCACTAGAAGGTCCCACTTAGCCTCTCCACCCATGGAATCTAACCGATGATTAAGTCTAGCTGGGGTGTCCCCTCCCCACTCCCAAGTCACAGAGCTAACAGGACGCCGGCCACCCCTTATGTTGACAGCTACCAGCCCGTGATCCAGGTCGGTGACCGAACACGGTCTTGAGTGTAGCTCGTCACCCCTCAACTGCCTGAACTCCTTCAGCACATGAGGTGTGTACACAAGTCCTGTAAATCTCCCCAAGCACTTGAGAATATTAAGAAGACTCCATGAGAGCCACTTAATGTCTACTGAATTAATGAATTTGTCAGATAAAAGGAAAATACAAAAGAGATGGTTTGTCAACATGAGCAGTGGCTGGAGCTAGGGATCGCATTTTCTTCATTTGCTTATTCACAAGGTACCAGAGGGGTACTTTGTGTGCATCAAATGGAAAACAAAGGTATCAAGTGATCCATTATATCTAAACCTATTCACAACTATACCATATAAAGAAACATATGGAGCAGATAAAACTCCTAGGATATAATCAGTGCTGTACCCCAGACAAATCTCATAACTCTATGAGACCTCAGTGTTCTCACCAGTAATTCAGGAAAACTGCCTGCTCTTGTCTTTTTCGCAGGACTGGAGTGAGGTGGGTGCAAACACTATGTGGAAAGAGCTATGAAAACCACATCGTGTGATTCAAGTATAAGCACCACGACTACTACTTGTTTTGATTTTTTTAAATCTATGTTTCATTAGAATAATCACACATTTCCTGTATTTTAAAAAGTCCTTTTTAGAGGAATTAAATATTGTCATCAAATGTACACAACACCATGTGGTTGTTGAACCAGCACGAAATCTTTGCTTTATTTTGAGAAGCTAGGTGAGCAAACTGTAGTCGGCAAAGTTCCCTTGGCATTTGTGCTGATTGTCACTAAGTTTTGAATTCAATTAACAACCGCCCTGTGGCATTTCCTCAACCATCCACGCATGTCTTTTTCTCTGTTGTATTTCTGTTTAACATTTCAGAAATGTATGTGTTATTTTCCCAAGTAGAATATGCAAGCTTCCTGCCACCAGTCACCAACCACATCCTATACCCCTTGTTTTCCGCCGGTTTTATTCTGTATACATAACAGACACACAATGAGTATTAAGGAATTGGAAGGGTCGAGATCAATAAAACTGTCTTTTAACAAATTACACCATAGTTTTATATGAGTTAAAACAGGAACAATTTTCCCTGACACTACTCCACCGCCTTAAATTCTTAAAGTCTGTTTTGATTTTTGTTGAACTGGATCATTTATTCCTATTAAAGAAAACAAATACATGCTTTCAACCTTAGGCAGATCAGAAGATTTAAAATCACAATCTGAAAGTGGCATAAACAGGCCACAAGCTAGTGATCCCAAAAAAGAAAACAGTTTCTTTTAGCAAATATTTCCCCATCTTTTAACTAGCCTATAAATAATAACCCCCCAAATAACTCAGAGCTGCAATTCACAAATAGTTTATTTTAGAGGGCCCACTAGAAAATTATAACAACTGAAGTGAGGCATTCTAAGAGTGCTTTGTTGAAACTGCTGTAGTCAAGATGAGGGTTTGGTTGTCACCTCACGATAATATTTGGTAACGTTTCTGTTATTTCTGTTAACCGTGCCTTCGGTCTGTGCATGGGGGAGGATCTAGATTACTCCCTGAGAGGCGTGGCCGCCCTTCCTATCGACACTCCTAGGACTTGTCAGCCCGTGGACACGGGCTGCCCTGAATGTGGGAATAATCCTAGTCTGGGCTCCTCACCTCCTCAGCTCTCAGCACTGCCTCGGCTCCACTGTCTGTCTTTCAAGGCCAAAGGGTCTCTATTTGAGTGGTAAATACAGTCCGTGTATCCCAGACATCCCGGCAAGTGCATTCTCCTAACAAACATCGAAAGTTTGACTGAGGGCAACAAAAGTAAAAAATTGCCACGAAGTACGGCACACGACCATTTCTTTACATGCACGCTATCCATCCCTGGAGTACAGAGAAAAATCTGTGTCAGGCCAGCAGACGGCTCTCAGCTTGCACCTGGTCACACTGGCCTCAAGAACTGCTCCAGCCAGCTGAGCCTGGGTGTGACCTCTAAGAACAATACAGCAGGCGCTCAGGGAGTACATGGAGGCTGTGTCCATCCCCTTCCACAGCACTGTCTGGAGAAGGGTTCTGAGGATCAAAGGTCTCATCTTGGAACTTTACAGCTTCATTTGAGGAATTAAATACCTGGATGGTATTGAGCTTATTTGTGCTTTGTTAGTGCCATGGACGCGATGTGCTTTTTGTTCCGGCTATTGCAAAATCTGAACTAAGTATATGGTCCGCATGCCACGTGTTTTCCAGTTCCAGAATGTATGCTTCTGATTAGCCTCATTCCTACCTCCATTTATGTTCCCCCCGCAGTTTAGTTTTGTCTTTTTTTTCTTTTGTGCACTCATGGCTGAATTTTACTATTTTACCATATCTCACTTTTCTTACTAATCATTGTAAATACTATTTGGAGTAAGGTGGTGATGAACACATTATTAATATTAGGGAAATGATGGAAAATTCATTTACTTATCTACTTTAACTCACTTGAACTTTTTATGACTGGAAGGATAAACGGTAGATTCACTGAGAGTAGACTGAATTGTACTCACGATATTTTGGTTTGCATTGATCACTTAATCGTTAAAAAAACAACAGCACAACTATATAGAGTCGCTTTGAAATAGGGGAGATAAAAAACAATAAATAATCACTACTATACACAACAGCATCCACTGGGTATAATATTTTCTAATCCTTCTTTTAATATATTCTACAGCTGTAATCGTACTGCACATGATTTCATAATAACATAGTGTAGACTTTTTTAAACTACTGCATCATTTTCATACTGATAATTTACATTTTTGCCACAATCATGACACAGTTAATATTACACTGTAGCCATTTAATCAGCTCTTGACAGAACACGTGAATGTGACTTCCCAAATCACCCCTGGTTCATAATTAAATAAGAAATTACAACCCTAGAAGAGGACACTGACCCTTGAAAAATGTGGGTTTGAATTGAGAGGGTGCACTTACACGGGGTTATAAATACTGCCATGCTCCACGGTCTGTGTCTGATTGAATCTGCGGATGGAAAGGAACCACAGATATGGGGCCGACTATAAAGTACAGCGAGATTATCTCCTACATTATTCAAGGGTCAACTGAGTACATAAAAATGACAAATAAAAATGAATAATTACCAAGGCTTGATTTGTGACCCAAGATATGATCTAGCCTGGAGAGTGTTCCATGAGCACTTGAGAAGAAAGTGTATTCTGTTGTTTTTCGATGGAATGTCCTATAAATATCAATTAAGTCCATCTTGTTTAATGTATCATTTAAAGCTTGTGTTTCCTTATTTTTCATTTTGGATGATCTGTCCATTGGTGAAAGTGAGGTGTTAAAGTCCCTTACTCTGACTGGGTTACTGTCAATTTCCCATTTTATGGCTGTAAGCATTTGCCTTATGTATTGGGGTGCTCCTATGTTGCGTGCATAAATATTTGCAATTGTTATATGTTCTTGGATTGATCTCTTGATCATTATGTAGTGTCCTTCTTTGTCTCTTGTAATAGTCTTTATTTTAAATTCTATTTTGTCTGATATGAGAATTGCTACTCCAGATTTCTTTTGATATATGGAGCTGGAGGAATCAGGCTCCCAGACTTCAGATTATACTACAAAGCTACAGTAATCAAGACAGTATGGTACTGGCACAAAAACAGAAATAGAGATCAATGGAACAGGATAGAAAGCCCAGAGGTAAACGCACACACATATGGTCACCTTATTTTTGATAAAGAAGGCAAGAATATACAATGGAGAAAAGACAGCCTCTTCAATAAGTGGTACTGAGAACACTGGACAGCTACATCTAAAAGAATGAAATTAGAACACTCCCTAACACCATACACAAAAATAAACTCAAAATGGATTAAAGACCTAAATGTAAGGTCAGACACTATAAAACTCTTAGAGGAAAACACAGGCAGAACACTCTATGACATAAATCACAGCAAGATCCTTTTTGACCCACCTCCTAGAGACATGGAAATAAAAACAAAAATAAACAAATGGGAACTAATGAAACTTAAAAGCTTTTGCACAGCAAAGGAAACCATAAACAAGATGAAAAGACAACCCTGAGAATGGGAGAAAATATTTGCAAATGAAGCAACTGACAAAGGGTTAATCTCTAAAATTTACAAGCAGCTCATGCAGCTCAATATCAAAAAAACAAACAACTCAATCCAAAAATGGGAAGAAGACCTAAATAGACATTTCTCCAAATAAGACATACAGATTGCCAACAAACACATGAAAGAATGCTCAACATCACTAATCATTAGAGAAATGCAAATCAAAACTACAATGAGGTATCACCTCATACCAATCAGAATGGCCATCATCAAAAAATCTACAAACAATAAATGCTGGAGAAAGCGTGGAGAAAAGGCAACTCTCTTGCACTGTTGGTGGCAATGTAAACTGATACAGCCACTATGGAGAACAGTATAGAGGTTCCTTAAAAAACTAAAAATAGAACTACCATACGACCCAGCAATCCCACTACTGGGCATATACCCTGAGAAAACCATAATTCAAAAAGAGTGGCACTTCCCTGGTGGTGCAGTAGTTGAGAGTCTGCCTGCCAATGCAGGGGACACGGGTTTGAGCCCTGGTCTGTGAGGATCCCACATGCCATGGAGCGAGTAGGCCCGTGAGCCACAATTGCTGAGCCTGCGCGTCTGGAGCCTGTACTCTGCAACAAGAGAGGCTGCGATGGTGAGAGGCCCACGCACCGCGATGAAGAGTGGCCCCCACTTGCCGCAACTAGAGAAGACCCTCGCACAGAAATGAAGACCCAACGCAGCCATAAATAAATAAATAAACAAAAAGAGTCATGTACCACAATGTTCACTGCAGCTCTATTTACAATAGCCAGGACATGGAAGCAATCTAAGTGTCCATCGACAGATGAATGGATAAAGAAGATGTGGCACACATATACAATGGAATATTACTCAGCCATAAAAAGAAACGAAATGGAGTTATTTGTAGTGAGGTGGTTGGACATAGAGACTGTCATACAGAGTGAAGTAAGTCAGAAAGACTTACCATATGCTAACACATATATATGTGTTAGCATAAGTAATACATACTTACCGTATGCTAACACACATACAGGGAAATAAAAAAAAAATACTTCTGAAGAATCTAGGGTCAGGACAGGAATAAAGACGCAGACTTAGAGAATGGAACTGAGGACACAGGAAAGGGGAAGGGTAAACTGGGACAAAGTAAGAGAGTGGCATGCACTTATATATACCACCAAATGTAAAATAGATAGCTAGGGGGAAGGAGCCACATAGCACAGGGCGATCAGCTTGGTGCTTTGTGACCACCCAGAGGGGTGGGATAGGGAGTGTGGGAGGCAGACACAAGAGGGAGGAGATATGGGGATATATGTATATGTATAGCTGATTCACTTTGTTATAAAGCAGAAACTAACACACCACTGTAAAGCAATTATGCTCCAATAAAGATGTTTTTAAAAATGAATAATTAGAGTAACACCAAGAAGACTAAATTTAAAGATGAGCCGAGGTCTCTGAAAATGTTTCAGGATAATATAAAGGGGTGTTTTCTTAACTATGTTGAAAACAAGCACTGACATTACTACCATTGAGACTGCAAATTTGTGCAAATTTTCTGAACGGGAATTGAGTAGCAAAAGAATTTAAATATTGATGCAATTCAACTTCCATTCATGATAAAATTTTTATCAAAGTGGGTATAGAGGGAACATATCTCAACATAATAAAAGCCATTTATGACAAACCCACAGCCAATATAATACTCAAAGTGAAAAAGCTGTAAGTCTTCCTGCTAAAATCTGGAACAAGGCAAGTATGCCCACTCTCACTACTTCTATTCAACGTTGTATTGGAAGTCCTAGCCACATCAGTCAGGCAAGAAAAAGAAATAAAAGGTATCCAAATTGGAAAGGAAGAGGTAAAGCTGTCATTATATGCAGATGACATTATACTACATATAGAAAACCGTTAAGACTCCATACAAAAAATACTAGGACTGATAAAGGAATTCAGCAGGGTGACAGGATATACAATCAATCAACAGAAAGCTGTAGCATTTCTTTACACTAACAATTAAATATCAGAAAGAGAAAGTAAAAAGAAAATCCCTTTTAAAATCACATCAAAAAAAATAAAATACTTAGGAATAAACTTAACCAAGGAGGTGAAAGACATACGCTGAGAAATGTAAAATGTTGATAAAGGAAACTAAAGATGATTCAAAGAATGGAAAGTTATCCTGTGTTCTTGGATTGGAAAAATTAATATTGTTAAAATGGCCATACTACCCAAAGCAATATACAGATTTAGTGCAATCCCTGTGAAATTACTCATGACATTTTCCAAAGAACTAGAACAAATAATCCTAAACTTTATATGGAACCACAAAAGACCCACAATTGCCAAAGCAATCCTGAAGAAAAAGAACAAAGCTAGAGGCAGAAACCTCCCAGACTACAGACAATATTATAATCTACAGCAATCAAAACAGCGTGGTTTTGGCACAAAAACAGGCATATAGGTCAATGGAACAGAAGAGGGAGTTCAGAAATAAACCCACACACCTATGGTCAACTAATCCTCGCCAGAGGAGGAAAGAATATACAATGGAGAAAAGACAGTCTCTTCAGCAAGTGGTGTTGGGAAAGCTGGACAGCTGCATGTAAATTGATAAAGT
This sequence comes from Balaenoptera physalus, assembly GCF_965194825.1. Taxonomy (NCBI): domain Eukaryota; kingdom Metazoa; phylum Chordata; class Mammalia; order Artiodactyla; family Balaenopteridae; genus Balaenoptera; species Balaenoptera physalus. Next base: position 18,385,833 of record NC_138893.1, on the reverse strand, counting down.
TAGAACACTCCTTCTCACCATACACAAAAATAAACTAAAAATGGCTTAAAGACTTAAATATAAGACATGACACCATAAAACTCCTACAAGAGAACATAAGGGAAAACATTCCCAGACATAAATCGTACCAATTTTTTCTTAGGTCAGTCTCTAAGGCAATAGAAATAAAAGCAAAAATAAACAAATGGGACCTAATTAAACTTAAAAGCTTTTGCACAGCAAAGGAAACAATAAACAAAGTGAAAAGACAACTTACGAACTGGGAGAAAATATTTGCAAACAACGCAACTGACAAGGGCTTAATTTCCAAAATATACAAATAGCTCATACAACTCAACAACAACAAAAAAACAACCCAATCAAAAAATGGGCAGAAGACCTAAATAGACATTTCTCCAAAGAAGACATACAGATGGCCAATGGGCACATGAAAATATGCTCCATATCACTAATTATTAGAGAAATGCAAATCAAAACTACAGTGAGGTACCACCTCACACTAATCAGAATGGCCATCATCAGAAAGCCTGCAAATAACAAATGCTGGAGAAGGTGTGGAGAAACGGGAAACCTCCTGCACTCTTGATGGGAATGTAAGTTGTGCAGCCACTTTGGAGAACAGTATGGAGGTTCCTTTAAAAACTACAAACAGAATTATCATATGATCCTGCAATCCCACTCCTGAGCATATATCCGGAAAAAACTCTATTTCAAAAAGATACATGCACCCCTATGTTCAGAGCAGCACTATTTACAACAGCCACGAAATGGAAGCAAACTAAGTGTCCATCAACAGATGAATGGATAAAGAAGATGTGGTAATATATACAATGGAATATTATTCAGCCATAAAAAGGGATGAAATAATGTTGTTTGCAGCAACATCAATGAACCTACAGATTATCATACTAAGTGAAGTAAGCCAGAAAGAGAAAGACAAATATCATATGATGTCACTTTTATATGGAATCTAAAAAAATGATAAAAATGAACTTATTTACAAAACAGAAACAACTCACAGACATAGAAGGCTGACTTACAGTTACTACACGGGGGGAGGGATAAATTAAATTTTGGGGGTTAACAGTTACACACTACTGTAATACACACTACTATATATAAAATAGATAACCAACAAGAACATACTGTATAGCACAAGGAACCAAATTCAATATTCTGTAATAACCTGTAATGTAAAAGAATCTTAAGAAGAATATATACATGTGTGTATATAAAACACTTTGCTGTATACTAGAAATTAACACACTTTAAATCAACTATACTTCAATTAAAAATTCATTAATTTTTAAGAAATTAAAATATTCATCCCTTTGGAACCAGCAATTCTACTTATAGAAGTTTTCCTAAGGGGAAAATAAATCAGTAATGAGTAAAAAATATTCATATAATAGAATATATTTATTTCAGTGTTACTTATGTTTAAAAGAGAGAGAAAAGCAGAATTTCCAAAAGTAGCACTATGAATTGAAAATTATGGTATGTAAGAGTAAGCAAGAGTTGTTAAAATCCTATCCCATCAAATGCTCTGTAACATTTCCTTCATGACGTATGTTGACAGGTGAAAGCAACTGGCTATAAATTGTATGTGCATTATAAAAATAATAACCAGTGTAATGACAGAAGAGGTCATTAGAACCAGCCCTTCTGATGGAGACTTAAAAAATGACATTTTGTGTGTGTGTGTGCACACACACACACACCCCCATACACATATTTATATACCTTTCAGTAGAATAAATATAAATGTAAATAAAGGGGAGGGGGGTATTAAATTAAGGAAGAATTGAAAAGCAAGAATCCAGGGGAGGACAAAAACCTACGGAGCAGACACTCCCTGAGGGTTTCTGTGAGAATTTGACTGCAGGTTATCAGGGAAAGGATTGGAAGTTGGTGTCTCTGCAGGGTTTGCTCCTAGTGACACCCTTGCTTTAGGTTAGGATCCAAAACACCATCACACTAGGAATAAAGGTAAACTAGAAGCAGACAGTCCTCTCAGGGCTGAAATTCAACTTTAAATTTTCTAAATCCCTGAATGTAACTCCAGGTGATCCTGGAGTGCTAGTATCCCAGGTCCCTGGCAAAATCAAACACAAATCCTATCTCAAAAAAGATAATGTCAATCTAGGTATCTGCACAGCATAAAATAAAAAATAACTATAAACATGGAGACACAAATCAAAAAGAAAAGAAAATCAATAGAAAAATAGACAACAGAAAAAGACACACAAGTGCATCAGATATTATCAGACACATATTGTTAAATAATTATGTTGAGTCTCAAGAAGATAAAAGACAAAATGCAGAATTTCAATACAAAACTGTAAACAATAAAAAACAGAAATTCTAGAACTGATAAATAAAATAACCAAAATTAAACTATACAACAGATGTATTTGATGATAAATTAGAAACAGTTGAATAGAGAATTAGTGCATTTGAAGAGACATCAAAAGAAACGATCTAGAATGTAACAGAGTCAAGAGGATGGCTGATACTGCAGAGAGAATAAGAGACAAAGGACACAGTGAAAAACTATAACATCTGTGTAAATAGACTGACAGAAAAAATGGAAAACAGAAAGAATAACATTGAAGTATCATTTGAAGAGAGGTTCTGGCTGATGACATTGTAAAATGAGAGAAGGGGACTTCCCTGGTGGCTCAGTGGTTAAGAATCCGCCTGCCAATGCAGGGGACACGGGATCAAGCCCTGGTCAGGAAGATCCCATATGCTGTGGATCAACTAAGCCCATGTGCCTCAACTACGGAACCTGCGCTCTAGAGCCTGTGAGCCACAACTACCAAGCCTGCGTGCTGCAATTACTGAAGCCCACGTGCCTAGAGCCCGTGCTCCACAACAAGAGAAGCCATTGCAATGAGAAGCCTGCACACTGCAATGAAGAGTAGCCCCCGCTCGCCGCAACTAGAGAAACCCTGCACAGAGCAACAAAGGCCCAACGCAGCCAAAATTAAATAAATAAATAAATATTTTTAAAAATGAATATAAAATGAGAGAAGGCATTCAAGTCACTGATTTAAGAAACCTTATGAAGCCTAAGAGAATAAATGTAAGACAACCACACATAGGTGCATATAACAAAACTTTTGGATAAAACGGTAAAAATAAAATTTTAAAAGCAGCCACAAAAAAAATAGATTAATGACAAAAAGCAGTAAATGGACTATTTTTGTTAAGGAGTCAGTATCATTGGAAGCTATAAGATTCTAGAATGGTCTTTTTAAAATGCTGTAACAGGGGATCAGTCAAGGTAGCAGAGAAAGAGGATGTGGAACTCACCTCCCCTGATGAACACATCAAAGACACATCTACATGTGGAACAAATCTCACTGAAAACTAACTGGAAACTGGCAGAAGGACCGCTGTACAACCAAGACTGTAAAAAAGATACACATGCAATCGTAAAGGAAGGGAAGGAAAGCAATTGGGTTGGGACCTGTGCCTGGGAGGGGACTCAGGAGAAGGGAGATTATATGAGCAGAAATCTTCCCTGGGGGAGAGCAGCTTAAGCCACAGATTGGGGGTCCCAGTCCTGGTGTCTGATGTGGGGAAGGTGAGCCCCCCTGGCTGGTTGGAGGACGTCCAGGACTATAATAGGAGGGCTGAGGGAAGCCTGGACTCCACTTGTGAGGAACACGAGCACTGGAAGTGCTCCCCCAAGGCAGAGAGGTCTGTCTAGTGGCTGCTGGTTTTCCCTTGACCATCCTGCAGAGCTCCCCAGCCCCAGCTGAAGGAACACTCCAGCCCCGCTCAATCCACGTAACACTGTAGGACTGGATCTGGGGTGGACAGGACTGTGGAAAGGACGCTAACATGGGACAGGGAGGGACCCCGGTGTCAGGACAGAGTCCGGGTGTGGCAGCAGTGACCACTGTTGCAGCTTACTCAAACAGAGCCTCAGAAGCAGCCCAGATTCTGATGGCGGCCGCTTCATCACACCTCGCCCCCTAATACACTCTGAGAGCCCACACTAGCCCAGCCGCCCCGCGACGTGGCTCCGCACCAGTGTTGGGGCGGCAGAGGCTGGGGGCGGGGATCGGCTATGAGGGGAAAGTGGGCTTGCTCCCGAGGCAGCGTCTGAGCGGAGTGGGCACACAAATACAGGTGCCTGCACAGGCAGCACATTGCAAAGAGCTAGGAGCCAAGGGCCTGCACGGGCCCCACTTGCTTCAGCACACCCTGCTCTGGGGCAAGGGTCCTGGTGCTAGGAGAGGGAAAAACACAGACTTAAAGGAAAGAGCCAGCTCGGGGCCAACATTCAGGGGGTCTGCTCTGGCAACTTTGAATCAGACCCTGCACCCAATAGGGTGGTGACGGCCGTTGAGCAGAGAGGAAGTCCCAGCATACACCCGGCTTCAGTTCTAGCACCTCCATTTCCAGCCCCACCCCCTACACCAAGGTAAGAGCTGCCAGCACACCCTGAGGAAAGACCTGGCTTGCATCCATCTCAAATCCAGCTCTCCCTCCAAAGGCATGGGGCACACAGAGTCTGTACAGGGATATTCCCACATGGGAACATCCCTTCAAGATGACAACAGGTAACTGTTTTACCTAAATTCATAGAGGCAGAGAAAGTTAAGCAAAATGAAAAGGCAGAGGAACTGCTCTCAACTGAATGAGCAAGAGAAAACCCCTGAAAAAATAAATAATGAAACAGAAATAAACAATTTACTAGGTAAAATATTCAAAGCATTGGTAATACCAATGTGAACTGAATTAGGGAAAAGAATAGAGCAACACAATGAAAACTTTAACAAGGAGCTAGAAAACATCAAAGAGACCCAATCAGAAATAAAGAATTCAACAGGTGGAATTAAAAAACAAAAACACTAGAAGGAATGAAAGGCAGACTAGGTGATATAGAAGAATGCATAAGTTATCTGGAAGATAAAATAATGGAAATCACATAATCAGAACAACAATCAGAAAAGCAAATTTTAAAAAATGAAAACAGTTTAAGAGATTTCTGGGATAATAATAAGAATACCAATATTCACATTATATGGGTTCCAGAAGGAGGAAAGAGAGAAAAGGAGATTAAAAAATGTATTTGAGGAAATTATGCTGAAAACTTCCCAAATCTGAACAAGGAAACAGATGTCCAGGTACAGGAAGCATAGAGGGTCCCAAACACAATGAACCCAAACAGACCCACAATAAGACATATCAAAATTAAAACAGCAAAAATTAAAGAGAGAATTCTAAAGGAAACAAGAGGAAAACAGAAACACATACAAGGGAACCCCATAAGACTATCAGCTGATTTCTCTGCAGAAATGTTGCAGGCCAGAAGGGAGTGGCATAATACATTTAAAGTGCTAAAAAGGAAAAACCTGGAACCTAGGATACTCTGCCTAGCAAGATTATCATGAAGGAGAGAGAAAGAATTACTCAGACAAGCAAAAACTAAGAGTTCATCAATATTAAACCTACTCTAAAAAAAAGACAGTGTCTTATCTAAGTAGAAAAGAAGGAAGAATCTATAGGAAAGGGAAACTCCAACTAGGAGAGGCAAATATATAGTAAGAACTGAGGATCAACCACATAAAGCAAGTACAAAAATTAAAAGAAAAATGCAGGGGACGTGGGTTCGAGCCCTGGTCAGGGAAGATCCCACATACCATAGAGCAGCTAAGCCTGTGCACCACAACTACTGAGCCTGCACTCTAGGGCCCACGAGCCACAACTACTGAAGCCCATGCGCCTAGAGCCTGTGCTCCACAACAAAGAGAAGCCACTACAATGAGCAGCCCACCCACCTCAATGAAGAGTAGCCCCCGCTCACCACAACTAGAGAAAGCCTGCACACAGCAATAAAGACCCAATGCAACCAAAAATAAATAAATAAATTTATTTTTTTTAAAAAAAGGCAAAAGGAGGATTAACCAAGATGGCGGAGTAGAAGGACGTGCTCTCACTCCCTCTTGCGAGAGCACCAGAATCAAAACTGGCTGCTGGACAATCATTGACAGGAAGAACCTGGACTTCACCAAGGAGGATACCCCACGTCCAAGGACAGAGGAGAAGCCACAGTGAGACGGTAGGAGGGGCGCAATCAGAGTAAAATCAAATCCCATAACTGCTGGGTGGGTGACTCACAGACTGGCGAACACTTATACCACAGAAGTCCACCCACTGGAGTGAAGGTTCTGAGCCCCACGTCAGGCTTCCCAACCTGGGGGTCCGGCTACGGAAGGAGGAATTCCTAGAGAATAAGACTTTGAAGCCTAGTGGAAACTGATTGCAGGACTTTGACAGGACTGGGGGAAACAGAGACCCCACTCTTGGAGGGCACACACAAAGTAATGTGTGCATCGGGACCCAGGGGAAAGAGCAGTGACCCTGGGGGAGACGGAACCAGACCTACCTGCTGGTGTTGGGGGGTCTCCTGCAGAGGCGAGTGGTGGCTCTGTTTCACCATGGGGATAAGGACACTGGCAGCCGAGGTTCTGGGAAGTTCTCCTTGGCGTGAGTCCTCCCAGAGTCTGCCATTAACCCCACCAAAGAGCACGGGTAGGCTCCAGTGTTGGGTTGCCTCAGGCAAAACAACCAACAGGGAGGGAACCCAGCCCCACCCATCAACAGTCAAGTGGATTAAGGTTTTACTGAGCTCTGACCGCCACAGCAACAGGGAGGGAACCCAGCCCCACCCATCAACAGTCAAGTGGATTAAGGTTTTACTGAGCTCTGACCGCCACAGCAACAGTCAGCTCTACCCACCACCAGAGCCTACCATCAAGCCTCTTAGATAGCCTCAACCACCAGAGGGCAGAGAGCAGAAGCAAGAAAAACTACAATCCTGCAGCCTGTGGACCAAAAACCACAGTTACAGAAAGATAGACAAGATGAAAAGGCAGAGGGCTATGTACCAGATGAAGGAACAAGAAAAAACCCCAGAAAAACAACTAAATGAAGTGGAGATAGGCAACCTTCCAGAGAAAGAATTCAGAATAATGATAGTGAAGATGATCCAGGACCTCGGAATAAGAATGGAGGCAAAGATTGAGAAGATGCAAGAAATGATTAACAAAGACCTAGAAGAATTAAAGAACAAACAAACAGAGATGACCAATACAATAACTGAAATGAAAACTACACTAGAAGGAATCAATAGCAGAATAACTGAGGCAGAAGAACGGATAAGTGACCTGGAAGACAGAATGGTGGAATTCACTGCTGCGGAACAGACTAAAGAAAAAAGAATGAAAAGAAATGAAGACAGCCTAAGAGACCTCTGGGACAACATTAAACTCAACAACATTGGCATTATAGGGGTCCCAGAAGGAGAAGAGAGAGAGAAAGGACCAGAGAAAATATTTGAAGAGATTATAGTCGAAAACTTCCCTAACATGGGAAAGGAAATAGCCACCCAAGTCCAGGAAGCGCAGAGAGTCCTATACAGAATAAACCCAAGGAGAAACACGCCGAGACACATAGTAATCAAAGTGGCAAAAATTAAAGACAAAGAAAAATTATTGAAAGCAGCAAGGGAAAAACGACAAATAACATACAAGGGAACTCCCATAAGGTTAACAGCTGATTTCTCAGCAGAAACTCTGCAAGCCAGAAGGGAGTGGCATGATATACTTAAAGTGATGAAAGGGAAGAACCTACAACCAAGATTACTCTACCCGGCAAGGATCTCATTTAGATTTGATGGAGAAATCAAAAGCTTTACAGACAAGCAAAAGCTAAGAGAAATCAGCACCACCAAACCAGCTTTACAACAAATGCTAAAGGAACTTCTCTAAGTGGGAAACACAAGAGAAGAAAAGGACCTACAAAAACAAACCCAAAACAATTAAGAACATGGTCATAGGAACATACATATCGATAATTACCTTAAACGTGAATGGATTAAATGCCCCAACCAAAAGACATAGACTGGCTGAATGGATACAAAAACAGGACCCATATATATGCTGTCTACAAGAGACCCACTTTAGACCTAGGGACACATACAGACTGAAAGTGAGGGGATGGAAAAAGATATTCCATGCAAATGGAAATCAAAAGAAAGCTGGAGTAGCTATACTCATATCAGATAAAATAGACTTTAAAATAAAGAATGTTACAAGAGACAAGGAAGGACACTACATAATGATCCAGGGATCAATCCAAGAAGAAGATATAACAATTATAAATATATATGCACCCAACATAGGAGCACCTCAATACATAAGGCAACTGCTAACAGCTATAAAAGAGGAAATCGACAGTAACACAATAATAGTGGGGGACTTTTAACACTTCACTTACACCAATGGACAGATCATCCAAAATGAAAATAAATAAGGAAACAGAAGCCTTAAATGACACAATAGACCAGATAGATTTAATTGATATATATAGGACATTCCATCCAAAAACAGCAGATTACACATTCTTCTCAAGTGCGCACGGAACATTCTCCAGGATAGATCACATCTTGGGTCACAAATCAAGCCTCAGTAAATTTAAGAAAATTGAAATCATACCAAGCATCTTTTCTGACCACAACGCTATGAGATTAGAAATGAATTACAGGGAAAAAACCGTAAAAAAGACAAACACATGGAGGCTAAACAATACGTTACTAAAAAACCAAGAGATCACTGAAGAAATCAAAGAGGAAATCAAAAAATACCTAGAGACAAATGACAATGAAAACACGACGACCCAAAACCTATGGGATGCAGCAAAAGCGGTTCTAAGAGGGAAGTTTATAGCTATACAAGCCTACCTAAAGAAACAAGAAAAATCTCAAGTAAACAATCTAACCTTACACCTAAAGAAACTAGAGAAAGAAGAACAAACAAAACCCAAAGTTAGCAGAAGGAAAGAAATCATAAAGATCAGAGCAGAAATAAATGAAATAGAAACAAAGAAAACAATAGCAAAGATCAATAAAACTAAAAGTTGGTTCTTTGAGAAGATAAACAAAATTGATAAGCCATTAGCCAGACTCATCAAGAAAAAGAGGGAGAGGACTCAAATCAATAAAATCAGAAATGAAAAAGGAGAAGTTACAACAGACACTGCAGAAATACAAAACATCCTAAGAGACTACTATAAGCAACTTTATGCCAATAAAATGGACAACCTGGAAGAAATGGACAAATTCTTAGAAAGGTATAACCTTCCAAGACTGAATCAGGAAGAAACAGAAAATATGAACAGACCAATCACAAGTAATGAAATTGAAACTGTGATTAAAAATCTTCCAACAAACAAAAGTCCAGGACCAGATGGCTTCACAGGTGAATTCTATCAAACATTTAGAGAAGAGCTAACACCCATCCTTCTCAAACTCTTCCAAAAAATTGCAGAGGAAGGAACACTCCCAAACTCATTCCATGAGGCCACCATCACCCTGATACCAAAACCAGACAAAGACACTACAAAAAAAGAAAATTACAGACCAATATCACTGATGAATATAGATGCAAAAATCCTCAACAAAATACTAGCAAACAGAATCCAACAACACATTAAAAGGATCATACACCACGATCAACTGGGATTTATCCCAGGGATGCAAGGATTCTTCAATATACGCAAATCAATCAATGTGATACACCATATTAACAAACTGAAGAATAAAAACCATATGATCATCTCAATAGATGCAGAAAAAGCTTTTGACAAAATTCAACACCCATTTATGATAAAAACCCTCCAGAAAGTAGGCATAGAGGGAACTTACCTCAACATAATAAAGACCATATATGACAAACCCACAGCAAACATCATTCTCAATGGTGAAAAACTGAAAGCATTTCCTCTAAGATCAGGAACGAGACAAGGATGTCCACTCTCACCACTATTATTCAACATAGTTCTGGAAGTCCTAGCCACGGCAATCAGAGAAGAAAAAGAAATAAAAGGAATACAAATTGGAAAAGAGGAAGTAAAACTGTCACTGTTTGCGGATGACATGATACTATACATAGAGAATCCTAAAACTGCCACCACAAAACTGCTAGAGCTAATTAATGAATATGGTAAAGTTGCAGGATACAAAATTAATGCACAGAAATCTCTTGCATTCCTATACACTAATGATGAAAAATCTGAAAGAGAAATTATGGAGACACTCCCATTTACCATTGCAACAAAAAGAATAAAATACCTAGGAATAAACCTACCTAGGGAGACAAAAGACCTGTATGCAGAAAACTATAAGACACTGATGAAAGAAATTAAAGATGATACCAACAGATGGAGAGATATACCATGTTCTTGGATTGGAAGAATCAACATTGTGAAAATGACTATACTACCCAAAGCAATCTACAGAGTCAATGCAATCCCTATCAAATTACCAGTGGCATTTTTTACAGAGCTAGAAAAAATCATCTTAAAATTTGTATGGAGACACAAAAGACCCCGAATAGCCAAAGCAGTCTTGAGGCAAAAAAATGGAGCTGGAGGAATCACACTCCCTGTCTTCAGACTATACTACAAAGCTACAGTAATCAAGACAATATGGTACTGGCACAAAAACAGAAACATAGATCAATGGAACAAGATAGAAAGCCCAGAGATTAACCCACGCACCTATGGTCAACTAAACTATGACAAAGGAGGCAAAGATATACAATGGAGAAAAGACAGTCTCTTCAATAAGTGGTGCTGGGAAAACTGGACAGCTACATGTAAAAGAATGAAATTAGAATACTCCCTAACACCATACACAAAAATAAACTCAAAATGGATTAGAGACCTAAATGTAAGACTGGACACTATAAAACTCTTAGAGGAAAACATAGGAAGAACACTCTTTGACATAAATCACAGCAAGATCTTTTTTGATCCACCTCCTAGAGTAATGGAAATAAAAACAAAAATAAACAAGTGGGACCTAATGAAACTTCAAAGCTTTTGCACAGCAAAGGAAACCATAAACAAGACGAAAAGACAACCCTCAGAATGGGAGAACATATTCTCAAATGAATCAATGGACAAAGGATTAATCTCCAAAATATATAAACAGCTCATTCAGCTCAATATCAAAGAAACAAACACCCCAATCCAAAAATGGGCAGAAGACCTAAATAGACATTTCTCCAAAGAAGACATACAGACGGCCACGAAGCACATGAAAAGATGCTCAACATCACTAATTATTAGAGAAATGCAAATCAAAACTACAATGAGGTATCACCTCACTCCTGTTAGAATGGGCATCATCAGAAAATCTACAAACAACAAATGCTGGAGAGGGTGTGGAGAAAAGGGAACCCTCTTGCACTGTTGGTGGGAATGTAAATTGATACAGCCACTATGGAGAACAATATGGAGGTTCCTTAAAAAACTAAAAATAGAATTACCATATGACCCAGCAATCCCACTACTGGGCATATACCCAGAGAAAACCGTAATTCAAAAAGACACATGCACCCGAATGTTCATTGCAGCACTATTTACAATAGCCAGGTCATGGAAGCAACCTAAATGCCCATCAACAGACGAATGGATAAAGAAGATGTGGTACATGTATACAATGGAATATTACTCAGCCATAAAAAGGAACGAAATTGAGTCATTTGTTGAGACGTGGATGGATCTAGAGACTGTCATACAGAGTGAAGTAAGTCAGAAAGAGAAAAACAAATATCATATATTAACGCATGTATGTGGAACCTAGAAAAATGGTACAGATGAGCCAGTTTGCAGGGCAGAAGTTGAGACATAGATGTGGAGAATGGACATATGGACACCAAGGGGGGAAAACTGCGGTGAGGTGGGGATGGTTGTGTGCTGAATTGGGCGATTGGGATTGACATGTATACACTGATGTGTATAAAATTGATGCCTAATAAGAACCTGCAGTATAAAAAAACAAACAAAACAACTAATACTAAACTTTCATTGGGTTATTTGTATGGAAATATGTTAATATAAATGTTTCAGACATTACATGAAATTTCTAAAAATCTTATATTTGTATTTGTATAAAAAAAAAACCTATAAAAATGTTTTGTGTTATTAAAAAAAAAAAGGCAAAAGGTTGAAAAATCAATAAGTTAAATATCCATCTCAAGAATTTAGAAGAAAATACTCCCAGCAATATAGTCCAAAGACAGAAGGAAGGAAATAGATAAAAGTACTAATAAAATAACCCCAAAAGAAGTGCTCTAAAAAAGTTAATAAAATTGAAAACCTCTGACAAGTATTTTCAAGGAAAAATACAATTAACCAATGTTAGAAATGAAAAAGAACCCTCATTCCTACAGATAGTAAAATCTGTTAAGTAAATATTAAAAGGACTTTATACTAAACATTTAAAAATATTAGATGAAATGAATAAATTCTTTTAAAAAATGCAACTTACCAAAATTGAGAAACAAAATAGAATAATGTGAATCATCCCATAACTGAAATTAAACTAAAAATTTTAAAACTGTCTCATAAGGAACACTCCAGATTCAGGTGGCTAGAAGGACAAATTTTGCCTATACCCTTGAGGAAGAAATAACATCAATCTTACACAAATTCTTCCAAAGAATAGAAAAAGAGAGAACACTCCCCAACTTATTAGACCAACAAAACAGAGTTAGCAAAATCTAAAAGGACATAATGAGAAAGGAAAAATACAGACCAAGCACCTTCCTGAACATGGATGAAAAAAATCTAAAACATAATAATAGCAAGCAGAATTCAGTTTGGAACATTAAAAGAATGATATATCACAATCTGGGTTGATTCCAGGAAAATAAAGTAGGCTTAACATTTAAAATTAAATCCATGTACTATTCCATATTAATAAAATAAAGGAGAAAAAAGTATTCTCAGTAGAGACAATAAGAAAAGCATTTGATAAAAGGTATTGCCCATTTATGACAGAAACTCTCAGGAACCTAGGAATACAGTCATCCTGTGTTCCAGGAACCCCATAGATACCAAATTCTGCAGATGCTCAAGTTCCTTACATAAAATAGTGCAGGATTTGCATATAACCTATGCACATCCTCCCATATACATAAATCATCTCTAGATTACTTACAATACCTGATACAATATAAATGCTATGTAAGTAGCTGTAAATACAATTTAAATGCCATGTAAATATTTGCTAGCATTCAGCAAATTCAAGTTTTGCTTTTTGTAACCTTCCAGAATTTTTTTCCAAGTATTGATATTTTTGATCCACAGATTCAACCAACTGTGGATGCAGAACCCACAGATATGGAGAGCTGACTATAGAAGACAACTTGCTTAATCTGAGAAAAAGGAGAAATGTTGGTCCTTGTAAATTGGGGAATAAGGAAACAATGTAACTATCACCACTCCTTCTATTTAACAATTATTCCTATTCAGTCTAGAAGTTGTTGAACAAACAAGACAAACAAATAAGAGATTGAGGAAGAAATAAAACTGCCATTATTCATGATGACATGACTGTATACATAAACATTTTAAAAAGGACAGATAAACTATTAGAAATAATACATTTTGCATGGTTGCTGAATACAAAATCAACATACAAAAATCAATTGTTTTCTCCATCCACACACACACAAATAAACCATTAAAGATGCTTTTAAAAATACTTTTAAGATACTGGCATAGAAATAGACACACAGACCAACAGAACTGAATAGAGAGCCCAGAATTAAACCTCCACATATACAGTCAACTCACATTTTCATAAGGACGCTAGGAACATGCAGTGGAGAATGATAGTCTCTTCAAAAATGGTGCTGGGAAAACTGGATAAACACATGCAGAAGATAAAACTGCATCCCTATCTTATGCCACTCAGAAAAATTAACTCAAAAATGAATCAGAGGAGATATGAGGATAGATATATATGTATAGCTGATTCACTTTGTTATAAAGCAGAAACTAACACATCATTGTAAAGCAATTATACTCTAATAAAGATGTTTTAAAAAAATGAATCAAAGACTTAAACATTAAGACCTAAAACCATAAAACTCCTAGAAGAAAACATAGGGAGGAAGCTCCTCAGCATTGGTCTTGGCAATGATTCTATAGATATGACACCAAAAGCACAAACAAAAAATGAAAAAAATTCAACCAGTGGGACTACATCAAACTTAAAAGCTTTTGCAGAGCAAAAGATACAATCAACAAAATGAAAAGGCAACCTACAGAATGGGAGAAAATTTTTGCAAATCATGTATCAGATAAGGGATTAATATACAAAATTTATAAAGAACTCATACAACTTAATAACAACAACAAAAAAAACCCAAACAATCCAATTTTTAAAATGGGCACAAGAGGTAAATACACATTTTCCCAAAGAAGATATCCAAATGGCCAAAGGTACATGAGAAGGTGTTCAACATCACTAATCATCAGGGAAATGCAACTCAAAACCACAATGAGACAGCACCTCACACCTGTAAGAATGGTGATCATCAAGACCAGCAAGAGAGAAGTGATAGTTATCATATGATATTTGTCTTTCTCTGTCTGACTAACTTCACTCAGTATGACAATCTCTAGGCCCATCCATGTTGCTGCAAATGGCATTATTTCGTTCTTTTTTATGGCTCAGTAATATTCCATTGTATATATGTACCACATCTCCTTTATCCATTCCTCTGTTGATGGACACATTTACAAAACAGAAATAGAGTCACAGATGTAAAAAACAAACTTATGGTTACCAGGGGGGAAGGGGGGGAGGGACACATTAGGAGATTGGGATTGACATATACACACTACTATATATAAAAATAGATAACTAATAAGGACCTACTGTATAGAACAGGGAACCCTAATCAATACTCTGTAATGACCTATATGGGAAAAAATCTAAAAAAGAGTAGATATATGTATGTATAACTGATTCACTTTGCTGTACAGCAGATACTAACACAACACTGTAAATCAACTATATTCCAATAAAATTTTTTTTAATTAAAAACTTTAAAAAACATTAAAGAAGAGATAAGTGTTGGAGAGTCTGTGGAGAAAAGGGAACCCTCCTGCACTGCTGGTGGGAATGTAAATTGGTGCAGCCACTGTGGAGAACAGTATGGAGGTTCCTCAAAAAAATTAAAAATAGAGCTACCATATGATCCAGCAATTCCACTTTTGGATATTTATTAGAAGAAAGTGAAAACACTAATTCAAAAAGATATATGGGGCTTCCCTGGTGGCGCAGTGGTTGAGAATCTGCCTGCCAATGCAGGGGACACGGGTTCGAGCCCTGGTCTGGGAAGATCCCACATGCCGCGGAGCAACTAGGCCCGTGAGCCACAATTACTGAGCCTGCGGGTCTGGAGCCTGTGCTCCGCAACGGGAGAGGCCGCAATAGTGAGAGGCCCGCGCACCGTGATGAAGAGTGGCCCCCACTTGCTGCAACTAGAGAAAGTCCTCGCACAGAAACGGAGACCTAACACAGCCATAAATAAATAAATAAATAAATAAAAAAAAAAAAAAAGAGTTCTTAAGAAAAAAAAAAAAAAAAAGATATATGTACTCCCATATTCACTGCAGCATTTTTTGTCATAGTCAAGATATGGAAACAACCTAAATGTCCACTGACGGATGAATAGATAAAGAAGATGTGATCTATTTATACAATGGAATATTCAGCCATTAAAAAAAAAAAAGAATAAAAACTTGCCATTTAAGACAACACTGATGGACCATTATGCTAAGGAAATAAGTCAGACAGAGAAGGACAAATACCATATTATCTCACTTACATGTGGAATTAAAAAACAAAAAAAAAAAAACAAGCTCATAGATACAGAGAACAGATGGGTAGGTACCAGAGGTGGGGGGTGAAGGGTGGGCAAAATGGGTGAAGGTGGTCAAAAGGTACAAACTTCCAGTTATAAAATAAGTAACTGCAGTTAACAGATCTTAAAAGTTCTCACCACAAGAAAAAAAGAAATCTGTAACTATGTATGCTGACAGATGTTAAGCAGACTTATTGTGATCATTTCACAATATAAACAAATATCAAAGTATTATGTTGTACACCTAAAACTAATATAATGAATTATATGTCAATTAAAACTCAATTTTAAAAAAACCTTCAGAGAAAATAAAAATGATGTAGGTATATATAAACAAATTTATCATGTTTGTGGATTTGAAATCTGTTATTTCACTTTTCTCCAAACTGATAGTTAAATTTAATGAAATTCTAATCAACATCTGAAGTGTGCACGTGCGTTTTATTGGGATATGATAAACTGATTCTAAAATGTATATTCAAAAGGATCTAAAATGGCCAAGATAATATTTTAAAAAATCAAAGTGGAAAGAGCTACTATTCCAGATATCAAGACATTACAATGCAACAATAATTAAGCACTCTGACATTTGTACAAGGACACACAAATATACAGTGGAATAGAGAGCCACTTAGCAGACTCTCACCCACACAGACAGATAATAAAATATGAACTCTACCTCACAAACATACTTTCCAGGATGATTACAGATCTAAGTAGAAAAGACAAAACAACAAAACTTCTGAAGATAACAGAAGAAGATATCTTGCTGTTTGCAGAGTAGGCAAAGACTTTTAAACAGAACACCCAACATACAAGCTATAGAGGAAAAGATGGATAATTGAGACTACATTAAAAGTAATCATCAGAAGACACCGTGAAGAAAGTAAAAGCTTAATTTACCAAGGGTCTGAAACCATTACTAAGAGACACTACAGCCACTAAGAAAAATCCAATCAACCCATAGAAAAATGAGCAAGACACCTCAAAGGAGAACACACAAATAAACATAAGAAAAAGTTATCAACCACATTAATAATCAGAGAAAAGTAAACTAAAACCACAGTGACATAACATTACACCTCCATCAGAATGGTTAAAGTCATACAAAAAATAGAAGAGTGACAGTACCAAAGTTGCCAAGAATGTAGAACAATGGGAATTCTCATATACTGCTGATGGAACTGTAAATTGATAGAACCACTTATGAAAATCATTTTGCCATATCTCATAAAGCCGGATACATGCATACTTACTCCTAGGTATATACCCAACAGAAATGTACAAGAATGTTCATAACGGCATTATTTGAAATCACTCCAACAATAAAACAGGTATGTTCATAAACAGCAGAGCAGCTAGGTAAAAGATGAAGTCTTCACACAGTGGGGAACCACACAAAAATGAAAACAAATGACAACTTCACTTAATGTGAGCAAAGGCAGCAGACACAGAAGAATGCGTACTGTAGGATATTTATATCAAAGTTGCAGAAGCAGATGAAATTAAACCACAGTGTTTCAGGACTGATACTAGGGTAGTAAAATCATTAGGAAAAGTTGGTTGTGGTTCCCGTACAAGACAACATTAGTTACCTGTGACAGCAAGGAATGGGCATGAGAGGAGTTTTCTGTGATGCCGTCAATGTTTCATCTACTTATTTCTTTTGCATTTCAGTAACTTTATTAAAAGCTAGATCCCTTAGTACAAAAACATAACGATAGTTGGTTAGGTTACCTACACTGATGTATTCAAAATATTGAAATCTATCATCCTTTTGAGAAAGTGAAAAGTTTATCCATAAAACATCGTTTACAAAAGTATAAGATACACTGTGGTTCTTCGGTTTATTTTCCAGGGCATATCTACCCATAACTTTATGTCAAAATTGGGTATAGCCATCCTGGATAGACCCAGGCTACGCGTTGAACAAAGTAACCCCTAACGCTGCAGATCTCCTTAGATTCACTAACTTACCAGAAAATCCCGACCTCAGGAACCTCATAGTTATAAAGATGCCCACTTACTTTTAATACTTTCTTTTGGCACAGTGGGGACAATATAATTTTGTATACTCTCTTCCTTTTAAGCAAAATTCTAAATTAGAAGCAATGACAGTTTTTTGTTTGTTTTTTTTTAAATATTTATTTATTTGCCTGCGCCACACGGGATCTTCGTTGCCACGTGCGGGATATTCATTGCAGCATGTGGGATCTTTAGCTGTGGCATGCGGGATCCAGTTCCCCAACCAGAGGTCGAACCAGGGCCCCCTGCACTGGGAGAACAGAGTCTTAGCCACTGGACCACCAGGGAAGTCCCAATGACAGTTTTATAAAAACAGTCCTTAGCAAAAACTTCTGCAGTGTTAAATCAAGCAAGATTTGGAGTGATGCTAACAGTAATTTGAGTTACTAATACAATAAAAGTTAATTTCACCAGTGGGGCTAGATTAAGGCAGTAGATCTTGTATAAAAATTTTTTATCATGGATATAAACATCACCTGTTTTCTAGAAAAAATATTAAAGATAACTTAATATGCCAAAATGACTAGGTCTGTAGTTGTGCTTTATATAAAATGCCCTCAAATTGAAATGTAATTCCCCTGTATCAGTAAAGTCCACATCTCTGGATTGTCTATTACTTGCACTACAGTGTCAAGAAACCATTTTCACTGCCTACAATACTGACCCTTGTTATGCCTTAAAAGTGCATTTGCAAAATGTTGGTTTTGATGTAAACCTCATAATTTAAAATTTAAAGTAAGTTACCATTTTTTTAATGTTTTTATTGGAACATAATTGCTTTACAATGGTGTGTTAGTTTCTGCTTTATAACAAAGTGAATCAGTTATACATATACATATGTTCCCATATCTCTTGCATCTCCCTCCCTCCCACTCTCCCTATCCCACCCCTCTAGGTGGTCACAAAGCACCAAGCTGATCTCCCTGTGCTATGTGGCTGCTTCCCACTAGCTATCTATTTTACATTTGGTAGTGTATGTATGTCCATGCCACTCTCTCACTTTGTCCCAGCTTACCCTTCCCCCTCCCCGTGTCCTCAAGTCCATTCTCTAGTAGGTCTGCGTCTTTATTCCCGTCTTGCCCCTAGGTTCTTCATGACCATTTTTTTTTTTTTAGATTCCATATATATGTGTCAGCATACGGTATTTGTTTTTCTCTTTCTGACTTACTTCACTCTGTATGACAGACTCTAGGTCCAGCCACCTCACTACAAGTAGCTCAATTTTGTTCCTTTTCATGGCTGAGTGATATTCCATTGTATATATGTGCCACATCTTCTTTATCCATTCATCTGTCGATGGACACTTAGGTTGCTTCCATGTCCTGGCTATTGTAAATAGAGCTGCAGTGAACATTGTGGTACATGACTCTTTCTGAATTATGGTTTTCTCAGGGTATATGCCCAGTAGTGGGATAAGACCTAAATACAATATATTGATCCAATGTAGAATATTTTATTTCTTGACCTGGGCAGTAATTACATAGGTGATCAATCTGTGTTAAATCTTGAGCCATACATCTGTACTTTTCTATATGTAAACTGTATTTCCCATTATAAAGGCTAAAAAAAAAATGTTGAATCACATTGGCATGTATGTTTAAACAGACCAAATATATGTGGGTCTCTTTCTAGATACCCTGTTCTGTTCCACTGATCTCTGTCTGCATGTCTGTCCTTATGTCTGTACCACGCTGTCTTAATAAAGGTAGCTTTACCATCAGTCTTGTAATCAGGTAGTGTTTGTAAGTCGACCAGCTTTGTTGGTCTAGTCCAGAACTATTTTATCTATCCTAGTTCCTCTGCACTTCAATACATATTTTAGAATCAGCTGTTAATGTCTACAAAATGCCTGCTGGGATTTTTAATGGGATTGTGTTGAATTCCTGGCATTTTAACGGTGTGGTGGCAGGGCCCCCATCTACTTAGTTCTTTACAGATCTTATACATATTCCATTAAATTTATCTCTACATATTTCATGTTTTTCATGCTATTTTTGAAAGTACTGTTTTCACTTCTTTATTTTCTAATTGTTTGTTGCTAGTACATGGAAATACAATTGATGTTCCTAAGTTCACCTTAGCCTCATGAACCATTTAAATTCACATATTAGTGCTAAAGACTATTTAATATAGTCACTGGAATTTTCTACATAAACAATCATGTCACCTGCACAGAAAGTTTTACTTCTCTCTAGTCTTTTTTTAATAGTTCTTTTTTTTTAACATCTTTATTGTAATATATTTGCTTTACAATGGTGTGTTAGTTTCTGCTTTATAACAAAGTGAATCAACTATACGTATACATATACCCCCATATCCCCTCCCTCTTGCATCTTAGTCTCACCCTCCCGATTCCACCTCTCTAGGTGGTCACAAAGCACCGAGCTGATCTCCCTGTGCTATGTGGCTGCTTCCCACTAACTATTTATTTTACATTTGGTAATGTATATATGTCCATGCCACTCTCTCACTTTGTCCCAGCTTACCCTTCCCCATCCCCATGTCCTCAAGTCCATTCTCTATGTCTGCGTCTTTATTCCTATCTTGCCTCTAGGTTCTTCAGAACCTTTTTTTTTTTTTTTTTTAGATTCCATATATATGTGCTAGCATAGGGTATTTGTTTTTCTCTTTCTGACTTACTTCACTCTGTATGACAGACTCTAGGTCCATCTACCTCACTACAAATAACTCAGTTTCATTTCTTTTTATGGCTAAATGTAAGGCCAGACACTATAAAACTGTCCATCGACAGACGAATGGATAAAGAAGATGTGGCACATATATACAATGGAATATTACTCAGTTTTTACCTTTTGACCACCTTCACCCGTTTTGCCCACCACCCCAGCCCTCTCTCTATTCTTTATGCCTTGTATTTCTTCCTCTTGCCTTAGTTCAGTGGCTAGAACCTCCAGGGTAGTGCTGAATAGAAGAGCAGGTATATAAATGTGACGTAGCACGTGAGCTACTCCTACAGCAAGTGAAGTCAGCACCCTTGCCTGTTCCCATTCTTAGGTCCAAGACATTCAGTCTTTCACTATTAATCTTGCTGTCAGCTGTAGGTTCTTCTTAGGTATGACCTATCAGTGTGAAGCTATTCCCTTCTCTTCTAGTTTGCCAAGAGTTTTTTGTTTTTGTTTTTGTTTTTATAAATGGGCATTAAATTTGTCAAAGGCTTTCTCTGCATCTATTAAGATGATCATACCCTTTTCTCCTTTATGCCCGGACTGATTTTCAAATGTTCAACCAACCCTGCATTCCTCTTTATATATTGCTGGATTAAATTTGTAAATATTTTGTTAAGGAATCTCCTGTTTATTTTCATCAGGGACACCATCTACAGTTTCTTAGTGACTCTATCTGGTACTGGTATCAATTTTAGTCTGATAAAGTAAGTACAATGGTATTCACTTCTCTATTTTTTGAAAGAGGTTATGTAGGACTGGTATTATTTCTTCTTTGAAGGTTTGGGGAAATTCACCATTGAAGCCACGGCAACCCAAGGTTTTCTTTGTTTTGCTAACAAGCTTGTTTTATTAATGACAAAAAAAATTTAGAAAGGAACAGGGAGTGCAAACTTAAAACAATGCTAAAACAGCTGTGCATGTGTATACATACATGGATGCAAATAATTCTTATTCACTGAGATGGTTTGAAAAATTTGTAAGAGCTCAAGAGAAAGTAAAAATATCCAAACTGCCATGACCTTGGGCGTTTATAAATTTCCTCTCTCAGTGAGCATGTATTATTTGTAACTAGAAACAAAACCAACAAATAGCAGTCAGAGCGCTCAATAAATTAAAGGGGATCTCTTCACACTCTGTTCTGAGCCTGTAGAGATGGTGTAGAGGGGCTTTCTGACTTGGCTATGAGTTTACAGCAAAGTATGTATCACTGTGAAGATTCTATTAGTTGGTTTCACTAGTCTTCCACTTCTCACACAGTCATGGCAGAGTAACACCTGACTTTTAAGAGGGTGAGAAATACCAATTTGAACTTCACAACCAGAAAAAAAAGAGATGTGATGATTCAGGTTTGTCCAATAGAGAAGACAAAGGAGTTAGAAATAAGGGCCAAGGAAAATTCATGTTGAGCCTGGAAAAATGGAGAGTATCTTCCAAATGACTAGAGGTCATTTAGAAGACGCTAATATAATATATTTCTAATGAGGCCACAGCAACTCACAGCAACCACAACTCAAGTGTATCAAATGGAAGATGGATGTAAAGAGAAATTTCGTAAGGTATATTTAGAAAACCACATGAAAAGTTGAACAAACAGCCCAACTTCTCAAAATTTTTTGTTGAGTCTCCGACTTTATTGTGCCACAAGAATATTCCACCAACAGTAACATAATGCAAATAATTTACATACATTTCCAGAATTAAAGGAAACAAAACAACGCTATCAAGTTAGGAGGCAACAGTTTTTATAATGACTTTCCTTAAACCTTTTTTGTTGGCTCCAGATAAAATAGTGTGTATAATCTTTTGTAGCACTTGAGCTAATCCCACAGCAAGTAAAGACAGGGAACTGGAAATATGTAACTCCTGTTTCTGATTAATTTTACAGAGGATGTGGGCGGTCAGACTCAGTTAGTCCAAACACTTAAGAAATCAGTTGGAAAGAAAACATCACATCACATGAGTTCTCCTTGTTGTCAGCAGTAACATGGTGTGTGGCTGGGGAGTAGAGGGTATTCACATGAGGACGAGAGTAAGACTTGAGATTCCAAAGAATGAATAACAAATACGTCACAGAACATACAAACATGGTATTATGCTCCGTTATTCAGAGATGTCACATCTGAATTTAAACACTTAAATTACAATTCTTCCACCTGTCATTTTCTCATTTTCTCAAATAGACATCTTAAGAGAATCTGGATAAGAGGGGCTGCATTTGAAGTTCAGAAGAAAGTTGTTTAATAATGAATCAGGCACAGTTACTGGACAGGTTAGCTGCTCAGCAGTGCACTGAGAAGAGGGACGAAGCAGGTAGGCGGGACCTTGGAAGAACCTTTTATTATAGTAGGAGGATCAAACTTGGGCAGGGAAAGCAGATGGAGTTCTCTAATTTGTTAGAAGTATTTGATCTATATTTAGAAGTCCATTTCTATTTAATTTAATATCTGAATTGCTGTTTGAATATGAAGAAATAAATTCACTCAAGCCTAAATGTCTCTTTCCTAATCATATATTAGGGAGGAAACGTGTCTCACAGACCTTACTTGCTGCACTAATAAGAATACATTTATGATATAACAGCAATAATGCTGTGAACATCACCCAGGGAGGTCAACGGACTTACCCAAGGTCATTGCAAATCCAGAAAAAGAAAGTAAGTTTTTCTATATCCAACTAAGCAGATAAGCTTTCCTGCAGTACACAGAGCCTATACTCTGAGACCCTGAAAAATGATGTTTTTTAAAAAATCCAAGCTGAATACAAACTTGACATTCTGGCTGGATTAAATATGTAACAAAGCTTCTAGTATTACCCAGTGGAAAGAAATTTAAAAAACTAATGGAAGAGGTAGGATGCTGTGGCAATTAGCAAGATACTTTTAGAGCTTACAACATTAATTTAAACCTTGGTTCATAGTCTTAATTTTGAAAAAGTTACTTAATCTCCCTGAACCTCACTTTTTCCTGGGTAAAATGAGGATAGTATGAGATATTATTTGCAAATCACAGTGCTTCAAGCTCTGGTAAATGTTCGATAAATAGTACCAACTGCATTTATTAATAATAGTTAATATTATAATCATTTACTACTCTCACCTTCAGATGACCCAGACAACAAAGTTATTATTTCTCTCAGTGACTGACACCTCAGGAAAGCACTAACCTAACAATGACTAAGAGAACACCCTTTTAGTGAAGCCACACATGCCCACACATTTCCCACCACTACACACACACTTCAGTTCTCAGAAATAATTAACTGTGAGCAACTACTTTAGTCCAGATACACTGGAAAATGCTGTTAAGTGATCTACATTTCTACAGCTCCAGAAGATGGTCTCCCCATAAAGTATTAGCTAACAGCACAGCACTGCAGGGGGAACAAGGACCTGTCAGAGTGAACAAAGCAAACTGTTAGGTAAATCCATAGTTTTATAAAGTCCATAGTTACACACCTTCTATGACCAAAAAAAAAAAAAGCTTTAACTTTCATTTTTTGGATTTCAGAAGTACAATTAAGGGTAAATTAACTTCAAATTGAGAATTCTGTTCTTCCACTCTTCCTAAAGCTTTCAAAAGCCTTCTCAAGTAGCAAAATAAATTTTTGTTTGTTTCCAGACCTTATTTTTCCTTCTTTCTTCTCGTCTTTCCCACGTGTTATTGCCCAGACGATTAACAACTGTGTCTGTTCATCCTCGGTGACCCTTACCAACATGCAGATGCTGAAATTCCATCTTCGTGGTCAGAACATTTTGCTTTATCTTTTTGGGAGACAGATCCCAAAACAGCTTTTCTATTTTGCATGAGGCCTTTCCACCACAAAAGTGGATTCCTCTTACCATCCCAGGGTCAAACAGCCTGTCAGTTCTGGCCTGCTCTAATTCAGATATTGGAAGTGTTTTAAAACAAAACAAAACAAAACAAAAACCCTCCTTTGAGGCAAGTTCATGGCCTGTTTCAGAGACAAGTCTGCCAGGCACCACCTCCCACCCCATCACCATGGAGGGAGCCAGGTTCCTGACGCAGCATGGTCTCCCCTGAATGCCTCTGAAAACACAGCATGCACAACACAGATGAATTAAATAGAAACTCCTCTGCAGAGACTTAAATCTTTTGAAAAAGTAATAAATAAATCTGAAGTATCTTAAAATGAAATTTCATAAGCACTGACTGGGTTGGGATTTAAACAAATGCTTTTGATCTGCCTCAAACCAAGCTGAACGCTTCCCTCTGCATAGGCCTTCTTCTCAGTGACACACATTCATAACAATCCCAAGTTCTAGCCACTATTAAAGGAAGGCATCTAATTAGCTTTGATGTGCCAGCATTCAGTTAAATGATGTAACTAAGGAGTCCTTTGGTAAACTAACAAACTGTGAATTGTTCAAAATTTTTGAGAGTATGAATTATTAAAAATTACATCTTCCATCCAGTCTCCCAAACTAGAAACCTTGGCTTTTGACAACCCTGCACATCCTGAATCCAGTCAGTCGCCAAAACCAGTCAGCTCTAACTCAGACAGGCCTCTAGAATTAGACTCTCACTCACCCCAACCACTTTCCTTCTCGGACCTAGTTTGAACGATTTTAATACTCGCTTCCTTGGTCGCCAGTCTCCTGCATCCACCTCCCACCATGCGGTGAGACCGCACCAAAAGCAAAGACAAGCACGCCCATCTCTCACCAGGAAAAACGTTGTAGATCTCCAGTGATTCTGAGATGGAATTCCGGGTCCTGGTCTGGCCTGTGACGGTGCCCTCACGGATAGCCATCTGCCCACACATCTCCTCTCATCCTTCTCAAGTCCCCCTTTGTTCCTGCTGCCCAGGATGGCTCCCCATTTCCTGGATGTACCAGGATCCATCAGAGCCTCTGGGGCAGAATGAGTTCTTCTCTCAAAGACAGCTCAGCTTTCCACCTGACAAACTCCTACTTAACCTTCCAGTGCCGCTTTGAATGCCCGCTCTCTATGGGGGGCTTCTCCCCCTTTCCTCCCCCAGGCAGTTGAGTGCATCATCGTCTGTGTTCCCGCAGCACGTTTAGCATCTGTAGCAGCATTTCCTCTGTGTGAGTGTTGTCTGTGTGCTGCCCTCTCCCCAGCGAGAGCATGAGTTCCCCTAAGACATGAACCATGTACAATTCCGAGGCTGGTATGAATGTTACCATTGACTGAATCCTCTACTGCATGTTAGCTTCATCATGATCTAACACAAAGTACATGAAATTAAAGCCAGGCAACTCCTGGGTTTAAATCATAAGTCCTAGCGCCGTCTTCTTCTAGAAACTTAGCTGTGGAGCCTTGTGCTTCCTCACCTGTAAACTAGTAACACAACCAGCTCATGGAGAGGGAGGCGGGGAGGGAGGGGGAACTAAGGAAGATTAAATGAGAAGATACATGAACACTGCCTGGACACGTCCGGGCATGAATATATGTATCAATGATAACAAAGATAAAACAGCCCTGGCACCCACTCTGTGCTGGCATGTGGTCAACAACCTCCCAATATAACCAACTAGTAACAAAGGCCCATGGAGGACACAGAAGCTGACCGATGCCACAGGGTAAGTGCCAGTAAAGCCAAGACTCAAGCCCAGTTGGGGATCTAACCATAAGGTCCGAACATTACTTCACTTACCTAAGTACCTGATAATTTATCTGATCCTCATCAAAATTCCTTTTACCTTCCTTTTATGGATGAAAAAACTGAGCCTCAGATAAATAACTTGCTGCAAATCATACATACAGTTACAGGGTAAACAAGCTAGGATTCAGTTCCAGTGTGTCTAAACTCAAAACACTTCAGTCAAAATCTCATGGGCTATTATCAATATAAAAGGTGCAAAAAAAAAAAAAAAAAAAAAAAGGTGCAGACATACTATAAAACAGAAGACTGGCATGAACCTCCAGAACAGCACCTGTGTGGCGGTGATTCAAAATGAAGCCAGATTCCCCCTGGTTAAGGTGATCAGGAAACCTTCCTGGAAGGTTTTTAAAAGTATTAAAAAAAATAAAATTTGACATTAAAAAAATGAAAATTATTATTGGAAACCAAAAACTATGTCTGGAGAGCATTCAGGAAAAGGGGGAAATCTGTAAATCAGGGACAGAAAATCACAGGGTCCTCGGGGGACCAGGGGAGGGTCAGAGTGGGGAGGGAAAATGCGGGGGAGCACGGATACCACAAGGGTGTGCACCACATGAGCAGAAAATAAGGCAGATCCGGTCCTGGTGAGAATAAGCCACAATGAGAAGGGGATGGGATGTACGGGGACTGATCCAGGCAAGAGGCCCAGAGCAGACATAGTGGGGGCCCTGGGCTGAGAGGCAGACTTCCCAGGAGCTGAGGGGCACAGATGGGGACCACAGGGCCTCAGTGCAGAGGAGGGCAAGGTTTTACACATGGAAGAAAGCCACAGTTATGCTCTTGAGAAAGGAGGACCACTTGATGACGTTTTGCAAAGGAGTCTGATTTCAGGTAAGTTGAATCTGAGATGCCAGTGGAACAGTGAGATCAAGGCTTTCAGCAGGCAGACAGAAACACAATCAGAGCTGCAGGTGTGACTGGAGCTGGGTGTCTGCATGCAGGCCAGTCCGTGGGCACATGCATTTGTGAAGACAAAGAACGGGGGGAAGGAGGGGAGAGAAACTCAAGGACTTGACTTTCTACATTTTAGCAGCAGGAAGAAGAAAGGAGAAAAAATCGTGCTTTGCAGCAAGCAGAGTTTGCAAGAAACACTGTCTAAAACCGCCTCAAATCCTACTAGAAGTTAAGGAAAGTGAATTCTCAAAACTAAGGGAACAGACATCTTTCCATAAATATCTGAAATATGTTGATGGGCCTGGAAATTGGATAGTTAAGGACGAAACGGTGGTAGAAAAGTAGAAGCAAGTTTTCCAGAAGTCTTGCAAGAAGAATTAGTCCATATAAGACGAAACTGAGGAAGGTCACATAAAACTGCAAACCTCCCAATAAAATGAGAAAGTGTCCCAGCTCAGAACCAATGGCTGGACGGTTGCTGAGAAGAAGGAAAGACATTTGATCATGGCTACAGCTGTGATCATCCTCACTCAGAGGCCAGCCACTCTCCAGAGCGCAAACACAACTACACAAAACAGAGGCCTTGACAAGCCATTTCCAAAGACCAAGCACTTATAGTAACTTCACAATCGGGACTTAGAATCAACAAATTTATCGATAGAACCCATGTATCCACAAGGTATCCAGGGAAGATAGTTTATTAGCCTCATATTACTACATATCATTTATTTTCTGAAGTTATTAACAAAGGAAGCCTCCTGTTAGAACTTGTGCATTTGCCTTAGACCATACTTAAGAGATGCTAACATGTTTGTGTCCATAGACTGTACTGATTCTAAAAGAGATTCAACGGCCTCTGCATGACAGAAACAGTCGTCAAGAGGAGGCGTGTCAGAGTTCTACAGACTTAGATGGGGACCATTTCCTGCTAATTACAATGCCCAGTCTCCATCTCTCTAAAATAGACATTAATAATAATACCTCCAGGGTGTTATAAGGTGTGGAAGATCAAATGACATGTGTAAAATCATTAGCAAAGTAATGGCTCCACAAATGTTACTGTTATTTGAAGGGTCATGGAACTGGACTTCATTTTACCAGTGAGGTAACACAACTAGTAACAGAGCTTAGAAACAAAATCAATTTTCATCCCTTAGCTCAGTGCTCTTTAGTTGGATTTTAATTTCAAAGTATTATTAAATCTCAGTGTGATCTTAATTAAAATCATGACCCAACAAGATCCTGAGCAGGAAGTGCCTTCATTGTGTTTGCTTGGTCTTACCTTGTAGAAACTGCTCATGCTCAAAGACACCACTTCTTGCTCATAGCTAAGGAGAACATGGGATGGCCTGGTGTCTCGTTTAATCAACGGTAGTTTACTGCTGGGTACAGAAGAGGTTACCCGGTTCCCATGAGTACTCTGTGTTCACTACGTCTGATTTGTAGCCCATCACATCTGTAAGCACCCATGATCTTTATATCTTGATATAAGCTCCTTCACAAAGTTTTGTTCAAATCGTTAAAAGTGAAAGAGTATTTCAATACAAGTTAATCCTTTAGCTAAAGAAGATAATGGCTTAGCAAATTCAACTTAATGAAAATTGTTTTCTCTAATCGGGAAGGTGTGTTGTTTTAACCAGAAACTCAACTGAAGGGAGTTATCCCAAGCTTTAACTGAAAAAGTGCTGGGTCAGAAGAGTACAAAAAATCCTAATAACTTCATCAACATCAGCATTCAAAATATTGGATTATTTTCTCTAATATGACTGTAACCTGAACTATTTCTATACTTGTTTTCATCTGTTCTTAGAGAAAAAAACTACAGTGACTCTTTTCTTGAGCAATGTAGAAAGCAGCTTACATTTCTCTCCAATTTTAAAAATTTGCTAAATGAAAGAATATTTTACATTTTAAAAATCAAAAGTACTACAATTAACTTTCCAGTGAATTTATTCTGTGGTGCTGAAATTTTAAAACGTCTTCCAGCAACTCTGTAACCTTGGAAATTACAGCTGACCCTTGAACAAGGGTTTGAGCTACACAGGTCCACTTATACTCGGATTTTCTCAGTAGTAAATACTGAATCCCAACCAGCTGGTTGAACGGCAGACATGGAGAGCTCACTATAAATTATACACAGCTTGTCTACTGCTTGAAGGGTAGCCCTCAACCCACGTTGTTCAAGGGTCAACTGTAATCCTGTTCTGCGAATTCCCTTTCCATAATTTGAAATCACCAGAAGAGGGCAGAGCTAAGCATGTGCTACTTGGATTCCCTGGGCACGAAATGAGAAGAAACTTGCAAAATGAAGCCGAGTTCTATTTTTGACTGAAATTTAGCACCTCAGTTGCTATATTTGCTGAGCGTAGAGACTTGCCTAGAAGAATTGGCCACCTAATTTCTCTTATGCACATAAAGGGGAATAAAACTCAACACTGCAATAGAATAAACGCAGTAGAAATGCTTGGCAATTAACAGAACAAAGACATGGAAGAATCTAACATTTATAGTACCTTGCTCGTTTTATGCATACGCATTTATGTGAAACAATTAAATAGCTTACAAATCAAATCAGAAATAACCTGGTATATGTGATAATGGTAGAGATAAAAATATCTGTAAAAAATAACTTTATCTGTATCTGTATATGCAGTCCATAACAACTTCTTAATCTAGAATACATACCCTGTAGACAAGATTATTGAAAAGTTTTAAAATTTTTCTCTCTAGGATTGTTGGATACTTTGATAAACTCACAAATAATTATTCTCAGTCTTAATATTCTCTAACTTCAATGTTCCACAACCCCTTATACTTCAAAAGTAAAATTCAGAAGAATATGCTTATAAATATATAAAGGAAGAAAAATCCCTGGGATTAGGCCAGGGGCCACAGTAAATATTGAGTAAGATTAAATTTAATAAAATTTTTTTTAAAGATAGGGATTTATTCAGAGTTACACTTCCACGTCTGAATATCTGCATTTTACATCTCAACATTTTTCAAATAAAAACAAGAAAGAATTAAACAGAGAAAGTTCCCCTAAGAAATTAGACGTGCTATTATCTCCACTGAAGAGTCTGTCAACCACCTGGAGACCAGCTCCATCTCTCTCAGCTGAGCAGCTTCTCAATTACACACAGAAAGTGAACCAAAGCCTTAAACAGCCATCTGGGGAAGATGTTTGGTCAATAAGCTTAGTGCTCACCCAGCGGACCTCATCAGCTGTGCTCAAACTCTTGAGAATTCAAAGGTAGGGCCTCTTTGGAGTTAAAGAAAAAATGCAAAAAGCAGCTTCCACAACAAAGCAGCAACTAATTTTCACAGAACACATTTTCTGGAACAAGACTTTCCCAAACCTAGCTGATCAAAACCCCATATCCTGAGTTCAACCTCAGGCCTAGCCAATCAGACCTTCCAAAAGTGGAGGCCAATAGAATGTTAGGAGCTGCAGACCCAGCCAGGAGCCCGCTGAGGGAGGGCCCTGCAGGCATGAGTGAGGGCTCTGAGGCTGCCTCAGGTGACAGTGAGCGTCTCCAGCAGGTGACGGGATCGCTTGTCTGTGGGGAAGGGGCGGAGGGGCAGGAGGGGACACAGAGGACAAGTAGGAGGCACGAAGGTGACGTGCACCAGAGTGACGACAACAGAAGAGAAACAAGGCCAGAGTTTCTAGACAGGTGACCCCTGAACAACACGGGTCTGATTGGCGTGGGTCCACTTACACGCAGATTTTGTTCAAGAGGAAACACTTCAGAACCACACGCTCTGCAGAGAGAACCGGGGCTGCAGGTGGAGGGCCGCCCGTAAATTATGGGGGCATGCTCCACTGTGGGGGTTCGGAGGTCCTGACCCCCGTGCTGTTCAAGGGGCAGCAGCGTCTCTGAATCAACAGCTTTGGCAAAAGATCAGCTACAGGAGGTGAAGAAAAGGCAGGAGACATGGGGTCAGCTTTCCTGGGTTTGGATTCTGCCTCTGCCGCTTACAGAACTGTGAGACTTAGCAAGTAACACTCTCTAAGTCTCCATTTTCACACCAGGAAATGGAAGTAGGGTTAAATAAATAAATGTTTAAATTAAAATTAATCAATTTAAGTGATCCATGTTAAACACTAAGCACAGAGCTTAGCCCTTAGACTAAATGCTGGCTGCTATTCATGGGTTTTGTTGTAAATGATTCTGCTGTAAAAACACCATTCTCTGAGACCTACTTTGGGCCAGGCACTCTGAAAATAAAGACTTTTTTTGAAAGGGAAAAAAAGCTCCCCTGATGACAAATGTGTGCTCCCCAAGACCACTTTCAGTTTCCCCCATTATTGTTGCTGACGAATTTACTTTTTTTGCAAAACAGAGAAGTGCTGAAGTATAGAAACAATCTAGTTCTGTTACCAGGATCCTCAAAGCCGCAGATCATCTACGGTATGTTTCTCATGGCATCAAGAACAAGATATAAGTCCCAGTTTTCTGACCCTCCTCATTCCTCACACCTGGACTGAGGGAACCAAACAGACCCACTTGGGTTCACTTAACCTGCATTTGCCATGGACCTAATCAGTCCCTCTTGCATTTCCCCCCTCACACTAAGGAAAGCATTGCCCACCTTTTGGTTTTCATTGCCTATGTCCACAGTGAGTCTGAAATTCCTGCTTTGTCAAGATACCATATACTCAGTATATATTGTACTTCTCTCAAGTACTTTGAAAGTCAGCATATGTAGACCACTGTCTTTCGGTTTTGTAACTGACACCCAGGAAGAGGAGTGATGGATGCTCCAACAGGGGCCCCTCAAAGACCCTCATCCTCTTGTTGCATGAATCTCAGAGCCTTTGTTGCAGAGTATTAGTCAAGATCAGCATTCTAAGGTGCATAATGCAGGATTTCTCCTCGAATCTTGCCCTGGCTTCCGCTGCCATCTATTTTGAATCTGAAGGTCACCTCCTACTGTAGTAAATATTGGTTGCGTTTGTAACAGAAAACTAGAAAGAAAGGCCTTCTGCACTGCGTCCCGTGACCCTCCTCAGGACACACCTGTCCTCCTCCACCTCCACGTGTCCAGACGTCCTCTTCCCCGTCCACCTTCAGTAAATATATAGACAACATACAACCAATATTTACTACAAAAGGAGGCCACTTTCAGATTCAGATTCCATTAATGCCAATCCCTAACCTCAGTTATATTTTGACTTTGCATCAGATGCTTTGTTTTCAAGGATACCCTATTCTCATGCCCCTGACGGGATCAGTAAGACCTTCACTACGTCCCATCTGGTACCTCGAGAAGCTTGGCCTTAGAAAACCACAGGGATGACACCCAGGCGCTTTACTCCTAACCTGCAGGCTCACATGTGGTCTCTCCAGACTCACAGGTATCAGGACACGCCAACACGGTTCTGAGCTGCACCCATGGCCCATCCCTTCAGTCTCTGAACAAAACTGACCTCCTCCCAGGCGGATGCTTCAAATGAACTGGAGACACCAGTGTTTTCATATGGAACATCGTGGGAAAATTCTCGTTTTTAAAGTTCTCCTTTCAGGGCAGTATTTAAAGTACATCTTCAGGAACTCATTTTCCATACAGATTTCTCAGGCTACTAATACTAGCTCCATTCTTCCTAGGCCGTCTTCCATCTTTGAATCCCCAGTATTTACTTACATGGAACCCCAACGTCTTTTTCAAACAGCTCTAAAAATGTCCAAGATTCCTTACAGCATGTTCACCTGACCCGGAAGTCACACAATTGCTTTGTTAAAGAAATACTCATTACCCAACCACAGTTAATGAATGCGCTGGGACCGTTAACCACCAAAAACATGGGGAAAGTCAGAACCTGTTTCAAGTGGAAGAACTTTTTCCTTCTCTCACGGAGGCAGGGTGGTGTGGGGAAAAGTGACTGACCCGCGTGTCAGGAGACTGAGATTTCTGGCTCGGCCCTAAGTATTTCGGTCACAGGTAAGTCACTCCCCCTTTCTGAGCTTGAGTGAGCTCATCTGTCAGCTCTTTCCACTCCCAATTCCCATCCTCACTCACCTTCAGATGCATCACCCGGCACAGCGTCAGCCTGAGATCCGGGCCCTGCTTTGCCTTTGCCACACGAGTGCTGGGGCAGAGCCGACATTAACCCACCACCCTGCACCTCCGCCGGCCTCCACGGGCACCCTATCCCTCCCGCCAGCCCTCAGTCCCAGTTCTGGGGCATCCAAATGAACCGTTTCCACACCATTTTCAAACATCTGGTCTCACACACCCCTACTCACCCAATGCAGATGTGGACGCCTCCTAATGCACAGCGAATGCGGAAGCCGTCAGCACTCCCTCACCTTCCCGTGAGCCACCTAGAAAGCCCACCTGCACTGCATCCCCCTTCCCACGGCTGTTTCAACACACAGGTGTTCCTGTCCGTGTCCCAGACCAACCCCGATCTGAGCTACTCATGCCCTCCCTCTGCTTTGCAGGACCACAGGCTATCCATCAGTTTGCCTTCTCTATCGAATCCCTCCCATTAGCATCTGCACAGGCTCTAAACACTCCCAAGCTTTTTTTTATAAAAGGTACTTCCCCTTCCCCACTCATAACCCACCTGACACAAAGCTGCTGGCTCTCATCACACACCTGTGCTGACCCCTCCCATCTCCCCAGCTCACCCGGACCCTCCGTCCAGCCTCAGCCTGCGGAGACCAGGCCAGCGCCCCTTGGACCCCACCCAGACTGCTCTCTACATCTACAAGGTTATTGACGATAACTTTGGCAAATTCAATGACTACTTTCCAGTCTTGCCCTTCCTTGACCTCTTAGCAACATTTTATATCACTTAGTACTCCATCTGTCTGTTTTTATAATCTTTTTTTCTGCCCCACCTCTAACTGCTCTTTACCTGCCCCGTGCAGCTTTCCCCCTTCCCGTTGCATACATGTTCATCTGTATGTCAGGTCCTGCTTGATTCTCACCCTGAAGGCACTTTTCAATGCATAAGGCTTCAGGAATCATCTACGAGGTGAAGATCCCTCCATCTCTCTCCCCCTAGGCTCTGTTTCCTGACCCCTAGACACACATAACCAGTTACTTTTGCGTATCTTTCAGGAGACTATCCCCAAATTCCGTAAGACCTAAACTGAACTAGCTGTTCTCCCAACCCGCTCCTCCTGTACTTCACACAGTAAACAGCACCACCCTCTCCCCTGTCGCCCAAGCCGGAAATCTGGGCACATACCCTCCTTATTCCTACCCTCTCCCTTGCCTTTATATCATCAGCCAAATCCCTGAGGCTCGACATCTGGACCTTCCAAGGCAGAGCTTCTCAGAGTGTGGTCCCGGACCACCTGCAGCAGCATCACCTGGGAACCCAGCTCAGACCTCCTGCCTCAGAACCTCTGGGGCAGGCCTAGCAATTGTGCTCACGTGTCCTCCAGGTGATTCAATGCCTGCTCTCTTTGGGAGAACCACTAATCTACCAGTATAATCAGAACTGCCCCTTCTTCATCCCCAGCACCATGTCCATAGCTAAGGGCAGCACCTCCGTTCCCCTGGATTCCCACTTCATCTTCCTCAGAATCTTCCAGCCTCCAAGTCAGACCCACAGAACACCCCTCGGTCCAGACTCCACAAGCACCAAGAAAGGTGTCTCTAAAACACTCCTCTGCTGAGTTTAGGTCTGTGCTTTGTGATCTCAGCATCCATGTTTTGTGCCTGCCCTCCCTCTCGGGGGAAGGGCCATGCCTGGCTCTGCTAACAGCTGCTAACTGCTAACAGGGTGGATTGTGGTGGGCAGTGGGGGTGAGGCCTGGGAACCCTCCTGACCCTTTGGAAGCAGTTCCCTGGCTAAGGGCAAGCTGTGGCTCAGGAAGCTGGCTCCTGTGTGTGCCTGGGTGTAGTTAACATGTGGCCCAGAAGCCTTCCATGGAACTGTCAGTCCAGGTAAAGCCAAGAGCAACTGAGTGTGTCTCTGACTTCCCAGTGGCAGCAGGTTGCTGAGAATTTGAATTTAGTGAAATAGGGTGTAAGTTCTCCACACTCTGTGTGGTCTGGCCTTGCAGGTAGGGAACAGTCAGTCTAATTAAAGATTGTGCAGGTCCTCGTGACAGGTGCCAGAGGTTACGATACAGGTTTCTTGGGTCTGATGTAGAGTGTGAATAAATGCTTGCAGCTCTTAGCCCTTTGTTGATCAATGAAGCACTTTTTTATTACTGTTTTTCGTCATATGTCAAGGAGGAACCGTAACTCTCCGCAGCTGTATATATAACCCTTTTCTCCTAAAGAAGAGTTGCTCAGTGCTCCTGTATTTTTCATTCTTTTGTCAAAGCAAGAAGTAAATACTTTAGAACTGTTAAATATATAAAGTGAATAAAGTTTAGTGTTCCGCATGGTAAAAAAATAAATAAACAAACAAACAAAACACACCTCTTTGTAAAACCCTCCAGTGGTTCCCCACCATTCCCAGGATTGAGTTCCAATTCCTAAACCCGTCTTCCAGAAGCCTCCATCAAGGGCTCTGGGTATCACCCAGAATCTTCTCTGCCGATGACCACCCCCATGCCCACCCCTCACACTGGACACTGTGGTCCAGCCACAATGACACTTGGAACTCAAATCTTCTGTCCCCACGAAACACTGTGCCATTGCACCTGCCCACCTGCCAGTCACTTGGACAGTGAGAGACACAGCACAGGGAGAGGAGCTGCATTTTTCATGAAAAAAAAGTCACTAACTATTATGTGACTGGCTGGTGACCACACATGGTTAGAGACGGATAGAAAAGTCACACTGACACAATACATTTACATTTTACGTTTTACCTAAGTATAGACCAGGAGCCAGCAAACTGCAGCTGCTGCCCGTGTTTGTAAATGAAGTCTTGTTAGGAAATAACAGTCATGCTTATTCACTGCACATTGTCCATGGCGGCCCTCACAGGATGACAGCAGAGCTGGGTACTGTGACAGAGGCTGTGAAACAGTTACTAAAGCCTAAGACGTCTTCCCTCTGGCCAACTTTAACAAACTGTGCCAACCCCTCATCTAGACAATAAAGTAATACAAAGGAAATAAATCATCTTTCAGATTTCCAAAGGCTAGTAAAACTCTGGAGGAAAAGCCCTCTAAGCTCCTGGTTGGCTGGTGTCCTCTGGGTCCAAGGGCCCTTCAGGTTCTGCACTCCTCCTGGCTCTTGAGATGGGAGAAGGAGGCCACCAAAATGCGAGTCACACCCACACAACTAATTAATATTCAGTGCACGTCCAGGAGAAAGACAAGAAAATCACGACAGAAAAGTTGGGCTGAGTCACCCATTTTAATAAAAGTCCATCTTATAAACTCAAAATGAATTCTGCATCACCCAGTTTGCCAAAGGAGTGATAAAAGCGCCACTTGTGAAAGCAAAACAGGCATCCAAAATAGCATGCCCCTCAAATGAGGAAAAACAAACCACAGAGAAAAAAGTACGTCATTAACTTAAAAAGTGTGACTGCCACAAATGAGAGGTTTTTTAAATATTTTTTTAAGACATTTTAAATTTTTTTTTAAATTTTATTAATTTTTCAGCTGCGTTACATCTTCATTGCTGCACGTGGGCTTTGTCTAGTTGCAGTGAGCGGGGGCTACTCTTCATTGCGGTGCGTAGGCTTTTCATCACCGTGGCTTCTCTTGTTGCGGAGCACGGGCTCTAGGTACGCGGGCTTCAGTAGTTGCAGCACGCGGGCCCTAGAGCACACAGGCTTCAGTAGTTGTGGTGTGCAGTTCAGCAGTTATGGTTTGCAGGCTCTAGAGTGTAGACGGCGTACGGGCTTAGTTGCTGTGCGGCATGTGGGATCTTCCCGGACCAGGGCTCGAACCTGTGTCCCCTGCATTGGTGGGCGGATTCTAAACCACTGCGCCACCAGGGAAGTCCCACAAATGAGTTTTTGAAAGTTGATTTTTCTGAACGTCAATGACCTTCATGGCTGGGGATTATCCTGAAATCCATAAAAGTCTTGGCAGCATTTCCTCTAAGCTCAGAACACTGTGGTGAGGTAATAACAACCGTACCATCGCTACTTTTGCAACAATACTCTGGAATTGAGCATAATGGGGGGAGAAGGTGGTAGGGGAATCAGCTCTTTTGCCTTCTAAAATAAAATACACAGAAAGCAGCACATGTTAGAAATTTACTAAACCACATACCAGGTCAAAAAAATAAAATAATCTCAAAATATATGTGCTTCAATTCATATGCATAAAAGTTTGGATACTGATTACTACATACAATCATAGAATGATGGAGTCCAGAGAAATAATTTTCAAACCATGTATTAAAATCCTTCTCCTTCACACTGGGCTGTATGACTACAATCCTAGGGGATGTAACCTGACCCACAATACAATCAAGCCTGTGCTAAAGAAAGGTTACTAATACAACTATTTAAAAACCATGCAAGTGTACAGCCAGCAAAGAAAGAAACCAACTCGGAACTTCTTGACACAATCCACTTATATTATTTAGGAAATCACCTTTTTTTAACTAAAAATAAAATTGGATGAAAAAATTCCCCTTGAAGAAAACTAAGAATAGTAAGCAGATTTCTTCCTGTTTATATTTATTGACTGTTCCCTTCAATAATTTTATCCTACAAGAATTATCCAGCCAAGAAAATTAAGTGGATTCCACGTGGTAGAGTCCCTGAGAGAAAAGAACAATGTTGGGTATAAACTAACCTCTAGCCCTTGGGTCCCTCTGTCTCAGGAATTCTGAGTAAAGCAGGCATCCTTGCAGACAGCGGTACTTTCATTCATTCAGGCCACATTATCTACAAAGTATGCTGGACACACACACAACAGAGCGAGCGAAAGTGACCACGAGAGGATTTCAGCCCGAAATGGAACTGGAGGAGGGGATGGAGACTCTCACGCATGCAACCCCAGGAAACAAACTGAGGAACCAAGAGACTGATTTCCCCTTAGTGCCTGGTTTACAGAAGACAGAAAACTGTCTCCTGGCCAGTGAACACCTGCCAAGAGTCCCGCCCCATCTTCAAGCCAATGAAGTCACTGCCTGGACTCTGGCTGGACGCCCCGTCTTTTCACTCCTTGCCCATAAACAGAGCTGCCCTGAACCCTCAACCGACTTCCTGAATTGCAAGTCCTCTACTATTTCCCCAATAAACTCAATTTCTGGTCATTTGAGCTTGCCTCAGCTTATCTCCTTTATTTAGGTTGACACTACAAGTAAGTAAGTGATGTGCCAATATTTGCATGTGACACTTTCCCAGGGAAATATGTGGTCACTATGAAGTGGCCATGAGCACACCACTAAGTGGGCGTGATGGTCTCACCTTCGCAAACTGGC
Organism: Balaenoptera physalus; assembly: GCF_965194825.1. NCBI lineage: Eukaryota > Metazoa > Chordata > Mammalia > Artiodactyla > Balaenopteridae > Balaenoptera > Balaenoptera physalus. The sequence continues at coordinate 18,347,528 of NC_138893.1, read as the reverse complement.
AGGTGTCTGACCCACAGCTTTTCCTATTATCTCCAGAAAGATTTGGGGAGGGAGGGTTGTGGGAAGAAGGTGGGAATTACACCAGTAAAATCAAGAGTAGCAAGTAGATTAAGAAAGAATGACAATAAGCCTGGAAGCAGAGATCCCATAGAGAGTCGGTTCCCAAACCAAGCAATTCCTGAGCAAATCCACACTCCACCCATCCTCCACCTTCTTTCCGTCCAATTCACGTGATTATGAAATATAGGTAACTCCTGATCATTCAAAACAATCCACCTAATAGATCTTGCAGGTCTTCCCTTCCTCAGTCACCGTGGCTTTCCCTCCAGCCTCGCGAAATCAAAGCATATTTACTAAACAGCTCTGCTGAGTTCTGTGATAGAAACTTGAAATAAAATAAAAATAGTAAACACAAGTATTTACTAGGCACTTATTACATGCCAGGTGCTATGGTAAATGCTTTATTAGTTAATCTCATTTAATCTTCAAGATTGTCCCCAGAGGTAGGTACTATTATTACACACGAAAATTTTTAGCCTATGACCTTGGATACCTGTCCCAACCTCTTCAGTAAGTGGAGGAGATGGACCGGAATACACAGTCTGAGACTAGAGTCTGCTCTGACCACTCTGGGAACACCAGATCCCTGCGTTCATTGTACATCTGTGTTTCTACAGTAAGCACAGAGATGCAGCACTGCACCATAACGAAGGCACCTCCACGGAAGATTTCATGTGCATTGGGGCATGCAGAGTGTGTAGCCTATTATGACACAGGTAAGGTCCTTTGAGACAGAAAATGCAGACTTTGGTGGTGAAGGAAGGTGTCTGAGGAGTGACATCTAACTCTGAAGAGCATTCTCTGACAGAGAGTGAACTGAACTAGGAGGTAACAGTTCAGGAGCAGAAACAGGAGCTCTCACCCAGCCCCACGGACAGTCGGGGAAACGGAGAAGCACTCGGGAGGTGAAGGACAGGGTTTGGAGAAACGGAAAGGGAGGTGGGTCACGAGCTGGAGAAGGAGACAGGTCATGGAGGTCCGAGGAATCTGGGCTTCATTCTGACAGAAAAACCACTAAAAAGGCTTTACGTAGGCATATGGTACGGTCAAATGTCATCACGGGGTTTCTCAACTGCTGGCATTGGTACTGGACACTCTCTGATGGGGGAGAGGTCCTGTGAAGTGCTGGGCAGCACCCCTGGCCTCCACCATTAGATGCCAGCTGCGCCCCTCCCCCATTGTGGCGACCAAATATCCTCAGACACTGCCAATGCCACCCTGGAAGGACCGTGGCCCTGAACTGAGAGCCACAGGCTGGAGCGAAGAGCCGGGACTGAAGACCCAAGACGGTAACTGACAAGGCGGATGTGAAAGCCAAGCAAGTGACAGCCGAGCTGAAAGGTGACTTTCCTGATTCCTCTCATACAACGTGGTTGCACAACCTAGGCCTCCAGAATCATCTAGAGAATGTTCCAGGCCCACCCTGTGCAAACTCCTCTCCACCTCTGAAGCCCCTTTCACCTGGCAGTGTCATCATCGACCCCCTCAGTGGGAACCCTGGCCTGCCTCCTTGGCCCCGCCCAACTCTCGAGGCCCCGCCTACCTCTTGATGCCCCGCCTTCATCCCATGGACCCACCTACCTCCCAAGGTCCCACCTTCCTCTCATGGCCCCGCCTTCCTCTCCCTGTCCCACAACCCCACACCTGATTCTCAGAACGTCCTCCACCATCCTGGGAGGCATCAAGTCTCAGCCAACACCTGAGCCCCTCAGGTCTAATCACTCCACAGACTGGACTTCGGAATCAGGAGACAAGCTCAGCCCCTCAGGTCTTAAAGGATATCCTCCAGCCAGGCCTCCCGTGAATCCATTCCCTCTAGTCTCTCTACACCTGTTCCTCACTGTCCGTAAGAATTTTATCCCAATGTACTTCTCTCCACTGTATCTTGACTTACGAGGTTTATTCACTTACCTTTTTAGCACATAACTCATGGCCTATGCTAGTAACCCCAGTTCCTCTGTCCTCCAGAATTGCCGCCACAATGTCCCAAAGAGTCGTGAGTTCTAGATGTCCAAACGAAAATGACCATCTTGCCTGAAACCTGTTCTCACTTTCACATTCTCAGAATCACCCTCCACCCACAGGTGTGAATCAGAAACCAAGGAAAGCATCCAATCAAACGTTGAGTCCTGACAACGGTAAATCCTGAATATTCCCCACATCTGTCTCTTTCCTTCCCCACTGCCCCTGTTTCAATTTAGTCACTTTTACCCACCACCCAGACACTAATTTTAAATTTCTTCAATCCATTCTCCATTCTGCCACCAGAATAATTTTTCTTTTATAAATGCCAATCTGTTTATGGTTTAACCACGCAAAATTATTTAAAAACATCACCAGGATGACATAAATGTCCTTGTTTACATGTCTGGCATCCTTTCTACCCATCAGTCTCCCAGTTTACAATCCAGAACCACCTGCACTCCATGGTCACTTGCATCTCCATGGCGAGCACACACACTCCTTTATAGCCGGTCCCCGCAGTCTACTCCTCGTGGACCCTCAGGTCCTTCCCCAGTACTACCCCCCGAACTACAAGGGGACTCAGTCAACCCTCCCCGTTTGCTCCCCCTACTGTGCACGTCTCCACTGGGACCCCAAATACAACACTGCACACATCCAACAGTCAATGTACACCCCATACTGTGCAAAAAGTTTTACTTGTGTTCATGCTTTCTTCTTACGCAGAAACTACTATATCACTCCTCATTTTACAGAAGTGACAAACTTTGAGAAATTAAGCCATTTACCTTAGTTTGCACAGTAAAGTGGAAAATCCAGGGCTCAAATCCAGGACAGTCTGACTAGAGCCCATTTCAACCACTAAACTCCAATAATTTGTTTTCACGTCTTATTTAAGTCGATGTAAGTCAGTTGACAATAGAGGTTTTCTTTTAATGTGTGTGTCCCTTGTAACTAGGGGTAGGTGGGGCAAGAGAAAGGGGAGGAGGTGAAAGAAAAGGAATGTAAATCATAACTGCATATCAAGACCCTGATCTAAATTAAAAGAGGATCTATGTATAAAATAAATAAGATACATGGATATAATGTACCACACAGGGAATATTGTCTATATTTTATAATAACTATAAATGGAATATAACCTTAAAAAATTGTGAATCACTATGTTGTTACACCTGAAATTTATATAATTCTGTACATCAACTATACCTCAATAAAAAAATAAATAAATAGGAAGAGGAAATCCGCAGTTATCGTAGATCATTCAGGGCTGTTATAACAAAATACCACACTTCGGGTGCCTTAGAACAACAGACCTTTCTTTTGCACAGTTCTGGAGACTAGAAGTCCAAGATCAAGGTGCCAGCATGTTCAGGCCATGGCATCTTCTTGCGTCACATCTGGTGCCTTCTCCCTGAGTCCTCACACGGTAGAAGGGGTGACAGGGTCTCTTTCATAAGATGCTAACCCATCATGGGGGCTCCACCTAATGACCTCAGCACCTCCCAAAGTCCCCACCTCCTAACACCATCACATTAAGGATGCCTGGATGTGAATCTGGGGCACACACACATTCAGACCACAGCAGTAGTCTTAAGGAGAACTGAAAGTGTCATAGCGGTCTCCCCAGCCCGAACCCCAAGCGTGATGGGCCCTTCCCTCCTCCTTCCCTGGCGCCGGCAGCGTGGTTGGTGCAGGGGCCACTCCACCGCACCTCTCCATGCTCGGGCAGGGCCTAGCCTATCAGACTGGCCCCGTGCCTGCGCCCACCCACTGCACAAGCAGGCAGGAGGGAGTTCCGCTCCGGGGACAGCAGCTCCCGGGTCACCTCATTGGTCATGAACTGACCGGTGAAGCCAGTGGCGGGCTGAGACCCAGGTGCCAGCGCCTCAGACAGCGATCCCAGTAACGGGCGCCAACCCCCTCCACGTGGCCACCGCGGTCTCCCCGCTTGTGCGCCTAGTTCCACCAAGAGCTGGAGGACGACGTTGCTGGGACAGCCGGTACTTCTTCAGCCCCGGCCGCTGGCTGGCGTCGCACCTTCCTACTCCGGGTAACAGCGGCCCCGCTCAGCCATTGGCTGCCCCACAGTGGGCCCCTCCCCCTTCTGTATAAAAGGAGTCCCAATCGGACGGAGGGAAGATGGCTTTCTGAGGTGCTGATCTGCCAATTTCTCGTTGGGCTAGCTTTGAGATTAAAGTCATTATTCCTTGATCCAGCAACTCGTCTCCCGACTTATTGGTCTGTCTTTCACGGCGCAGAAGGAGCTTGGGATCGGTAACGAATGAATGTCATTAAACAGTAAGAATGAAGTACGAACTCCAAGATACTGAGAATAGAGAAGAAAAAAGCAAGGAAAGTTACATGTGTCTTCTCCCAATAGGAAAGAAAAGAAAGGGAAGGAAAGAAAAACAAAAGGAAAAGAACAAGAAAGAACAGAGAAGAAAAAAGACAATAAAAAACTTTGTTGCACTGGATGGGGGCTCCCTGTATAAGAAAGGGATAAAACAAATGAAAACTAAACTAAATATGGGATACTTCTGAGCAAGTGACTGTTTACTGAAATAACAGAATCCGTTTGAACTTGACCCCAGGAACATCCTGGTTTGAGTGTCTTAGGTACTGTGATTTTGGGATATTGAGAAGGAAATGAAATCAGAGCACAGAACTGCCTCTGCTGGGCAATATTTACAGTATGCATATCTTCTTCAACTTTTAGAATAAACTTACAGATAAAACAGTAACCATAAAAATATGCCCTAAGGATGAAAGTGCACCTGCTGGAAGCTGACACAGTCCCAGCATGGACCAGCTGGAGGGGTCAGCAGAGGAGCTAACAACAGGCGGGGTGGCCGGAGACAGGACCTGGAGTTGGTGGAACGATGACACATCAGAAAGCTTACTGTTTCATGTTCAAAGCCGATGACCACAGGGAACTAGGACAGCAACGGGAACAACGCAGGGAGGAATGGGGACACCCAGAAAGTGACAGTAATGTGGATAACTGCATCAGCAAGCCCAAAACACCAGAAATCAACACCAGCTAAACAAGGGCGGGGGCAGCACACGGGGAGGGACTGAAAGTGGGCAGCAGGCGAGGGGCAGGGCCTCTGCTGGTCTCCCAGCCCTGCTGCTCTCCTCACTAGGGGAAGGTGGTGCTTTAGACGTTTCTAAGTCCTTAAAATTAAAAAAAGAAAAAAAAAAAAAAAAAAACTGTGTGAGTAAAACCGAGAAAGCATTACAGCTTCAATCTACTCTTGTTACCCTGCTTATAATGGATTATGCAGTGATCACCTAGGTAATGGAACAGATATAAAACACGGCTTCTAAATGAACTTCAGAAAATAAAATCTTCCATTTTACTACTGACTTCTATGCTGACATTAGAGAGAAGTCTGCAGGGAAAATAAATATTTCAGCTAAAATCATTTTAAAAGCTGGGCTAAAAATTAAGTATAATTTTAATACCACATTTCAAATATAGCAACTTCTGAGAGTTAATACTGTATGTAATGTTTCAAAAGTAAAAATACAGCTTTATATACACACACGTTCTCTCAGAGCTAAAAGACATATCATAGCTTTTGTTGCTTCTCAGGAAAATATTCGTGTGGGTTTGACTAAACAGCATCTAAGTATTCTTCTTGTTCCGAAAAAAAAATGAATTTAAATACAAATGATCATTTCTATTTGTCACTGAAGTCTCCGTTCTGGCTACTGATGACAGTGAGGAGAGTGCATTTCATTCGGTTTCTGGAAGTGGCTGCTCTTGGTGTTGATTTATGACGTCTTTCAACAGGTTCAAGATCATGTTTCTCTTATTCCTTTCTGGCCTGGATTTTCACGTCTTCCTTCTCTGTAATTCTAGCCTCAAGAATATACTCCTCCAAACCTATGCCCATATACACACACCAAGGGGCTTCCACCCATGGGGATTACTACATATTTGCCAAAATCAGCAGATCTGCCAAACCCAAATCAGCCCATCCAAAAATATTCTACTAGAAAGACGCTTAAGATCTGTTTTAAAGGATTAGGTAGATAAAACAATATAATCCTGCCAAAACCCTTGGACCAGGTATACTTGCTTTATTTTTTGTCATGTAAAGAGATTATGTGATATCTGACATAGTTATGAAAGGAGAAATCCTAGAAGAGCTTGCTAATGGATAATCAACAATTATGTAAGATAATTGTGGTTTGCTGAAAACAGCTGCTGATGAGTATGACCCAGAGAAAGGGTCTCAATTTGAATAAAGGCATTCTAAGGAGAAGGAGTCTTAAGGGACCATATCCTGAACATACTCTCGCAAAATGACCTCCATCCACACCTAACGGGCAATGAGCCAGGGTCCGTGGTGGGCAGCAGGCTGAGATGCCTTGTCCACAGGTAGCAGGGCAGTGGCCCAAAACTTCAAATACATGGTGTGTCACAATAGTGAATGCTTTGCTATTTCTAAGGATTTAGAAACCATGCTAAATATTTCAAGAGAGAGTTTCCCTCACACCTGACAGATGAGTGAAACAGGTTCCAAAAGAAGCAAGTCTTTCCTCAGACCACAAAGAACACAATCCACAACTCAACAACACATGCTACCAAGCTGCAGGCAGGAGGATTATTCCTATATTTTCCCTTCCTATCTTCAGAATTGCTCTAGATTAGAATTTTATTTGAAATATAAAACACAAAGAAACAAACAAAGCAAAAGGCAAAGGTGAGGATAATGGCAATGCTACTGAGCTATTAAAGGAGTTCAATCTTTCTTTCTATTTTTTTTTTTTTGGAAAATTAATTTTATTTATTTATTTTTGGCTGTATTGGGTCTTCGTTTCTGTGCGAGGGCTTTCTCTAGTTGTGGCAAGCGAGGGCCACTCTTCATCGCGGTGCGCGGGCCTCTCACTATCTTGGCCTCTCTTGTTGCGGAGCACAGGCTCCAGACGCGCAGGCTCAGTAGTTGTGGCTCACGGGCCCAGTTGCTCCACGGCATGTGGGATCTTCCCAGACCAGGGCTCGAACCCGTGTGCCCTGCATTAGCAGGCAGATTCTCAACCACTGCGCCACCAGGGAAGCCACCAATCTTTCTTTCTGATTTGAGAAAATGTGGCTATGAAAAGGGCTGTCAGCCCTTTTGCGGCTGAAAAAAGGTTAAGTGCCACGGCCTTAATTAAGTCCCAGACGTTCCACTCAGCAGAAAGCAAAACCTATTGTTCGTCAGGTGATATGCTAGGTTATTAGTTTTCTAAATAAACAGAATTTTATTCAAGAAAAGTACATAAGGAACACCGGTTCTGTCCTTACAATACTTTCCACCTAAATCTGGCCTATCTTCTCTGCCTCGGTAAACAGCACAACCACCCACCAGCCACTTAAAACCAGCACCAAGAAGGTATCTTTGATTCCCTTTTCCATCGCCCCCTCGTCTAAGCCCCGGAGGTCCCATTAGCTCCACCGGCAGGGCAGGACCCCTCCCACGCCCACCGCCCCCTCTGTCTCCTCCACTGGCTCTTGCTAGGCTCCTGTGGCAGCCCCCCTGCTGTTCCAGCTCCTGCTTCAGCCCCTGGGACAGCACCCAAGGCCAGGGCGCATGAGCCACGCGCAGCACGGAACAAACACGCTCTTCCCCTGCACAAGACCCTCTAAAAGCTCCCACTTAAAAAAACGCATTATCCTTCCATGGCTTTCAAGACCCCGAACGTCCTGGCTCTGTAGTCCTTTCTGTCCTTGCCTCCTGAAACAGCCGCTACACAGGCCCTCAGGCTGTGTCTGTGCTCCCCCGGGGCACTTGCACTTGCCTCTGGGCTCCTGGGGGGACCTTCCCTCTGACCTCCCCTCAGGGCTCCTGACATTACATGCGGGGCTTCCTTCTACACTCTCTCCACCCCACCCCCCTTCACTGACCATATTCCACAGGTTCACTTCCTTCACGGCACTTATCAGAATCTGATGTAAGTCCATTACCTACACTACATGTTTGTGTTTTCTCTGTCTCGCCCCACTCTGAAGAGGATCAGGAGAAGAGGAATCTTAGTTCTCTTGCTCACTAATACATCTCTGGAGCCTAGAACACTGCCTGGCATAGAGAATGCAGTCAGTAAATATTTGTGAATGAATGAACATTATCACTCAAAACTATTTGCCTTTCAGTATTCTTGAAGTTTTAACCAAGTTAAAATGTGAGAGAAAATGTGAAATTCTTTCACATTTTCTATAGCCTCTCTAAAGCAAAATGTTAGGCCCTAAAAATGTATAAAATAACATGGAACTGAATCAAGAGGGTTGACTGAAGTAGGCCAATCCATAAACTGCATGAAAAAGATCTCCAGATCAAACTCCGGTGCTCTAATTCCATGTGGATGGAGATAAAGGGGAGTGCTCTCAGGGAAGGGAGCAAAATTAGGGGTGGGAAGAGGACCTGTCATGAGCTTATTCTTGTTGTGTCTCAAAGGGCAACTGTCCTCAAGAGAACTGTTGGTGAGAAATCCTCCTAGCAGCAACTTTCTGGAAACCAGCAGAGAAGCTAATTATCAGAAACTTCTCTCCCTACAGAAAGTGCATTCCTCCCCCTTTCCCCACTAATGCCTCAGTTTGCATAACTCCCTGTACTGTTAGCTCTTCTGAGCTTTGAAGAAAATCCTCAATTAGGCATACAATAAATGCACATTTCTGCTGTTGAACTGCCATTTAAGTATCTGGAAGAATGTTTCCTACTTGTTTTGTGTTAGGTTTGGCATGGAAGTAGAAAGGTAGCACAGAGCCAATGAATAAAGTGAGAAAATGCAACCACACAAATTTGCAAAAGAAATTCCCCACTCTGAGAGAATTATTTCATACCATATTAAGGGACTACATTTATTTTGCTTTTCCCTCTCTATGCCATAGCCGGCTGCCCCCCAAAATGACAAGGCCGGGAGGGGCTCCTAGTCTCTCTAACACAAGAATGGAGGAAGTAGGAGGTAAGAAACAACCAGTTCTGTAATTTTTAAAAAAAGGAGGAATAGGGTTATTCTATTCTTTTCAGTTTACTCCAACTCCACATGTATTGACTGATAAGACTTTATTTCTGAGCTTTAAGGGAAGAAAATTCAGTCAACTTGGGAATAGTTTTAATCAAAAAGCAAGTGTTAGGCACAGCTAGTGTTTGCCTCTGTCTGTCCAATAATTATTCTAATTCCTAGTTGCAAACTGATGTATCTCCTAGAACACAGCTCAATAAAGCTCTTAGCTCACAACAGTCGCCAGGCTCTGTGTCTGTAAAAACACACCTTTCACAAAAGAAAAAGGAGGAAACATTTAATTACCCAATTTTTCTCATAGAAAAAAAAGATCTACCGAGCAGTGGTTAGCTGCAATGTCATGAATGGATAGATGGACAGACAGACAGATAGACAGGCAGACAGACAGATAGATAGACGATTGATGGATGGATAGATAGATGATAGGTAGACAGACAGATAGATAGATAGATAGATCAGTTGATCTTAAGAAGGAAGCTTCACAAGTCACAGTACATCCCAGGGAATCTTCTTTCACACGAGAAGTATCAAGAAGATCTCACAATATTTTATGTGGTTTATTTTCCTAATACTGAAGGGAGACCACAGTTGTGATGGTTAAAGAACAGGAAGAAGAAAAACAGGCGCATATGGACATTTTGTTATTTACTATCACTTCTTGATCTCAGCCAGGGCTCATTTCCATCATCTCCAAACCCATCTCTCAGTCGCGCACACACAGAGGAGAAGGAGTGCAGTCAGAAGCGGGGCACAGATGTAACCAACCCACAAGGATGAGACCTTTACCCTGCCTCATACACTCCGAGCCCCACACGGGGAGCCAAGCAGACTCCAGTTTCCTCACGAAAAAGTCTGCTCATCACAACCCCCAGGGTCGCACATGTACCACATACCTGAGAAAGATGAGCAATACTCTGGTTTAGAAGTGACAACCCAGCTGTGCTGTCATTTGTTATGAATTATCAAACAGCTTGGGAATGACTGTTCCGACTTATTAACCCTCTTGGTGAGTGGGAGCTGGGGAGGAAGCAGACGGTGCTGCTTCGTGTCAACAGTTAGTACCTGGATGAGCCATGAACGCACAGGAATAGTGCTCCAGGGCCCGCAGAAACCTGCTGCCTTCTGGGAACAAAGCTCCTGCCCTCAGAGCTGCTTCTGAAGGTATGTACATGACCAGCTAAGTCAGAAATACCGACTCAGAGCCACTTAAAAACCATCACTGGTTAAAGCACGCTAGAAAACTGCCAAGAGTGGCCATCTGTTAAGAAAAGGAGGTTTGGCAAGTATACTTAAGAATACCCTAGTCAGAAAGGAAAAAGATGCGCTAAGCTGTTGAGTGGCAGGGGCAGGAAGGCCTGCATCCTATGTGGGTCTTTAAATACAGGGCGATGTGTTGACACACATCAGAGCTGCTGTTTCCACTGCAATTTGCCTCACAGCCATTGAGTTCTGTGAATTCTCCTACTTACATCAAACGGAGCTGAGCTGGACTGGGCATTCTGACCACACGGCTCCCTGAAGCAGTCACTGAAAGGACGAAGGAGACCCATGGCAATGATCCGTGAGCAGAACTTCTCTGCTTCTTCTGGAGGCCCGTTCTCCTGCTGGCTGAACAGCTTCTCCAGCAGAGTTCGCCCTGCAGGGGAGACACAGTTGTTAAGCGGGAACACTGGCGGGTCCCCTGGCTCAGACTCCCGGAGGAGAGGCCGACAAACACAGCTGGGGTAGCACCGTTGCCAAGGCTTTGCCGTGCCGAGGGAAGATTCTGCAGGTGGGCCTGGGTACCACACGGGAAAGGGCAGCTCTGGGTCCCTCTCCCATCCCCCAGAATACCTCCCGCCTCCAAAGAGAATGGGACACGTGATGGGACCTACATCCTCTTCCATCTGAAGAAGACCCAGCCTTTTGGGTTTCACTGGAAATCCTCCTTCCACTCCTTGTCAACCGGCCGCTGGCTTTCTGAGGACGCAGCCAGGAGTCACCATGTGGGCTAAAAAATGTCAGAGGCTGCCTCACAGTCTGAGGGGTGGCTGTCGGGGGGCAGGAACGGGATGGGCAGGGAGGCAGGCACCAGCCACTGGAAGGGGACAGGACTGGCCCGCAGAAAATGCCTCCCTGAAGAGGAGAGTGACAGAAACTCAACATCTTCTCATATGAGCCGCAGAAACATCACTCTAGGGTAGGTCTACACTTGAGGTTTCTATTACTTCCCGAAGAGAGGCAAGAGAAGAGAGGCATATGGAGAGGAGAGTACTAGCTGCGGCCTGGGCCCACCTGGTCCCTTGGCTCTGCGTCCCGGCCGCGGGGAGAGCAGAGCAATGAAGGGGGAAAACGGGTGTCTGCTCTCACTGGTCACCCAGAACCGAGAGCCACAGGCCAGCCCCTCATCTGTCTGACTCTCAACTCACTATCCTTCAGCGAGTGGTTTTGCTGGCTTCCGCACTAATCATCTACAGTGGAGGAAACAGGAGGTCTCCAGGGTCACTCAGTTCCCACTGCTCCGGCCCTCCCTCTATCAGCAGGTTCAGTCTTCAAATTTAGATTAAAGTCCCGTATCCAGAAAAGCTCCCAGAGACCCCCTTCTGCACTCTTCCGGCTCCCTTCAGAGCGCCTTTGTGTCATTAATTACTTTAATTATTTGTTTAATGTCTACCCCCCTCCCTATAACATAAACTCTCTGACAGCCAGCAGACATCCTGCAGACCTGTCCACTCGCACAGAAGAAGCACCAATGAATACTTTCAGGATTTCTGAATGAATACAATGCTATGATTCTGTGACAAAGACTCATTCACATCATGGTCAGAACTGGAAATGAAATATCGGTCTAGACCAGGGGTCAGCAAACTTTTGCTGCAAAGGACCAAATAGAAAATATTTTAGGTTTTAAGGGCCAACTAAGGTCTCTGCTACACATTCTTCCTTGGTTTGGCTTGGTTTGGCTTCGTTTTGAACAACTTTAAAAATGTAAAAAGCATTCTCAGCTTGGGGTTGTGCAGGGCCAGGCCTCACTCTACACATCAGTCACATCTAAATTTCAAATGTATACATGTTCAGTTCTGCAGGATGGTTTCCATGCAATTTTAGTGCCTCTTCCTATGTTTGTTTGTAAAAGAAAACTAAATTCAAAATCTACCTCTCATACGTAGAATGACAAAGCAGGGCAAAAGAGGTTCTCTGTTTTCTCCGTTCCTGTGGGTCACTAGAGAGCATTTGCAGGTCTCCCAGGACACTTTCTGAGGGGAAACTGAACTCTTTTTCCCCTACATAACTTAAGTTTGCCTGCACCTAACTGGACCCACACACCTAGGAAACCACATCCCTCAGTTCTCAAGTGATTGTCATTACAGTAAACCCATCTTATGCAGACCATCTTACAGTAGCTCTGCAAATGGCCAGACAGCTAATTAGTCCTTTCCTACAACTCAATCTTGTATACGACATAAAACAAGGGAGACAGGATCTCGCGTGTGTGTGTCCCAGAGTGAATGAATGTGTATGTGTTCATCAAGCCAAAACCTTATGAGCAGTGGATGGGGAGCGGCGTGGAAGCACAGCCCCAGAGCTTCGTGCCCTGAGGGCAAACACCCTTCACCCCAAGCACCTCCCCCTGGGCAGCACTTCCAGCTCTAACAGCCCTGAGTGTCCCCCTGGTGGCAAACTTGCCCTGGGCTGGGAGCCCTGCCCTAACCTCCCTGCCTTCACAACAGCTCGGGTGCCCCAGGCCTTCCTCTCACAGGAATCTGGGATAGAGATGTCACGTCTAATCCCACACGCTTAGGGATGGGGAGTGGGGGTGACTTCTTGATCCCACAAGCACTCTCAAACGATGTGACTCCTCCAAACCCTCAGCGCCCTTGACACTCCCGCCTGCCCTCTTCCTATAGCGTCCACTCCTTCTGGCCCTTCTTTCTCTCACAAAGCCCTCCACCTCCTCACTCACCACCCTGGTCTCCACTCGACCCCATCATCATCATCACTGACGCTCATGGAGGTAACTCACCCGTGACCTTGAGTCCTGCCTTCACCCCGCAGGACCCGGCCCGTCCACCACCCGGCTGGGCCGCCTGTGCCAGGCAGGCGTCCAAGTCCAGTCAGCCCTCAGGGCTCTCTGTCCCCCTCGGGCTGAGGCCGTGATGCAAGACCCACCTCCTGCCGCCTCTTCCAGCTCCCTGGACATCACCCGGCGCTCCCGCACCACAGCACTCTGCCCTGGGCCTGCATGACCCAGGCTTTCTCACTCACCCACATCTCTGCTCAACTGCCACTTCCCCCACTCCCCCTAAAACAGCACCTACCACCCTTTCCCATTATTCCCTTCAGCCTCTAGAGCCGGGCCCTGAGCTCCTGCGAGCCCATGGACCACTCCTCCTCATGCAGTGTCAGCTCCATTTCAGCAGATGCTGGTGTCTGTTCACCACTTTCACCCAGAACCTCAAGGGAGGCCTGGCCCAGAGCATGTCACCAGTAAACCAGTGTATAGACATCTAATCCCCGACACGACTCCTTCGGCTCTGGCTCTAGAATCCCCGCTAAACCTCCAGTCTCCACATGGGCCTTGAATCAGTCACGGTTACACGGTTACTCCCACACTCACTGGTCAATCCCAGGCTCCAGCACCACACCACAACCAGGCCCCCATCCCCCTCTCCCTCTGTCATGTCAGCCTGGAAACCCACACACACTCCAGCCTGGCCCACCCTTCCCTCCGCCTGCACCTGAGCATGTCAACACCCCAGAAGAAAGACACACACGCTGCCTGTCCTCACTTTACTATCTTGACTATAAACGTCAATCAGGCCCAACCCTGCTCTGCATTCTCAACTCAGCTTCCAGTCGTCCCCCTCATCCCACTCTTTCCAATGAGGAGATGATGACCCTCTCAAATAATTTACTGAGAAAATGCAAGGATCTGGGACAAACTGTATACGCAGAACACCCACACCTGCACCCTCCTCTGCCTACGCTTCACGGTGGACACCCTGCTCCAGACAAAAGCAAGTTCTTCCCTCTGTATCCTGGATCTAATTCCTTGTTGCATGCATGGAACTTCACTCTTTAACTGTTCCTTCTCTCTCTGAATCATGAACACACCCTTCTTGACTGGATGTTACCAGAATCACAAATACATGCTTAACTGTAAAAAAATCTTCCTGAGCCCACATCATTACCCACCACCAGCTACTGTCCCATTTCTTGGTTTCCTTTTACATCAAAACTGCCAGGTATATCATCACAAAATGTACAAATAACAAATGTTGAAGAAGATGTGGAGAAAAGGGAACCTTCATACTCTGTGGGTGGGAATGTAAATCGGTGCAGTAACAACAAAAAACACTATGGACGTTTCTCAAAAAATTAAAAATTGAACTACCATATGACTTACCAATTCCACTGCTGGGCATATATCCAAAAAAATGATTCAAAAAGATACATGCACCCCAATGTTCATAGTAGCACTATCTACAATAGCGAAGATATGAAAGCAACCTAAATGTCCATCAACAGATGAATAGATAAAGACGATGTGGTACATATATACAACGGAATATTACTTTGCCATAAAGAATGAAATAATGCTATTTGAAGCTACATGGATGGACACATTATCATACTAAGTGAAGTAAGTCAGAAAGAAAAAGACAAACACCATATGATATCACTTATATGTAGAATCTAAAATACGATATAAGGAATTTGGTTCAAGATGGCAGAGTAGAAGGACATGTTCTCACTCCCTCTTGTGAGAGCACTGGAATCACAACTAACTGCTGAACAATCATCAATGGGAAGCCACTGGAACTCACCAAAACAGATACCCCACATCCAAAGACAAAGGAGAAGCCACAATGAGATGGTAAGAGGGGCACAACCACAGTGAAATCAAACCCCATAACTGCTGGGTGGGTGACTCACAAACTGGAGAACACTTATACTACAGAAGTCCACCCACTGGAGTGCAGGTTCTAAGCCCCACATCAGGCTTCCCAACCTGGGGGTCTGGCAACGGAAGGAGGAATTCCCAGAGAATCAGACTTTGAAGGCTAGTGGGATTTGATTGCAGGACTTCAACATAACTGGGGGAAACAGAGACTCCACTGTTGGAGGGCACAAAGTAGTGTACGCATTGGGACCCAGAGGAAGGAGCAGTGACCCCATAGGAGACTGAACCAGACATACCTGCTAGTGCTGAAAGGTCTCCTGCAGAGGTGGGGGGGTGGCTGTGGCTCACCATGGGGACAAGGACACTGGAAGCAGAAGTTCTGAGAAGTACTCCTTGGCGTGAGCACTCCCAGAGTCTGCCATTAGCCTCACCAAAGAGCCCAGGTAGGCGCCAGTGTTGTGTTGCCTCAGGCCAAACAACCAACAGGGAGGGAACCCAGACCCACCCATCAGCAGTCAGGAGGATTAAAGTTTTACTGAGCTCCGCTCCAGAGCAACACACAGCTCTAACCACCACCAGTCCCTCCCATCAGGAAACCTGCCCAAGCCTCTTAGAGAGCCTCAACCACCAGAGTACAGAGAGCAGAAGCAAGAACTACAATCCTGCACCCAGTGGAACATAAACCACATTCACAGAAAGGGAGACAAGATGAAAAGGCAGAGGGCTATGTACCAGATGAAGGAACAATATAAAACCCCAGAAAAACAACTAAATGAAGTGGAGATAGGCAACCTTCCAGAAAAAAATTCAGAATAATGATAGTGAAGATTATCGAGGACCTCGGAAAAACAATAGAGGCAAAGAACGAGAAGATGCAAGAAATGTTTAACAAAGAACTAGAAGAATTAAAGAACAAACAAACAGAGATGAACAATACAATAACTGAAATGAAAACTACACTAGAAGGAATCAATAGCAGAATAACTGAGGCAGAAGAACGGATAAGTGACCTGGAAGACAGAATGGTGGAATTCACTGCTGCAGAACAGAATAAAGAAAAAAGAATGAAAAGAAATGAAGACAGCCTAAGAGACCTCTGGGACAACATTAAACGCAACAACATTCGCATTATAGGGGTCCCAGAAGGAGAAGAGAGAGAAAGGACCCAAGAAAATATTTGAAGAGATTATAGTCGAAAATGTCCCTAACGTGGGTAAGGAAATAGCCACCCAAGTCCTGGAAGTGCAGCGAGTCCCATACAGGATAAACACAAGGAGAAACACACCGAGACACATACTAATCAAATTGGCAAAAATTAAAGACAAAGAAAAATTATAGAAAGAAGCAAGGGAAAAACGACAAATAACATACAAGGGAACTCCCATAAGGTTAACATCTGATTTCTCAGCAGAAACCCTACAAGCCAGAAGGGAGTGGCATGACATACTTAAAGTGATAAATGGGAGGAACCTACAACCAAAATTACTCTAACTGGCAAGGATCTCATTCAGATTCCAGGGAGAAATCAAAAGCTTTACAGACAAGCAATACCTAAGAGAATACATTACCACCATACCAGCTCTAAAACAAATGATAAATGAACTTCTCTAAGTGGGAAACACAAGAGGAGAAAAGGACCTACAAAAACAAACCCAAAACAATTAAAAAAAAATGGTAATAGGAACATACATATGGATAATTACCTTAAACATGAATGGATTAAATGCTCCAACCAAAAGATATAGATTGGATGAATGGATACAAAAAAAAAAAAATTACCCATATGTATGCTGGCTACATGAGACCCACTTCAGACCTAGGGACGCATACAGACTGAAAGTGAGGGGATGGAAAAACATATTCCATGCAAATGGAAATCAGTAAAAGCTGGAGTAGCAAAATATCAGATAAAATAGACTTTAAATAAAGAATGTTACAAGAGACAAGGAAGGACACTACATAATTGATCAAGGGATCAATCCAAGAAGAAGAAGATATAACAATTATAAATATATATGCACCCAATATAGGAGCACCTCAATTCGTAAGGCAACTGCTAACAGCTATAAAGAGGAAATTGACAGTAACAAAATAATATACGGGACTTTAACACCCCACTTACACCAATGGACAGATCATCCAAACAGAAAATTAATAAGGAAACACAAGCTTTAAATGACAAAATAGACCAGATAGATTTGATTGATATTTATAGAACATTCCATCCAAAAACAGCAGATTACACTTTCTTCTCAAGTGCACACAGAACATTCTCCAGGATAGATCACACCTTAGGTCACAAATCAAGCCTCAGTAAATTTAAGAAAATTGAAATCATATCAAGCATCTTTTCTGACCACAACACTATGAGATTAGAAATCAATTACAAGGAAATAAACATAAAAAACACAAACACGTGGAGGCTAAACAATACGTTACTAAATAACCAAGAGATCACGGAAGAAATCAAAGAGGAAATTAAAAAAATACCTAGAGACAAATGACAATGAAAACACGATAATCCAAAACGTTTGGGATGCAGCAAAAGCAGTTCTAAGAGGGAAGTTTATAGCTATACAAGCCTACCTCAAGAAACAAGAAAAATCTCAAATAAATAATCTAACCTTACACCTAAAAGAACTAGAGAAAGAAGATCCAAACAAAACCCAAAGTTAGCAGAAGGAAAGAAATCATAAAGATCACAGCAGAAATAAATGGAATAGGAACAAAGAAAACAATAGCAAAGATCAATAAAACTAAAGGCTGGTTCTTTGAGAAGATAAACAAAATTGATAAACCATTAGCCAAACTCATCAAGAAACAGATGGAGAGGACTCAAATCAATAAAATTAGAAATGAAAAAGAGAGAAGTTACAACAGACACCACAGAAATACAAATCATCCTAAGAGACTACTACAAGCAACTCTATGCCAATACAATGGACAACCTGGAAGAAATGGACAAACTCTTAGAAAGGTACAACCTTGCAAGACTGAACCAGGAAGAAATCGAAAATATGAACAGACCAATCACAGGTAATGAAATTGAAACTGTGATTAAAAATCTTCCAACAAACAAAAGTCCAGGACCAGATGGCTTCACAGGTGAATTCTATCAAACATTTAGAGAAGAGCTAACACCCATTCTTCTCAAACTCTTCCAAAAAATCGCAGAAGTAGGAACACTCTCAAACTCATTCTATGTGGCCACCATCAGCCTGATACCAAAACCAGACAAAGATACTACAAAAAAGAAAATTACAGACCAATATCACTGATGAATATAGATGCAAAAATCTTCAACAGAATGCTAGCAAACAGAATCCAACAACACATGAAAAGGATCATACACCATGATCAAGTGGGATTTATTCCAAGGATGCAAGGATTCTTCAATATATGCAAATCAATCAATGTGATACACCATATTAACAAATTGAAGAAGAAAAACCATATGATCGTCTCAATAGATGCAGAAAAAGCTTTTGACAAAATTCAACACCCATTTATGATAAGAACTCTCTAGGAAGTGGGCATAGAGGGAACCTACCTCAACATAATAAAGGCCATATATGACAAACCCACAGCCAACATAATCCTCAATGGCAAAAAATTGAAACCATTTCCTCTAAGATCAGGAACAAGACAAGGATGTCCACTCTCACCACTATTATTCAACATAGTTTTGGAAGTCCTAGCCATGGCAATCAGAGAAGAAAAAGAAATAAAAGGAATACAAATTGGAAAAGAAGAAGTAAAACTGTCACTGTTTGCAGATGACATGATATTATACATAAAGAATCCTAAAGATGGTACCGGAAAATTACTATAGCTAATCAATGAATTTGGTAAAGTTGCAGGATACAAAATTAATGCACAGAAATCTCTTACATTCCTATACATTAATGATGAAAAATCTGAAAGAGAAATTAAGGAAACACTCCCATTTACCACTGCAACAAAAAGAATAAAATACCTAGGAATAAACCTACCTAGGGAGACAAAAGACCTGTATGCAGAAATCTATAAGACACTGATGAAAGAAATTAAAGATGGTACCAACAAATGGAGAGATATACCATGTTTTTGGATTGGAAGAATCAATATTATGAAAATGACTATACTACCCAAAGCAATCTACAGATTCAATACAATCCCTATCAATTTACCAACACCATTTTTTTTACAGAACTAGAACAAAAAACCTTAAAATTAGTATGGAGAAACAAAAGACCCCGAAGAGCCAAAGCAGTCTTGAGGGGAAAAAAATGGAGCTGGAGGAATCAGACTCCCTGACTTCAGACCATACTACAAATCTACAGTAATCAAGACAATATGGTACGGGCACAAAAACAGAAGTACAGATGAATGGAACAGGATAGAAAGCCCAGAGATAAACCCACGAACCTATGGTGAACTAATCTATGACAAAGGAGGCAAGGATATACAATGGAGAAAAGACAGTCTCTTCAATAAGTGGTGCTGGGAAAACTGGACAGCTACATGTAAAAGAATGAAATTAGAACATCTCTAACACCATACACCAAAATAAACTCAAAATTAATTAGATACCTAAATGTAAGACCGGACACTATAAAACCCTTAGAGGAAAAAATAGGAAGAACAGTCTTTGACATAAATCACAGCAAGATGTTTTTTGATCCACCTCCTAGAGTAATGGAAATAAAAATAAAAATAAACAAATGGGACCTAATGAAACTTAAAAGCTTTTGCACAGCAAAGGAAAGTGCAAACAAGATGAAAAGACGACCCTCAGAATGGGAGAACATATTTGCAAATGAATCAATGGACAAAGGATTAATCTCCAAAATATATAAAGAGCTCATGCAGCTCAATATCAAAAAACCAAACAACCCAATCCAAAAATGGGCAGAAGACCTAAATAGACATTTCTCCAAAGAAGACATACAGATGGCCAAGAAGCACATGAAAAGCTGCTCAACATCACTAATTATTAGAGAAATGCAAATCAAAACCACAATGAGGTATCACCTCACACCAGTTAGAATGGGCATCATCAGAAAATCTACAAACAACAAATGCTGGAGAGGGTGTGGAGAAAAGGGAACCCTCTTGCACTGTTGGTGGGAATGTAAATTGATACAGCCACTATGGAGAACAATATGGAGGTTCCTTAAGAAACTAAAAATAGAATTACCATATGACCCAGCAATCCCACTACAGGGCGTATACTCAGAGAAAACCATAATTCAAAAAGATACATGCACCCGAATGTTCATTGCCACACTAGTTACAATAGCCAGGACATGGAAGCAACCTAAATGCCCATTGACAGATGAATGGATAAAGAAGATGTGGTACATATATACAATGGAATATTACTCAGCTATAAAAAGGAACGAAATTGTGTCATTTGTAGAGACGTGGATGGATCTAGAGACTGTCATACAGAGTGAAGTAAGTCAGAAAGAGAAAAACAAATATCATATTTTAACACATATATGTGGAACCTAGAAAAATGGTACAGATGAACAGGTTTTCAGGGCAGAAATTGAGACACAGATGTAGAGAACAAACGTATGGAAAGCAAGGGAGTTAAGTGACAGGGCTGGTGGTGGGATGAATTGGGAGATTGGGATTGACATATATACCCTAATATGTATAAAATGGATAACTAATAAGAACCTGCTGTATACAAAAATAAATAAAATAAAATTCAAAGAAAAATGAAATAAAATGATAAAAATGAACTTATTTACAAGACAGTAACAAACTCACAGATATAGGAAAACTCATGGTTACCAAGGAGGGGGGAGGGACAAATTATGAGTATGGGATTAAGAGACACAAACTACTATATATAAAATAAACAACAAGGATTTACTGTATAGCATAAGGAATTATACCCAATAGCTTGTTATAACATAAAGCAATACAACCTGAAAAATACTCACTTTGCTGTACACCTGAAACTAACACAACATTGTAAATCGACTCTACTTCAATTAGAAGAAACCTACTAGCCAGAATTACCTACACATGCCACCTCTGGCCCCTCCCTCCTGGCTCAGCCCACTCTGCGCTTAATCCCTCCGGAAATTCTCACTGTCTCACTGTCGACTCACTCTGACTCCTTAGAACACTTTCCTCTCACCTCCTAATGCTCCCTCTGTTCTCTCCACCTCGCCAGCCACGGTCTCTGCAGGCCCCTTTCCCGGTCTCTGCAGGCCCCTTTCCCGGCTGCTCTGCTCAGAGTGTTCAGGCTCATTCTACGGCCTCCTCTCAACTCTTCCTGTTTTCTCTCCTACGGTCTCACCCCAGCTGCAAACGCTCCTCCCCTTAAAACCAGGCAGGCCGCTGTGATTGCATCAGCCAGCAGAGGACCGGAGAAGAGGCAACCCCCTCGGGAAGAAGATGAGAAATCAAAGAACCTCCAACCAGGCACTGAGGGATTTTTCCTCCAGGGTCCCTCAACCTGGACTCAAGGAAGCCTGAAACCCAGAAGTGGGTATCAGAATTGACTGGGGAAGCTCTTGGGGGCAATTTGGCCATGCGTGTCAGTAATCTTTAAAAATTCACCCCTTGACCCAAAAATTCCACTTTGGAAAACATGTCATAGGCCACTATCCAGAGTGATGCATCACAGGATTACTGTGAAGATTAGATCAGATAATACATATAAAGTGCTCAGCACAGTTCCTGTTACAATGATAAATGGATCGTTACTAGTAAAAAAAAAAGAAAGAAAGAAACTAAAATGTCCAACTGTAAGGACATAGATAAAAAAGGATAGCTTTATATAGATGACAGCTTACTATACAGCTGTCAGAAGTCATGTTAGTATAGAAAGAATAATGACTCAATTAATTTAAAGACTGAATATATGAAAAGGAATAAGAAAAGTAAAATCAATAGATGTCACTGGAGAATGCTAGTGCACCAATCGCCACTGATAACAGAGAATTAATGGGAAATAAATAAAGCATTTAATCTGCCTTTCCAGTACGAACTGGATTTTGGGTTAATAATCATACCTCGTAATTAAAGTTTTCAGTACAGGAAAATTCCAGCCAAAAATGCAAAGAAATGACAAAATTAGAAAATTGCAATCCCTAGTGGTTCACTTAATGAATAGATGGGGAACCCATTATAAAAAGGTCAACTGAAAAATCTGCAAAGAAGACATCAAGCTGTCATCCCCAAACCCACAAGTCATTCAGAGTCAACACAAGGAGACAGGTAAAACTGGTAATCCCCTCGATGGGGGTGGGGTGGGGGGTCGGGGACTGTAAAGTCCACAGCACTGCCCACCAAGCACCCAAGCTGTCCCTCTGGGAAGAGAGAAAAGAGGCCCGAGCATGGGTCACACCATGTCAGCCTGGACTTATTCTCGCCCAGAGTTTCAGACCGTCTGTGAACGTCTAGTTAACAGACTAGTGTTGTCTGTTGGGGTTAGGGCTACCCTAACACTAACCCTAAACAATGAATTCTATGTGCCTTCAATATAATGATGCCATTGTGGCATATTAAAAAGTACATTTTTGAGATGCAGACTTAAGTATTTGAGATTCACATGACATGATGTCAGGAATTTGTCCAAATTAGTCCATTTAAAAAGGGTGGTGAGGGGTGGAGGTGATGAAGCTATTACAGGGTAAATAATGCTGATAATTATGGGAGGTGGGTGGTGGTCCCATGGGACTTCATCACACCTCTGCTTTATGTATGACCAAACTTTAACAATTAATATCTTCAATCATGTTATTAAAAAGGTTTAATGACATGGAACAATATGTCAAAAATATTATGTGAAATACTCAAGATTACACAGCTTAACAAGGTATGCTCCTGATTCTGCAAAAATAGCAGGCACGACTTCACTTATTAAAGAGTCAAATCACTGCAGTAGGAATATGACAAGTTTTTTTTTTTTTTTTCTATGACCTGCACACCAGCTGGACTGAACTGAACTCCCCTTCTGACCAACAGATGTAATTTGACCAGAGCGGGGGGAACGAACAGAGACACGACCTTCTGTTTTGCTTCTTGCACTGATGGCTGGGGATTTAATTGGGACACACTGGCCTCATCAGACATCGGAGGCCTTGTACCTAAACTGGGGAGAACGGGCTGACCTAAAGCTTCTGGACCCACCCTTCCTTCTTCACTGTACAAACCAGCTCCTGTGACCAGGAAACACAGGCTCCAGGGTCCCTCCAACCCCCCTCCCTACCCCACCTCCTACCCCATGTGACACACAGTTGAGGTGCCCCCAACTCCTGGTCCCCTCACTCTGTCCTGGGTCACAGCACCTGTTTCTAGACAGGATGTGTTGACCACACCAACAAATGAAAATACTGGCCCTAGAATATGAATAAGCATAACTTTTCTAAGTGCATAGCTATTTAAACTTCATTTTACTTTGTATTTTCATTTGTTATTTAATCAACGATATTTACTGAGCTCTTACTGTATACAAAGCAGCTCTAAATCAATTTGCCAAAAACCAACTTGCTGAATGAAATAACATTCATCCAATGACACTCAAGGAACTTACTAACCACAAATGCTCTGATTATTTCTGAACTAATCCCCTCTCCCTCCTCCCATATGTCCTTACACACTTAGTAAACTTCATCACGTGGAGCCGCTTTGCACTCATACTACAGTATCCCCGCGGGGTTGGTTCCAGGGCACCCTCGGTACCAAAATCTGCAGATGCGCAAGTCCCTTATATTAAAGGGCCTAGTATTTGCATATAACCTACACACATTCTCCCTTTAAATCATCTCTATATTAATACCGAACACCATGTACGTGCCATGTAAATAGTTGTAAATACAATGTAAATGCTATGTAAACAGTTGCCGGTGCCCAGCAAGTTCAAGTTTTGCTTTTTGGAACATTCTGGAAAGTTGGTTGAATTGGTGGATGCAGAGAACACGTGGATACAAAGAGCTGACTGTAGCTATAAATACTCCTCTTGCATTGCTAAGCAAATATCACAGGGCTAGATAAATGTGGAAACAACAGCCAGGGGACAGTCCTAAAGGACTATTTACCATCACAACAAATCTTCCCGCGCAATGAAGTAAAATCATCAGTCTCTGCACTGGAGTTCTGTCGGGTGGGTGAGCAGTGACACTATAAAAAGCAGAAAACCTTTTACTTGGATAGAACTATACCATGTAAAAGGCACATCTATGTCTACTGTCAGCTTTGAAAAGCAGAGCAAGGATTTATCCCTGTGATTTCAAAGAAACCAACTGAAGAACGAAAACGTTCTAGAATTTGCCTGATGTCCTAAGACCAGAAAGTGGCAGTGCCAGAACTGGACGCACGTTCTGCTCTCCTAATTTTTATTCCAGGCGTCTTCCACTTCTGGGTGGGCTAGCAACTGTGGGAAAGGCTTCTGACCAACATTCTGTGCTAAGATATAAAAGACAGAGACCACGAGGTCTGTGCCCTGCAAGGGCTCACGAGCTAGTCACAATGACCAAAGCTCCAGAAGGAATACTTTACGTGCACTCTATTTAGAACATGTTCTCTTAACTAAACATCCTCAGTGGAAATGGCAGCAGGGGGCGGGGGTTGTTGGCAGCAAAGACAAGATACAACCAAGCACTTAGGAGTCTATCATTTGCCAGACAATGTCCTGGTCCCCCAAGAATTTCATCACGAGGAAAACATGCTCCTTGTCCTTAATAGCAATAAAACAGGACAATGTAGGCAGGACACCCTTGCAGAAAAGACACAGAGTAATCGTGATAACACAGAGCAGAGAAAGCCTCTGGCCCCTTCTCCATCTACTGGAGAAAATAAAGTATCTAAACAGGAAGAGAAACTTTTAATACGTGGAGACAGCAGGAAACTTTTGTTCCCCTAGCCTGGATAATGCATGTAACTTTTCTGTTTTTATTGTACTTTTTGTCATTACTAGGATTAAATAACTCAGTGACAACCCACCACTTAATTTTCAGCATTTTGGAGCCAGAAGAAACCTTAGTGATTATTTGCCTCAATCCTCCAATTTTGCCTGAAAAGAAATCAAGGCCCAAATATTTGAGCAACATCCCAGGTTATACACGGAGGAAGGCTAGGTGTGAGTTTTTATGTTATTCTATGTCCCATAATATCACTAATTTATAATCATCTGTTTTTAATTTATATTTTAACAGCCTAGAAACATATAATGGGTATTTTTTTTCCTTTTGTATATGCTTTAATGGTTGAAGGATGACAACGTAATTGCTATATTCTGAAAGTCATCAACATAAGTTTTTGTTTCTACAGGCCACATATCTTATAATAATGAAGAATTAAACAGAAGTCTCGTTATGTT